>NW_026943741.1:736054-1472108 GCF_024139115.2 Armigeres subalbatus
AATTCGAGAAATTGAGGTTGCATGAGCGGTCACCGAACTGTATCTAGCACATATGTCATAGAAATAAATTATGAATCAGGAGATGGCCCAAAAAACATCAGATTTATTTTTGGTGACTTTTTCTGGATCAGCATGCCTGTCTTTCTACTACTAGGGAAACTTCGTTTACCTATGGGGTGTCTGACATATCGTGTTCAGCCCTGTCGTCGTAAAATATGGGGTACTTAGTCGCCTATTTTTGAAGGGGGCGCTCATACAATAAGACTATTTTGAGGGCGCATATTCGAAAACTAAGAATTTCGGTGGGACTAGGGACTAGCTCGGTTCGGGAAACTGCGAATCTCATCTCCATCGGAAGCACAAGCATACACGTCGATGTGCTGTAAGACCGCGGATTTGGCATCGTAGCGTTGCAAGAGGTATGTTGAAAGGGATCAATGGTGCGAATGATTGGAGGTAATCGCCATCTACCAGAGCGGCAACACACGCGAGCTGGAAACAGTTTTCAACGTGATGGGCCATATGCAAAGGCGCGTGATCGTGTGGTAACCGATCATTGAGAGGATGAAAATCCGGGTCATCAACTATAGCATAATCAACGTTCATAGCCCACTCCGGAAGCACTGAATATTATAAGGACGCATTCTACGCACAGCTCAAACGTGAATTTGAAAGCTGCCCAAGCCAATACGTCAAAATCATCACAGGTCATGTAAATGCTCTGCTCAGGTTGGTCAGGGGGAGGAGCTCAGAAAGACTATTGCAAAGTTCAGCGCTCACTGGTTGACGAAGGAAAGCGGACTACGGCTAATTAATCACGCGGCCTTCAATAATGTGGCGATTCGTAGCACCTTCTTTCAGCACACCAATCAATGTCGGTATGCTTGGAGGTCAACACTGCAGACAGAATAACAAACTTATTGATGGATGGCACTTCTCACACATTATCGACGTCAAGACATATCGTGACACTAACATCGACTCCGACTGTCTAGTAATGGTTAAACTGCAAGCATAACTATTCGTCATCAACAATGTTCGGTACCGACGGCCGCCTCGGTACAACCTAGAGTGACTGAAGCAACCTGATGTCTCCATTGCATATGTGCAGTATCTTAAAGCAGCGTCGCGGAAGGACCTCGATGGGGCTTTCTTGAGTACATTTGGGGCCTCTGTTGAAGTACAGTTGAAGCAGCCATCAGCGACGCAGTGTAAAACAATATTGGGTATGTGTGACAAAATCGACGAAACTATTGGTTCGACGAAGAGTGCAGATAGATTTTGGAGAAGTAGGACGCAGTGTGGGCGGTCGCGCTGCAACAAGGGACCAGGGACATTGTGGAACGCTATAGACAAAAACGGAGACAGTAGAGCTGCTTCTTCCAGAAGAAGAAACTTTGCCTGGAAGAAGCGAAGTGCGAGGAAATGGAGCACCTGTACCGTTCTCAAGAAACTCGTTAGTTCTATCAGAAGCTCAACGCATACCGCAAAGGCTACGTGTGGTGATCGGAAGAAGGAAGCGGCACTTCGAGGAATACTTAAATTTCGCTGAGAGCACAAGCGGTGAGAGTCAAGGCAGCGGAGAAGGCGAGCCAGTTCAGCGAACGTTGGAAACCTAACAGCCTCAAACTTTAAGAAAATTGAAGACCCAACAGCCCAATAGCATCGATGCAGCTGGTAAGGATTATATCTGAACTGAATTCATCAAGAAGAGCCCGGAAAGCTATCCACTTGTCTTCACAGACTGATAGTCAGAATCTTGAAAACTGACCAGCTACCGGGGAACTGGAAGGAAGTAATTTTCTTTCGCTTTCGAGCTATCACTATCCTAAATGCCACCTGCAAAGTGATATCCCAGATCATCATTCGTCATCTGAACGGACCCTGCCTTGCTCGAAACTGACACTACTTTTTTTTGCAATTCCTGATCGTAATACAGATCATAATACAGTGGTTTACAGTTCGTGTATGGCTAATTTTTCCATACTATTTTTCCATTGTACTACTAATTTGGATACTAAAATGGAAAACCAACATCAGAAAGTTACATGACTACATTTTACTCAATTAGTTTGGGTGAGTTTGATGGTTTGTCGATCTATGCAATGTGGCACGATAACATGGAATTTGATTGTTCTCTGCATCGACATACATTTTTGGCAAGAATGAATAAATTAGACTGAATTATTTTGGTACAAATTAATCATAAACTTGATTTTTACAGCTAGTTTCATAAACTACTATTATTTCACTTGTCATAAGACGAATTAATAATATCACATTTTATTTAACGACTTCATTTGGGACTTTACAGACACGTTTTTCGATCTCAGTAGAAATATTGATTTCAGTGTCTCGTACTTGACTCGACTTAGTTTGTCTTGATTAGTCCTAGAACGTAGTCAAGTCAAGAATAACACACTGTAAACGATCTTACGAAGTTCTAGATATATATCTGTAAAATTACAATCTAGCGGTGGAATGAAATGGAATAATACTAAATAACTCGTATGACAACTGACAAGTAAATACCTATATCCCACAAAAAGCTCTAAACAGTTTTCTTTTCAAATGTCAAATAATTGCAGCGCCGCATTCTAGATCAATTTATGTATGATCGTTTTAAAATTCAAACATCTCTTACAACTCATCAAATGTTTACATACTCATGAATTTCGAGCTATGGTATATATTCTTTTCTGTATATGAACTTAAACCGGATTGAACGCACAAGATTTTTTTTTCTAGTTTAATCGTGATAAAGGAAACCCCAACTTTTGACGTAGGACTTACGTCTCTCTACTATACCGGGTGTCATTCCAAAATATTCAAATCGACTGCGTTACGCTGTGTTGAAAGATTTTAAACGTTAATAGCGTTCGTCTCAATGGACGAATTTCTGCGGTAAGCCCCTCAATCGACAGATTTCAAGTATGCCTTTCATGTCCATGCTTGATAAGACCCGAAAAACTTGTTTCAATAGGCATGAAACTGTTTTCAATGAAAAACATTGAGATCAAGGGAACCTATAAATATGGGTACCGCATAGTTCTTGCATCATTCCATTACCACGTTCTGATTGGTGCAGACACCAGCGAATGAGCAGCCGCTGGGTCTGCCGAGAAGCCATAAAATAGCGCAACGCGATTTTTTCCTTTCATTCTGACCGGGACAAGCGAAGCAACCGCATCATCGATTGAACAGCACTCACACCTTTTAGCAGGGAATGAAGTCATCGAGGCCACCATCATCAGCCGAAACCTAGCCAGTACAGCAGCAGTCCACCCTACAGACCCGACAAAGCAGCAATGCTGAGCAGATACCGGCAGCAGCAGCAGAGTCGAGACCAGAGCGGCCGGCATCGGTGATGAGCCGAGACAGGCTGAAGAAAAGCCACATGATGCAGCAACGAAACCAAAAACGTCCAAAAAAAAACGGTTCTTCAGAGAGCCAATAATAGAGATCAATATCAAAGCTTTCAATACCCTTCGGGATAGAAATTGTAGTGCCAAATCCAATATTCTAGTGACAAAATTGTATGCGTGATTTTCATAAATAGCGTCAAAACTAACAGTGGATAATTTTTCTGATTTAACCGCGAAGTGGACTTCGGACTTCGGAAGGACTTCGCTTGACCATGCCTGAAAAAAACATAAAAATCTGTCCAAATCTCTCACATAATATTTGGATATTTGGATTAAAAAAAAACGAACAGTGGGTAATGTCTGTGACATAACCGCTAAGTGGACGTAGGACTTCACTTGACCATGCCTTTAAGATACATAATATGTCCAAATTTCTCACATAAACTATTTTGGATAAATAATCGGCGTTGCATACCATTCCTTGGCAAAATCTTCTCATCAAACCGACACAGAAATCAAATCTACCTCGAACAAAAATCATCAAAAAAATCAGGAAGTATCTGTCCGGTCACGAAATATTAGCCTCGACAGTGGCAACTTTTCCACTGAAGGACTGCCTGAAATAAACCACAAGTTGGTTCAGCAGGGAATGTAGACTGTATCTCAGCCCTTCCACTGAAGGGCCTTCTGATCCGTGCGATAGCGACTGAAGGAGAACATTATTTTTAACTCTTAGAGCCTTGAAAAAGGCTAAGTGCAAAAAGTAAGAAAACGATCTTTTCAAATAACCGTGAATTTCTAGTGATGGTATAAAAAAGAATGAATGCTCTGCGAGCGAATACACTTTACTTTTATTCGCGAAGTCGAAGCAAATTCTGCTCTTCCCTCCTATGGGAAATCCCATTGCTATCTGTCAGAGTTTGAGTGAAACATGACCGCCATCTCCTCCTCTCTGTTGCTCTACTGTAAAAATCCATAAAGAACTGTCATTGTTTGTGTGAAGAATTTTGTTTCGACTTCGCGAATACTACTTAATTTTGAATCTTCTCTGCTTCCCAATTGGTGGGCCAATCAGCTAGTGTCTTGTATCCCGCTTCTTTGTCAGCCAAAGCGTCATCATCATCAACGCGTTCGAGAAGGGCTTCTTCTTTTTACGCTTGTTGCTCGCTGCTGGCGTCTATTTCTTAACGGGACTTTTCGCTTGATACAGGCCAATAAGCCGGGCAAGCGAGCATAGAATTGCAGTTCAGGTGGGAAGTAGGGTGTTCTTTTCTGAGACAACATTATTAGTAGTAGAAGGAAGGAAGCACCCGGACATGGGATTTCGGGTGATAAGATTTAGAATTCATAACATGGGACGATCATTCAGTCACGTTCGCTTTGTGCGGTCAGTATCATACCAAGACAAAATTTTTAAAACGACTTATCTGCTTTTGTAAACAAAGATTCAAACGACGATCTGACGAATCTGTTAGCTCTCCCGCAAACCAACACCATCAATAGGTAGGTGAAGGTTGCCGCTACCTGTTGATGGTGTTGGTTTGCGTGGAGAGCTATCAGATTCGCCAAATCGTCGTTTGAATCTTTGTTTACAAAAGCAGATAAGTCGTTTTGAAAATTTTGTCTTGATACAATGTTTTTCTACATATTTTTTAATCAATGCCGCCAAAAAATCCAACATTTGATAAAAAAATCGATTGATAGTTTATTAATGTTTGAGCTGTTATCGGTGGTTTTTTATCCAAATAAGATTAGGTGAAAGATTTGAACATCTTACACACCAAATTTTTTTCGCCGAAAATCAGCAAAATTTTGCTGAATTTTGCCGAGCTGAAAAGTCAGCAATGATTTCAGTAAAATAAATTACCGAAACTTTCAGCAAACCGTACTACTGTCATATCTGTCAGTCGTTTACTGAGTCGTCAGCTTGTTTTGCTGAAAATTCCGCGTTTCGGACTGGAATATGAATTGACAGCACTTTGCTGAATCAATTCAGCAAAATGCGCAAAACTGCTGAAAACCAGCTGATTACATATTGTATTTATTATCATTATTATTATTATTATTATTATTCATGATTTTTATGGATTTTATTCTAATCAGTAAAATAATAAAAAAAAACAATTCGAAAATCAAATACATTTATTAATATACAATGAAACAATTATTGCAAGTAAATGTTTAGTTTAGTGCGAGGATAAAGTATGCATGCATGGATTTGTATCAATGACCTCATGCATTTTGACTCGTCTTCGAAGTCCATCGACCATGCAATTGATTGAAGACAATTAAAACACTTGTGTCCGCCATTTTTTGAAAGCTGAAAGAAAGACACCTTATTATTTTTACTGCTCAACTTACGGATAGCATTTTTATTGCTCCACTTCACAACTCACGTTGTAACGGTTGGACTTCCAGATTCAGCACTTCAATTTAAGATGATATTACGATTTTAAAATTTGCTACGCGAAACTAGAAACGCGGTTTAAGACAACTTTGTTTTAGTTTTTTCACCAAGGCATGCAGTGACAGTGACAGCGGTAGAACATGCTGAATGTACAGCAATCTAACAATCTTACTGAATTTCAGAAAACCGGAACAAATCACCAAAAATATCAGCAAAGTTCCAGATTGCTGATTGGTTACCAGCAAAATAATTTGCTTTAACATATTCTTCCAATTTGGTGTGTATGAATCTTTAAAAGCATAGTCAAGTGAAGTCCTTCGTCCACTTCGCGGTTAAGTCAGAAAAAATATCCACTGTTAAACCGTCTAAGACGAATCAAGTACTATCCATTTAATTCCACCAATTAATTTTCGATATCTTTGCAGATACGTATTTCGACCACAACTGTGGTTTTAACGCTATTTATGAAAATCACGCATAAAATTTTACCTCTAGAATATTGAATTTGGCACCCAAGTGCAATTTCAGGGTTGTTACGAGTAAGCGGATTTCGCGATTTTCGCGGATTCGGCGCGGATTTACATAACGATTATAGGACTTTGTGCGGATTTAGTTTTAGGAGTATTTAAACAAATGAAATTCTATATCTAAGGACGTTTATTTGAAAATTAGTGTTATGTCTATCTAGATGGGCTTTATTCTCGTTAGCAAATGTTTTCGAGAACAAAATTAACGTTTGTAGTATTTACTAACATCAATTTTCGGATATTGACAAACCCTGTTTGAATTCCATAGTTACACTCTTGAGCGATTAAACAAATGTTATGAGGAGAAGGGCGCCAATTGTTGTCATTTTTAAACCATTCTGAAGCATGGCGCATTTAAAACATGTCTGTCGAAGGACATGAACACCCGTCTTTTAAGTGCTTCCGCAGAAATTGTTTTTGATGTTGATTTTGAAAAAAAAATTGTTGAAAATTTTTGAAAATGTTTTCCCGGAAGAGTTTTTGCAGAGATTCTCGAGAAACTCCCGCAAGAATTCACGTTGCGATTTCCTTCGAAGTTTATTTAGCTATGATCACAAGAATTTCTATGAAAAATCCTGAAAATTTAACAAAAGATTTTCCGGAAGTTTTTCAGCAGAAGTCACCAACCAATTCCTGTTAGAATTTCCCAAGCGATTTCTGTAGGAATTAATTAGAAACAGTTTCCGAAAATTTCCTGCATGTTGTTTTTGAGGAATTCACAAAAATTTATGAAAAAATGAAATTCCGCATAAATTTCCGGGGAACCTTTTGCAAGAATGGAGAAATTTCCACAGATGTTCTCGGAGAAACACCCGCAGACAATTTTGGAGCGACTTCTTCAGAAATTCCAAGAAGGACCATCTAGATGAGTTGTTAAATCAACTGCTTTTCCTTAATCCTATTTTCAATTTTGTACAAACATGTGTAAGGTTGAAGGTAAAACATATACTTAAAATCAGTAATATTATAAAAACGAACTCGAAAAAAGACATTCACTAAATTGTTGTAATGTTCAGCGTAATATTTAACATTGATATTTAACGTGTATTTGCTTAGAATTTAATTTTGGGTCGCGCGGATTTGGGGCAGAATGGATTTTCATGTCGCGCGGAAATGGCGTGGATTTGATTTTAGTCGGCGTGGATTTGGCGCGGAAAATATTTCAGGATCTCCGTAACAACCCTGCAATTTCTATCCCGAAGGGAATTGAAAGCTTTGATATTGATCTCTATCATTGGCTCTCTGAAGAACCGTTTGTTTTTTGGACATACATGCTGCATCATGTGGCTTTTCTTCAGCCTGTCTCGGCTCATCACCGATGCCGGCCGGTCTCGGCTCATCACCGATGCCGGCCGGTCTCGGCTCATCACCGATGCCGGCCGGTCTCGGCTCGACTCTGCTGCTGCTGCCGGTATCTGCTCAGCATTGCTGCTTTGTCGGGTCTGTAGGGTGGACTGCTGCTGTACTGGCTAGGTTTCGGCTGATGATGGTGGCTTCGATGACTTCATTCCCTGCTAAAAGGTGTGAGTGCTGTTCAATCGATGATGCGGTTGCTTCGCTTGTCCCGGTCAGAATGAAAGGAAAAAATCGTGTTGCGCTATTTTATGGCTTCTCGGCAGACCCAGCGGCTGCTCATTCGCTGGTGTCTGCACCAATCAGAACGTGGTAATGGAATGATGCAAGAATTATGCGGTACCCATATTTATAGGTTCCCTTTATCTCAATGTTTTTCATTGAAAACAGTTTCATGCCTATTGAAACAAGTTTTTCGGGTCTTATCAAGCATGGACATGAAAGGCATACTTGAAATCTGTCGATTGAGGGGCTTACCGCAGAAATTCGTCCACTGAGACGAACGCTATTAACGTTTAAAATCTTTCAACACAGCGTAACGCGGTCGATTTGAATATTTTGAAATGACACCCGGTATAGTAAAGAGAGACGTAAGTCCTACGTCAAAACACCGATAACAGCTCAAACATTAATAAACTATCAATAGATTTTTCATCAAATGTTGGATTTTTTGGCATTGATCAAGAAATATCTAGATAAACATTGTTTGATACTGACCGCACACAAAGCGAACGTGACTGAATGATCGTCCCATGTTACCAATTCTAAATCTTATCACCCGAAATCCCATGTCCGGGTGTTTCCTTCCATCTACTACTAACAATGCTGTCTCAGAAAAGAACACGTATTTTTGACCTGAACTGCAATTCTAAGCTCGCTTCCCCGGCTTATTGGCCTGTATCAAGCGAAAAGTCCCGTTAGGAAATACACGCCAGCAGCGAGCAACAAGCGTAAAAAAGAAGAGGCCCTTCTCGAACGCGTTGATGATGATGACGCTTTGGCTGACAAAGAAGCGGGATACAAGACACTGGCTGATTGGCCCACCAACTGGGAAGCAGAGAAGATTCAAAATAATGTATAAAAGAAAAGTGCATTCGCTCGCAGAGCATTCAGTCTTTTTAGACTTAGCCGAAGCAAACAGCCTTTTTCAAGGCTCTAAGAGTTAAAAATAATGTTCTCCTTCAGTCGCTATCGCACGGATTAGGAGGCCCTACATCCCCTGCTGGGCCAACATGTGGCTTATTTCAGGCAGTCCTTCAGTGGGAAGGTTGCCACTGTCGAGGCTAATATTCCGTGACCGGACAGATACTTCCTGAATTGTTTTTGATGATTCTTGTTCGAGGTAGATTTGATTTCTGTGTCGGTTTGATGAGAAGATTTTGCCAAGGAATGGTAAGCAACGCCTATTATTTATCCAAAATACCTAGTTGGTGTGAGAAATTTGGACATATTATGTATCTTAAAGGCATGGTCAAGTCAAGTCCTACGTCCACTTAGCGGTTATGTCACAGTCATTACCCACTGTTCGTTTTTTTTATTAATTTGTATAATTTTTATTTATGGCAAATTTTTTCGCCTTCGCTTAACTCTTAGGGGTTTTTTACTAATCCGCTTAAAACTGGTTCAAGATCAACTTAATTGGCTTGTCGATAGTTGGACATGTTCATCTTGCTGTTAATTTAGGTGAGTTGAAAAAAAACGTGCTGAGAAGTTCAATTTGAGCGACTTTCAAACCACTTTTGGCTAGTACACATATTGTATCTCTAAGCCATGGCCCATGGGTGCTAGATGGCAAGGAGCACGTGGTGTTTTCAAAGCGCAACGCGCGCAACGCGTGTTGCCAATGATGATGACAATGATAATGATTGCTTACGCTCTCCACTGTTCAGCGGCAGAGCTCTCTTGCACTCACGCATTCGGCGTGTTACAGCGCAGCGTTGCGTCGATGGTAGGCTGCACTCACTCTCTTGTGCCGGCGATGGCGGTGACGGCAGCGACGGCGGCGACAGGCGCTCTTTCGTTTGGTTAGAAAGACGTCATGTCATGTCAGTTTTACTGTGGGTGGGTAGAGTCGTTAGGGTCGGTGTACCAGTAATGATACTTACTTGGTAATAATAAACGTGATAAATTAAGACTATTTAATTAAACTCATGAGGCACAAATTTCGTCGTTTTTATTTCCACTGACTTGCGAGGAAAAGAAACACATGCCAAATTGCAACTCATCCATTTGTTTTTGATAGGATGTAAAACTATTAATGGCATTGATTGAATCGAAAGCTTGGTTAAAAGTCTTCCTTTTCTATTTTTTAATAAAAATAATGTTTAAATAATACATGTATACGTATTTGTTTCTCTTCGAAATTACTTACTCCAACAATTGGTATATGTGTAGCCCGCCCTTGATCGCATATTTGTAACATTTGCATTTTTTGCGATTTTGAGTTAGGCTCATACATTGTCTTCAAATTGTTAGTTCTTTC
This sequence comes from Armigeres subalbatus, assembly GCF_024139115.2. Classification (NCBI taxonomy): domain Eukaryota; kingdom Metazoa; phylum Arthropoda; class Insecta; order Diptera; family Culicidae; genus Armigeres; species Armigeres subalbatus. The sequence continues at coordinate 746,189 of NW_026943741.1, forward strand.
ATCTAGACTGGTGAAATATGAAAGTTTGTTCTAAAAATCCAAAAAAAAACTACCAAGTTGTTTTGTAACATCGAGCATAGTGACCACATAACTGTAACACTGGAAAATTGTGCCATTTTCCTTGAACAAAACGTAACACAATTGATTTGCATTCAAATATTAAGTGATGCAGATATAGCTGCCAATTATTTCCACTGCAAAAAGCGTTTGTGCAATTTTCAGATTTTTCTTTTGAAAGTGAATTAGATTTCCATACTAATCTATATCACATCGTTCCATTTTTCCAGTGTTTTCCATTTTTGCAGTGTTCTACGAAATACAATAGCGCGCATACTAAAGTGTTGTACATAGTGAGCATTATGGTGTAGAACAATATTCATTACGTCAATTTATGATATTAGAGCACAGGATTCAACATTTTCCTTAACTTTAGTAAGTTTTTGGAACATGAATCAATTATAATAGCGATTCCGTATAGGATACAACATTTTGTGACATAATATGAGGTAGGGAAGAAAGACTTATAGCTGTCATATGGATTAGATAAATCGTATTTCGTACTATTATGTGTACTAAACAGTCACTAATGCTGTTACTGGTACAACTACCCTAGAGCGTGTTTTGTTTCGCCCGTCAGTACGGGTTTGTATACTGCAGGCGAAAGTTGATTTTCTGCTCGGACAGCAAGAAAAATAGTTCGTTAGTGCGGGGCGTGTCGTGTAAATTCTGTGTTTTCACTTCGTCGCGAGAAAACAATTGGTGTGCCATTTATAGTGCGAATCGCTTCGGTTGACGTTCGTCTGCGTAAGCCACCGGGTATGCTTCATGTAAGTTTTTGTCATCTTCGCGGGAAGTTCAATTGGCTACACTCAGAATAAAGTGCACTCAAGGGCCCCATACGCCTGTCACTGGCGAACAAAGCTCGTGTACTATGCATCAAAGCTTAAAACCGGTGTTAGGGCGCAATCGTTAATGCGACCATTTTTATATTCGGTTAGTTACTGCTAATAAATTCTTTTCGATTCCTATAATCAAGCAGGTATCTCAAGCATACCACATCGTTATATTGCTGCATGATTGAGTGTTTAATGTTGATAATATATCAAAAACAAAAGTGTGCATAAAAATTGCCATAACAAAAAGGTGGTAGAGAATTATTACGGTTGTTTATAGTTTAGAACCAAATCCAGATGTCGCACATGTCGGGGTAGGGATTCAGTGCTCCGCCTTCTCCCCCTGAGTGCACATCATTTCAAGCATAATTTTTCATAACGACGTATGTAACAATTATGAGGATTCGAGAAATTCTTTGCAGAAAGTTGGCAAAACTTTTTCTAAAACTGTTTTAAAACTAAATCTTTTTTCAATACTTTTTTCCGCTGGCATGCATCATTACATGACACGTAATAAGCGTGCTTCACAGCAAAGCTCAGTTCATTCAAATTCACTGTGAAAAACGATAAAATTATACATACGCCGGTATGTTACACGTACATCGGTGTACATTGGTCGGTTTTCCATAGTGCACGATTGACGCAACTGCAGTTTTGTTTTGTTTTGCTTTTTTTGTTACATAGGTCGCTCTCAGTTCCCATATGTTAAAGCGACGTATGTAACAGTGAGACTTCAAAAATAGAAATTTTTACATACGTCGATTGGCAAAAAGATTAAATTAAATAATTTTAAGATCTGAAATCAGTAAAATCGATGCGTATTATATAGAGCCGCGTATGATTGTCACGTTGTATTAAAAACCCCGTTTTGTTTACTTTTGTTACATACGTCGTTATGAAAAATTATGCTTGATTTCTATTATTTTCGCACAAACTTGAAAAAAATGACCTAACTCGGTTCCAGTTTCTACCGAAGTCGATCGATTATCACTAAAGAACCTAGTAAAGAAGCGAACAACTCGTTTGAAAATAAGTTCTTAACCTAGCCTAGAGAAATTTTCTATCTTGTTTTTTTTTTGTTATTCTTGTTTTATAACAAGCCTTTAAAATTATACTTAAAACCTTTAAAATATTTTTCTAAGTGCAAATACATTTAAAATTATCAGGTGAGCTAGCCAAGGGCTGAAAAGCCTCTCAAGTAAAGACAATTATGCCGTTTGCAGTCAGCAGCGGGCGGCGGCGTGGCGACGTTTGTGGCGAATTTTGTTTTCTAATACAAATATTTGTCTAATAAAGATACTGGCTGATCTCTGGTAAGAACTTGTTTTACACATTAAATCAAATAGGGTTCACTTTGCGATTTGCTCGTACGATATTTTGTAAACAAATATTGATTTATTACGATTTCCTACTAAACTAATATACTTAAAAGCTCTATTATTAGGACACATAGGATTTTCTTAGGAAATGCTCAGTCCTGAAATGCCAATATTCATTAGAACTTCAAATGAATGTTATGTTAATAAATATTTTCAGCCATTTGAGGTAATGGTGCTAATAGTGGTGGCATATTTGTAACCATAAAAGACAATATTAAAAACAATTCTTTTAAAGCAAAATGCATAAGCTTTAGTTTAATGCAAATTAATACAAAAAGTTTTAAAAAAATTCTAATTTTGGTAATTTGTTCGAGAAAATATTCGGCGATTCTTTTCTAGAGAAAGGAAAAATCTTCAGAACTTTCTTCGAAGATTTTGCTGAAAAAAATCCGAGAACTTTTTCAAACATTCCGCCAAGAATGCCTACTGAAATATCCATAGTAACTCCCTCAAAATTTCAAGCATTGTTCTTGAAACTTGCAAAAATTCATCCAACAATGCGTCCGACCCGAAAACCGTCCTAAAATTATTTTTCTTCTTCATTGGCTCCACATTCCATACTTTTAGCATTTACACAGTTATGAATGCTTTTCTATGCCAATTGCATGAGTAAGTATGTATCTTGACTGACAATCACAATGGAGACACTATGCCCATTTTTCCAGAACTTTCTCCAGGAGCTGCCGTGGGCATTCTTTCATAAATTCCTTCATTAATTGCCCTAAGAAATTTCCCTAAGTACCGTATTGACTCAAATCCTAAACTTGACTTATATTCCGAACTCTCGCTTTTAAATGACATTTTTAGCTTTATTCGCGTATTTCTTTCTAAAGAATTTTGAATTCGTTTGTAATCTTGATCCTTCGTACTTAAAACCGATGGAAAATCAAGTAAAATTCTGCAAAAACGCCAGTGTTCTGAATATGGGTCATTTTCAGGATTTGAGTCAAAACGGTATTCTGCTAGAAATTTTATGAGCAATTCCTTCTAGAATTCATCCACAAATTTCTTTAAATTCCTGCTGATTGTTTCAAATTATCCACTATTTCTTCCTCGAAAACTCCTTCAATAAGAATTTTTGGAATGGTTAAAAAAAATCTAAATAATTTCATGACTAATTTCAAAAAGGAGTTCTTGGAGGAATTTTCGAAGTAATTGGTGGATCTGAATACTTGATTGGGTTATTTTTTATTGAATTCATGAAATACCGATAGAATTATAGTAGGAAATCCCGACGGCGCGTTCAAATATGTTTTTGTGATTCAACATTTAATTCGCAACTAAAACAAATTTACATTTTTCTCATGTTCTACAAAAAAAAATACTAATGTAATTTATTTAGCACACGTTTTCCATATTGTTTACCTTTTTCCATAAAACTTCAATTTTGCTTAACAATATTGTCATACACACTTAAAATAAATCGCCGAATTCGGTAAAATTTTACCGAAATCTCAACAGCAGAACTGTTCAGTAAATAATTTTACTGATTTTCGGCGATTTTTACAGTTGAACAATGGAAAAAATTACAAAAAATCTGTAAAATAATTGTAATTTGTAATTGGAAAAGTACAGTCATATATTTATGTATGGTTGGCATTTCTGTTTTTTTCTTTTCCTCTAGTGTTTTTTCATATACTATCCATGTTTGACACGCACTTGAGCGAAGTACACGACATAAATTTGAATTGGTCTGTTGGAGAATATTATAAAATAAAAAGGGTTATTTTTCGATACAGTTTGAATGAGAAGATACAGAAGTACGGGAGAGTAATTTTTGATTTTCTTGGCAGAAATTTGATTTCTAAGTGTGGCATCAATTTAGAGGCAGATTCTTTCGGGGAGTGTCGCGAAAAGTGAAAGAGTTATTAATGTTTTGTTTAGGTGTTGTTTTGCTGAATCAGTGTGAATTCGCATGTTTCATCGTTTGAAGAAGTTTGATAAACGATCGATAATCAAAAATGTGTTGGTGGTTGGTATATAAGGTTCGAATAATGCCGAAGAGTAATTTCTGATGTGTTTAACAAAATCGTGCTATCGATGTGTGTAAGGCACGTCAATTCGATAAAGAAGATCACGAAGAGCTAAAAAATGATAGAAATTCTGTAGTCATGTATGTTATCGATTGACACGGCGATTTAGAAGATTCTCGAAGAGCGAAGAAGTCATATCTGCTTTATTTAGCAGGAATTATTTTGACGCTTACGAGTTTGCGACGTTAGGCATAATTCTGCCTTCTTTATGTCATAAGTTGTTCTTTGGGCCATTTTATGTACATCGTTCGTTATGCCTAACGTCGTAATACGTAACGTACATGTGCGTAACAAGGTATACCCGACGCTTGCTACAAAACTGCAAAGCGCATAAGCGTTATTTCTGATGTGCTCACCAGAAACGTGCTATCGCTTAGCACCCCAGTTCAATGAAGAAGATCAGAAAGTGCATAAGAGTGATTTATTCAGTGATTTGTTTAGCAGACAATATGTGCAAGAAAATATGGAAAAAATAAGAAAAGAAAAATGTTTGCCTGTTAGTGTGTTGGAACGTGCAAAAGAGTGAAAATTAGTCTTTCGGAATACATACACTATCGCTTGACCCGTCAACTTGTCTGAGACGTGTTGTCAGCGGCAGCGATGTGGCAGCATGACGGCACCGTTGGAATTCTGGAACTGCAGTGGCACGGTACCGTTAATCGGCGTAAAGTTGGCGTGAGTTATTTTTATTATAATAATGTCTTAATATATTCAATATAATTTTTCTGATCCTTGTTTTTATTTTTGGGTGATTCTACACGATATAATAGGTACCACACGAGCATGAAATTGCATTCTCACCAAGGTGTTTATATAGCGGATAAATTCTAATAAAGAAAAAAAACAGAATAATGCACTTGGCGTTGATGGTGCCTCCCTCGCATGTTATTAAAACGAACAGTGGGTAATGTCTGTGACATAACCGCTAAGTGGACGTAGGACTTGACTTGACCATGCCTTTAAGATACATAATATGTCCAAATTTTTCACATCAACTATTTTGGATAAATAATCGGCGTTGCATACCATTCCTTGGCAAAACTTCTCATCAAACCGACACAGAAATCAAATCTACCTCGAACAAAAATCATAAAAAATCAGGAAGTATCTGTCCGGTCACGGAATATTAGCCTCGACAGTGGCAACCTTCCCACTGACGGACTGCCTGAAGTACGCCACAAGTTGGCCCAGCAGGGATGTAGGGCCTCTAATCCGTGCGATAGCGACTAAAGGAGAACATTATTTTAACTCTTAGAGCCTTGAAAAGGCTGTTTGCTTCGGCTAAGTGCAAAAGTAAGAAAACGATCTTTTCAAATAACCGCGAATTTCTAGTGGTGGTATAAAAAAGACTGAATGCTCTGCGAGCGAATGCACTTTTTTTATACCTTATTTTGAATCTTCTCTGCTTCCCAATTGGTGGGCCAATCAGCTAGTGTCTTGTATCCCGCTTCTTTGTCAGCGTCATCATCATCAACGCGTTCGAGAAGGGCTTCTTCTTTTTATTCTTGTTGCTCGCTGCTGGTGTCTATTTCCTAACGGGGCTTTTCTGCTCGATACAGGCCAACAAGCCAGGCTAGCGAGCTTAGAATTGCAGTTCAGGTGAGAAGTACGTGTTCTTTTCTGAGACAACAATCACACTGGGCCACGGGCGGAGCTAGCCCGACAAAATACCTTAGTGCTTACGGGATGCGTAATTTTGAGTTGGTATCTTCGGAATAGTGTCGTGTTTTGAAAAAATATGAAGCTCAGTGTCGAGCATTAGTTCAAATTTTCGCCGCATAGGTGGCGCTGCAATACAAACTTTTTTGTTTTACGTTTTAGAGCTTTGGTGTCTTCGGCAAAGTTGTAGAACGTAAAAAAATAACTGTAGTCGCCGAAGACACCTAAGCTCTATGTCTTCAAATTGCTGAGATATAGTTAAAATTGTAAAATTTCATTGATTTTTATATTTCTCGCACTATTTTACCCAAAATTGCAAAAAAAGCTAATCACACGCGGCAGAACTAACTGATTTACACAACTGATTATGGTTATGGTCCATGCTTGAGTTGTTTTTACTGTAACTTGGTATAAAAGTATCATAGAGTTAGGAAAGTTATTGAATTCGAAACATTAAACTATCATATTAAGATAAAGGCACCGATCAGAGTAGTCCATATTTTTATCGAGTAACACAACATACAGTACAAATCATCGGATAAAGATCGATTTCAATAAGTTAATGCAATCTGAACGCATAACATGATTGACATTTTTAGTCAAAAATATGAGATTTTTTATAGTCTAACATAAAAAGCATGCTTAGCTAATCTCGAACAAATTATTATTTTGTTTGTAAACCTTTTATTTACATTTTTATACAGCAAACAATAAGCCATTTCAATCGATAGAATGACAATAACATTCATAGAATGACAGTTGGCCCATGCAGCATAAGAACATTTTTTTAATCCCATATAAATTTAAGAAGCAAATTAAAAACAGTTCCGGGGCTCAAAAAATTCTGAAAAATTGGGGTTAGGCTCAGTTTTTTATGCAGATTCAGAATATGAAAAAACATATATACCACTAAACAACCCAATCATAGTTAATATTGATAATCGATGCACGATAACGTGTTCTGCAAATATTTGCCACAACATATCGATTAAGAATCGTAGTAGGCAAAGCGTATGCTCTTGATCTTAGTATACATATTTACCGAGGGTTATGCAGGTGAGATTTCAAAATCAAAACATTTCATCTTCATTAATTATGGTTTTCTTGTTAAACATTATAGCGAATGTGTTTTTTTGCTTTTATCCGATAATCGATATGGCTCAAGGTAAGTTATTTTAATCAGTTTATACATATCATACATTAATTAGTATATCAGTATCCATTATCACCATACGAACAATTGTCGAGAAAACAGTTTCCTCAAACGGCCAGAGATTTCTTCCCAGAATCAGTGCAACAACTATTGAAGTGTGCAAATAGAAGCATTTTCATAATTGTTCGTAGATTAGTCATTTTTTATTATTTTTTCCTTCATATGTCACGTTGTCCAATAAAAGTTGTAGTCTTTGAAAAATAATAGAAGGCAACTGAAGTGTATTGTGTTTGCAAACTCGTTTTCTTGGTTAGGTGTGCGGTCAGTATCAAACAATGTTTATCTACATATTTTTTATCAATGCCAAAAATCCAACATTTGATGAAAAATCGATTGATAGTTTATTAATGTTTGAACTGTTATCGGTGTTTTTTATCAAAATAAGATTATGTGAGAGATTTGGACATCTTATGAATCTTTAAAGGCATGGTCAAACGAAGTCCTTCGTCCACTTCGCGGTTAAATCAGAAAAATTATCTACTGTTAGTTTTGACGCTATTTATGAAAATCACGCATAAAATGTTATCTCTAGAATATTGGATTTGGCACCCAAGTACAATTTCTATCCCGAAGGGTATTGAAAGCATTGATATTGATCGCTATTATTGGCTCTCTGGAGAACCGCTAGTTTTTTGGACATACATGCTGCATCATGTGGCTTTTCTTCAGCCTGTCTCGGATCAGCACCGATGCCGGCCGGTCTCGGCTCGACTCTGCTGCTGCTGCTGCCGGTATCTGCTCAGCATTGCTGCTTTGTCGGGTCTGTAGGGTGGACTGCTGATGAACTGGCTAGATCGCTTCGATGGTGTCGAGCCGAAAAAGCGGTCGGTGCAGACTTCATTCCCTGCTAAAAGGTGTGAGTGCCGTTCAATCGATGATGCGGTTGCTTCGCTTGTCCCGGTCAGAATGAAAGGAAAATATTTTATGGCTTCTCGCTATTTTATGGCTTCTCGCAGACCCAGCGGCTGCTCATTCGCTGGTGTCTGCACCAATCAGAACGTGATAATGGAATGATGCAAGAATTATGCGGTACCCATATTTATAGGTTCCCTTGATCTCAATGTTTTTCATTGAAAACAGTTTCATGCCTATTGAAACAAGTTTTTCGGGTCTTATCAAGCATGGACATGAAAGGCATACTTGAAATCTGTCGATTGAGGGGCTTACCGCAGAAATTCGTCCACTGAGACGAACGCTATTAACGTTTAAAATCTTTCAACACAGCGTAACGCGGTCGATTTGAATATTTTAAAATGACATCCGGTATAGTAAAGAGAGACGTAAGTCCTACGTCAAAATAAATAAAAAAAAAGCCTCAGAAAGGCCAAAATATCACTGTAGAAAGATAGATTCCACTACTTTCATCAATTCACATATATTTGCGTTCGTTTTTATGCATTGCATCAATTTATGAAATTAAAATTATACATTTAGAATTTTTCCCTGACAAAAAAATGGCTTTTGAATATATCCGGGCCTTCTATAAAAAATTTGTTTTTGGAGGGATCATATATCCTTTACGTATACTTGTGCTCTTGAAAACGCATTTAGATTTGGGTTCCTAGAGGATAGTCATTAAACTTAAGTATTTGACGAACGGAAAAATTAGTAGCCTGCAAAGAAAATCACATCGCGATCTACCAAAACACCTCTTATTGTTTACCTTAGGCAACAAAAACATCGAAAATCGTTCTTTAAGCTCGAAAAGGGCTAAATAAACGCTAGGTGAATCAATCTGTTTTTTTTCTACATTACCATGTCATGAGAACCTTACAAAAATTGTTTGGAAGCGTGAAATCTTAGACCTAAACTTCTAAAACAAAATCTGTGAAAACATAATCTTATTCAATTCAAAGTAGCGAGTTTATTAACACAATTACTGGTTTTAACTTTCGTCCCCATGCCTCCCTAAATTTTTCAAATGAATTTCAGGTTGTTCGAAGGGAAACAGGGAAAACTGGGGATTGTTTGTAGTTTTTCCTTTCCCTTTCTTGTTAAATTTTTAAACAATCTTTCAAATTCTTCGTCAATCAAACATAGACTATGACTCTGTTATACCATTTTCCATGAGTGATGTCACTCCATGTAAAGAACCATGCCTGTGACGTTCGTCACTTTGATTCGTTTCTATTTCAACGATGCTTTTTTCGTTTTTCAATTATAACTTTTTGGAATAAATTCGTGTTTATATGTTCAAGGCCCTTGGAAAAAATCCTTCAAAAAATGTCTGGAATGGCTGCAATGCATCAAAATGAATTCAAATAAATGCGAGACGATGAAAATAATGGAATCTATTTTTCTACAGTCTATTTTGATAGCTCTATGGTGTTCTTTTATTACATTTTATAATGTGCAAGAAAGGGTAGGTAATCTGTTTTTAATCATTTACGATCAAACTAGGTCCAAAGAATTTTATATCAATAATTGTTTTGACCGAACCGAAAAAAAAACGAATTTCAAAATGAACATAAAAAAAAATACTGACAAATTAATTTTCAGAGGATAAGAGAATTTCATAATGTAACGAAACAATTTATAAACACAAGCGGAATATTACTACTTGTATCAAACTCGACTCTCATTTGGGGCTGTTCACAAATTACGCGATTCAAAAAAGGCAGTATCGCTCCCTCTCGTATTGTTTTAGGTATGCATAATTTAATTAAACAAACCCTTCTCTTACCCTACAGTAGTACGTGATGATGATAATTTTTGTTTAACGTTTGTAAGAAATATTATTTATTCACTTCTGATTCTTAAAAAAACCGGATTAATCCACCTAGCGTTGGTGGTGCCTTTCTCGCATTTAGTTAAGACACCTCCTTATATGGGGCTTATATGGTTCGAAGTACCATTTTCTTCATAACTTTTAAACGCAATGACCGATCGTTATCAAATTTAATAGTAATCAACAAGGCTTTGTCCTCTGTCGAGTAAAACTTGTTGCGAGAAAATCGGTTAAGGATTACGAAAAGTTGTCTAACGTTCGTCGAGCTGAGTCGATAGGTATAAAACACTATAGGTCTCAGAGGCTTCTATAAAAAGTTCGTTTTCGGAGTGTAATGATAGCCTTTCGGTTCAACTTCGTTGTACGGAAAAGGCGAAAAAGCGGAGGATATTGTTACAGACAACGAACAATATCGTAATGCCAGTAATCACGATTCGACTCCATTCTCTCGTAACTTGTACATGAATCGACTTACTGGATGTATTTACATATACATATTAACCTTGTGACGAGCTTCTACTATAATTTGCATCGTGTGAGTGATGAGCTGTAAGTTGTTACACCGATTTTGCACACATCTCGCTTTTTAATCAGGGGTGGCAATGCGCACCTCGACACGAAACGAGCAAAACATGCAACAAGTCATACGAAAGAGCTGTCGAAAGGAGATGCGCAATGATGCCCCAGGGTAGCTCACTATCCGAAACGTTTCACACGAATGAGGGTGGAGAGCGCAAAAAGCATAGCTCACCGACATCCTGACTTTTCAGACAAGAGAGACTTCAATTGATAATAGAAACTATTTACACAGTAACCGTGGAAGAGTGCATAGCGTGAGCGCATCATTCTGGCGGTTTTGTCGATGCTCTAGGTTCGAATCCAAGAGGCAGCCATGGGAGGGGGAAGGGGGTGGGGACTGTAGAGGTGATCGGCCGTACGGCACACTATTTTTTGTACACACATACACGCTCACATCCACACATATAGCCTAGACAGCCAAATATAAATTTTTGGATTTGTGCAAAGCTTCTTAGTTGTCGACCAAGTGTGACTAAGTAGGACGGGAGGGCTGTATAACCCAAGTATCCCAAAATAAACTATTTTTTCATGCGATGTGAAAATGGGATTTCAGGGGAACAGTAAGATACTTCCAATACGAAACTGGGACCAATATGGGTGCTAGTATACGCAATTGAGACCCAGGAGGGCGGAGGCAGTGCGAATCCGTACATGAGGGAGCGCAAAATGTTGGATTTGGGGAGTTGATAGTAACCAACAGTACGCAATTGAGACCCAGGAGGGTGGAGGCAGTGCGAATCCGTACATGAGGGAGCGCAAAATGTTGGCTTTGGGGAGTTGATAATAACCAACAGTACGCAATTGAGACCCAGGAGGGCGGAGGCAGTGCAAATCCGTACATGAGGGAGCGCAAAATGTTGGCTTTGGGGAGTTGATAGTAACCAACAGTACGCAATTGAGACCCAGGAGGGCGGAGGCAGTGCGAATCCGTACATGAGGGAGCGCAAAATGTTGGATTTGGGGAGTTGATAATAACCAACAGTACGCAATTGAGACCCAGGAGGGCGGAGGCAGTGCGAATCCGTACATGAGGGAGCGCAAAATGTTGGCTTTGGGGAGTTGATAGTAACGAACAGTACGCAATTGAGAACCCTGAGGACCGAGGCAGTGCCAATCCGTACATGAGGGAGCGCAAAATGTTGGCTTTGGGGAGTTGATGGTAACCAACAGTACGCAATTGAGACCCATGAGGGCGGAGGCAGTGCGAATCCGTACATGCGGGAGCGCAAAATGTTGGCTTTGGGGAGTTGATAGTAACCAACAGTACGCAATTGAGACCCAGGAGGGCGGAGGCAGTGCGAATCCGTACATGAGAGAGCGCAAAATGTTGGCTTTGGGGAGTTGATAGTAACCAACAGTACGCAATTGAGACCCAGGAGGGCGGAGGCAGTGCCAATCCGTACATGAGGGAGCGCAAAATGTTGGCTTTGGGGAGTTGATAGTAACCAACAGTACGCAATTGAGACCCAGGAGGGCGGAGGCAGTGCCAATCCGTACATGAGGGAGCGCAAAATGATGGCTTTGGGGAGTTGATAGTAACCAACAGTACACAATTGAGACCCATGTGGGCGGAAGCAGTGTGATTCCGTACCTGCAGGAGCATTTTAAGAGACTGTAAAGGTGATCGGCCGTACGGCACACTATTTTTTGTACACACATACACGCTCACATCCACACATATAGCCTAGACAGCCAAATATAAATTTTTGGATTTGTGCAAAGCTTCTTAGTTGTCGACCAAGTGTGACTAAGTAGGACGGGAGGGCTGATCGTGTTATTGGTCAGTAAGTCGTGTTGACCGGGAAGTGAATAAAAGATCTGCTTCAAAGAGCAAACAGTGACCGTGAGGTGAGTGATCAAATGTAATGTCACTTGGTGCGCCCATTTCCCTCCCCTATTAATCCAAATTAACATCTCTAGTCCCCGGAACCTGTATCAAAAATTGTTATCTCCGTCAAAACACAACTCGTTGGAAACTTTTTACTAAATTCATAAAATATAGTGAATCTTTTGATCCAAAATAGGAATACTTGCGGATATAATAAATGTAAGACTTAGATGTTGGACATTTCAAGTTTCAATTAAATCACAATAGTGCATATATTGTATTTTATTTTTGTCTATATATTAGAAAGGGGCATCATGGTCATTTTTTTTTTTTCAAATCAAAGGATTTTCGAAACCATTCGGGTCCCAAACAGCTTTGCAGAATTTGAGCCCGATTGGTTGCTTCCTCGCTTTCCTCCAGAATCTCCAGTAAGAATCCTTTTTACAATTCTACACCCAACCGGCGGCCCTGTACAAGAACTGGGCATATCCGTAAATGCCAGATTCTTTTACAAATATTGTATGAGACCTTACAATTTTTTGAGACCTTACAAAAGCTCTTCTTACAATATTTGTTTGTGAGCTTACATTGTTTGTATAAGAATCCAAAAACCCCGCACATGCCCAGTTCCTATACAGGCTTTGGCTGGTTCTTATACAGATCTGTTAGGAAATCCAACAACCGCTGGTTGAGTGTAAAATATTCAAAACAGGTCTGTAGATCATTGGCTACGCGTGTAGATCTGAAGGCCCTCACTTCAGAGATTTCTTGGATAGCGGTGTACGTCTTCCATACACATATTCTATTGTATGTACCACAATGGGCTAATAACCTTTTTAAAAATGGGCCAAGGATCTTTGATTACGCATGTAGATTTATTTCTGAAATACACCAGGTGTAAAAAAATCGGTTAACGACAAAATATCAGCAAAAGACACTTCCTTTTAAAAAAATAACTGGAGACAAGTTTAACAGATGAACAAGCCAATGGTCCTAATATACGCTATACATTGCTTTAAAATTATTTAAATCTTTGCAGATGGTGAAAAGAACTGTTCACAAGAGGTCAGAGAGTTGTTAAAAATACTATCGCGATAACAAATAAATATAATTTTATATAACAGACACAATTTTCCTTGTTGAGTGTCTCCGATACAAAAATACGGAACATCGAATAATGGAAAATCGAACGTGATGTATAAGGCAAAATATGATGAAAATAACGATGGTAATGGATGTAAATGTACTAACCTAATTCAGATTGGACTTACAAGTACCATTTCTTTCTATTTGAATTCCGGAAAGAAATGTGGATAATGATGATTTGTGTGATCGGTTTGTGGCATCGGTGTTGCTCAACGTGAGGATATGCCGCATTGACCTCCAATGCCACTCCGTCTTATCCCCGCCACTGATCACTGTGGTGATGATTATTTATTTGGACTACCACCGCGGGGTAAAATGCACCATAGTAATCCGCTGGCGATGCTCCCACCGTTTGCCCTATTCTGATTGTGATTAGAAAACCAACGAAAGGTAGAATAGGCTTCCGTAATTTACCGCTCTTCTTCTTGTCGCCACCAGTCTCGCAGTCCACAGTAATATGTTATATCCTACTGCCATCGCGGACATTTGGACACTAACTTGCAATTTGCAATGTGCTTCTCTAGCCGAGCATTCTCAAGGTGCTTCTCGAAAAATTCAGGCATTTGAGTTTGTTCACCACGATCCCAAGAACCTTCTTCAACTGGGAGGTTATCTTGAAAGAACAGACATATTGTGTACTGGGCGGTGACATCCAAACCTGGAACAGCTTGCAATTATTAATCAACCTTAGTCCAGCTCCAGCGGGACTCGACATCTGATGCACTCTCTTGACTAAAAGCTTCATTCTCACGATAAATATCTTCAATGCTACTGAATTTTCGCAGTGACGTTGATCAGCATCGGAACTACTTTCTTCAACATTAAGGAATTCCCCACTTTCTACAGTTACTTTAATTTGTATATAACCTTTTTTAAAACTGAAAAAAATATTAAAAAGTGATAGCAACGAGCATCGATCAATATTTAAAATCTTCTATGACACACAAATGCTGAAGAAACTACGGGAGGAATTGCTGGAGGAACTTCCAGAGGAATTCCTGGAGGAACTTCCGGAGGAATTCCTGGAGGAACTTCCGGAGGAATTCCTGGAGGAACTTCCGGAGGAATTCCTGGAGGAACTTCCGGAGGAATTCCTGGAGGAACTTCCGGAGGAATTCCTGGAGGAACTTCCGGAGGAATTCCTGGAGGAACTTCCGGAGGAATTCCTGGAGGAACTTCCGGAGGAATTCCTGAAAGAATTTCCCGAAGAATTACTGAAGGAATTTTCCGAGGAATTCCTGGAGGACTTTCCCGAGGAATTCTTGGAAGAACTTCCCGTGGAATGCCTGAAGGAATTTCTGTAGGAATACTTGGAGAAACTTCCTGTGGAATTCCTGAAGGAATTTCTGGAGGAATTCCTGGAGAAAATTATTGAGAAAATCCTGGAGAAATTTCCGGAGGAATTCCTGGAGAAACTTCCGGAGGAATTCCTGGAGGAACTTCCGGAGGAATTCCTGGAGGAACTTCCGGAGGAATTCCAGGAGGAACTTCCGGAGGAATTCCTGGAGGAACTTCCGGAGGAATTCCTGGAGGAACTTCCGGAGGAATTCCTGGAGGAACTTCCGGAGGAATTCCTGGAGGAACTTCCGGAGGAATTCCTGGAGGAACTTCCGGAGGAATTCCTGGAGGAACTTCCGGAGGAATTCCTGGAGGAACTTCCGGAGGAATTCCTGGAGGAACTTCGGAGGAATTCCTGGAGGAACTTCCGGAGGAATTCCTGGAGGAACTTCCGGAGGAATTCCTGGAGGAACTTCCGGAGGAATTCCTGGAGGAACTTCCGGAGGAATTCCTGGAGGAACTTCCGGAGGAATTCCTGGAGGAACTTCCGGAGGAATTCCTGGAGGAACTTCCGGAGGAATTCCTGGAGGAACTTCCGGAGGAATTCCTGGAGGAACTTCCGGAGGAATTCCTGGAGGAACTTCCGGAGGAATTCCTGGAGGAACTTCCGGAGGAATTCCTGGAGGAACTTTCGGAGGAATTCCTGGAGGAACTTCCGGAGGAATTCCTGGAGGAACTTCCGGAGGAATTCCTGGAGGAACTTTCGGAGGAATTCCTGGAGGAACTTCCGGAGGAATTCCTGGAGGAACTTCCGGAGGAATTCCTGGAGGAACTTCCGGAGGAATTCCTGTAGGAACTTCCGGAGGAATTCCTGTAGGAACTTCCGGAGGAATTCCTGGAGGAACTTCCGGAGGAATTCCTGGAGGAACTTCCGGAGGAATTCCTGGAGGAACTTCCGGAGGAATTCCTGGAGGAACTTCCGGAGGAATTCCTGGAGGAACTTCCGGAGGAATTCCTGGAGGAACTTCCGGAGAAGCTCCATGGGGCTTCGTTACACTTTTATAGACACAGAATTCTATTGTTGAACATGTATGACAATTCAAATTGTCCATGAGTTCAATTCTTTATAATCAAATCGATCAACAAGAAGATGAACGATGGTCTAGAATGAATTTAGCATAGCATAGCATAGCATAGCATATGTGATTGTACAAATCGTGGGTGGCTATACAATGCTCAATTGAGCAATCTACTGTATATTGTCGCAAATTGGTACTTGGGATTAGTACCTTTTCCTATACAGTAGCAGTTGTATACCTGGCCACGTCCTTACAATCACGGAAGGAAGGGAAGGAATGTTAGTTCAACATCTACTAGTGAAGATGCAGAGAACCCATACTACCTTCATAGATGTCTCGGGAAGGAAATTTGTGTTAGTGGGAAAGGTGAATAATAGGGAGCTCTATTCGACAATATAGAGCGTTTGTCAATAACAGTATATGCTGTTCATATATTCATCAATTTACTTACGAACCGTCCTAAGGAAAAACAGAACAAAACACAAAATTTCGGCAAATCGCGCGATCGTTCTGCCGTCCGAAACAAGAGCCAACACGCACTGGACTAATTAACTTTATTACCGGCCGCGCAATGCAGAACACAAAATTTCGGCAAATCGCGCGATCGTTCTGCCGTCCAAAACAAGAGCCAACACGCACTCCGATGGTCTAGAATGAATTTACCGCCAAAAAATTTTAAGGACATCTAGGGAAAATCGATATAGTACGTCATGCGGAACAATTACCATTTTCAACACTCCTTTACCCTTTGCCACTTACTTCTTGTAATGCACCTCTAGTTTTTTTTATTATTCGTCACGCTGCCCAGACCGCCCCCCCCCTCCCCCGTCCCAGTAAGGATGTGACGCGCTTTGTGGATAACCACCTTCCACAAATTTCATCAACAATGAGAGCATTTCTCGAAAAAACAATGACCTGTTACCAGTCTACTAAATATTTTTTCGATGAAGAAGATTACTCCTACATATATCCTACATATAAACGTTAGTCTCAGTAAAATCCACTTCCGTGCAATACTGAAACCAATTATATTCTCGATTGAATATGTTGCGAGCTTCATTCAGTTCTAGAAACACAATCCTCATTTATTGATTAGACTGTCATCTCATGATACCATGGTGGTTTCAATACTTATAGAAATGGTAAACATATCGAAGGAATTCATATCATATCGGTAAACATATCGCAGGAATGGTAAACATATCGTAGTTCCTCCAGGAATTCCTCCGGAAGTTCCTCCAGGAATTCCTCCGGAAGTTCCTCCAGGAATTCCTCCGGAAGTTCCTCCAGGAATTCCTCCGGAAGTTCCTCCAGGAATTCCTCCGGAAGTTCCTCCAGGAATTCCTCCGGAAGTTCCTCCAGGAATTCCTCCGGAAGTTCCTCCAGGAATTCCTCCGGAAGTTCCTCCTGGAATTCCAACGGAAACTCCTCTAGAAGTTCCTCCAGGAATTCCTCCGGAAGTTCCTCCAGGAATTCCTCCGGAAGTTCCTCCAAGAATTCTTCTGGAAGTTCCTTCAACAATTACTCTGGAATTTCCTCCAGGAATTCCTCCGAAAGTTCCTTCAGCAGTTCCTCCGAAAGTTCCTCCAGGAATTCCTCCGGAAGTTTGTCCAGGAATTCCTGGAGGAATTCCTCCGCAAGTTCCTCCAGGATTTCCTCTAGAAGTTCCTCCAGGTATTCCTCCGGAAGTTCCTCCAGGAATTCCTCCGGAAGTTCCTCAAGGAATTCCTCCGGAAGTTCCTCTAGAAATTATTCAGGAAGTTTCTCTAGGAATTCCTCCGAAAGTTTCTCCAGCAATTCCTCGGAAAGTTCCTCCAGGAATTCCTCCGGAAGTTCCTCCATGAATTGCTCCGAAAGTTCCTCCATGAATTGCTCCGAAAGTTCCTCCAGGAATTCCTCCGGAAGTTCCTCCAGGAATTCCTCCGGAAGTTCCTCCTGGAATTCCAACGGAAACTCCTCTGGAAGTTCCTCCTGAAATTCTTCCTGAAGGTCCTCCAGGAATTCTTCTGGAAGTTCCTTCAAGAATTCCTCCGGAAGTTCCTCCAGGAATTCCTGGAGGAATTTCTCCGGAAGTTGCTCCAGGGTTTCCTCTAGAAGATCCTCCAGAAATTAATCCGGAAGTTCCTCCAGGAATTCATTCGGAAATTCCTCCAGGAATTCCTCCGGAAGTTCCTCTAGAAATTCCTCCGGAAGTTTCTCCAGGAATTCCTCCGGAAGTTCCTCCAGGAATTCCTCCGGAAGTTCCTCCAGGAATTCCTCCGGAAGTTTGTCCAGGAATTCCTGGAGGAATTCCTCCGGAAGTTCCTCCAGGATTTCCTCCGGAAGTTCCTCCAGGATTTCCTCTAGAAGTTCCTCCGGAAGTTCCTCCAGGAATTCCTCCGGAAGTTCCTCTAGGAATTCCTCCGGAAGTTCCTCCAGGAATTCCTCCGGAAGTTCCTCCAGGAATTCCTCCGGAAGTTCCTCCAGGAATTCCTCCGGAAGTGCCTCCAGGAATTCCTCCGGAAGTTCCTCCACGAAGTTCCTCCAGGAATTCCTCCGGAAGTTCCTCCAGGAATTCCTCCGGAAGTTCCTCCAGGAATTCCTCCGGAAGTTCCTCCAGGAATTCCTCCGGAAGTTCCTCCAGGAATTCCTCCGGAAGTTCCTCCAGGAATTCCTCCGGAAGTTCCTCCAGGAATTCCTCCGGAAGTTCCTCCAGGAATTCCTCCGGAAGTTCCTCCAGGAATTCCTCGGAAGTTCCTCCAGGAATTCCTCCGGAAGTTCCTCCAGGAATTCCTCCGGAAGTTCCTCCAGGAATTCCTCCGGAAGTTCCTCCAGGAATTCCTCCGGAAGTTCCTCCAGGAATTCCTCCGGAAGTTCCTCCAGGAATTCCTCCGGAAGTTCCTCCGGAATTTCTCCAGGAAGTTCCTCCGAAGTTCCTCCAGGAATTCCTCCGGAAGTTCCTCCAGGAATTCCTCCGAAGTTTCTCCAGGAATTCCTCCGGAAGTTTCTCCAGGAATTCCTCCGGAAGTTCCTCCAGGAATTCCTCCGGAAGTTCCTCCAGGAATTCCTCCGGAAGTTCCTCCAGGAATTCCTCCGGAAGTTCCTCCAGGAATTCCTCCGGAAGTTCCTCCAGGAATTCCTCCGGAAGTTCCTCCAGGAATTCCTCCGGAAGTTCCTCCAGGAATTCCTCCGGAAGTTCCTCCAGGAATTCCTCCGAAGTTCCTCCAGGAATTCCTCCGGAAGTTCCTCCAGGAATTCCTCCGGAAGTTCCTCCAGGAATTCCTCCGGAAGTTCCTCCAGAATTCCTCCGGAAGTTCCTCCAGGAATTCCTCCGGAAGTTCCTCCAGGAATTCCTCCGGAAGTTCCTCCAGGAATTCCTCGGAAGTTCCTCCAGGAATTCCTCCGAAGTTCCTCCAGGAATTCCTCCGGAAGTTCCTCCAGGAATTCCTCCGGAAGTTCCTCCAGGAATTCCTCCGGAAGTTCCTCCAGGAATTCCTCCGGAAGTTCCTCCAGGAATTCCTCCGGAAGTTCCTCCAGGAATTCCTCCGGAAGTTCCTCCAGGAATTCCTCCGGAAGTTCCTCCAGGAATTCCTCCGGAAGTTCCTCCAGGAATTCCTCCGGAAGTTCCTCCAGGAATTCCTCCGTAGGTTCCTCCAGGAATTCCCCCGGAAGTTCCTCCGGAAGTTCCTCCTGAAGTTCCTCCAGGAATTCCTCCGGAAGTTCCTCCAGGAACTCCTCCGGAAGTTCCTCCAGGAATTTCTCCGGAAGTTCCTCCAGGAATTCCTCCGGAAGTTCCTCCAGGAATTCCTCCGGAAGTTCCTCCAGGAATTCCTCCGGAAGTTCCTCCAGGAATTCCTCCGGAAGTTCCTCCAGGAATTCCTCCGGAAGTTCCTCCAGGAATTCCTCCGGAAGTTCCTCCAGGAATTCCTCCGGAAGTTCCTCCAGGAATTCCTCCGGAAGTTCCTCCAGGAATTCCTCCGAAAGTACCTCCGGAATTCCTCCGGAAGTTCCTCCAGGAATTCCTCCGGAAGTTCCTCCAGGAATTCCTCCGGAAGTTCCTCCAGGAATTCCTCCGGAAGTTCCTCCAGGAATTCCTCCGGAAGTTCCTCCAGGAATTCCTCCGGAAGTTCCTCCAGGAATTCCTCCGGAAGTTCCTCCAGGAATTCCTCCGGAAGTTCCTCCAGGAATTCCTCCGGAAGTTCCTCCAGGAATTCCTCCGGAAGTTCCACCAGGAATTCCTCCGGAAGTTCCTCCAGGAATTCCTCCGGAAGTTCCTCCAGGAATTCCTCCGGAAGTTCCTCCAGGAATTCCTCCGGAAGTTCCTCCAGGAATTCCTCCGGAAGTTCCTCCAGGAATTCCTCCGGAAGTTCCTCCAGGAATTCCTCCGGAAGTTCCTCCAGGAATTCCTCTGTTCCTCCAGGAATTTCTCCGCAGTTCCTCCAGGAATTCCTCCGAAAGTTCCTCCAGGAATTCCTCCGGTAGTTCCTCCAGGAATTCCTCCATGAGTTCCTCCAGGAATTCCTCCGGGGTTTCCTCCGGGAGTTTCTCCAGGAATTCCTCCGGGAGTTGCTCCAGGAATTCCTCTGGAAGTTCCTTCAGGAAATCCTCCGGAAGTTCCTCCAGGGATTCCACTGAAAGCTCCTCCAGGAATTCCTCCGGGGGTTTTCTCCGGGAGTTTCTCCAGGAATTCCTCCGGGAGTTGCTCCAGGAATTCCTCCGGAAGTTCCTCCAGGAATTCCTCGGAAGTTCCTCCAGGAATTCCTCGGAAGTTTCTCCAGTAATTCCTCCGGTAGTTCCTCCAGGAATTCCTCCGGAAGTTCCTCCAGGAATTCTTCGGAAGTTCCTCCAGGAGTTCCTCCGGAAGTTCCTCCAGGAGTTCCTCCGGAAGTTCCTCCAGGAATTCCTCCGGAAGTTCCTCCAGGAATTCCTCCGGAAGTTCCTCCAGGAATTCCTCCGGAAGTTCCTCCAGGAATTCCTCCGGAAGTTCCTCCAGGAATTCCTCCGGAAGTTCCTCCAGGAATTCATGCGAAAGTTCCTCCAGGAATTTCTGCGGAAGTTCCTCCAGGAATTCCTCGTGCGGATGTTCCTCCAGGAATTCCTCTAGCGAAAGTTCCTCCAGGAATTCCTCGTGCGGAAGTTCATCCAGAAATTCCCCGTGCGGAAGTTCCTCCAGGATTTCCTCGTGTGGAAGTTCCTCCAGGAAGTCCTCCAGAAGTTCCTCCAAGATGTCCTCCGGAAGATCCTCCAGGAATACCTCCGGAAGATCCTCCAGGAATTCCTCCAGAAGCTCCTCCAGAAATTCCTCCGGAAGTTCCTCCAGGAATTCCTCCGGAAGTTCCTCCAGGAATTCCTCCGGAAGTTCCTCCAGGAATTCCTCCGGAAGTTCCTCCAGGAATTCCTCCGGAAGTTCCTCCAGGAATTCCTCCGGAAGTTCCTCCAGGAATTCCTCCGGAAGTTCCTCCAGGAATTCCTCCGGAAGTTCCTCCAGGAATTCCTCGGAAGTTCCTCCAGGAATTCCTCCGGAAGTTCCTCCAGGAATTCCTCCGGAAGTTCCTCCAGGAATTCCTCCGGAAGTTCCTCCAGGAATTCCTCCGGAAGTTCCTCCAGGAATTCCTCCGGAAGTTCCTCCAGGAATTCCTCCGGAAGTTCCTCCAGGAATTCCTCCGGAAGTTCCTCCAGGAATTCCTCCGGAAGTTCCTCCAGGAATTCCTCCGGAAGTTCCTCCAGGCATTCCTCCGAAAGTTCCTCCAGGAATTCCTCCGAAGTTCCTCCAGGAATTCCTCCGGAAGTTCCTCCAGGAATTCCTCCGGAAGTTCCTCCAGGAATTCCTCCGGAAGTTCCTCCAAGAATTCCTCCGGAAGTTCCTCCAGGAATTCCTCCGGAAGTTCCTCCAGGAATTCCTCCAGAAGTTCCTCCAGGAATTCCTCCGGAAGTTCCTCCAGGAATTCCTCCGGAAGTTCCTCCAGGAATTCCTCCGGAAGTTCCGCCAGAATTCCTCCCGAAGTTCCTCCAGGAATTCCTCCGGAAGTTCCTCCAGGAATTCCTCCGGAAGTTCCTCCAGGAATTCCTCCGGAAGTTCCTCCAGGAATTCCTCCGGAAGTTCCTCCAGGAATTTCTCCGGAAGTTCCTCCAGGAATTCCTCCGGAAGTTTCTCCAGGGAGTCTGGGCAGCGTGACGAATAATAAAAAAACTAGAGGTGCATTACAAGAAGTAAGTGGCAAAGGGTAAAGGAGTGTTGAAAAAGGTAATTGTTCCGCATGACGTACTATATCGATTTTCCATAGATGTCCTTAAAATTGTTTGGCAGTAAATTCATTCTAGACCATCGTTCATCTTCTTGTTGATCGATTTGATTATAAAGAATTGAACTCATGGACAATTTGAATTGCCGTACATGTTCAACAATAGAATTCTGTGTCTATAAAAGTGTAACGAAGCCCCATGGAGCTATTCCAACTCATAAAAATAGATGCGATGACGTAGACCTTCATGTTGATCGATTTGAATATTAAGATCGGTATTCATGGACAGTTTGGAGTATAATAATAGATGTTCAACGAATTCTGTAATGTATTGATGATGGCTTAATGAAGTCTCATGAAGCTATTCCAACTCAGAAGAATAGGGGGACATCAAAGATCTTCTTGTTGATCGATTTGAAAATAAGGATCTGAGCTCAAGGCCAGTTTGGAGTGTCGTACGTGTTCAACGAATTCTGTGGTGTATCTCTAATTGTGAACCGAACTTCCGTGGAGGTATTCCATCTCATAAAACATCGAAGATCTTCATGTTGATCGTTTTGAATATTAGGATCTGCGGTCAAAGACAGTTTGGAGTGTCGTAGATGTCAAACGAGTTCTGTGATGTGTCTATAATGGTGTAACGAAATCCCGTGGAACAATTCCAACTCATAAAACTAGTGGGGACATTGAAGACCTTCATATTGTTCGATTTGAATTTTAAGATCTGATCTCAAGGAGAGTTTAGAGTGTCGTAGATGTCGAGCGAATTCTGTAGTGTGTAATGAGGAACCGTGGAGCTGTTTGGAGTATCGTAGACAGGGCCGGATTTAGCCGGAAGGGGGACCCGGGGCCGACAGTATGTGGGGGCCCCAAAATGTACGAAATAGGTTGGTTTTGGTACATAAAATTTGTGGGGGCCGGGGCCACGAAACGCACACCCCCCCCCCCCCCCTAAATCCGGCCCTGATTGTAGATATTGGAAAAAATCTGTTGTACCGCTGAACAGGCGGCATTTCTATTTCAATTATTTAACCAGAATGTGGTAAAAAATGGTGTTGATTCCTTAGAACATCGAAATTAGAACTTAAGGATAGTTTGGATGCTCTAGATCATCCTAGTGACCACAACCTGACCTGGGCAGGTTGATTTTGAACATTTTTTCTGAAGAAAGCAAGGCTCTATCTCTTAAAACTGATTTTTGACAGCTGATTTTCGTCTTGGGTCATATATGACCCATCTGTATTGAATCGGTTAAAGTTGAAGGTTTTATTCTAGATTTTCATTTTTTCAACTATGGGTTCGAGTTTTGCATATTAATGTGCAGATTTGTGTTTCACCTGGTAATAAATAATTCTAGATTTTTTCTTCTTTCAAACATTGGGTGTTATTTGCGATTTGTTCATTTTTATCATTATTGGCCTTTTCAGTGTTACAATTGCATTATGAAATTTAGCCTTCTTTAAAACGTAGGCTGTTCTTTAGAGTTATTTAGTCAAATCATCATTTTCATCAAGGTGATCATAGGATAGATTATTTTTTCGTACCCTCGACCTTTTGTCCCAGATCCATATACTTTTGTTCCTTAATTCGAGCAAATGCAAAATATATTTTTTAATTACCTTCGGCTTCGGCAGGTTTTGTTCTATTATTGTCAGGATGCTTTTCTATAACTATTTATGCTCAAATTTGTCCTAAACATTCTTTGCATATCAAAAAATATTGAGGCTAAATTTCATAAAATTTGGTCAACAAAAACCCCCCTGACAATAATAGAACAAAACCCGCCGAAGCCGTTATTTCCCATATTATTTTTTTTTATTCAAATTGTTCTTCTAAAAAAAATATGTTCGGTTGTATTACCAATTCGGGCGTGTGGTCCATTCGGGCAAATGGTCTTTTCGGGCACATGGTATTCGGGCATGTGTTACATTCGGGCGAATAGAATTCGGGTTTATGTCATTCGGGCGTTTTTGATATAATCGATTTTTCTGACCAGAATATTCGGTGAGACATCCGATTTTTTCGTTAGATTATAGCCAAAATTCCAAAATATATCCTGATGTCAAGAATACATTATTAAATTTTATCCTTTAAACTCTCCTCTAAAAATGTTTTAGATATGTCGATGGCTACGCAAGTGGGTGAACAGTACCACGCTCATATGTGACTAATAATCATGAAACAGAGAAACCTAAACATCCGCGAAAATTTAATGTGCTTCGCCTACGCCTGGCTAAGACGGAAACTATCATGGCATAACCTGCTTCGGCCGGGCAGATATACTTTCAGTCGTTTATGACAACCTAAACTAATTAAACGAAATAGAGAAAACGTTCTTTCTCCATCATTGCCAACCAAATTCTGTAAGTGGCCACAACCGAAACTATTCACACGCAAATTGAAAGTAGGTATGCGGTCCATGCATCAACATCATCCGCCATTCGACCGTGTCCAGGTATCCAAATTACTGTACCTTTCACACAGGCAAAATACACAACCTATGACTGTTGGCTATTCATCATGCTCTGATGAAAAGAAATGAACCATCTCGTCCCCGGTTGGTTCTTAATTTGAAAAATATCATCTGTGAATCCTTCAATGTGCATTACGTCGTCGCTGGCTTCAGGACCCGGACCGGTGCACGGAGGTGGTGCACGCGAGCGGGATTTTGTTTTCCCAATTGGTTAGAATGGAACGGAACGAACAGGTTGGTATGTTGATTCAGTCCGCCTGAATTGAATGATGTAATGGCACAGAAGAGGAACTCTGCCAACTTCTAGCGCTGCCAGGTATAGATCAGACGTGCAAGTGGACCAGAAGATGGCGGTGGCGAAGGAATGGCGGACTCAGAAGGAATGATGGAAATGAGTTTGTTGCATTTTAATGGGTAGCTAAGTGGATCTGTTATTACAAGGTTTTCCACTGTAGCTGAGCACTTTTCTCATTTAATAAGAGTGAATTTTCTCTGTTTTCTTTGGATCGAAAAATTGGGTCACCCCCTCGGGGAGAATTTTTCAATGGCTTTTCAAGCACCGTGCATTTGAATTGATGGTTTGTTGAGGTTTTGGACGAGGTGATGCGGGAGGTATGAACTTGAGTTGCAAATAAACTAGTGATGAAGTGATTTGAGGAGTAGCAATGACATTAAAGAACAGTTTTCAATTTAAAAGGTTTGAGTACACGTCTGTGAAAGTCAATAAAATATTTTCTGAATGTAGTACACTCAGTCTTAATAAGATACTGAAATAAACGTTACCAGAATTGATATAAATTCCTTCTACCAACTGTCCCTTTACTGAGAGTTGAAAAAAAAAGGTTTCTTTGTTACTGTTTTTCAATACTGTGTTGTGATACTTTCGAACAGCGGATTGTCTTTTATGGTCCACAATGCTCTACATTTAATATTCATATTCAAAGAATTTTATTTCGACTTTTATAAATAACATTAAACTTTCCTCTCAGGCTTCTCACTGTATGCTCTATTGAACTCTGTTCCTGATTTCTCAATAGATTTGGCTTTCGGTTCAATCAAAGGTAATTGCCTATTTCCGGGATTAAACCACCCGACTTGGACGTTAATTTACAATGTTATGAAAACTCATATGTGAATATGTACGTTGTGTGGAAGATATTGATTTGAAAAATGTATTGAGGTAACCACTTTCCCTTCGATGGGACTCGAACCCATGACCCTACAGTACGCTAGACTGGTGCTTTAACCAACTAAGCTACGAAGGACCTCCGTCGGCCTTCGCAACCTAGCGGCTACTGAACGAGCTCGAGATTCCCAAATTGGACGCATAGTCAAATCACTCGCAATCCATTTATCAAGCCAATACTTCCACATGTGTATTGTACACGTCCACATTAGAGGAGCGTGAGTATTTAGAATGTCTGGCGGCTATACACATTCTTCATCAGCAACGGTACTGATCAAGTGAGGTTGTGTAAGCTATTTGCCAGTCGGTCGTCAAGCTCAGACCCGACCGCATTGCGTAGGCAAGAGCACGCAACTCAAGTTCAGTTCAATCAAAGGTAATTGCCTATTTCCGGGGATTAAACCACCCGACTTGGACGTTAATTTACAATGTTATGAAAACTCATATGTGAATATGTACGTTGTGTGGAAGATATTGATTTGGAAAATGAATCCCTTCGATGGGACTCGAACCCATGACCCTACAGTACGCTAGACTGGTGCTTTAACCAACTAAGCTACGAAGGACCTCCGTCGGCCTTCGCAACCTAGCGGCTACTGAACGAGCTCGAGATTCCCAAATTGGACGCATAGTCAAATCACTCGCAATCCATTTATCAAGCCAATACTTCCACATGTGTATTGTACACGTCCACATTAGAGGAGCGTGAGTATTTAGAATGTCTGGCGGCTATACACATTCTTCATCAGCAACGGTACTGATCAAGTGAGGTTGTGTAAGCTATTTGCCAGTCGGTCGTCAAGCTCAGACCCGACCGCATTGCGTAGGCAAGAGCACGCAACTCAAGTTCAGTTCAATCAAAGGTAATTGCCTATTTCCGGGATTAAACCACCCGACTTGGACGTTAATTTACAATGTTATGAAAACTCATATGTGAATATGTACGTTGTGTGGAAGATATTGATTTGAAAATGTATTGAGGTAACCACTTTCCCTTCGATGGGACTCGAACCCATGACCCTACAGTACGCTAGACTGGTGCTTTAACCAACTAAGCTACGAAGGACCTCCGTCGGCCTTCGCAACCTAGCGGCTACTGAACGAGCTCGAGATTCCCAAATTGGACGCATAGTCAAATCACTCGCAATCCATTTATCAAGCCAATACTTCCACATGTGTATTGTACACGTCCACATTAGAGGAGCGTGAGTATTTAGAATGTCTGGCGGCTATACACATTCTTCATCAGCAACGGTACTGATCAAGTGAGGTTGTGTAAGCTATTTGCCAGTCGGTCGTCAAGCTCAGACCCGACCGCATTGCGTAGGCAAGAGCACGCAACTCAAGTTCAGTTCAATCAAAGGTAATTGCCTATTTCCGGGGATTAAACCACCCGACTTGGACGTTAATTTACAATGTTATGAAAACTCATATGTGAATATGTACGTTGTGTGGAAGATATTGATTTGAAAAATGTATTGGAGGTAACCACTTTCCCTTCGATGGGACTCGAACCCATGACCCTACAGTACGCTAGACTGGTGCTTTAACCAACTAAGCTACGAAGGACCTCCGTCGGCCTTCGCAACCTAGCGGCTACTGAACGAGCTCGAGATTCCCAAATTGGACGCATAGTCAAATCACTCGCAATCCATTTATCAAGCCAATACTTCCACATGTGTATTGTACACGTCCACATTAGAGGAGCGTGAGTATTTAGAATGTCTGGCGGCTATACACATTCTTCATCAGCAACGGTACTGATCAAGTGAGGTTGTGTAAGCTATTTGCCAGTCGGTCGTCAAGCTCAGACCCGACCGATTTGGCTTTGATTTTTGGATTGTAGACATAATGCCGCTCTTCGCCTGGCCAAGCTCGACTAAGTTCGTAAACCGGCGAAAAGAGCAACCGCTGATCATAGGCATCTTCTTCTGGATTATCGGTTAGAACACTGACCATGGTACCAACCATCATGGTAATGAACGTTCCAATTAAGCTGTAATACATGTAGGATATGGCGTAAAGATTCTCCGGAAATTGTCGCGTTTGATTTGTGCCATTGTGATTGAAAACGTCTTGGAAGCCATCCGTTGTACCAACAGAAGATGCAAACCACGTATCGGATAACTGACCAATTCTATTGGAGAAAGATTCATTAGAGCAACCCTGAAAAAAGTTAAGATATTGGGTTTTTAATATTTAATTTTCAAATGTTTCCATGCATGACTAACCTCAACCGACGTAGGAAGCAACGGCGTCTCTTTATCGATCGTCAACCCACCGAATGTGATCCACAGAGTTACCATGTGAGAAATAATCATTCCGCTGGCAGCTCCTTTCCAATTAGCGACTGGAACTAACATTGCCAACAAGAAAACTCCTAGCAATGGACCGGATGTAGCCGAGGTCATCAACATACTACCCTCAATCACACCGGATAAAAATCCAACGCTGAAAGCGATTCCCAAAACAATTACTCCATACACCGCACCGATCAGTCTGATCATGTGAAGTTGTTTCTTGTCGCGAGTATCCTTGAAATATGGAAGTGGAGCCAGGAAGTCTTCCCAAGTGACGATCGCTGCTGCGTTGATATTCGACACGTTCAATGTCAAAGCCCCATTCAGAAGTGATCCCATGAAAAGCCCCAGGAACCCCGGAAGATAGCTAAATTCATCCTGTACAAAAAATCCAACAACTTCATCAATTTTATTGATAAATCCCGCCATCAAGGGATCACAGTCCGCGTACACTGAGAAAATCCCCATCCCAACGGTCCAAACCATCGTGAACAGGATAATGATGATTGGAATGTTGATCATTATTGTGTGTTGGATTTCCTGGAATGAACCCATGCTGAGGTAACGCTGAACGAAGCTCTGCTGACAACCGAATATACTCAATGACATGAACAACTGTCCTAACCAAGCCGATGTGGTGTCAACTCGAACGGTGAAATCTCCCGTAAAGTTGAAAAATGTTAATCGATCTATGAAAAACAAATCCGGTGAGTTTTAATAACAATGTATATTGAACCTCTGTTACCTTGCTCAATTGGAACGGTGAGGATCTTCTCCACACTCCAGGCACTAAACATGGACTGTGCAATAATTGCAATCATTATCACAATCATGGTGATACCTTGGACCACATCCGCTGTGATTGCTGCTTTAAGACCTCCCAGCAGGATAAACGAGATGGTGATGACCGTGATTAAAAGCAGTGAAGCCCAGTGCGGGACACCAGCGACTGTATTCAAAGCAACGGCTGGAGTATAAAGAGTGACACCCAGATTTAGCAGCGCACGGACAACGTATGTCCCCGACGCAAGGCAGCGAACCAAGCGACTGTTGAATCTATAGGTGAAGAACGATCGTATGTTAGAAATATAAAACTAAAAAATAATAATAATAATTTACCTCAAATCCAGATACTGATAAACCGAAGTAATGCCCAAGTTGAAGTACACCGGAATGAATACATAGCAAACGATCGGATAGGCTGTTACCATGCCGTACAAAGTTTCCCACATGGCTGATCCTCGGTAGAACAGCTCGCTTGGGTAACCGATCAGTGACCGGACGCCCAGGGTTCCTCTCGCAATCGACAGCATCATTGCTCCGACTGAAATCGTTCCCATTCCAAACACGTACTCGGCTTTAGTTTTTTCCTTGCTGCCGAAAAAACGACCCCACAACGGGATCAAAACCGTTGTAACCACGAATACAACGAATGTGACATATTCTCCGATCATACCGTGGCGGCCGGATTGCTCCATCCTGGATCATGAGAAAAATAAAATTAAATCATTCTTCGTCTCCACTTGCTGGCATTAAATCCCCCTAACAATTATTTCAAATATGCATTGATTACAACATAACTGAACATAACCTAATTATAACTAACACTGATGGTACAATCAACTATTCGTAGCAATTGAAAATGTTAATTGTAAATTATTTTATTGGAAGATTTGTTACAATGTTACACTGTCTTTGTTATATAATTGATTACTTTGATAATTAAAATTTAATTACATTAATTACATTATTAATTACATTGATAATTGAAATGGGGGGCAGCAGGGACTATGCCCTGTTAAATTCCTATGAAAAGCAGCATGTATCCGCAAGTAGGCCCCGCCAAAGCGACCGTGTGCCGCTCAAAGCGCACAAGCCCAAGTCCTGGTGTCAGGTGGGACACAAAACAGACCTGACACGACGGCCCTCCGACGAGACAGGAGGTTTGCGCAGGCCCAATAAGCCGCCTGGAAAACCAATAATTACGAACAATATAAGAGATCTTGCGACTCGATATAAACGGCAAAGACCTAGGCCTAGGCGGCGAATAAAGGATCACGATTGGAAGCTTGGAACATGGCGCTGCAAGTCGCTAGGTTTCGCAGGTTGCGACAGGATGATCTACGATGAATTACATCCCCGCAACTTCAACGTCGTGGCGCTGCAGGAGATTTGCTGGACAGGACAGAAAGTGTGGAAAAGCGGGCATCGAGCGGCTACGTTCTACCAAAGCTGTGGCACCACCAACAAGCTGGGAACCGGCGCCAACGCATGATTGAGTGACAGTCAATCAACGCAAGGATGTGCAAGCTGAGGATAAAAGGCCGTTTCTTCAACTATAGCATCATCAACGTGCACTGCCCACACGAAGGGAGAACCGACGACGAGAAAGATGTGTTCTACGCACAGCTGAAGCAGACATACGATGGATGCCCACTGCGGGACGTCAAAATCGTCATCGGCGACATAAGCGCACAGGTAGGAAGGGAGGAAATGTATAGACCAGTCATCGGACGGGATAGTCTGCACACCGTATCGAATGACAACGGCCAACGATGCATAAACTTCGCAGCCTCCCGCGGAATGGTAGTCCGAAGCACCTTCTTTCCGCGCAAAAATATCCACAAGGCCACAAGGAAATCAACAAATCAAGAAACGGAAAACCAAATCGACCTCATTCCGATCGACTGTCAATTTATTTCCGACATCACGAACATCCGCACTGCGAATATTAAATCCGACCACTACCTCATTGCAGTATGCAGGCGTTTAAAACTCTCGCCCGTGTACAACACGCGTCGAAGCCGAACGCCGCGGCTCAACATTCAGCGGCTACAAGACGGTAGACTAGCCCAAGATTACGCGCAGCAGCTGGAAGTGGCACTTCCAACGGAAGAGCAGCTAGGCGCAGCGTCTCTTGAAGATGGCTGGAGAGAAATTCGATCCGCCATTGGTAGCACCTCAACCGCTGCACTTGGCATGGTGCCCCCGGATCAGAGGAACGACTAGTATGACGGCGAATGTGAGCAGTTAGTAGAAGAGAAGAATGCAGCATGGGCGAGATTGCTGCAACACCGCACGAGGGCGAACGAGGCACGATATAAACAGGCGCGGAACAGACAAAACTCGATTTTCCGGAGCGAAAAGCGCCAGAAGGGAGATCGAGACCGTGAAGAGACGGAAGAACTGTACCGCGCTAATAACGCACGAAAGTTCTATAAGAAGTTAAACCGTTCACATAAGGGCCACGTGCCTCAGCCCGATATGTGTAAGGACATAAACGGAAACCTTCTTACGAACGAGCGTGAGGTGATCCAAAGGTGGCGGCAGCACTACGAAGAACACCTGAATGGCGATGTGGCAGACGAAGATGGTGGTATGGTGATGCAACTGGGAGAACGCGCGCAGGACATGCGACTTCCGGCTCCGAATCTCCAGGAAATCCAGGAGGAGATCAGCCGGCTGAAAAAAAAAACAACAAAGCCCCTGGAGTTGACCAACTACCAGGAGAACTGTTTAAACACGGTGGTGAGGCACTGGCTAGAGCAATGCACTTGATAATGACCAAGGTTTGGGAGGATGGAATACTGAAACAGGAGTGGATGGAAGGTGCCGTGTGTCCCATCAACAAAAAGGGCGATGAGCTGGATTGCGCAATCTACCACGCAATCACTTTGCTGAACGCCGCCTACAAGGTACTCTCCCAAATTTTATGACGACGACTAACACCAATTGCAATAGAGTTCGTGAGGCAGTACTAGGCGGGATTTATGGGTGAACGCTCTACTACATCTATTTATCGACTTCAAAGCCGCATATGTTACAATCGATCGGGACCAGCTATGACAGCTAATGCACGAAAACGGATTTCCGGATAAACTGATACGGTTGATCAAGCCGACGATGGATCGGGTGTTGTGCTTAGTTCGTGTTTCAGGGACATTCTCGAGTCCCTTCGAAACGCGCAGAGGGTTACGGCATTACAATTATTACAAATTTTTCGCGCCAAAATATCTCACAAGGTTGAAAAAAATGGCAGCCAAATCAATGTACATTAAGAAAATTAAGCTTCAAAGCTTTCTTTCTTTCTTTCTAAGGGCTTTTAATTGTATCTCGTTGTATCCTCGTTAGATATTTGTTATTGAAAAATAACTATTTTTCTAGATGCATGTTCGAGTCAGTGTTTGGTATAAAATGAATGTTTATGGTTGAAAAATCAACTGATCTTAATTGCTATGTATGAAACACGATTCATGCATACGCACAACATGTGATAGATTCAGTTCCAAACCACTTCCTTCAGTGGGGTTTCATTCCACGAAACCAGTACGCTAGACAGGTGCTTTCCCTACTACAGAAGTCCTCAACCTTTTTCTTGAGAGGTACCTCTTCGGACTTTTGCATCACTTGAGGTACCCCCTATTTTTTGCTGTAAATGAAAATAAGTGTAACTCATAAGATATATGATAAATGTTACGGAAAATTAACAGGATACATGTTTCTCGATGAATTTGGCTGAAATTTTCATTATATCGAGTTCTTGAAGAGAAAATTCCGAGCCTCTTGAAAGCGACTTTTGAGCCATTTAAAGGTAAGATTCTAAGCAGCTTGAGAGGACGCTTCGCTCCTTGAAGAGAGGCTTCCGGGCCTCTTGAAAGGAGGCTTCCGGGCCTCTTGAAAGGAGGCTTCCGGGCCTCTTGAAAGGAGGCTTCCAGGTCTCTTGAAAGGAGGCTTCCGGGCCTCTTGAAAGGAGGCTTCCGGGCCTCTTGAAAGGAGGCTTCCGGGCCTCTTGAAAGGAGGCTTCCGGGCCTCTTGAAAGGAGGCTTCCGGGCCTCTTGAAAGGAGGCTTCCGGGCCTCTTGAAAGGAGGCTTCCGGGCCTCTTGAAAGGAGGCTTCCGGGCCTCTTGAAAGGAGGCCTGGGCCTCTTGAAGGAGGCCTGGGCCTCTTGAAAGGAGGCTTCCGGGCCTCTTGAAAGGAGGCTTCCGGGCCTCTTGAAAGGAGGCTTCCGGGCCTCTTGAAAGGAGGCTTCCGGGCCTCTTGAAAGGAGGCTTCCGGGCCTCTTGAAAGGAGGCTTCGGGCCTCTTGAAAGGAGGCTTCGGGCCTCTTGAAAGGAGGCTTCCGGGCCTCTTGAAAGGAGGCTTCCGGGACTCTTGAAAGGAGGCTTCCGGGACTCTTGAAAGGAGGCTTCCGGGCCTCTTGAAAGGAGGCTTCCGGGCCTCTTGAAAGGAGCCTCCCGGCCTCTTGAAAGGAGGCTTCCGGGCCTCTTGAAGGAGGCTTCCGGGCCTCTTGAAAGGAGGCTTCGGGCCTCTTGAAAGGAGGCTTCAGGCCTTCTTGAAAGGAGGCTTCAGGGCCTCTTGAAAGGAGGCTTCCGGGCCTCTTGAAAGGAGGCCTGGGCCTCTTGAAAGGAGGCTTCGGGCCTCTTGAAAGGAGGCTTCCGGGCCTCTTGAAAGGAGGCTTCCGGGCCTCTTGAAAGGAGGCTTCGGGCCTCTTGAAAGGAGGCTTCCGGGCCTCTTGAAAGGAGGCTTCGGGCCTCTTGAAAGGAGGCTTCCAGGCCTCTTGAAAGGAGGCTTCAGGCCTCTTGAAGGAGGCTTCCGGGCCTCTTGAAAGGAGGCTTCAGGCCTCTTGAAAGGAGGCTTCGGGCCTCTTGAAAGGAGGCTTCCGGGCCTCTTGAAAGGAGGCTTCCGGGCCTCTTGAAAGGAGGCTTCGGGCCTCTTGAAAGGAGGCTTCCGGGCCTCTTGAAAGGAGGCTTCAGGCCTCTTGAAAGGAGGCTTCCAGGCCTCTTGAAAGGAGGCTTCCAGGCCTCTTGAAAGGAGGCTTCGGGCCTCTTGAAGGAGGCTTCCGGGCCTCTTGAAAGGAGGCTTCCGGGCCTCTTGAAGGAGGCTTCCGGGCCTCTTGAAAGGAGGCTTCGGGCCTCTTGAAAGGAGGCTTCCGGGCCTCTTGAAAGGAGGCTTCCGGGCCTCTTGAAAGGAGGCTTCCGGGCCTCTTGAAAGGAGGCTTCCGGGCCTCTTGAAAGGAGGCTTCCGGGCCTCTTGAAAGGAGGCTTCCGGGCCTCTTGAAAGGAGGCTTCCGGGCCTCTTGAAAGGAGGCTTCGGGCCTCTTGAAAGGAGGCTTCCGGGCCTCTTGAAAGGAGGCTTCCGGGCCTCTTGAAAGGAGGCTTCAGGCCTCTTGAAAGGAGGCTTCCAGGGCCTCTTGAAAGGAGGCTTCCGGGCCTCTTGAAAGGAGGCTTCCGGGCCTCTTGAAGGAGGCTTCGGGCCTCTTGAAAGGAGGCTTCCGGGCCTCTTGAAAGGAGGCGTCCAGCCCTCTTGAAAGAAGGCGTCCGGGCCTCTGGAAAGGAGGCTTCCGGGCCTCTTGAAAGGAGGCTTCGGGCCTCTTGAAAGGAGGCTTCCGGGCCTCTTGAAAGGAGGCTTCCGGGCCTCTGAGGCGAGGCCTCTTGAAGAGGCGGGCCTCTTGAAAGGAGGCTTCAGGCCTCTTGAAAGGAGGCTTCCGGGCCTCTTGAAAGGAGGCTTCCGGGCCTCTTGAAAGGAGGCTTCCGGGCCTCTTGAAAGGAGGCTTCCGGGCCTCTTGTAAGGAGGCTTCCGGGCCTCTTGTAAGGAGGCTTCCGGGCCTCTTGTAAGGAGGCTTCCGGGCCTCTTGTAAGGAGGCTTCCGGGCCTCTTGAAAGAAGTCCTCCGAGCTGCTTAGAAGGAGGCTTCCAAGAAGCGTAGAAAGATGCTTCCAATTCTCTTGCAACGAAAATAAAACCTTTATATCTCTCTGTTTTTAAAATTTGTTCATTTCTCGTTTTGCCCTTTTGATCTTTTGTCGCACATCCCTTCATCCACTGTGGTGGTTGTGGATAGAAGGATTCAATAGTCTTTAAGTCTTTGATCGACATGCATGTATCATGTACACAATTTTAAAATAAAAAAGAAGGAAGAAGTAAGAAGGAAGAAACACGAAGGGAGAAGGAAGATGAAAGAAGGAAGAAGGAAGAAGGAATCCCAAGTAGCACCTGCAACTTTACGCAAATAGAAAAATTCAAATAAAAGTTGTATATAGATCATTAACAAGTTTTGATCGTCACATTGTGTTTTTATATGGTTGGACATTGGTTTCTTTCGTTTCTAGATTCATAAGTCACGATAGTTAGATTCTTCTTATCAAAAACTTATGTAAGACATGTTTAAAACTGAATCTCAGAAGTTCAGCTCTTTAGTTATATACATGTTCTTATGATACTTATATATAACTAACAAAACGACACCCGAAAATGTCCCTCCAGGTATGATCAATCAATATATTTTTATCGATTAATACTGCAATGATTGAATTTTCAATCACTTTAGAAATATGTTCTACTCACTTTCTCAAATCCTAGGCATTTTTTGATGTGCCATTAGATGATATGCATGATTTATACGTTAGTCTGCGAACGTTTCGTACGAAATTTTGGATAACTTCCTGGGCTGCACCTTACGCGAATCAGTATTTGTCTCTGTTACAATAAGCCGCACGCATTCTATATAGATAATGTTTTTTAACATCTCCTCCAAATAGTAAAAAGAAAATCAAAAGGTTTGCGATATTTCGTTGTTATTGTTTTTGTTCGTAACCTTTGAAACTCTTTTATAATTGATGTTATTTTAAAAACTTTATTATGACTTCCTTATAGCAAACTGGTCCCGGCTCGTGTTATATATAGATTTTATATGAGATTTCGAATAACAAAGCTACTTTTTGACAGATGTAGATTACACTGTTGATCAAAAGTACTTTGTATAAATAAAATAAAATTTCAGACCGCATCGTGCTTTCGTGCTGTGCGGTTCTTTCTCTCTTTGCGGAAGGAAGTTTTTAATACTACCCGAAGCTATTTTAATTTCAACGGTGCTTCTTAGCGCTATTTGTACCCACTGATCCCGTTACGATCTTTGCAAGGACCCGTGCCTTCGTTTTACGTCGGACCAGTTTGCGGAAGTAAAATTCCGACAAGCGGTGGTAATCCTGCAGGGACACCGTTCTGGGAAAAAACCTCTTAGAAGGTCACGTCTCCACGCTCAGCAATGAGCATTAATAAAAACAAGAGGAAGGGGGAGTCTCTGAATTCTCCACTTCCTTCAAAGAAACAAGGTTTTAAGACCGTCCTGCCAAAGCGCGGAAAAAATAGAAGGAAGCTGGAGAATTCAGATATTCCTTCTAACTCTAATATCGGAAATAATTCTTCTCCAATCGAACTGAGCAATCAGTTCGATTTGATTAATGATGAAATTGAGCAAATCGAATCTACCTCTAGCCCAGGTGATTCGATTCATGCGAAAAAGCAAAGGATTCCGCCAATTGTGGTATCTGTTGCCGAGTTTTCTGGCTTCCGGAATGAGATTTTGAGTAACCTTCAGGGGATCAAGGTTTCATTTCAGATTGCTAGGAAGGGTGACTGCCGCGTTTTGCCGGGATCCTTTGACGATCGCAAACGTCTTCTTCAGTATTTAACTGAGAAGCGCCATAAATTCTTCACATACGACGACAAAACTGAGCGATTGTTCAAAATCGTCTTGAAAGGTCTCCCCAGTGATGACAAATCACTGGATGAGATTAAAATTGAAATTTCTCAATTACTTGGATTTTCACCAGTCCAAGTAATTAAGATGAAAAAGAAATCCCACTCTGGTACTTCCCAGAGGGGCATTTCTCAAGAATTTTATTTAGTTCATTTTAACAAAAGTGAACTAAATAATATGAAAAGTTGGAAAAGGCCTGTATTATGTCTCATGTCCGTGTTACATGGGAACATTTCCGCAGGCCTGGGGAAATTTCCAAAACCCCACCCAGTGCCGTAAGTGCCAAAAGTGGGGTCATGGAACCAAACATTGTCACATGGATGCTAAATGCATGATTTGTGGTGGAACCTCTCACGCCAAGGACGCATGTCCTGTGAGAGAAGATTCCAATAAATTTAAATGTGCAAATTGTGGGGGCAATCATAAATCCAATTTCTGGGAATGCCCTTCACGCAAAAAAGTTTTGAATTCCCGTGCAAAATTGATGACGGGAAATTCCAATCGGATCCCAGATTCGACGGGTAGAAATTTTCCAAACGCTCAAATTTCGAAACCAGTTACCGGTCGAGCAATTCATACCCACCACAATTCATAATCAAATTTTGCCGCTCGTCAACGGGTAGCAAGCACTTCAGTAAATTCCAATTTTTCGAATGTACCTACGTATGCAAACATCGCTGCTGGTAGACAAAATTTCTCTTCTCAAAGTGAGGTTTATACCCATGTCCCAACGGAAAATAATGGTCATGTTGCCGATTCAGGTAGCATGACTGCTTCCGATTTTGATTTTTAACTGAACAATTGCATCACATGATTGATGCAATGTTCAAAGCAAATACCATTCCTGAAGCTGTTCAGGTTGGTATAAAGTACACACAAAAAATTGTTATCGGACTCCGTTTTAATGGATCTAAATAATTGTGTGAAAGTTCTAAATTGGAATGCCCGCTCTCTAAAGGGTAAGGAAGATGAATTATTCAACTTCCTAACAGTTCATAATGTGCATATTGCCATTATAACAGAAACTTATTTAAAACCAGGACTCTCCATTAAAAGAGATCCAAATTATTTTATCTACAGAAATGATCGTCTTGACAGCGCCTGTGGTGGGGTCGCCATTGTCATTAATAGACGTATCAAACATAAATTATATTCTTCGTTTGAAACCAAAGTTTTTGAAATCTTGGGAGTTTCTGTTGAAACAAATTTCGGTCAATTTTCCTTCATTGCAGCCTATTTGCCTTTTCAATGCAATGGGCAGCAAAAGAATTTGTTGAAAGCTGATCTTCAAATTCTGACTCGCAACAAATCAAAATTCTTCGTAATTGGTGACTTCAATGCCAAACACCGTTCATGGAATAATGCTCAAAGCAATTCCAATGGTAAAATTTTATTTGAAGATTGTTCTGGGGGATATTATACTATTCAATATCCCGATGGATCAACTTGTTTTTCTTCCAGTCGAAATCCTTCCACAATTGATTCAGTTGGTAACTTGTATGATTTAATTGGTAACTCATGCTGACTTTGACTCTGATCACCTTCCTGTGACGTTTGAAATCTCACAAGAAGCCATTAACAATTCAATTGGGATTTATATAAAACGTATATCGATAGGAATTTTGATGTTGATATTCCTCTCGATACCAAAAGTAATATTGATAATGCTCTCGTATCTTTGACAAATTTAATTGTCGAAGCCAGAGGCATTGCAATTCCTAAATGTGAAATTAAATTCAACTCCATTATTATTGACGACGATCTTCAGCTACTGATCCGTCTTAAAAATGTGAGGCGAAGGCAATACCAAAGAACTCGCGATCCCGCGTTGAAAGTTATTTGGCGAGATTTGCAAAATGAAATTAAAAAACGTTTCGCTATTCTGAGAAATACCAACTTTGAGAATAATGCCTCAAAGTTGGATCCCAATTCGAAACCCTTTTGGAAATTAACGAAAATTCTTAAGAAACATCAAAAGCCAATTCCAGCTTATAAAGAGGGAAATAAATTTTTATTAACAAATGGCGAAAAGGCTCAAAAACTTGCTTAGCAGTTCGAGAGTGCCCATAATTTTAGTCTAGGTCTCACTAGTCCAATTAAGGATCAGGTTACACGAAGCTTCGAAGACATTCTCGATCAAGATAATGTTTTTCACCCTTCGTTGGGAACTAATTTGGATGAAGTGAGATCTATTACTAGAAAATTTAAAAATATGAAAGCCCAGGGTGATGATGGTATTTTCTACATACTTATCAAAAAACTTCCTGAGAGCTCTTTATCCTTTTTGGTTAATTTATTTAACAAATGTTTTCAATTGGCATACTTCCCAGATAAATGGAAAAACGCCAAAGTTGTTCCAATTTTGAAGCCGGATAAAATCCAACTGAGGCTTCTAGTTATCGCCCAATCAGTTTGCTTTCTTCAATAAGCAAACTGTTTGAAAAGATTATTTTAAATAGAATGATGGTTCATATTAATGACAATTCTATTTTTGCTGATGAGCAATTTGGTTTTCGCCATGGGCATTCAACCACTCATCAGTTATTAAGAGTTACGAACTTAATTCGGCTCAACAAATCTGAAGGATATTCGACTGGAGTTGCTCTTCTTGATATAGAGAAAGCATTTGACAGTGTTTGGCATGAAGGTTTGATTGTAAAATTGATGAATTTTAATTTTCCTCTGTACATTATTAAACTGATCCAAAATTATTTATCAGATCGCTCACTGCAGGTAAACTATCAGAATTCTAAATCTGATGAATTACCTGTAAGGACTAGTGTCCCCCAAGGCAGCATACTGGGGCCCATTTTGTATAACATTTTTACTTCTGACTTACCTGATTTACCACCAGGGTGTCAAAAATCTTTGTTTGCAGATGACACAGGTCTTTTAGCCAAAGGGCGTAGCCTTCGTGTCATTTGTAGTAGATTGCAAAAAAGTTTGGATATTTTCTCCACTTACTTGCAAAAATGGAAAATTTCCCCGAATGCTTCCAAAACTCAGCTTATAATTTTCCCACATAAGCCGAGAGCTTCTTATTTGAAACCTTCTAGCAGACATATTGTCACAATTAATTGGTCTAGCGAAGCCAAATATTTAGGACTTTTGCTAGATCAAAAATTAACTTTTAAAAATCACATTGAAGGCCTTCAAGCCAAATGTAACAAATATATTAAGTGTCTATATCCACTTATAAACAGAAAATCAAAACTTTGTCTTAAGAACAAATTTTTGATTTGCAAACAAATTTTAGACCTGCCATGTTGTATGCTGTGCCAATATGGACTAGTTGCTGCAATACCAGAAAGAAGGCACTTCAGAGGATTCAAAATAAAATTCTGAAAATGATTCTGAAGTTGCCTCCGTGGTATAGTACCAATGAACTTCATAGAATTTCTAATATTGAGACATTGCAACAAATGTCCAACAAAATAATTTCCAATTTCAGACAAAAATCGTTGCAATCTTCTATTGCAACGATTAGCTCCTTGTACCCTTAGTATAAATTAGGTTAAATTTAGTTTAAGTAAACATTGTATTTCCAACATGGTGCAATTCAACCGGAAGAAACAATCCTAAACTGTATTAATAAAAACTAAAAATATATTAAAGCAAATAATAATGATAGTGTTAAGAAAACACGGAACACCTAGTCTAAGAGATGAATGCATGTATTAGATAATTAGCAAATAAAATTAGTTAAAAAAAAATAAAAAAAAAATTAAAAAAAAAAATTAAATTTTATAATCAAAAAAATGATAAAGAAATTTCAATTCAAAAGAATATTTCTTGGAATGTTTTGTAAGTGTGCCTAATTCCTTTAAATTGATTTGCTAATGGAAAGCCGAACATAAGATAATAAGGTAAAATAGAGAACTGAAATAGTTATTCTACATCAGAGATAATGGGAACAGAAACAAAACTAAGATGTAGTTCAATGTTCACATGTTTTTGGACATGCGGCTTTTCCAACAGAGTAAAATTGTAGCTGCAGTTCTTTTTGCTTTTTCCCAATATATAGGTATATAGCTTCCCAAACGTGTCTAGCCCATCTCTGCGAGCAAAAAATGTTTGCAGTGACAGTGACAATCTTGCTCTATAATTTATTAACCCTATTTTTCTCGTAAGCTTTTCCTCTTTATTCAAAGATAATATTGAAAATATCTTATATCTATGTATTCGAATTAAGGTTACTCCCGTTTAAGGTCTTACATTTTGGCATTTTATAATACCAAATATTAACCACAAAATGTTAAACTCGGATTATTTATTTGAGATGAGAGATAACTCTCTTAGCTCTCTCAAAATATTTTTCATTTCGCACAGGTTTCGAAAATTATGGCAACTGATGTAATGCTGAACGATAGATATGGCGAATCGGTTTGGACTGGAGCTACAAAATTTATGATTTCGATTTTCATTTTTTGATGAACTTGCTTTCAATTTTACCGTATATTCATGGCGCATGAAATTTCAAGTAGTAGCAATATAACTTTCACCATAAATCCAGAATGGCATGTCGAGGAACATTATGAAGCTAGAGGTTTATCACCTTTAATAATAACAAAGTATTTCCTTTAATTACTTCCACTTTAAAATCTTCATTGTAATTTCAGGAACATATTTTATGGAGAAAAAGATAATAAAACTGAAATCAAAATTGACAGCTAGATTTTTGTTAGCTAAATTAGGTGTTATAAAAACGTTCTTTTTTTGTTTCAGCAACAGATCGAATGAAACATAGAAGATGTTATATAATGACTCCACCTCTTGCGCTTTTTTCGTTCTATTGTAGTCGGATATATGATATTGACAACAATATTGTGCCTCTTTGTAAAGTTATAAATAAATTGCAGCTACTGAATAACGACAAGTTGTGTTACTTGGGAAGGAAGAAGGGATAAGGAAAAAGCAAGAAGCAAGAAGTAAAAAGGAAGAAAGAAGAGGGGAGAAGGAAGAAGCAAGAGGGGAGAAGGAAGAAGAAAGAAAGAAGAAGGAAGAAGAAAGGAGCAATAAGGGAGAAGGAAGAAAGAAGAAGGAAGAAAGAAGAAGGAAGAAGGGAGGAGAAAAAAGGGAAAAGGGAGAAGAAGATGGAAGAAGAAAGAAGAAAGAATAATGAAAGAAGAAGGAAAAATTAAGAAGGGAGAAGGGAGACGCAAGAAGGTAGAAGGGAGAAGGGAGAAGGAAGATGCAAGAAGGAAGAAGG
This sequence comes from Armigeres subalbatus, assembly GCF_024139115.2. NCBI lineage: Eukaryota > Metazoa > Arthropoda > Insecta > Diptera > Culicidae > Armigeres > Armigeres subalbatus. The sequence continues at coordinate 787,929 of NW_026943741.1, forward strand.
AAGTAGAAATAAGGAAGAAGGAAGAAGGATTAGGGAAAAAGAAAGGAGGAAGAAGAAGTAATGAAGAATATGGAAGAAAGAAGGAAGAATATGGAAGAAAGAAGGAGGAAGGATAAAGGAAGAAGGAAGAAGAAAGAAAAAAGAAGATAGAGAAGGAAGAAAAGAAAAAGGAGAAGGAAGAAGGAACAAGGAAGAAGCAACAAGGAAGAATGAAGAAAGGAAAAGGAAGAAGGAACAAGGAAGAAGGAAGACGCAAGAAGGAAGAAAGAGCAAGGAAGTAGGAAGAAGGGCGAAGGAAAAGGAAGAATGAACAAAAACGAAGGAAGAAGGAATAAGAAAGAAGAAAGAATAAGGAAGAAAGAAGTTAGAGAATGGAAAAAATAAGAAAGAAGAAGGAATGAAGAAGAAAGAAGGAAGAAGGAAGTAGGAAAAAGTACCACTCGTTAACTGAGGTCAAATTTTTTAACTATTCGGCCAAACGGCATTCGACTTAATGGCATTCAGCCAAACAGCCTGACACCAAGTTGACGATCAGTTGACGTTTTTCGAGATTTTAACCACTATGCCCTGCCCCAGGGGGTCCATAATAGGTAGGGGTGGTGGAAATTTGCGATTACGCGGAAGCCGCAAATTTCGCGAAATTTGATGTTAGCCGCGAAATTAACCTTTTCCATCAATAATTTTGTTCCATTCTATTGCCTCAGTCGATTTCTTGACCTACACCCAAAAATATCTGCACGTTGTTTCCCCCTGAAAAAGTACGTAGATTTTTTACCTGATTTTTTGATAGAATTTTCATTCTACGTGAAATTCAGGTAAGTTCAACCTGAGTTTTGGATCACGGACACGTAAGTTTCACCTGAATTTTCTGAAGCGTTTTCAGTTACGTGTGCACGTAAAATGTAACTGAAAATTCAGGTGGAAACAACGTTTAGATTATTTGGAGTGTAGTCAACACCAACTCGACAAACAACGTATTTTTCGACGTATCGAAATTATTTTTTTAAGTGCAAAGTCCGAAACTGATCGAATGTTGAGCCAAAAATTAAATTTTGTAGAATAAGATGAAACAATACTACTCGACACCTACCTCGCGATTCTGCCAACCGGGTTTGAAGTTTTTACGATCGGTCCGATTACTGGATTCACAGCAAGCGAAGTTTTTGTCTGTTGATGACAAGGTTGATAACCTGTTCAATGGAATTTCAGAATGTACAAGCAACAAGTCTATGGTACAGGATGAGCTATCGGCATACAAACATGCCGTTACGGAAATGCAGGAAAATGCCGATCCACTCACGTTTTGATTTGCAAACCGAGACCGCTTTCCTCAGCTCTTCAAAATAGCGGTGAAATATCTGTCTATTCCTGGAAACTCGGTAGATGCTGAACGTAGTGTCAGTACAATTTAATCAACACTTCCCAGCGCCAAAAGTTGACGGAAAAAAATTTGGCCAACCAAGTGCTTTTGACCAGTAATGCAGAAAATGATAAAAACAATAATTTGAAATTAATAAACGCAACAATTTAAATAAATATGGAATCTCTATTGTCTTTTTTATTTTTTTGTACCGAAATATAATTTACCGCGAAATTGCGGCGAATTTTCAGATTTTCTGAATTGGCTGCCCGCGAAATTTTGAAAATTTTGCCGCGTATTTCCACCATCCCTAATAAATAGGAAATTGCTTTCCTATAGTCGACACTTCATTTGATTTTCATGTACCGTTTCGGGACGTTCGTCTCCAGTATTTTGAACCCCCAAAATATTCCTATAATGGACACTCGTGTTTATTTTTTATAAAATTGTAAAAAATCATCAAATTTCACTTTCCATAGCATTTCCAATCATTGGCGTAACTAATGAAAAAGTCTAGGGGGGGCTAACTTTTTTTTAACTTTTCCTTTTTAACACTCATAACACAGAAAGTTTACCATTTTCGCTCGATGTATATTGTTGGTCTACCAGATATCAATGGACGACTTAAATATTTCAAATGATGTTCATCAACGCTCAGCCCTGTTACAAAAATCTAGAAATCTCGTAGGAAAAATCCTTGGTAGGTTCGCTCGCCTTAAATAGAATGTGAAGCACGATCCTGATTTTTAAAGGATTTTTTGATTTCATTCGAAACTAGAATACATTAAATATTAAATATTGGATAAATTAGTTGGTTAAACTCTTTGCGCCAGCTGTCAATTAAGTGGCCTGACAATTCCTACGAGCTTCCAAACGGCGATCTGACCACCACAAACTAACCTCTCTTTTCTGTTAGAATAACTTCTAGGATGATTTAAAAAAATCAGTTTTACATCCTAATACAGCTTATTGGTCGTTAATTTTCAATTTAGTTAAAAAAAATTGCAACAAATTAACTTATTGAAGCATTCGTTTACACATAGGAACATTTAACACATCTTTTCTCTCAGTAGGCGTGAAACAGGCCTACTGAGACATTTTCACTGGTTTCATTGCTGCAGCGACAATAGAGAATTAAATAGTATGGGGAGTTTCTAAAATCTATCCGAAAGAATACAAAGTTCTTTCTTATTAAACTTACCTCTACTTGAAATCTAAAAGTTTGGCCGAACCTTTCTCAAGAAGCCTACAGTGATAATTAAAATGCGCTAGTTAACACCCGTCTTCCGTGGGAAGACAGTAACGTGACTTTTTCATAAACATCTAACCGTGGGACCCCATGATGCTGAGTCGACACCACGACCGTGGGACTGTCACCATTTAGCTAGGGACAAATAGGTTTCTTTATTATTAGAATCGATATAATAAATCAGTTTAGTTCTAACCATCATATAATTCGTTTCGGCTTTATTATTTTTTGAAGAGACCCTAGGTCTTCCGTTAACTCGCTGCAGCTTTTAGGATTGGTATTAGTTAGGAAGGTTAAGATCATACGCTCGATTTAGATAACAATTACTTACAAAACCTGGAAAAACTTGAAAATCTATAGGGGAACGGTTCAGCACTTCATCTTATAGCTCCCATTTCCATCTCATCAAAAACAAAGCAATGAGAAGGTATTTGATTTGTTATTTATTTTTGTGATTTTTTTCAGCAGTGAGCACGCATGTTAACAAAAAGAAGCGACAAGATTGGTGCTGTATTTCTCTGTTTTGCGATGAGATGAATATATATACAGTGAGATGGAAATGGGACAGTTCCCCTAATATATTTTTTAATTTACTTGATGATGAGGTATTTCCTTTGGTATTTCATAAGTTATAACGTGTTTTGAGGGGTCCAGATTTTGTCGTGAGCAAGCCTTATAACAATTGCTCGAAGTTCAAAAACTTGAGCGAATAGATTCAACTTGCTGTAGTGTTTCGAAGATAATTGGATAATAAAGAAAATCCAGCATTTACTCCCGTATATAATCAGTGGACTAGATATGTGCAATACTTATACAAAGTAACAAATTTTCTAGGGGGGGCTAGCCAGATTCTAGGTGGGGCTATAGCCCCCCCTAGCCCCCCTGTAGTTACGCCCATGTTTCCAATGCATGTAATCAAATCATAGGACTGTAAGGTAGGTTCTTCAAATGGAATTTCATATTTTACATTCCTCGGGCTGAAAGCTTCCCCAATAAAGATACAAAAAAAAACAAAAAAAAAAAATTTTACTTTGTTCTGTAATGATACAAAAAAGGCTGGAGGGTCCACTATTTTTTAGGGGTCCACTGTCAGGCACTTTACTCTATGTTCTCTCACTATATTTCTTACACTTACCTGATACGAAGAGGCTTAGCCCAGATTTCACACGAAAGTTATCTCTCGTACCATTCAACCCTCACCAGATTCCGTTTTAAGGATAATAATTTCCTTCGATAGCACTTTCTGAATTTCACTGCCTTCCCAAATTGTTCTCCTTTTCCACATTACCGAAGTTCTCTCGATGTGTGTATAATTGTGCGATGTGAACAAACAGTTTCACTGACGACTCTTTTTAGCTAGAAGATTTCTCGGACCGAGGTTTCCCAGCGAATAAATGACTATTGAATCATCCAGCCTTATAAATAGCTCCCGGATAAGTGAACATCTTCTGCACAATCATAGTTTATCAGTGATTTATTTATTTGCAAGCAATTTAAGGGCAAAACGAAAACAACCGCACCATATCTTAAGGAATTCCTCACAATACGCGTACATGTTTTAAAAGTTCGTACAATTTATCTGATGTTATCAGTAATTGTTGTGACACCCTGTGGAATAAATAAAAGCTGATAGTGTAGTGTATGCTTGATATGAGATTATGCTTCAAACAAATAAGATAAAATTTCGCATATAGTTGAAAAAGCAAGAAGCTGCATAGCAAAACAAATCTGAGAATCAACGTGATGGCAATGGTTGATCATTTTGAAAACCGTTTTTTGAACCATCTAGTACCTAGTTGTTCTTATTAGCAGAATTCTGGCAACTTTAAACAAATTCTGCCTTTGCAAATATTTCTTATAACACAATAGACCTAAAACATTAGATATTAGTACCAGTCCTACGTTCGTGCAGTGCAAAAATATAAACCGGTGAAAAGAGCTTCCACTCCATTGCACGAAGCAAAAATGGTGTTTTCCACTTGATAAGTCAACATCAGCTCTGCTGACGTTGCTACGAAGAACGGAGCTCGCATCCATCGCATGAGGGAAGAAATTGTATACGATTTACCACTTCTCATCCACATCATCGTCAGTTTGAAACCGAGAGGATGAAACCAAGCCTTCATACTTCGACAGCATCATCATCGTTCAACACAATCAAGGTGGGTTGGGAATTTTGTAGACAGCCGCCATCCTGCTATAAAGATGGTAATAAATTGAGCAGGATGAAGTTATTCTGGCTTACTCGAGCGTAGTGTTGCGTTGCCGGTCCATTGTGCTCCTGTGTGTGGTGCAGAACCGGAAGCTGGTAATGTGATATTCACAACTAGCGCTGGCACATACGAAACCCAAGACGGGCATGTCAAGAGTTGTAAAACATATTTTATTCTAAAAAGATATTCATACTAGCAAGTACTTGTATTTCGATTCCATGAAATAATCGTTGCTCCAACAACGATGGAAACTCGGATTCTAATCTGGGTTTTTGTAGTTATTTCAATATCCTTAAACTTGATTATGTCTTATCACAGTCTTTTGTGTTCTAAGCTCTTACAACTTAACAAACAAACGCATTAAATAATGATCAGCGGCACACACTTACTAGCTAATCAAACGGGATGGGTGGCGATAGCGGAGACTCACGTTCGGACTTCTGTCAGTTCGCCGCAGTCTAACTGTCGGTTGGTAAACGCAGCTGACTCAGCACTGGGAACACTGGACGAAGCCGGCGGCGTGTTGACGACGAATACCGACGGCTCCAGGGGAGACTTCTTCCCGTGTATCGACTCCATGCCTGGCTCGAAGGCCGGGTTGTCCAGAGGGATTTTCTTGGATGTCGCTGGGGCGTGTTTTGGTCGAATGTCGGGGTTGTTGACATAGCGGCGGGGCTTACCGGGCAGCATTCGGCTCAAACGATAGACCGCCGGATGGAGGAGTTTGTGGTCGTAAGCATCATCTCGGTTTTGTGTCAGATAACTGACAAGGATTCCGATGGTGACGGTTAGGAATGTTCCGATTAAGCTGTAGTACATGTACGAGATTGAGTACAGGTTTTCCGGGAACTGACGGGCTTCCGGGATGTGCACCTCCGAGGGTCCGTCCAGGTAGGAAAAGTCCGATTCCACTTCGAGGGGAGTGTTGGAGAGAAGCCACGACTTGGATGGTTTGATAATGCCAGCCGAGAATGTCTCGTTTGTGCAACCCTATGAGAAAAATGGTATTTAAAACTTGATGACCGGCGAAAAGTAATCGCAGACTTACCTCAATAGTAGTAGGCAGCAGTACAGTTTCTTTGTTGACGGTAAGACTTCCGAACGTAATCCATAGAGTGATAATGTGAGAAACAATCATTCCGCAGGCTGCGCCTTTCCAGTTGGCTACTGGTACGAGCATGGCAAGAAGAAATACTCCTAGCAGCGGTCCCGACGTTGCGGAAGTCATGAGCATACTACTTTCAATCACTCCAGACAAGAGGCCCACAGCAAAGCCAACACCCATTACCATAACTCCGTAGACTGATCCGATGAATTTGATGATGGTCAACTGTTGCTTGTCGCTGATGCCCTTAAAACGTGGCAACTGCGACAGGAAGTCCTCCCAGGTAACGGTAGCCAGCGAGTTCAGATTGGACACGTTCAAGCTCAACGCTCCGTTGAACAGCGATGCCATAAATAATCCCAACACTCCTGGCAGATAGCTGAATTTGTCCTCCACGAAAAATGGCAAAATTTCGTCCATCTTGTTGATGTAGCCTTCGGTCATCGGGTCACAATCAGCGTACACCGAGTAGACTCCCATTCCGACGATCCACGCCAAAGAGAACAACGTGACCACGACAGGAATGTTGCTCATCAGAGTGCGACGCACCTCCTTAAATGTGCTCATGCTCAGATAACGCTGCACAAAGTTTTGTTGACAGCCGAAGATACTCAGCGACATGAAGAGCTGTCCCAACCAGGCCGAAGTTGTATCCACTCGTATCGTGAAGTCTCCCGTAAAGTTGAAGAAGTTTAGGCGGCCTGTTGGGAATTTTAAACAGGGTTAATCCACCATTTGACTATAAAAAAAATATATCCAGACATACCATTTTCTGCGGGAATCGTGAAAATCTTCCCGAAACCTCCAACTGTGACCATTGACTGGATGATGATTCCGATCGAGATCAAGATCATGGTGACTCCCTGGATTACATCGGCCATGATAGCTGCTTTCAGTCCTCCTAGCAGGTTGAATATGATACTGATGACGGATATTCCGAGTAAGGAGACCCAGTAAGGTATTCCGATGACGGTATTCAGAGCTACCGTTGGCGTGTAGACCGTAACGCCAAGGTTTAGTAAAGATCGGACCACGTAGGTGCCGGACGCCAGACAACGAACTATGCGGCTGTTGAACCTGTTTATAATGAAGAAGGTAATTGAAAATGACGATTCGTCTTTTTAAAGAATTGCTGAATCTCACCTCAAATCCAAATACTGGTAAACGGAGGTAACGCCCAGATTGAAGTACACCGGGATGAACACGAAGCACACGATCGGATAGGCGGTCACCATCCCGTATAGGGTTTCCCACATGGCCGACCCACGGTAGAACAGTTCACTCGGATATCCCAGGAACGATCGAACGCCCAGCGTCCCGCGGGCGATCGACAGCATCATGGCGCCCATCGAAATCGTGCCCAACCCGAACACATAGTCCGCTTTGGTTTTCTCCTTCTTGCCGAAGAATCGTCCCCACAGGGGAACCAGCGTGGAGAAGATGATGAACAACACGAACACGCCGTAGTCCCACAGCAGGTCCAAGAAGGTGCGTGCCATCTGCAAATGGTTCAAATAGAGAATGTCGGAGGCAGTTAGTAAAAAATTCAGTAATTCATATAGCTAAAATAAAGTTATTACATAATTAAAGAAACCGCCTGCATTACATATCATTCATTTGTACTCAAATTCAGACAGTGGTTGGCGTCAGGACCTCATTCCAATCATTTAAACTCAAATTTGAACAATGATCGTCCTCATAATAAGAGTTATACTCGGACAATCGCTGTGGACACTGTGAATGTATTAGTCCAATTATTTTTGGCCATTCTTGTACACAACATAGTGGCCAGCTCGCACTCTGTCTTGGTTCAATATTTCTAATGTGTTCTTCAATTGCAAAGAAACATAGTTTTCTAAAACATTTAAATTTAAATTTGATATGCAGATGTATATGAATTTTGATTTTAGACATTTATTTGTAACAGTGATATTGTTTTTTTTAATAAGACTTGAGACATCTTAATGTTGAGTTAAAAGTATAAAGAAGAAAGGAAGAATGCCTCAGTGCAATTACTTGTACTAAAATTTGGATAGTGGCCGCTTTCTTGAGGCTCAACTGATCAATGTGGCCGTTGCGAACACCTCAGTGCAATGGTTTTTACTCAAATTTAGACAGTGGAACTTAGACCTTAGACCTTCGCGAGACTAGACTACGCCGCCGTTCAAAAAATTTCGTGGGAACTCCGCAGATTTTCCTGTTCAAATCCGAAGATTTTCTTGTTGAAATAAGTTTTTTTTAACGTTTTGAAAGTGCCATTTTGACAAAAGTTATTTGGTCAAAGACTACAAGGCTGAATAAGGCTGTTCGGCCGAATATGTCATTCAAAGTTTTATGGACAAAATTTCCTTCAGCCGTAAAGTTGTTCGGCTGAATAGGTTATTTGGCCGAAATGGTCGTTTGACAGAAAGGGCCATTTTTCCAATTTCGTGAAAAGGGCCATTTGGCTCAAAATGTATTTTGGCCGAAATGGCAGAACTAGTTCTTTGGCCGACAAAGTCGTTCGGCAGAATATGTCATTCGGAAATGGTCTTTTAGATGGGATTGTGGGAGGATGTATAACGCGTAGTTGATGATATCTGATTTAATAGTCGGATGCAGTCAACATTTCAGTTGGTATTGCATTTGGCACCATCCATATTCGACTGAGCAACTTGTCTGGGATGGCTGTTGTTAAATGATCCGAGAAATGGACTCCGGCTCGGAAAAGGTACTTGCAGTGAATGAAGGCTTGTGGTATCTACCGAAGGTATGTGATCAACAAAGGACGGACAAGTTACTAATAGTGGACTGATGCACGGTAGAAAGATTTATCCGCAGGAACCACTCACGCCGTGGTTTTCAATAAATGACTGGAAGATAGATTTAAAGCAGTTAAACAACAATAAGAAATGCAAAATGGCGAAGTATTAATTATATGTGACTTTCATGAATTGATCACGTGAAATTAGTCAAAATGAGTCAACATCAATAGAAATCTATGGATAACTGAATGTATTAAATTAAAGACTAAAATAAATACTCCCCCTAAACAATTAGAAAATTCCCATAAGAAAATAGAAAATTGCCAATAAAGAAATCAGGGTATGAGCAATAAATAAATATAAAATTTCCACAAATAAAACAAAATTTCCATAAACAATTAAAAATTTTCCACAAAACAAAAATAAATAAGCACTTTTAAAAGCAAAAATTGCAATTATAAAAAAAAAATTTTCCATTTTCCACAAAAAATAAAAATTTTCTACAAAATGATCAATAAAGAGCAATAAAAAAATAAGAAAATTTCCATTAAGAAATATAAAATAGCAATCAAACTGTGCTTTTTTCCATAGATGCGTTAAAAGCGTTAAAAGTTCATGTAAAATTTCATCAGCTTTATTGCTTTGTTGTATTTTTCAATGGAAATTTTCTTATTTTTTATTGCTCTTTATGGATTATTTTGTTGAAAATTTTTAATTTTTTATGGAAAAAATATTTATTTTGTGGAAAATTTTGAAATTTTTTATTGCTTATATTGATTTATTTATAAAAATTTTGTATTTTTTTTCGTGGAACATTTTGATTTCTTTATGGAAAATTCTTCTTTTATAATTGCAGTTTTTGCTTTCAGAAGATCTATTTTTGTTTTGACAAAAATTCTCAATTGTTTGTGGAAAATTTGCATTATTTGTGGAAGTTTCATAGTTATTTATTGCTCATACCCTGATTTTTTTACTGGCAATTTCCTAATTGGCTAATTGTTTATGGGAAATTTCTAATTTTAAATGGAAATTTTATTTAGCTGCCATAACATACCAAAAGTCAAACATATCAAAAGTCTGTGCTAAGGGTAAGATTATTTATTTCAAATTCACTTTGCAGTATAGTCATAGCTCCAATCAAAACCAGGTTTCAATCGTAATATCGCATCAAGACCGGAAAAAGCTTTCGATTTTTTTCTTGAGAAGTAAGAAAATAATCAAGAAGTTTAAAATCAGAAATCAGAAATTGAAAATCAAAAAAATTAGAAATAAAAAAGCAGAAATTAGAAATCAGAATTCAGAAATCAGAAACCAGAAATCAAAAAATCCAAGATAAGGGAAATGACGGCTTTGGCAGGTTTTGTTCTATTATTGACAGGGGGTTTTCTACAACCAATTATGCTCAAATTTGGCCTTAACATTCTTTGCATATCAAATAATATTTTGGCCAATTTTCATAAAATTTGGTCAACAAAAACCCCCTGACAATAATAGAACAAAACTACCAAAGCCGTTATTCTAAATAAAAAACTAAATAATGTGAAAAATTTAAAAATCAGAGAAATCTGGGAAATGTAAAAATTAAACAAAAAAACCAAAAAGTCCAAAACCAAAAATTCAGAAAATGAGAAAAAAAATCAGAAAACATCAAAAACATCAGAAAAGGCAAAAATCTGATAAATTTAAAAAAAAACAGAAAAATAAGAAAAAATCAAGAAAATTAAAAAAAATCGGAAAAATCAGAAAAACATAAAAAAAGGAAAGGGAAAAAATAAAAATTTGGGCATCAGAGAAAATTAAGAAGATTAGAAAAGTCTTCAAAATTCTGAAAATTCTGACAAATCCGAAAAATCAGAAAAACCTAAAACATCTACAAAATCTGGAAAATCAAAATCAGAAAAAAAAAACAAAACTCAAAAACATCTGAAAAATCGAAAAAAAATTAAAAATTTGAAAAAACTGAAAAGTCAGTCAATTTAGAAGAATCAGACAAATTAGAAAAAAAACTAAAAATTCACACAAATCTAAAAAATTTGAAATATCACTTGAAAAACATTAGAAACAAATCAGAAAAATCAGCGTGATCAATAAAATTACATAAAGAGAAAAGTAAGAAAATAATCAATAACTTGAAAATCAGAAATCAGAAATTAGAAATCAGAAATAAGAAATCAGAAACCAGAAATCAGAGAACAGAAAAAAACAGAAATCAGAAAAACTAAAAAATCTGAAAAACCTAGAACATTTAAAAAACTTGAATTAAAAATCAAATTAAGAAAAATCGGAAAAATCAGAATAATCAGAAAAATCAAGAAAAATAGGATAAATCTGAAAAATTAGGAAAATTTGAAGAATCAGAAACGTTAGAAAAATAAGGAAAATCAGAAAAATCAGGACAATCAGAAAAGTCCTGATTATCTGATTTTCCTTATTTTTCTGATGTTTCTGATTTTTCAGATTTTTTGATTTAAGAAAATAAAACCCAAAAATTTTAACATATATAAAAATCTGAAAAAATATTCTAAGTCAGTAAAATCAGAACAATCAATGAAATCAAAAATCATAAAAAATTTTAAAATCAGAAAATCAGACAAAAATTTAAATAATAAAAAAATATTAAAAAACACAAAAAATTCTGAAAAATCTAAAAAATCTGGTAAACCAGAATAACAGAAAAATTAGAGAAACCAGAACAAATCAGTTAGATAAAAAAATGCATCAAGCGCGGAATACCTTTTGATTTATTTCTTTGGAGATTTGGAAATGATCAAGAAGTTGAAAATCCGAAATCAGAAATTAGAAATCAGAAATCAGTAATCAGTAATCAGAAATGGGAAACCAGAAATAGATCAGAAAAATAAAAAAAAATTAGGAAAATGTAAAGAATGTAAAAAATCGAAAAAAAGCGAAAAAATTAGAAGAAAATATAAAAATTAAAAAATTAGGAGAGTTACAAAAATGAGGAACATCAGAAAAATCAGAAACATCAAGTAATCAGAAAAATCAGAAAATCAGAAAAATTTATAAACTCAGAAAAATCCCAAAAATTACCAGAAAAATCCCAATAGAAAATTTAAAAAAAAACTGATAAATCTTGAAGAACTAAAATAATTAAAAAAGTCAGGAAAATTAATAAAATTAGGCAAATCAGAGAAATAAAAAAAAAAAATCATCAAGAGCAGAAAATGCTGAGTTGAACACCTTTTAATTTTTTCCTGAGAAGTAAACAAATACTCAAGAAGTTTAAAATCAGAAATAAAAAATAGAAATCAGGAATCAGGAAGCAGAAACCAGAGTTCAGAAATAAGAAAAATCAAAAATTCAGAAAAGTCTCAATAAATGTGATACTTCTAAACAATCGACAAAAGTTAAAAATCTGAAAAGTCAGAAAAGTCAGAAAAATCAGAAAAATTAGTGAAAATCAGAAATCAAAAATCAGACAAATTAACTTGAAAATCAGAAATTCATTAAGAAATTAAGAAAATATTAAAACATGAAAATCAGAAAACCGGTAAATTATAAAAAATGAAAAATCATAAAGGGAACATCCACAAATTACGCAACGCTAAGAGGGGAAAGGTTGGCCAAAGTGTGACAATTCATACAAAAAATCTAAATGATTCATACAAAAAGTGTGACATAGGGGGGAGGGGGGGTTGAAAATGGCCAATTTTTACGTTACGTAATTAATGGATCTTTCCAAATTTAGAAAATCCATTTGGCCGAACTGTTCAAGATTTTTAATCATATTGCCCGTTCAGCAAATGACATTTCCGGCCCTGGCCACCATTTCGGCCAAACGACATTTTGTAGCAAATGACCTTTTCGGTCAAACGACCATTTCGGCCAGAAGCCAGAGATCAGAAATCAAAAAAACAAAATCTGAAGAATCTAAAAAATCTAAAAAAAACTTTAGAATCTGAATTTTTTTCTGAAGTATAAAAAATCCAAAAACAATATTATTTTTCTAAACAATAAAAATACTTTAATAAAATTTAAAAAAATCATAACCTTCAGAAAAATTAATAAAAAATCATAAAAATCAGAAAAATTAGAAAAACCAGAAAAATTAAAAAAAACAAAAAAAAACAACAAAATCAAAAAATATTAGAAACATAAAAAAATTATATATATATTATATAATAAAGGAAAAAAATTCATGAAAAGTAAGAAAATAATCTTGATCATTAGAAACCAGAAATCAGAAATTGACGATTAATCTGAAATCTGAAAAATCTGAAAAATCTGAAAAATGTAAAATCTTTAAATCTGAAAAAGGTGAAAAATCTAAAAAACCCAGATTAATCAACCTAGCGGTGATGGCGCCTTTCTCGCGTAAAAGGTAATAAATGTAGCCTTTACGCTTACACCTCGATGATGTACAAGAAAGGCAAAACAGTTACACCGTCTAATGTTATGATAGAAAATTTACACTAGTAGACGACAGATGGCGCTGCCAAAAGTTTCTCGAATTTCCTATGATCGAATTTTGACTTTCGGACAATTTCATGGTACTACGAAACTGAACGAAGAGCATACTTACGCCTAAATGCGTGCAACACGAGCATCTTTATAGTACGATGAAACTCTTAATGGGAGCAAGCCACGGATAAACTTCATAAATATTCATAGATGCAAGGCATTTTTCATAACACATTATTGTTCTATGTGACTATGTCTCATCACTATTTTAATATTATCTATTTTTTGCAATTTGCAATTATTATGAAATTCAATAGTGATTAACAGCGTTTTAGTCTCTGTCGGATGCAACTTATTGCAAAAAAATCGATTAAGAGTTTCTATGTGAAAATTTGGGTAATGTTTTTATGGCATTTTGTGCACACACACACACACACATACACACACACGCACACACGGACAGACAGACATTTGTTCAGCTCATCGAGCTGAGTCGAATGGTATATAACACTATGGGTCTCCGGGACTTCTATCAAAAGTTCGAATTTGGAGTGAAATGATAGCCTTTCGGTACAACTTTGTTGTACGAGAAAGGCAAAAACAGATTAATCCACCTAGCGGTGATGGCGCCTTTCTCGCGCAAAAAGGTAATAAATGTAGCTTTTACGCTTACACCTCGATGATGTACAAGAAAGGCAAAACAGTTAAACCGTCTAATGTTATGATAGAAAATTTACACTAGTAGACGACAGATGGCGCTGCCAAAAGTTTCTCGAATTTCCTATGTTCGAATTTTGACTTTCGGACAAATTCATAGTACTATGAAACTGAACGAAGAGCATACTTACGCCTAAATGCGTGCAACACGAGCATCTTTATAGTACGATGAAACTCTTAATGAGAGCAAGCCACGGATAAACTTTAAAAATATTCATAGATGCAAGGCATTTTTGTTCTATGTGACTATGTCTCATTACTATTTTAATATTATCTATTTTTTGCAAATTGCAATTATTATGAAATTCAATAGTGATCAACAACGTTTTAGTCTCTGTCGGATGCAACTTGTTGCAAGAAAATCGGTTAAGAGTTTCTATGTGAAAATTTGGCTAATGTTTTTTATGGCATTTTGTGCACACACACACGCCCACACATACACACACACGCACACACGGACAGACAGACATTTGTTCAGCTCATCGAGCTGAGTCGAATGGTATATAACACTATGGCTCTCCGGGACTTCTATCAAAAGTTCGAATTTGGAGTGAAATGATAGCCTTTCGGTACAACTTAGTTGTACGAGAAAGGCAAAAAGGAAAAATCTGAAATTTTAGAAAAATCAGAAAAATCAGAAAAATTAGAAAAATCAGAAAAATGATAAAAATGAGAAAAATTTGAAAAACCAGAAGTTAGAAATTTAAAAAATCAGAAAAATTTGGAAAAATTGTGAGGTAAATCATTAGAAACCAGAAATCAGAAATTGACAATTAACCTAAAATCTGAAAAATCAGAAAAATTTGGAGAAATTGTAAAATCTTTAAATCTGAAAAAGTGAAAAATCTTAAAAATAGAAAAATCAGAAAATTCAGAAAAATCAGAAAAATTAGAAAAAATCATAAAAATGAGAAAAAATTAGAAAAGTTAGAAAAATCAAAAGTCAGAAATTGAAAAAATCAGAATTCAGAAATACGAAATCAAAAATCAGAAAAAGAAAATATGAAAACAGAAATATATTAAAACATGAAAATCTGAAAATAAGAAAATCAGAAAATCCATTTGGCCGAACTGTTCAACATTTTTGGTCATATACGTTCAGCAAATGGCATTTTCGGCCGAAACACCCGTTCGGCCGAATGGCTTTTTCTGCCAAAATACCCTTTCGGCCAAACGATAATTTCTAGCAAATGACCTTTTCGGCCAGAAACCAGAAATCAGAAATCATAAAAATCAAAATCTGAAGAATCTAAAAATCTGAAGAATAAAAAAACCAAAAATATTTTTTTTCTAAAGAATAAAAATACTAAAAAAATTGAAAAACAATTATATCAGAAAAATAAAAAAAAAGAAAGCTCAAAAAACTAAAAAAAAATTAGACAAAAATCCAGAAAGATTAGATAAATCAGAAAAACTAGAAAAACCAGAAAAATTAAAAAAAAACGAAAATATCTAAAAAATGTAAAATGTTCAAAAAATCAGAAAAATTTGAAAAATCTAAAAAATCAAAAAATCAGAAACATAAAAACAGAAAAATCAGAAATATAAGAGAAAGCCAAAAATCAGAAAAACATGAAAACATAAAAATTAGAAAAAAATAAGAAAATTCAGAAAAATAAAAAAAATTATAAAGAAAAAGCAAAATCAAAAAAATTGAAAAAATCAGAAAAATATAAAAAAATCTGAAAAATCAGAAAAACATAAAAAAAATCAGAGAATTCGGTAAAATAAAAAAAACAGAAGAATCAGAAATGAAAAATCAGAAATAAGAAATCAGAAACAGGAAATTGAAAATCAGAAGTTCATTATCAGAAATTCATTAAGAAATCCAGAAAATTTTAAAACATGAGATCAGAAAATAAGAAAATCATCGATTGGTGAATAAAAAAATTGAAGAATCATAAATTTAGAAAATCAGAAAATGCATTTGGCGAACTGGTCTACATTTTTGGTCGCAAAACCCGTTTAACGGATTTCCTTAATAAGGAAATGAAATTTTCTCCCGTGGCACCCGTTCGGCCGAATGGCTTTTTCTGCCAAACCACCATTTCGGCCAATCGACAATTTTTATGATATAGAAATGCTAATATCATCTTCCAAACTTAGATGTACATGTTCATGATAGAATTAGAGGCGAAAGTATAGAATTAATAGTTCCGTTAGGATACAGCAGGAAAAAAGAATGTTTTTTTATAGAAGTCGATTCGAAAGCGAGCGGAGGGCAATATTTGTGATGGTATATATTGCACGACCTTCCTTCTGCCAAACTCTCGTATGAAGGGGAGGGAAGAATATCAGCGTGGAAGCTGATATATCTCCACTGGCTGATATTCCATAACAAATATTGCCCTCCGCTCGCTTTCAAATGACTGCTATAGAAAAAACATTCTTCATGCCTGTCGTATCCTAACGGAACAATCAATTCTATACTTTCACCTCTAATTCTATCATGAAGATGCTATTAGTATTTCCATATCATTGTCTGGGAGTTGGCGACTGAAGTTTTGCTATTAAGATTGAATTTCTTTCGGCGATAGCAGTCTTAACAAGTAGCAAATACTTTGTTGCTCCTACATCCGACGTTTCGGTTAATTTATTTAACCTTCTTCAAAGGGTTCTAAAATAAACTTAAAAGTATTTGAAAGTGAGCAATTTTTCTCGATTTACAAAAATTTTCCCACTTTTGCCCTACTATGTTACCATTCTGGTGCGTTCACCCTATTTCCCCAGTTGCAGTCCAGAGCAAGAAAGCGCAGAGAGCAGAAGAGCATACTGCTGTAATAATACAATACAATAATCTACGGGATGTCAAAGGATTGGGAAAGCATTGGAAATAGGAATAGGGAATGGGATGAGATTGCATGGGGGAAGGGGGGGGGTCTTAGGAGTCTTAGCTACTGGGTAAGAAGATCACTCTTTTCAACTCCAACCGTCATAGTGATCGGATCAAGTCTACCGAAAGATAGTTAAAAGTTAAAAAGTTCCCTAAGCTACAAACGACAGCATCTTTGCTGCTTTAAGAGTGGTAGATACCACATCCAGTGTTTTTGGAATCATTCAGAGCATTCGAGCAATCATTGAGCATTGCTTAATATATTGGAGTCAGGTATGAAACCAAAGAAAACCCCAGTAGCATCACCCCTTCCTTAAATGCCCTGTCCAACCTATCGTTATGCCCTGTCCAACCTTTATTAGGACCCATCGTTACTGATCGCAGAAGTGTGGTTCATTCACCAGCGCCGGATTTGGTCCCCGTACGGCCAATCACGCTTGCCCCTTAGTGAGAAATCGCACCGCGTCGTAGAGCGACATCGTTCACCGGCAGCCATCTTGGCCGAAAGGACCACGTCGTTTGGTCTACAGTGCCTCCAGAGTACCCCGCCCGCCCAACCCATTCTATCTCGAGCATCCCGTTATCGCTGGCCAGCACTACACCTTACACGAGACACGCCACGCAGTAAGTCATAATAAAAATAGTTACTAAAAGTGAAATAGCGGTGTAGTGTTTCTTTGTTCCCTGATCAGCAGAATAGTGAAGAGCCGGCCCTGGGAAAAGAGGTGGTTGTAACCCACCCCAGACGACTTCCGTGGCCGTGATTAGAAGTCAGGGGTACCCCAGGTGGCGAGGCCTTTCTGGCCAAGTCACCCAAAAAAGTAGGATTGTTTTTTAACAACTATCCCTTACTTACATGAGTATCTATTTTTGTTGGTGTGTGTAGTGCCCTACATTTAGTTGTCGTGGTTTGGTTTGGTTGGCGTCCGCTTTTGCTATACATGAAATATCGTTATTCGTTGTTTAAATTAAAAAAAGAACAAGAAGAAGAACCTGTTAAGACGAACGGTTTTTTCAGCTAAATCACCAATTCGGCCGTATGTCGTTTTCGGACAAAATGTTTTCAAACTAACAACCATTTCAACCAAACATCAAATTCGACCACATGGTATTCGGCTAGATGACTTTCGGCTTAACGTGCCCAAAGGCTTACCGTCGAATGGCTTTCCCCATTTTGAACAATTTTTCGTCGAAATTGCGAAGATTTTCTAATGGAAATTACAAAAAAATCAACCATAAAAAATTCACTGAAATTCAGGAACATTTTCCGATGAAATTCCGAACAGCTTCCATTGAAATTTCCTTAAAATCCTGTGGATATTCTGAAGATTTCATTGTTGAAATCCAAATTTTGAACAATTTTCCGCGGCGTACTCAAATTAGCCTCAGTGCAATAATTTGCACTCAAATACAGTCAGTGGTCGCCCTCATACCACTCATTTGATCACTATTGCCATTTAAACCCCGTAGAACAATATTTTGCACTCAAATTGGAACAGAGATCACCGTCAAGAGACTCAACTGATCACTCCGAACGGTATGAACGTCTCATCATTTGCACTCAAATATAGACAACGCCCTCCCTCGTGAACCACATTACAGTCATTATGATCTTCTAAGTATGATCATTTGTACCCTAATTTAGACGGTGGTCACCTTCATGAGACTCAGTCAATAACTAGATTTTTAATCACTCTGAACACCATGAACGCCTTTGTGAAAGAATTTGAATTCTAACTTGTACTTGTAGACACACATGATAAGTTAAATGAAATGAATTTGATAAACCACCCAGTGCAGTTAGAAGTGGAAGCTTTGGTTTTCGTCGAGCAGAAAGAATGGAAATTATTTGAAAACCCTTAATCAAAGATTGACTGAAGTACATTTAAAATAAATAGCTAACAAATTGCAGAGATAAATTTTAATGAAATTTGAGAAATTTACAGAACATTTCCTTGGTCAATAGGAGACCACAAGGACATAAAATTTATTAAATACTAATAACGGATCAATTATAACAACAGAACTAAAGTTTCTGAAAGAAATTTTTAATTTCACTTAAGGTGAAGGTGGGTTGAGTACCAAAACAAAGCTTTGAAAGTATTGGTACAATAAAAACTGTCATATACTGTAGTAGTATTGGTGTCGTATTTATAAAAAAAACATAAAATATTAGTAGGGTGGTTCAAAAAACGACCCAGCTCCAACACGCTCACTCGATTCCGTCCCATGATCCGAGTGTCCTCCAAAAACCGAATCGAACAAAACCTGGGTGAGCACAAGCCGGTTCAAGTTTGTATGAAAACTAGTATGTGAAACTAAACCTTTCATTACACTGGCTACAGCGCCTCCCCTCCAAACGCTGGCGAAAAGAGAACCCACATAGCTGAAAGCAACATTCCAGAGACTTCACTGAACGAAACTCGCACCGCAGGAAAGAACCATTGATTACGTAATAACTTATTCCAGAAGCTGATTTTCAAAATGTGTTGTATGGTGGACTTCTAGTGCGAAGGTTTTTCTACAACTCTGCCTGATGGTTTGTTGTTAGAATTCAACTAATAACGGAGTTATAGCGCTAGTAGCAGTAACTTAAACTAAAATAATGAAATTTCGTTATCATTTAGTCTAAGTTACTGAAAATATTGCTGTAACTACGTTACTAGTGGATCGAATGCAAATTACTAAATGATCGATAACATCCTTGATGCAACTCGCAACCTCGATTAAAATCGACTTCCATCTATTGGAATGACCATTCAATATGCATTGTCTATGGAGTTAAAGCTCTTGAATATTTCATCCATTTTGTTAAGAAAATTATTTTGAGCTTTTTAGTGGAATGTTTTCACTTGTCATAAGACGAGTTTGTACAATCCCATTTAATTCCACCACTTAGTCGGGCAAGAACGAGACACTGAAGACGACCTTACTGTTGAGGTCGAAATACGTATCTGTCAAGGTACAATTAAGTGGTGAATTAAATGGGATTGTACAAACTTGTCTTATGCCAAGTGGTATTTCATCCAGTCATATGGTCTCCCCCTCGCCAGCGCCCAATGACGGAGTGCCACAATCAGAATAATGTTAAATTCAACCTCGCCATATCAACTGTCAGTCATACAAACCTGAAACGACCTGTGCACGATAAGCCACTATTTAAACCAGCCCAAACCATCAAACGACACCCAAAATATGAAACATCATCGACTGAGCCTGGCGAAGCAAAATCATTTTTGAACCACCCTAGTTATTAGTTTGCTGCTATCGGTGCCGCCGGTGTTTACATTCGCTCCGCGATCAGTTTTTCATAGTTTTTTTCGGGCAAAAATAGCAGTTTTTATAAAGTTTTCGGTTCAAACAAGTGACTGATTTCAAAAAGTGATGTTTCACTTGCATTCCATCAACATTTTGGGCTGCTCATGTGCGAAGAAGTGAGTAAAAACTTAATTTTTCCAATGCCCTTTGAGAAGAAGTGAAGTGCAGTGATAACCCCACCAAATCGCGAACGGCTATTAAATTGGCACAAGATTGCTGATTTATGATATAATTCAAGCCGAAATACATAGGATTCTTCGGAGAAACAAGTTCATTATCACGGGAAGTGAATAAATATGCTGTGAACAGGTTAGTAATTCGAATATTGAACTTTTGTTCGAAGCTGTTCGATGCATTCGAATGTTTGTGGGAGAGGAGTGCGGGAGGTGTGGGGTTGACCCGTGGAAGGTCAGGTGCCATATTGACGGCCATCGTGGTACTCTTCCAACTATGTCCTTAAATGGTCCTCAAATTTCCTAAAGATCCCCAGTCAATGGGAACGCACATAAAAATCGATCAACTAGAGCAAGGTTTGTTACTCCACTTTTATTATAGCACCACCTAGTGGTAATCAGCGTAAACTTCTGCGCAAAAATTCAAAAGAGACTTTCTCTACTTTGCTCTCTTTAATGACACCGGGAGCGAGAATCCGTTTTGTCCGCAACAGACAAAAGTGAGTCACGCAGACGCAGTGTTGGCTGCATCGCGTCTGCTGGTGGGTCTACTGCGTCGCTTGTCGCGGTCGCCAAGGCGTCGAAAGTATATTTTTGTCGAAAAACCTGTTCAACCGGCGCGGCTGGCGGCGGCGGCAGCGTCCTCTTATCAACAAACCGCGACACGGTGATCGGTGGCGCTTCTGACAGCAATAAAATGTGATTGAATGGTACAATGGCGAGGGGTTGCGAATAGCCGCACGATTTGTTTGGATGTAATAAAAGCTGTTGGGGGGCAAATCATCGTGAGTCGAAATTGCATGCGTTTGTTTCCAAATGGAGATACGCCCTGATAACATAGTACTTCAGAATTAAAAGTTATTGACCGTAGGAGCAACTAGATGATTCTGATTGACGCACAAAATGCTTGGAAACAGATCAAATGTAAACGATGACAGATGCGACAAGCACTATTCGTTTACACGCAGCAACTATAAATTTGCATTTATGCAGAATATTTAATATGCTAATGGAGTTGAACCAGTCACAAGCTATTGACCCGTTCGCTCAATCATTACAGCTCGGTACTTTAAGAACTTTGCGTCTGCTGTGGAACTGCGATTGGGATCGTTCGTTATCTCCTGGAAAGCGGCAGCGAAAAAGAGTCACGTTTGTTGACTTGTCACTTATCCCGCCCTTACAGGGCGATGCGGACGACACACGGGTGCAATCATTACATAATAATTACACGGCCATTATCGCAGCTTCTAATTGTTTGTTTAGGAATGAATAATTACACATTTCTGCAACTGTAAACTTAGCACACTCTCCGGCGTAGCTGCAGCATGAATGTCTAATCAACGCACTGTCGCACTGGCGGAGAATCATTATCAAGACGGAAGGAGACTGCTACCGAGTCTAGTCGACTGGAAACAGCAACAAAGCCGGACTCCTAATGGTGATTAGCTCCGAATGGTTGGACGACTGTTTGTGGAAAAAAAAACAACAACTTTATCGGTCGGAGTGGAAGGGCGCATACTTATTAGGAGAAACTTTGTTTGGAACAAAGGAGATACATACGTGGCGTCAAACGTGACTCGGTTGGCATGAATAAGCCTAACCTAGCCCGAGGGCAAACCGCTCAAAGAGAGCATGTAGAGAACTCGTCCGCATGATACAGCCTTGAAGTCGAAGCTCTACTATTTTCGATGATTGTGTGTTTCTTCTCGTATTTCCTTATCGAATGATTTGTCTGGTACAGGTTTTGTTTTTCTTAAAGCAACATTTGTTTTTTTGGTTACCAAAAAATAATTTGTTTTGATTCATGATCTCTTTAGCAACGAAAACATTATATCTGGGATTTCGAGCAGTAGTCTTCTTCTCTCATATCAGCACTAAGTAGGTAGAAGACACCCAGAAATCGCCCTCCCCCCAGTTTTCGCCCACCTATTTTAAACCTTTAATTTCTCGTAAACTAGTTGTTGAAAACAGTTACAGTTAAAGTTTTTCCATACAAGCATCAATCAATTATGAAAATACCTGAACTTTAACTGTTTCCAACAGCTAGTTTTCGAGAAATTAAAGTTTTAAAATAGGTGGGCGAAAACTGGGGGGAGGGCGATTTCTGGGTGTCTTCCCCTATGCCTGAGCGTTTTCGATCACAAGGCTAACTGAAGATCGTGCTTTATCAGAAACACAACACTCAAGGGCTGGATTTGTGTGTGTTTGCATAAATCAACAAACAATTTTAATAATTTTAGACAAATTGAAATAATGCAGAATTTATACGAATACAGTGTGCCAACTCATTTCCGACTTAAATGCTGATCGAGACAAATATTAAGAAAAATTGCACAAATCAGACGATGTGTCTCTTTGAGATTTAATGGGGGGTGTGGGAAACTTTCGGTCGTTCGTGCCCACTATTCAGCATCGTTTTAGAAGTAAGGGATTGACAAATAGAGGTAATAAGCTATAGAAGACGATTGTCGCTGCGGTTCCCTTTGTTATCTTTCCCATACATGTTCGGTACACATCTGTCAAAACGTTTTGATTTTCCCTTCGTTGACATTTAGTGCGCTATCTTCGCCAGCGAAAGATGTTTCGCCACTGACAACAGCAACAATCTTCCTCTATATATAGTTTATTGCCTCTATTAATTGACACGACCGGTGTGACTGAACACTTTAACTTCTAACTACTCAGTAGCTGAGTAAAATTGTAAGGCCGTCTCTTTTTCCCACGGAAATATTACTTAGTTTCCGTCAAAAGCGGGACCACTCATATCGAAAACTGAGTGAAATATCTGAGAGAAGAATACAGACGGCAATTCAATTTTACTCAGTCACCACACTGCCGTCATCTGAAAAAGTGACGTTTACCTCATTTTCCAAAAATGGCGTTAACGAGTAGTATTTTTCAAGCTTTTCAACTGGAAAATGGAAAACATGCATGTTGTAATTTGGTACGACACTTTCTCAGATTACGAAATTTATTCCAGCCTTAAGTAGCTTGTCATTCTTCTAAGTTAGTTTCGTGGCGCGCACAGGGAAATTATAGATTGAGAAATCGATTGCTATGCTTTGTGCAATGTAATCATGTACGAGTCGATTGTTTTTAAGAACTTTATTAATTCATTTGAGTTGTAAAGGATTCCATTCGAAGCCCAAAAAGAAGTCTGTTCGGAACCGTAAAAACTTTTCTTTTGAACCCCATAATAACTCCGTTCAGGAACCCTAAAAGAATCCCATTTGGAAGCCCAAAAGAACTGTAAACAAAAGTCCAAAAAAAAAACTCCGTTTGGAAGTCCAAAAAGAAGTCCGTTCATGACCCCAAAAACTTTTTTTAAAACCCCATAATATCTCTGTTCGGGGACCCTAAAAGAATCCCATTTGGAAGCCCAAAAGAGCTTTAATCAGAAACCCATAAGAACTTCGTTCGAGGACATCAGGGACTATGTCCAAGGGCTTGACGATCCCTCCCCAGGCCATCTGCGAGTTGTGGGGCTTGCCTAGGATGTGGTGGGGTTTGACAGTGGGCCCTGTTAAACCTCTATAAAAAGCTGCATGTATCCGCAAGTAGGCCCCACCAAAGCGACCGTGCGCCGCTCAAAGCGCACAAGCCCAAGTCCTGGTGTTAGGTGGGACGCTAAACAGCCCTGACACGACGGCCCTCCGACGAAGCAGGAGGTTTGCGCAGGCCCAATAAGCCGCCTAGAAAACCAATCATTACGAACAATATAAGAGATAATGCGACTCGATATAATCGGCAAAGACCTAGGCGACGAATACAGGATCACGATTGGAAGCTTGGAACATGGAATTGCAAGTCGCTAGGTTTCGCAGGTTGCGACAGGATGATCTACGATGAATTACATCCCCGCAACTTCGACGTCGTGGCGCTGCAGGAGATTTGCTGGACAGGACAGAAAGTGTGGGAAAGCGGGCATCGAGCGGCTACCTTCTACCAAAGCTGTGGCACCACCAACGAGCTGGGAACCGGCTTCATAGTGCTGGGTAAGATGCGCCAACGCGTGATTGGGTGGCAGCCAATCAACGCAAGGATGTGCAAGCTGAGGATTAAAGGCCGTTTCTTCAACTATATCATCATCAACGTGCACTGCCCACACGAAGGGAGACCCGACGACGAGAAAGAAGCGTTCTCCGCACAGCTGGAGCAGACATACGATGGATGTCCACTGCGGGACGTTAAAATCGTCATCGGTGACATGAACGCACAGGTAGGAAGGGAGGAAATGTATAGACCGGTCATCGGACCGGATAGTCTGCACACCGTATCGAATGACAACGGCCAACGATGCATAAACTTCGCAGCCTCCCGCGGAATGGTAGTCCGAAGCACCTTTTTCCCCCGCAAAATATCCACAAGGCCGCATGGAGATCACCTAACCAAGAAACGGAAAACCAAATCGACCACGTTCTAATCGACGGTAAATTCTTCTCCGACATCACGAACGTCCGCACTTACCGCAGTGCGAATATTGAATCCGACCACTACCTTGTTGCAGTATGCCTGCGCTCAAAACTCTCGACGGTGTACAACACGCGTCGAAGTCGGACGCCGCGGCTTAACATTGGGCGGCTACAAGACGCTAGACTAGCCCAAGAATACGTGCTGCAGCTGGGAGTGGCACTCCCAACGGAAGAGCAGCTAGGCGCAGCGCCTCTTGAAGATGGCTGGAGAGATATTCGATCCGCCATTGGCAGCACCGCAACCGCTGCACTTGGCACGGTGCCCCCGGATCAGAGAAACGACTGGTGTGACGGCGAATCCTAAGAAAACTGATTGGGAATCCTACTCAGCTATCCTACGATCCGAAGAGTACATAATAGAAAGTCACATCAAGTCCATAACACAATTGGAAGATGCGTCCAAATCCATTAAAAACAAAATCCTTAACGCCTACCAAGAGAGCTGTTCAACTAAATCAACTAGTTCGAGTAGAGACGTTCCATGGTGGAATAAAACTCTTGAGAAGCTTAGGAAAACTGCGCGTAGGGAGTTCAATCGTGCTAAGCGAACCGGCGATTGGAGCCTATACAGAAAGGCCCTGACGAACTACAACAAAGAAATAAGGTCAGCCAAACGGAAATCGTGGATTCTAATGTGTGAAAGCATAGAGAATACACCCGTAGTGGCCAGACTCCAAAAAACTCTTTCAAAAGACCACTCCAATGGTGTGGGTAGCCTCCGAAAGACGGATGGTTTGCTCACTGTAGAGCCTAGCGATACACTGAGCGAATTGTTAAAGATCCACTTCCCTGATTCAATCCCTGAGTCGAGCATCGGCGACCAAGGCACTGGAATTGCTGTCTCAGATCCCCAAAAGATCCAATCATGGGTTTCTGGATCTAAAAAAGACGCAATAAAGGTTGCAAAGGAAGCTTTCACTCGGGCCAGGGTTGAGAGGGCTGTGAGATCTTTCGAGCCATTTAAGTCTCCTGGCATGGATGGAATATTCCCAGCGTTGATCCAAAAAGAGGAGAAAACACTGGTTCCACCCTTGGTTGAGATTTTTAAGGCGAGTCTGATTTTGGGGCACATACCTGACGATTGGCGTCAAATCCGGGCTGTCTTCATTCCGAAGGCAGGCAAGAGAGATAAAACCAACCCCAAAGCATTCAGGCCGATAAGTTTATCCTCTGTAATGCTCAAAATTATGGAAAAGGTACTATGCGAGTACATAAATCACAAATTTATGAAAGCAATGCCTTTGTCAAAAAGCCAATTCGCTTATTAAAGTGGAAAATCTACGATCTCGGCACTACATACGGTAGTTAAAAAATCGAAAAAACACTTAATGCAAAAGAAATTGCTCTTGTAGCATTTCTTGATATTGAGGGCGCATTCGATAACGCTTCTTATTCGTTTATAGGGTCAGCAATGTTGAGGAGAAAATTCGACCCATGCATTGTTACCTGGGTACATGCTATGCTAGCTAATCGGAAAATCTCCTCTGAGCTTAGCGGTTCATACATCACTGTTAAAGCAACAGGGGGGGTGTCCGCAAGGCGGAGTGCTTTCTCCTTTGTTGTGGTCACTGGTGGTGGATGAGCTTCTATACAGCTTAGAGAGAAGAGGCTTCGAAGTGGTTGGATATGCTGATGACGTTGTTATTATTGTACGAGGCAAATTCGAAAGTGTTATAGTGGAAAGAATGCAATCTGCCCTAAATCACACTTTTTCCTGGTGTCAAAAGTATCAACTAGGCATAAATCCTACAAAAACTTCCATTATCCCTTTCACCAAACGGAGAAAGGTACAACTGAAACCCCTTTTCTTGAATCAAACACAATTAGTTTATTCAAGTGAAGTAAAATATCTAGGTGTCATACTCGACGCAAAGCTTAATTGGAACTCTCATCTCCAATCAGTTGTGCAGAAAGGTCTCAATACACTTTGGGTTTTTTTCAAAAACCCTTGGTAAAAGATGGGGCCTAAAACCAAGTATGATCATGTGGATATATAAAACCATTGTCCGTCCCAGGACAACTTACGCTTCCCTTGCCTGGTGGCCTAAAACTAATGAGGCTGCTGCAAGGGCTAAGCTCAACAAAATCCAACGCACCGCTTGCATAGCCATCACTGGTGCAGTTCGTAGTACACCCACTTTGGCCCTAGACGCAATGCTTCACCTGCCCCGGTTAGATCAATTCATAAAGCTGGAAGCGGAAAAAAGTGCTCTAAGGTTAAAGAGAACAAAAACACTGCTGTCAGGGAGACCTTACGGGTCACCTCAGCATATTAAATGAATTTGCCATAAATCCCGCAATCGGAATTTGTAGTGACTGGATGGAAACGGTAGTCAATTATGACTTACCTTACGATGTGTTCATTCCTTCCCGCCAGGAGTGGGAAGGAGGTGGACCCAGCGTTCCAACAGGCTCTATAAATTTCTTCACAGATGGTTCGAAAATGAATAATCTGACAGGATCCGGAATCTATGGCCCTACAACAAAAATTTCTGTCCACTTAGGACAGTGGCCCACAGTATTTCAGGCGGAAATATATGCAATATTAGAATGCGTGTTATTATGCCTGAGGAGAAAGTATAGATTTGCAAAAATATGTATTTTCTCTGACAGCCAAGCGGCACTTAAGTCGCTTAATAACTACACTTGTAACTCAAAGCTAGTGTGGGAATGCATTCTGGCTTTGAAAAACTTATCCATACGCAATCGAGTCTACCTATATTGGATCCCAGGACATACGGGTCTAGAGGGAAACGAGATTGCTGATGAGCTAGCCAGGAATGGATCTAATGAAAGGTTCATTGGCCCTGAGCCCTTCTGCGGGATCTCAGACTGCTCTGTAAAATGGAACTGAACAAATATATGGTCAGTCAAATCACATCAAACTGGAATGCACTTCCCCATACGAGCCAATCCAAAAGGCTCGTAACGATTAACCCCAAGAAAACCCAACAACTATTAGGTCTCAACAAAAGGGATCTCAACATCTACACCGGTCTAATAACTGGACACTGCCCCTGCAGATACCATCTACAAAAGATCGGAGCAATCCAAACCTCAAATTGCCGCTTCTGTGACGAGGAGAGAGAAACATCAGAACACATCCTCTGCTATTGGCTTTTCAGTTCTCAGCAAGCCCTTTTTAGGGCCTGCTGACATATGGATCTTATCCCCCAAGGACGTGGTTGGCTTCATAAAGCTAGTCTCGCCAAAATGGGGGAGTCACATACTGTAACTCAGGATCTCTATTCATCAATAATAGATGGTCTTGAGTTCAGTCGATACCAAGGTATCTCAGTGACAAACATGTTACTGAGATAACTTGCGTATTTCACAGCAAAAGGGTATATCACAATAGTCCTAAAATCTGGACGCAGTGATCTTCACCCGACAAACGAGGAAAAAATGACGGCGAATGTGAGCAGTTAGTGGAAGAGAAGAATGCAGCGTGGGCGAGATTGCTGCAACACCGCACGAGGGCGAACGAGGCACGATATAAACAGGCGCGGAGCAGACAAAACTCGATTTTCCGGAGGGAAAAGCGCCAGCAGGAAAGATCGACACCGTGAAGAGACGGAGCAACTGTACCGCGCTAATAACACACGAAAGTTCTATGAGAAGTTAAACCGTTCACGTAAGGGCCACGTGCCACAGCCTGATATGTGTAAGGACATAAACGGGAACCTTCTTACAAACGAGAGTGAGGTGATCCAAAGGTGGCGGCAGCACTACGAAGAACACCTGAATGGCGATGTGGCAGACGAAGATGGCCGTATGGTGATGGACCTGGGAGAACGCGCGCAGGACTTAATCTTACCGGCTCCGGATCTCCAGGAAATCCAGGAGGAGATTGGCCGGCTGAAGAACAACAAAGCCCCTGGGGTTGACCAACTACCAGGAGAGCTATTTAAACACGGTGGTGAGGCATTGGCTAGAGCGCTGCACTGGGTCATTACCAAGATTTGGGAGGAGGAAGTTTTGCCGCAGGAGTGAATGGAAGGTGTCGTGTGTCCCATCTACAAAAAGGGCGATAAGCTGGATTGTAGCAACTACCGCGCAATCACATTGCTGAACGCCGCCTACAAGGTACTCTCCCAAATTTTATGCCGTCAACTATATTATCCACTTTATCCGACGGGCACAAGAAGGCGAGGTGCGCAGCGGGACTGGGCCTCTTGAAAGGAGGCTTCCGGGCCTCTTGAAAGGAGGCTTCCGGGCCTCTTGAAAGGAGGCTTCTGGCCTCTTGAAAGGAGGCTTCGGGCCTCTTGAAAGGAGGCTTCCGGGCCTCTTGAAAGGAGGCTTCCGGGCCTCTTGAAAGGAGGCTTCCGGGCCTCTTGAAAGGAGGCTTCCGGGCCTCTTGAAAGGAGGCTTCCGGGCCTCTTGAAAGGAGGCTTCCGGGCCTCTTGAAAGGAGGCTTCCGGGCCTCTTGAAAGGAGGCTTCCGGGCCTCTTGAAAGGAAGTTTTTGAACCACTTGGAAAGAGGTTTCCGAAACACTCGAAAAGAGATTTCCGAGCTTATTGAAAGTAGGCGTCCCAGCCTCTTGAAAGAAGTTTTCTACCGGGCTTCTAAAAAGGGTGCTCCCGGGCCTCTTGAAAGGAGGCCTCTGAACGTCTTCAAAGTAGGTTTCCGAGCCTTTTGAAAGGATGCTTCAAAGCTTCTTGAAAAGATCCTTTTGAAAGGATTCCTCCGTGCTGCTTAGGAGGCTTCCTATCCTCTTGCAACGAAACAACTGAGCTTTTCGAAAATAAAATCTTCATGTCTCTCGAATTGATGCTTTCGAAAGTGTAGACACTAAATTTTAGTTCAGTAGCATATTCTTAACATGTTGTGTCCATCAGTTAAATTGCAAAGAAGATTTTTAAAATTTGTTTATTCGTTGTTCTGTCCTTCTGATTTTTATATCCCACAGTCCTTAATCCATTTTTGGAGGTTGTGGAGAGAAGGATTCAATAGTCTCTAGTTACTGATCGCCATGCATATTATGTACAAAGTTTAAAATAAAAATAATGTACATATGTCAAAGCTTTATCAATAAGTTTTGATTAAAACTGATCAAAATCCCCCATTATGTATTTTTGTCCGAGGTACCCCCTGTACATTAGACCTCTTCATGTTTTCAAAAAGTATCAAGAATTCAATCGGTCAGCCCAGAATCACAATTCTTATGCTAAAATAAGTCTCCTGTCAAATTTTCAGCTAATTCGGATAAAATTTCGAGGTGGCTCAAGTTGATTAAGTGTTTTTGAGCTATTTTCAATTTTAGAAAATATCTAACAAGAGATATAAACGTCGAAAACTATCGCAACAACCTCTATACGAAAGCTTTTGGTGTGCTCTACAAGTCTTGTGAACATTGCGATTCTTTCCGTTCACGTTTTGTCCATGTTAAAGTGATTTTCAAGCTTTTAAGTGCATAAAAATATTGTTTCCCCCAAAAGTCGTTGTTCTACAAAATTCTTGAGTTTATGACAAATTATTGTTAATTTATTGTATTATTATTCCTCTTTTTTCCCTGGAAATTTGAGTAATATAATTGCCCATGTGCGATTTACCGTTAAATTCTTAAAAATCAGAATCTGAACATTTGTCATAAATTTGCACGCTGAGATTTCTTCAAACAAGTTGTTCAAACAAAGAAGCTTCGATTTCACTTGTACTACGATGCACTCAATGTTAAAAGCATGCAGTCATATGGTGAAATTAACAAAATTTGGAAGTCGTTTGTTGTAAGCATCAAATATCATATGATTTGATTTATGTTTTGTTCGAACAACTTGCTTGAAGAAATGCTAACGTGCAAATTTATGATAAATGTTCAGCTTCTGATTTTTAAGAATTTAACGGTAAATCGCACATAAGCAATTGTATTACTCAAATTTCCAGGGAAAAAAGAGGAATATTAATATAATAAATTAACAATCATTTGTCATAAACTCAAAAATTTTGTAGAACAACGACTTGTGGGGGAAACAGTATTTTTATGCACTTAAAAGCTTGAAAATCACTTCAACATGGACAAAACGTGAACGGAACGAATCGCAATGTTCACAAGACTTGTAGAGCACACCAATAGCTTCCGTATAGAGGTTGTTGCGATAGTTTTCGACGTTTATATCTCTTGTTAGATTTTTTCCAAAATTGAAAATAGCCCAAAAACACTAAATCGACTTGAGCCACCTCGAAATTTTATCCGAATTAGCCGAAAATTTGACAAGAGACTTATTTTAGCATAAGAATTGTGATGCTGGGCTGACCAGTTGAATTTTTGATACTTTTTGAAAACATGAAGAGGTCTACTGTACATGGCGAAGATACCCCCAGGGGTACATGTACCCCAGGTTGAGAATCGCTGATGTATAAGAATCAAGAAAAGTATTGTTAAACTTGATTTCGGCTCTGTAACGCTTCACGGCAATTGAGCAGAAAAAGAATAATCTAAAAAAATACATATTCAGGATTTTGAAAAAAAAAACGGCTTATTTTATTTAAATTCAAAACACTTTTAAGAAAATCAAATTTAAAAAAATGTGAAAAAAATTTAAGTAAAAATTAAAATATTTGTTCTTACATTTCAAAAACTTGACTTCTTTTCAAAAACTTTGGCTTCTTTTAATCCCATCAAAAACAAAGTAATGAAAAGATATTTGATTTATTTCTCATTTTTGCGATTTTTTTTTCATGTTGACAAAAAAAGTTACGAAATTGATGCCGTATTTTTTTGTTCTGCGATGAGACGAATGATGGAGGTCGGAACAGTTCCCCTATTTATCGTGGTTAAAAAAGATGTAACAAAAATAGACCTAAAATTATGTAGATTGGCCGAAGAAAGTGGCATAATATTCGATAGGAAGGCAGGAAAACCCGAATTATTACACATGTGGATGGCACATCTAACATTTTGGTGATGCAAAACGCTTTAATATAGTGTATAGTACCCTACAATGTAATACGCGCCTCCACTCACTGTTCATACAAAAACGCCCAAACTGGATAAGAAAATCTAAACTCTGCGTCTAAACGTTAACACGCAGTAATGCCACTGCGCCCATGATTAATACTAAGGTGTCAATTGCGTCAATCAAATCATAGATTTGCTTAGATTCGAATGAAATGTTTATTGAGGATGCGTCGGAATTCTTCGACAACATAGGTACACATATTTCTAAAGAAATATAACTTGTTTCTTCTCTGTTTGTAAAACGACCGATTGAGCCTAATTAAAACCCAGCTGTATTTCCTGTTATCGACGTATACCTCCCGAAGTAACACCTAAACAAAATAATGAATCCCATTATCTATGCATCCTTCCATTATTGATGGAAAATGAATCACCGTCGGTGCGAAAATTAGCGTGCTCATGTTAATCGAAATCAAATTGCAAACATGAAAGATGCGTTCATGAATGCCATTGGCACGTGATGATTTGTGACGCGAGCGGCATCGATTAAAGGCATTTCGTATATAAAAATCCACACTTCCATACGCACTGCGTCATCAAGCCTTAGGCACCCTAGCCTCACCCTAGCTGAGGACCCAATTTCAATTGATGAATGATTTCCCTTCGTACTTCACACGATTCATTCAATATCGATTAGCGGTACGATAAATTCGTGAAGTTGCAGCGACGAAATTTTGCTTGCACTTCCCGTTAGCACCACTTATTACTTACGAATCGTTCGGACGGTGCTGTCGGAGGAGGCGCCATTGCTATCCGGGCACGCGCAATATGATGCAGATCACCTCAAACTCGTCCTCGAAAATGGTGAAACTTTCCAATCAAAACAAATCAAATCCCGTATTACCACGTTGCGAATTTCGCTCCGGTCCAATTTCTAAACCGACTACTTTTGGGTCGCGCTTGGCTAACTTTTCACAGCCACTTGTTGAGCAAACCGATGATGCGTCAATCCACTCCTGATTTGTGCGAAAATAACCAGATCCGACACTGTAACTATTGGCCAGCTTTGGCAAGCGACCTTTCCGCTTCATCCGACCGATGATCAATTGAAACTGGGAGCTTCCCAGTTAAGCTCTCGCCCTGAAAGGGATGATTAGTTAGCAACACATATGTGGATACATCATCCGTATACTATAGTAGTACGTGCTCTCTCCCAACCTAACATACACCAATTAGAGCTCTAACGACCCAGCGATTCACGAATCGTAGTACCTGTAGGGTGGTCTTGATACGTGAATACCGTGCCGTGATGGAGACTAATAGCTATCCAAACAACACAGCCGACTGCAAGGTGACGGTGATTAGTAGTCTTCTGCCATCTAGCCACAAAACCATCTGCGCTTGCGGGATCTTCCATGAACCACGTAAAAAGTGGGCAAACAAAATCTATTTTTGTCCAATTATACTGAAAATGTGATGGGTATTTGTAATGCAAAAAAAAAATAATAACGTGGCTCACGGATGGTCCCATATCTACAGAGACATACTTAATGTTTGGAAGAGTCGACGGAATGAATAATGCGCAGTGCACACCACTTAGGGACGAAGGGAGAACAGATAAAAGGGCTTGTTTTTGCGAGTTTTTCCTAATTGAGCTAATTTCTTTTTTGTACACAATCCGGTGACACGCCCAGTTGCTAATGACGGTCATCATTTGATGTGATTTGTTCGTTCAGATTATTCGGCAGCTGAACCCAGTAGCAACGAGGCGAGGGCACGTGCTGATGACAGATATTTAACAGGAAGGACGCCACTTAGTCGGTGACTTTTCAATAATTAGCGTTGGTTTGGATTGGGTTCAAAGAGCGGCTTGATTGAACAAACGTGGAAGACCTTTTGGATAAATACGTAGAGACAATATTTTAGCATTTCGATCTGGAATCGCAAAATTGCTACCATGGTCTGATTTAACAACTAGCGACACTGTATAAAAATAGAGCTACAGAGACTGAACTATAATCAAATATTTAAATGAAGGCAATCGAATTTTTAAATTTTACATTTTAGAAGATGGGTACAAGAAATCGTCCCAACGAAGACTCGTCTAATTTTTTGGCATTTTTGTTGTCTGTGTTTTTTTTTACAAATAGTTCACCTCTTTTAAACCTGATCACATGCTGCTACTTCCCTTGGAGTTCTCTTCAAGTGTGACTGGATAGGGTTAATGCTCCCGGATTTCATCTCATAGCTTCTATGTTCATCCCATAAAAACCAAGCAATGAAAAGTTATTGACATCAAAGACAACAAATCTTCTTCTTCATTGGTATTACATCTCCACTGGGACATTGCCGCCTCGCTGCTTAGTGTTCATTAGCACTTCCACAGTTATTAACTGCGAGGTTTCTATGCCAAGTTACCATTTCTGCATTCGTATATCATGAAACCAACACGATGATACTTTTGTGCCCAGGAAAGTCGAGATAATTTCCAAGCCGAAAATTGCCTAGACTGGGACCCGGAATCGAACCCAACCACCCTCAGCATGGTCTTGCTTCGTAGCCGCGCATCTTACCGCACGGCTAAGGAGGGCCCTAAATGTTGTGTGTAATCGATTTTACTCGGTTGATCAAATTGCTTCCGGACTATACCGTACTGAATAGTGCACTTCACCCATTAAAAAGATGCTACCGAAAACTCAATTTGTTAATGATGCAGATCATTGTCGCCGATAGGAAGCTAAATTACACTCACTAACGTTGGTTACCCTCCTATTTACAGATTTTCGAACGCGGGTAAACTTGACCGTGACAATGCATCATCACCGCTGCTGCCGGTGCAACAAATGACGCGAGCGCCATTCACAGGCTATAGAGACACAAGAAAAAGGTTCACACACAACATAGGAAGGTAGGTACACAACCCGCGATTTGCGCTAATTAGATGCCCACACTACATCAGCTGCTGAAACGATTGGAATCTCATTCGAATGCGGTGCAATTAGAGCTCCGGAATGTTTTGTCAAATGTAGTAGGTAACATTTTTTTCTATTCTGATAGACAATTCTGATTGATGGAGCTGTTGGTAACGAACCTCACAACGCAACTCATATTTTCAATTGAAACAATCGGCTTTAGCTATCTGCCACAATAATTCGTTTTTACTAACACCAACAGGGAAACCAACGGAACAAGTACAATAATCGGGACAAATTTATCGAAATAATTGGCTTTAAATAACAAGTGAACACGCGTACCAACCGATTCTATTGGGCTGTAAAACGAGTTGAAAAAGTTTGCTATCTTTCCCCTATTAGAAGTCATAACATTGTTCACATGCTTGATACGAACGGAGTTTGTATAATCCCATTTAAATACAAACTATCTAAAAAACCATTCTTCTTCTTCCTATTTGAATAACGTCCACCATTGGGACATTGCCGCCTTGCAGCTTAGTGCTCTTTCAGCACTTCCACAGTTATTAACTGCGAGGTTTCGAATCCAAGTTACCAAAATTTTCTAGACCAGACCGGGAATCGAACCCATCCAACAAACATTGTAAAAGGAAAAAGCGGGGGAAAAATAATCTTCCTCATCCAAAAATTCAGCTTATTCAGCCAAAATTGTTTGTTGGGCAGCCACTTCCAGCATGGTATTGATTTTAAGCAGCGCATCTTACCGTACGGTAACCATTACCAATTGTCATAAAATTAAATTCAACTAAAAATATCTACTTAGCTTTAATTTGAGTAATAACAATCTTTTATCATAATATAAGTTACGTAGCACTGTCCCATTTCACTCCACTACTGGATTGTAACTTTACAGATACGTTTTTCGACTGGAACAGTTATTGACGAATTCGAGAGGGAAAAGGAAGAAGATACCATATTTTGTACAGAAATCATGTAAAAAAGTCTAGCACTCATCCTCACGCAACAAGTTGCATTCGACGTGGAATCCTGTCCATCGTTTTCTATTGAAAATTTGACAGATCGGACTATGTGCTGTGTTATAAAAAAGCGCGTAAAAAAGTCTAACTCACTTCTCTTGCACTAACCCTCAACCGTTTTACTCGCAACAAGTGGCATTCGACGCGGAATCCTGTCTCATTTTTTTCAAGTTCGTTTATTTGGTAGGCTCAGGCGTGTATAACACTTTACGGAGCCACGTTTCTTTGTGATATGTACAATCGACATAATCTTATCATTAAATTAGTAAGAGTGGGAAATAAGGCAACATACTCGTGGTGACTCGAGGTAAGGTTTACAATGTTTAAGGATGGACGGAGATTCGGGAATCAGAGAATCATCATAATCAAGGAATTTCAGCAACTTATCCGGTCATTTGACATCAGGGACGATGTGGTGTGTCGTCGTGCTCGAGGAATGGTTCGAATGGGAGCATCTTCCGGGCGGCCAGAGCAACGGCGCTGTATCCTGTCTCATTGTTTCCTATTAAAAATTGGCCAGATCGGACTCTATGCTAAGAAATTATGGCCAAAATACTTTTTTACCTTTCTCGTACAACAAAGTTGTACCGAAAGGATATCATTTCACTCCGAAAACGAACTATCGGATGCTTTCACCCTGATACTCTTCCCTCCCTCTTCATGCAGGTGTTTGGCAGAAGGAAGGCCGTGATATTTATATCATCCCAAATATTGCCCTCCGCTCGCATTCAAATTCACTTCAATATAACATTCTTCATGCCTGCCATATCCTAACGGAACTATCCGCATTGAACTGCTACCGTTATGTAGTTTTCTTGACCTGTGTTTGATAGCAACGGCTGGAATGAAAGATATGCCAGACCAAATCCAACTCAAATTTTACCAAACCTCCAAAAATGATATCCTTAAAAATATGACTCATTAAAAATAAAGCATGGAAAAGGAAAAAAATGGTCGAAATTCATAATAGCATATCTTTGCTTAAAATAACCCGATTTTCATAGAACGGACGCAGATTCATCTATTTTTGAGCGCACACTTTTTACGAAGGCCGAGAAAGGCACCATCACCGCTAGGTGGATTATTCTGGGTTTTTGCCTTTCTTGTATACTACCCGGGCAGAAGCCATCATTTTGCTATCTTATCAACATTTGATATTATTGAGATATTTTCTTCTACTCGGGTAAGTATACGTAAAGGCTATATGTTTGCTCCAGAAACAAACTTTTGGAAAAACAAACTTTGAAAAAAAATCTGCGCGACAGACACCTGAGCATCCACACTATGCTCGAAGGCGAACAGGGATGGGCTCCTCCCGACCTGCTAAAAATGTGCCTCCAGGATAAACCGGGTCCCTTATCCTCCTTGCCTCGATCCCCCCGGGACCACGGGACTCTGCGACTACTTCGGGTGGGGGAGGGGCTGTGCTCATGCACTTCTTTTAAAATTCCGGGCCCCAGCTTAGGCTAGTCCGCCGACTGGCTTGCTGAGATCCACTGCTAGGTTGTCTCGATTCCTCGGCGGTCGTGCCACAAACTTCCTCATTTGAATCCTCCTGACTTTCCGCGGCGTCGAGGGTGGTCCACCAGTTCCGGTGAAGGAAACTTCTGCACTACCGGCGGCTATCGCAGGGGACGCTTTCGTGCATTGCGCCGACTTCGTGGTGGTGGATGACGTCCGCACTGGCGGTGCCCTACATACCCGAAGCACTTCCTTCTTCTTTCTTCAGCAGGTTGGCGGTTCGAGTGCCGAGGTCGGTCCGACGATTCCGGTTGGCAGAAGACTTCCGGTTCGCTGGCGCCCCGACGACCCGAGACCAAACACTGCTCACTGTGCTGGATTTCCCTCCAAACCGACGCTTATTTGCTGGTCCCTTCTCCATCGACGCTGCAGCTCTGACAGTATTTGCGTCACGACTCTGCTTACCGCATTCCACGTACCTTCATCGCGACACATTCGCTCTGCGATGTTGTCCGCCCGTAGGGCAGGCATTCCTCTACGTACTTCCGCAAACCTTGGGCAATCGAATACCACGTGTTCTGGAGTCTCCTCTATGTTGATACACGCCGGGCAGAATGGCGATGACGCATGGCCACACCGATGCAGATAGTGGCGGAAACAGCCATATCCGGACAGGAACTGTTTGAGGTAAAAGTTCACCTCTCCATGTTCCCTATACACCCACGTCGACACATTGAAGATGAGCTGGTGGGTCCACCTTCCATTATCCGCATCGTCCCACTCCTGCTGCCACTTCACTATAGAGTCCAGTCTCACCGTCTTCCTCACATTTCTGGTATCTCTCCGTTGGTAACACTCGATATCCTCTGCTAGGGTTATGCAGATTGGAATCATCCCTGGGATAACGCAAACTGCCTCAGAGGAAATGGTTCGGTACGCACACGCGACTCGAACGGCCATTAGGCGAAACACGCTGTTCAACTTTCTGCGGTTATGTTTCGTCTTTAGCGCAGCTCCCCAAGCTGGAGCTCCGTACCTTAGTATCGAGGATGATACTGCTGCCAGAAGACATCTACTGCTGCTTTTAGAACCACCCACGGCATGATCCTTGCACAAGTGAGTATGTGTGTGTGTATGTGCGTGTGTATGTTTGCGGATATAAAAAAACACTCGTTTTTCGTGCACTTATCCTTAACCGATTTGCAAGAAGTTGCATTCGACGGGGAATCTTGTCCTGTTGTTTCCTATTGAAAATCGGACGAATCGCACTATGAGCTTAAACTTATGGCCAAAATATAATTGTTTACACGCAAAAGCCATTTTTATTTTTCGGGCACTTATCTTTAACCCATTTGCTCCCAGCAAGTTGCATTTAACGTGGAATCCTGTCTCGGTATTTCCTAATGGAAATCGGCCAGATCGCACGGTAGACTCCAAAATATAATATGAACGAAAAAACCGTTTTCAATTTTCGGACACTTATCCTCAACCGATTTGCTCGCAACAGTTTGCATTCAACGAGGAATCCTGTCCCGTTGGTTTCTTTTGAAAATCGGCCGGATCGCACTGTGGGCTCAAATCTTATGGCTAAAATACACATTTGTTACACGCAAACCCCGTTTTCATTTTTCGGACACTTATCCTTAACCGATTTGCTCGCAACAAGTTGCATTCAACGGGGAATCCTGTCCTGTTGTTCCCTAAGGGATTTCCCTAAGGGAACTTCCCTTTCAAAAATCGACCGTACACACTATTTTTTACACGCAAAATCAGTACAAAAAACTCACTCATTTTTCGGGCACTTATCCTTAACCGATTTGCTCTCCTGATGTTTTGCCTGCTCGTATACGAAATGTACCGAAAGGCTGTAATTGATTAAGACCCTCCGTAGCTCTTGTCGAATATTAATTCTATGGGCATACGTTGAAACGTTGAAGTTATTCTCATAGTGACAATTTCTATTGATTTTGGTTATTGCGTACGCATCTCGAACCTATTGATTTCTTGTTCTCGTCCATTTTAACCAGCCACCACACAGTTTAATAAAGGTCATAGGTATTCAGTAGTTTGGTTGACGGAACCGTGTGAAGATCTAATTCGACGTAAATCGGAGTACACGCTAACTTTCATTTACTCAGTAACCAAGTAAAATTGTGAAATTGGGGAGCGAATCATTTGGCATAACGGTCATTTGGCATAACGGACATTTGGCATAATTCAAGCTCTATCTGGTAAAAGGGCGAATGTCGCAAGAGAGGATTCTCTTCGTCGACTTCCCCTCTTTTGAATAAAAGTGACAAACAGAGGATTTCTTTGCAGTTTATCACCTCAGAATGCAAGTTTGCATTGTTTTCTATCGTTCTGAGGTGATAAACCACAAAGAAATCCGCTGCTTGTCACTTTTATTTAAAAGAGGGGAAGTCGACGAAGAGAATTCTCTCTTGCGACATTCGCCCTTATTCCAGATAGAGCTTGAATTGATAAAATCGACAAAAGTGAGCGTCATTAGCCATAACGGATATATGGCATATTTTTTGAATGTTCATAAAATTAGTTACTAGACTAAGGCTGATGCCATACTGGGAGAGAAGAGGGACGATTAGAAGAGTTGAGAGAGAAGCGAAGCGTCCGCGTGTAGGCTACCTCAATGAGCGATGTATGGAAATCGCTTATATTTACCTGGCATAGTGGAAGCGATGAGAAGAGGCGAGAAGCGGTAGCCTTATGTCCGCAAATTAAAACTTCGGGAACAATCCGATAGATAAGGAAATTGTTGTCCCAAGTTTTTGCCGGCCATTGGTGGGAAATGGTTTAATTTTTAATTTCTGCGGATTTTTGGGATTTGCGTTTGTTTACGCCCTTTTTCAAAAAGGTTGGGATCCGAGACAAAACGATTTTTGTGGAAGTTGCTATTATGAGGTACGTATCTTCCGAATACAAATCACAAGACAAATCAGCTTCAGTGTATACAAATGTCGTGAAAAAACCGCGCAATCACATTGCTGAACGCCGCCTACAAGGTACTCTCCCAAATTTTATGCCGCCGACAAACGCCAATTGCAAGAGAGTTCGTGGGGCAGTACCAGGCGGGATTTATGGGTGAACGCTCTACCACAGACCAGGTGTTCGCCATACGTCAGGTATTGCAGAAATGCCGCGAATACAACGTGCCCACACATCATCTATTTATTGACTTCAAAGCCGCATATGATACAATCGATCGGGACCAGCTATGGCAGCTAATGCACGAAAACGGATTTCCGGATAAACTGATACGGTTGATCAAGGCGACGATGGATCGGGTGATGTGCGTAGTTCGAGTTTCATGGGCATTCTCGAGTCCCTTCGAAACCCGTAGAGGGTTACGGTAAGGTGATGGTCTTTCGTGTCTGCTATTCAACATCGCTTTGGAGGGAGTAATACGAAGGGCAGGGATTGACACGAGTGGTACGATTTTCACGAAGTCCGTCCAGTTATTTGGTTTCGCCGACGACATTGATATCATGGCACGTAACTTTGAGAGGATGGAGGAAGCCTACATCAGACTGAAAAGCGAAGCTAAACGGATTGGACTAGTCATCAACACGTCGAAGACGAAGTACATGATAGGAAGAGGCTCAAAAGAGGTCAATGTGAGCCACCCACCACGAGTTTCTATCGGTGGTGACGAAATAGAGTTGGATGAAGAATTCATGTACTTGGGCTCACTGGTGACCGCCGATAACGATACCAGCAGAGAAATTCGGAGACGCATAGTGGCTGCAAATCGTACGTACTTTGGACTCCGCAAGACGCTCCGATCGAATAGAGTTCGCCGCCGTACCAAACTGACTATCTACAAAACGCTTATAAGACCGGTAGTTCTCTACGGACACGAGACCTGGACGATGCTCGTGGAGGACCAACGCGCACTGGGAGTTTTCGAAAGGAAAGTGTTGCGTACCATCTATGGTGGGGTGCAGATGGCGGACGGTACGTGGAGGAGGCGAATGAACCACGAGTTGCATCAGCTGTTGGGAGAACCATCCATCGTTCACACCGCGAAAATCGGAAGACTGCGGTGGGCCGGACACGTAGCCAGAATGTCGGACAGTAATCCGGTGAAAATGGTTCTCGACAACGATCCGACGGGAACAAGAAGGCGAGGTGCACAGCTTGCAAGGTGGATCGATCAGGTTGAGGACGACTTGCGGACCCTCATCAGACTGCGTGGTTGGCGAAGTGCAGCCATGAACCGAGCTGAATGGAGAAGTCTTTTATGTGCAGCACAGGCCACTCCGGCCTTAGTCTGATGATAAATAAATAAAGTATACAAATGTCGTAAGAGGAACATCCATAAATTACGTAACGCTTGAAGGGGGAGGGGCGTTGTCAGCGAAGTGTGACGATCTATACAAAATTTTCAGATGATCCATACAAAAAGTGTGAAGTAATAATGGATCTTTCATAGGAGCAAACGTAAAATAGAAATAAAACATGGCCCAAAAAGTTTTACCATAGCTACGCCCTACATCTGTTTGTATGTGGTGATAATCTATCGCTCACATCATAAAATCGGTTTTCAATTGCGACATTCTATAAATCCCTCCAACACTCTTCTTCTTTGTGCTATGCTAAATGTGTTTCGAGAAGCAAAATATTCTCCATCTGACGAAATCCATGTTTGACACAATTGTTTTTGTTGCGAGATCAACATTCTGAAAAACGCTTTCAGTATGTCATGGCTCGATTTAATCGCCGCTTCAGTTCGCTTTGCTTATCTGC
Organism: Armigeres subalbatus; assembly: GCF_024139115.2. NCBI lineage: Eukaryota > Metazoa > Arthropoda > Insecta > Diptera > Culicidae > Armigeres > Armigeres subalbatus. Next base: position 829,608 of record NW_026943741.1, read on the forward strand.
AACCTCTTCCCTTCGCTTCTCTTCGCTCCCATTATGTCATCAGCTGAAGTGGTGCTGAAAGAAACCCGAAATGGTGAATATAACACTGCTCGATAATAATCCTTTCGAAGAAAGCATGCATTAGCAGACATGAAGAAATGATAAATGTTATCTCTCCATTGGAAATAAAGCATCCATCGGGATGCATTTGCCCGGGTTAAGGCAATGGTGGATGTGATCCCTTTTTTTAAAGTTGGCGTTTAAAAGGAAAAGGTGGATGCAATCTCTTTTCAAAAAGTAAGCGCTTGCTCGGATAAAGGCAATTGTGGATGTGATCTTTTCTCTAAAAAAGCGATTGCCCGGCTTACGGTGATGGCGGATATGACCCTTTCTTTAAGTAGGCGCATGCCCGAATCAAGACAATGGTGGATGTGATCATTTTCTTAAAAGTAGGCACTTGCTAGGATTAAGGCAATGGTGAATGTGATCCATCCTTTTAAATGTAAACGCTTGCTTTTTAATCAATGTGGATGTGATCCCTTTTTCAAAAATAAGTGCTTGTCGGGATTAAGGATATGGTGAATGTGATCGTTTTCTTAAAAGTAGGACCTTGCCCGGATTAAGGTAATGGTGGATGTGGTCTTTTCTTCAAAAAAAAATACGTTTGCGGTGGTGTGGATATGACCCTTTCTTTAAAAGTAGACGTTCGCCCTGGTTAAGACAATGATGGATGTGATCACTTATTTAAAATTAGGCACTTGTCTGGATTAAGGCAATGGAGAATGTGTTCAAGGGCAGATGCGATCAGTTTTTTAAAGTAGGCGCTTGTCCGAATCAGGGCAATGATGAATTGAAAGTAGGCATTTGTCCGTATCAAGGCAATGGTGGATGAGATACATTCTTTAAAAGGGCTATGGGACAGTTCGTTGAATGACGTTTAGACGAATGACATTTAGTCGAAAGGACATTTCGTCGAAGGGACATTTAGTCATATGGACATTTGATCAAATGGAAATTTAGTCAAATGGACGTTTAGTCGAAAGAACATTTTGCCAGAAGGACATTTAGTCGAAAGGACATTTAGTCTTTCATTTACTCAATATTTATACAATAATTAGTTCAGTATAAAATTGTATTCCAACCATAATTCGTTTATTATTGCCCGAAAACTAAATTTTGACCGAAAAGTTGAAACATCATTCGACTAAATTTCTTTTGACCGGGTTGTATAGAATCATCGTAGTCGGTAAGAGGGTTAGCCAAAGTCAATGTTCAGTCGGGAATATTAACCGTTTTCGTGTTTTTTTTCCTTTTTATGTACTCATCATTCTTTGGACAATTTTGGAGCAACTAGAAACACCGCAAAAAATCATTAATTTTTTTAATTTACTTGTCATAAGGCGAGTTCGCACAATTCCATTTAACTCCACCACTTGATTGTACCTTTGACAGATACTTATTTCGACATCAACAGTAAGGCCGTACTTGACTCGACTTGAGGAAAAAAATCTCAGCTCATACTATTTCTACTAGGCGTAGGTTCAATCTAGGTACATTAACTTATTCTACAACAGTGCTTACTTCTACTCGATTATTTTTTTTAAGTGTTATTGGCTAAAATTCCTGCCTTTCAAATATTCATTCGAGGAGCGTCATTAGACTAGATGTATCAAGATTATTAATTCGAAAATTCGTCTATAACATCCAAATGTAAGAAGATTCTTCATTCCACAATCTGATTTCGACTAAATGATCTTTCGACCAAATGTCCATTCGACGTAGTGTCCTTTCGACCAAATGTCCTACGTCTCTAGTGGATTAAAAATTCATTTTCGACTAAATGTCTCTTCGACCAAATGTCATTCGACTAAATATCATTCGACGAAATGGATTTCTTTAAAAGTAGGCCTTTGTCCGCAATAAGAAAATGGTGGATTTTATCCATATTTCAAAAGTAAAAGTGATTCCTTTTATGGAAATAGAAGTTTGTGCAGAATACGGCAATGGTAGATGTAATTCATTCTTGTCGTTGTCTTAGGCGTTTTTCTGGAGTAAGGTGGTGAATTTAATTACGGGCGTTGGTCCAAGGTAAGCCAATGCAATGGTGGATGTGATCCTTTGTTTGAAAGTAGGTGTTTGCCCGGATTGAGACAATCTTGGATTTAATCCATTCTTCAAAAGTAGGTGTTTGTCCGGAATCAAGCAAGGAGAATCAAGAGTTTATTTATGTAGGCGTTTTCCTGGAATAAGTCAATGACGGATGTGATCCCTTTCTCGGAAGTAGTTCTGCCGCTTCGTTTGTCCGTCCTTCCGAAAAATGTCTATCATCAGTCTAAATCTATCAGAACATATCCTCGATCTATTCTAACTATGTGAAAAACACATCAAATAACCCTTTCCCTTTAACAGCTCCAAATTAAGCAAAAAGTCCTTTATGCCAAATGACCGCTATACCAAATGGCCTTTATGCCAAATGACCTTATGCCAAATGACGCTATGCCAAATGACCTTATGCCAAATGACCAGACCCGTAAAATTGTATTGCCGTATCTCTTCTTCCCACGGATATTTTACTCAATTTCCGCCAAAAGCGGGACTACTCATAGCTATAGGAATAAAAGTGACAGCGATACAATTTGACTCAGTCACTGAATAATTGAAAGTTAGAGTGTAAGCGATTATTATTCGACCTTCTAGAAACACACTTTGGTGAGAGATTAAGGCTGTCAAGTTCTGCTTTAAGCAAAGCAATTGAAAGTATCTAGTCGCCCGATTAGGTTCCGGTTTAATCCACTTCTATATACCACTAGCTCCTAATGCGCAACCGTGCGCAGGGTCTTCAGTTTGTAGTTTGTCCGCAGTTCGAAATATCGTTTATAGCGGGCTTGGTAGTCATATGGCTACTGCTTCTGCCTCATACGCAGGAGGTCGTGGGTTCAACCCCAGGTCCGTTCCATTCTCATACTTTGTATCTTTCTCTATATTTCTCATGCTCTGGCAATCGCTAGAACTGGAAATGGACTCCCATACCGTTTCCATTACTATTCCTATATACCTTTAACTTGAGTATTCTAACAGTAATCTGCTAGAATTGGAAATGAACTATAGAGCTCGTTTCCTACATCCAATTAGAAATTCCATCAGTTGCTTTCTCCTATCTATCACATTGGCAGCTCGTTAACCAAGACGGACCTCTGCCATCATTTCCTCCCCTTCCCTACATTGACTTGCATTCTGACATGGCAGGCGCCAGTATGACTTAACAAATGAGATCACCAGTACTTGTTCATTGAAGATGTGTGCTAGTCCCAAGCAAACATCTGTTGGTTCCCTGTGCAAGAACAGCTGATCTGGTCATAATTGAGTAGCAACTACGAGCAGTCAATCAAGCTCAAGTACGAAATATCGTCGAATGACAAAATAGTGTGAGCCTGAATGACAACCGTTTCATCATTTTGCGTTCTATTCATATTGTGTTCTATTCATATTGGTTTCGCCGACGACATTGATATCATGGCACGTAACTTTGAGAGGATGGAGGAAGCCTACATCAGACTGAAAAGCGAAGCTAAACGGATTGGACTAGTCATCAACACGTCGAGGACGAAGTACATGATAGGAAGAGGCTCAAGAGAGGTCAATGTGAGCCACCCACCACGAGTTTCTATCGGTGGTGACGAAATCGAGGTGGTTGAAGAATTCGTGTACTTGGGCTCACTGGTGACCGCCGATAACGATACCAGCAGAGAAATTCGGAGACGCATAGTGGCTGGAAATCGTACGTACTTTGGACTCCGCAAGACGCTCCGATCGAATAGAGTTCGCCGCCGTACCAAACTGACTATCTACAAAACGCTTATAAGACCGGTAGTTCTCTACGGACACGAGACCTGGACGATGCTCATGGAGGACCAACGCGCACTGGGAGTTTTCGAAAGGAAAGTGTTGCGTACCATCTATGGTGGGGTGCAGATGGCGGACGGTACGTGGAGGAGGCGAATGAACCACGAGTTGCATCAGCTGTTGGGAGAACCATCCATCATTCACACCGCGAAAATCGAAAGACTGCGGTGGGCCGGGCACGTAGCCAGAATGTCGGACAGTAATCCGGTGAAAATGGTTCTCGACAACGATCCGACGGGAACAAGAAGGCGAGGTGCACAGCGGGCAAGGTGGATCGATCAGGTGGAGGACGACTTGCGTACCCTCCGCAGACTGCGTGGTTGGCGAAGCTGACCGAGCTGAATGGAGATGTCTTTTATGTGCAGCACAGGCCAATCCGGCCTTAGTCTGATGATAAATAAATAAAATCATATTGTGTTCTTAGGTATGATAGATCAGGATCATCAAACTGAATGATAGAGATCTGATCTATTCAACGGAGTGATCGGTTTTGCACATTTCTAGTTGGCTCCTATTGAGCTAGTGATTGGATAGACGCTTGATTTAAAGTGAATCGGTCCTCTTCAGCGCCTAACATTTAACGTAAGAAAGGACAAGAGTTAGAGTAAATCGGACCGGAAATATCCATGTTAACTTCAAATGAGTTTAGCACCGCCTAAACTTTAACCGAGATGTTTTTTGAGACACCTTGTTCGTCAATTTTCTCACTGTGCAATTAGTAATTAGTAATTGAAAGTACTAATTTTGTGAGGAATTCATGGTGGTTTGGTGCAAATTAGTCATCCGGGTGAAAAGATATCTCACTTTTACTCGATGTGTTGTAGTTTTTGCGATCTCTGGGGTTCTATCATAAAATCATCTTTGGAGTGAACATAGAGTATTTTCGTCACGCCTTGAAGTACAAGAAAGGTAAAAATTAACGAATTTAAACCGATGTTACTTGAAATGCAAGAAAACACATCCCTAATCTTTTGATATGATATACTCTATGGACTACTCTTTGAAATGGTGAAATCTCTTTAGAAATCTCAAAAAGTAGTGGACGTCATATTTGAATCGCCCGAAAGTTGTGTCTTGAAAAGCTCTAAAAGTCGTCCATATTATTTCCGATCTTCGAGTATGTTATCAGCCTAAGTGATGCTGAAAGAAACCCGAAATGGTGAAAATACCACTGCTCGATAATAATCCTTTCGAAGAAAGCATGCATTAGCAGACATGAAGAAATGATAAATGTTATCTCTCCATTGGAAATAAAGTATCCATCGGGATGCATTTGCCAAGTTAAGGCAATGGTGGATGGGATCCCTTTTTTTAAAGTTGGCGTTTAAAGGAAAAGGTGGATGCAATTTCTTTTCAGAAAGTAAGCGCTTGCTCGGATAAAGGCAATTGTGGATGTGATCTCTTCTTAAAAAATCGTTTGCCCGGCTTAAGGTGATGGCGGATATGACCCTTTCTTCACAAGTAGGCGCTCGCCCGAATTAAGGCAATGGTGGATGTTATTGTTTTCTTAAAAGTAGGACCTTGCCCGGATTAAAGCAATGGTGAATATGATCCATCCTTTAAATGTAAACGCTTGCTTTTTAATCAATGTGGATGTGATCCCTTTTTCAAAAATAAGTGCTTGTCGGGATTAAGGATATGGTGAATGTGATCGTTTTCTTAAAAGTAGGACCTTGCCCGGATTAAGGTAATGGTGGATGTGGTCTTTTCTTCAAAAAAATACGTTTGCGGTGGTGTGGATATGACCCTTTCTTTAAAAGTAGACGTTCGCCCTGGTTAAGACAATGATGGATGTGATCACTTATTTAAAATTAGGCACTTGTCCGGATTAAGGCAATGGATCCTTTGATTAAAACTAGGCTCTTACTTGAATTAAGACAAGGGCAGATGCGATCAGTTTTTTAAAGTAGGCGCTTGTCCGAATCAGGGCAATGATGAATTGAAAGTAGGCATTTGTCCGTATCAAGGCAATGGTGGATGAGATACATTCTTTAAAAGGGCTTTGGAACAGTTCGTTGAATGACGTTTAGACGAATGACATTTAGTCGAAAAGACATTTCGTCGAAGGGACATTTAGTCAAATGGACATTTGATCAAATGGAAATTTAGTCAAATGGACGTTTAGTCGAAAGAACATTTTGCCAGAAGGACATTTAGTCGAAAGGACATTTAGTCTTTCATTTACTCAATATTTATACAATAATTAGTTCAGTATAAAATTGTCTTTCAACCATAATTCGTTGATTATTGACCGAAAACTAAATTTCGACCAAATAGTCGAAACATCATTCGACTCAATTTTTGACCAGGTTGTATAGATTCATCGTAGTCGGTTAGAGGGGTTAGCCAAAGTCAATATTCAGTCGGGAATATTCACCGTTTTCGTATTATTTATTTTTTTCATGAACTCATCATTCTCTGGACAATTTTGGAGCAATAATTATGTAACTTTTAAAAACACCGCAAAAAATCATTTTTTTTTAAATTTACTTGTTATAAGGCGAGTTCGCACAATTCCATTTAAATCCACCACTTGATTGTACCTTTGACAGATACTTATTTCGACATCAACAGTTAGGCCGTTTTCAATCGCACTTGACTCGACTTGAGGAAAAAATAAGAAGAAGAGTAGGTACAATCTAGGTACATTAACTTATTCTACTACAGTGCTTACTTCTACTCGTTTGTTACGTTATTTATTTTTTAAGTGTTATTGACTAAAGTTCCTTCCTTTAAAATATTCATTCGACGGAACGTCATTAGACTAAATGTATCAAGATTATTAATTCGAAAATTCGTCTATAACATCCAAATGTAAGAAGATTCTTCATTCTACAATCTGATATAGACTAAATGTCCATTTGACCAAATGTCCATTCGACGTAGTGTCCTTTCGACCAAATGTCCTACGTCTCTAGTGGACTAAACATTCATTTTCGACTAAATGTCCCTTCGACCAAATGTCTATTCGACGAAATGGTATAGATTTCTTTAAAAGTAGGCGTTTGTCCACAATAATACAATGGTGGATTTGATCCTTTTTCAAAAGTAAAAGTGATTTCTTTTATGGAAATGTAAAACTGTGCAGAATACGTCAATGGTAGATGTAATTCATTCTTGTCGATGTGTTAGGCGTTTTCCCGGGCGTTGGTGCAGGGTAAGGCAATGATGGATGTGATTCCTTCTTTGAAAGTAGGTGTTTGTCCGGATTAAGACAATTTTGGATTTAATCCATTCTTTAAAAGTAGGTGTTTGTCCGGAATCAAGTAAGGGGAATCAAGATTATTGTTTTATGTAGGCGTTTTCCTGGAATAAGTTAATGACGGATGTGATCCCTTGCTCGGAAGTAGTTCTGCCACTTCGTTTGTCCGTCCTTCCGAAAAATGACTATCGTCAGTCTAAACCTATCAGAACATATCCTCGATCTACTCCAACCATGTGAGAAAATGCATCAAATAACCCTTTCCCTTTAACAGGTCCAAATTATGGCAAATGAACGTTGTTCCGAATGGCCTTCATGCCAAATGACCTTAAGCCAAATGGCGTTATGCCAAATGGCCTTAGGCCAAATGGCCAGACCCGTAAAATTGTATTGCCGTATCTCTTCTTCTCACGGATATTGAACTCAATTTCCGCCAAAAGCAGGACTACTCATAGCTATAGGAATAAAAGTGACAGCGATACAATTTGACTCAGTCACTGAATAATTGAAAGTTAGAGTGTAAGCGATTATTATTCGACCTTCTAGAAACAAATTTTGGTGAGAGATTAAGGCTGTCAAGTTCTGCTTTAAGCAAAGCAATTGAAAGTATCTAGTCACCCGATTAGGTTCCGGTTAAATCCACTTCTATCTACCACTAGTTCCTAATGCGCAACCGTGCACAGGGTCTTCAGTTTGTAGTTTGTCCGCAGTTCGAAATATCGTTTATAGCGGGCTTGGTAGTCATATGGCTACTGCTTCTGCCTCATACGCAGGAGGTCGTGGGTTCAACCCCAGGTCCGTTCCATTCTTCTACTTTGTATCTTTCTCTTTATTTCTCATGTCCAACAATCGCTAGAACTGGAAATGGACTTCCATACCGTTTCCATTACTATTCCTATACCTTCAACTTGAGTATTCTAACAGTAATCTGCTAGAATTGGAAATGAACTATAGAGCTCGTTTCCTACATCCAATTAGAAATTCCATCAGTTGCTTTCTCCTATCTATCACATTGGCAGCTCGTTAACCAAGACGGACCTCTGCCATCATTTCCTCCCCTTCCCTACATTGACTTGCATTCTGACATGGCAGGCGCCAGTATGACTTAACAAATGAGATCACCAGTACTTGTACATTGAAGATGTGTGCTAGTCCCCAGCAAACATCTGTTGGTTCCCTGTGCAAGAACAGCTGATCTGGTCATAATGGAGTAGCAACTACGAGCAGTCAATCAAGCTCAAGTACGAAATATCGTCGAATGACAAAAATAGTGTGAGCCTGAATGACAACCGTTTCATCATTTTGCGTTCTATTCATATTGTGTTCTATTCATATTGGTTTCGCCGACGACATTGATATCATGGCACGTAACTTTGAGAGGATGGAGGAAGCCTACATCAGACTGAAAAGCGAAGCTAAACGGATTGGACTAGTCATCAACACGTCGAGGACGAAGTACATGATAGGAAGAGGCTCAAGAGAGGTCAATGTGAGCCACCCACCACGAGTTTCTATCGGTGGTGACGAAATCGAGGTGGTTGAAGAATTCGTGTACTTGGGCTCACTGGTGACCGCCGATAACGATACCAGCAGAGAAATTCGGAGACGCATAGTGGCTGGAAATCGTACGTACTTTGGACTCCGCAAGACGCTCCGATCGAATAGAGTTCGCCGCCGTACCAAACTGACTATCTACAAAACGCTTATAAGACCGGTAGTTCTCTACGGACACGAGACCTGGACGATGCTCATGGAGGACCAACGCGCACTGGGAGTTTTCGAAAGGAAAGTGTTGCGTACCATCTATGGTGGGGTGCAGATGGCGGACGGTACGTGGAGGAGGCGAATGAACCACGAGTTGCATCAGCTGTTGGGAGAATCATCCATCATTCACACCGCGAAAATCGAACGACTGCAGTGGGCCGGGCACGTAGCCAGAATGTCGGACAGTAATCCGGTGAAAATGGTTCTCGACAACAATCTGACGGGATCAAGAAGGCGAGGTGCACAGCGGGCAAGGTGGATCGATCAGGTGGAGGACGATTTATAGACCCTCCGCAGACTGCGTGGTTGGCGAAGCTGACCGAGCTGAATGGAGATGTCTTTTATGTGCAGCACAGGCCAATCCGGCCTTAGTCTGATGATAAATAAATAAAATCATATTGTGTTCTTAGGTATGATAGATCAGGATCATCAAACTGAATGATAGAGATCTGATCTATTCAACGGAGTGACCGGTTTTGCACATTTCTAGTTGGCTCCTATTGAGCTAGTGATTGGATAGACGCTTGATTTAAAGTGAATCGGTCCTCTTCAGCGCCTAACATTTAACGTAAGAAAGGACAAGAGTTAGAGTAAATCGGACCGGAAATATCCATGTTAACTTCAAATGAGTTTAGCACCGCCTAAACTTTAACCGAGATGTTTTTTGAGACACCTTGTTCGTCAATTTTCTCACTGTGCAATTAGTAATTAGTAATTGAAAGTACTAATTTTGTGAGGAATTCATGGTGGTTTGGTGCAAATTAGTCATCCGGGTGAAAAGATATCTCACTTTTACTCGATGTGTTGTAGTTTTTGCGATCTCTGGTGTTCTAGCATAAAATCGTCTTTAGAGTGAACATAGAGTATTTTTGTAACACCTTGGAGTACAAAAAAAGTAAAAATTAACTAATTTAAACCGATGTTACTTAAAATACAAGAAAAACACATCCCTAATTTTTTGATATGATATACTCTACATATGGACTACTCTTTGAAATGGTGAAATCTCTTTAGAAATCTCAAAAAGTAGTGGACGTCATATTTGAATCGCCCGAAAGTTGTGTCTTGAAGAGCTCTAAAAGTCGTCCATATTATTCCCGATCTTCTTAAAGACATCTTCATCATCGTCTACGCCGACGACATCATTCTGATTGCGATCGGCAAACAACCCAAAATGCTTAGATGAAAAATCCAGGCCGCGGTTAGTAGAGTAGCCAGACCGTACCGACCAAAACAGCCATAGCAGCATACAAATTCCTCATAGGTTACTGCAACTCATACGTGACCGGATTCAGTATGAGGTGAACCGGTCAAGGGCCGAAAACCTCATTAATAAAGACAATAAAAAAAATACTTTGCGAGCGCATTGGCAGCACTAGTTTCCTCAAATAATAGACATCCGTAGATCCAAAAGCGATCCCACCCTAATGTGGGCGGCTGCTCCTGTATTCGTGGCAATAAACTCGTGGACACTCTGGCCTACCTTGGACGCAACAGTAGTTTCCTGAGCCGAAAAGTCCCAGCTCCTGATGCAAAGCTATGGGTGAAACAGGAGACTGCAGCCGCATGGGCCACCGAATGGCACCGACAGAGAAACTTTTGCCGGATGATTAAAAACTCCACGCTGCCAGGCGAAGATCTTCCTAGCCGGCGTGAACAAGTTATCCTCTCCCTTCGCACTGGGCATACCAACGAGTGGGCCCTCCTTAGCCGTGCGGTAAGACGCGCAGCTACAAAGCAAGACCATGCTGAGGGTGGCTGGGTTCGATTCCCGGTGCCGGTCTAGGCAGTTTTCGGATTGGAAATTGTCTCGACTTCCCTGGGCATAAAAGTATCATCGTGTTAGCCTCATGATATACGAATGCAGAAATGGTAAATTGGCTTAGAAACCTCGCAGTTAATAACTGTGGAAGTGCTTAATGAACACTAAGCTGCGAGGCGGCTCTGTCCCAGTGTGGGGATGTAATGCCAATAAGAAGAAGAAGAAGAAGAACACCAACGAGTCCCACAACCTGGGCAACGACAATTTCCATCAATCCTGAGAAAACGTCCAAATGCAGACTTTCTATACATCACATTTTCAACGCCTACCCTGTTTTTGAATCGGCATCCCGAGCAGCTTTCATGTCACACAAGGTCACACATAGATGAGAGTAACCTATATATGACCAGATTCAGTCACAAATTATTTGTTGCAATAAGATTCGATCTTGTGCTGCTTAGGAAGGGCAAACAACAACATCACCAGCGCCTACACAGCACTACGCAACAACGAGCCGGATGATAAAAACAACAAAACACCCACCTCTACAACTGAATTTGACGACCTAAAAATATAAAGACCAAGCTACAAAATTTGACATCGCACCAATCTCCAATCCAATAACATAATAGTAACATTATTCATTATTGGTTCGAGCACACAATTCTAGAATAACAAAATCCCGGTACCCTTCAGGTCCGTTCAATAATTAGAATAACAAATCTGCTATCAGCACCCCCATCGGTCGACGTTTTATTTTCCTCAATACAAGAGATGAGCCAGCCTCGTACTGAAAATCTCGTCCGCAGACGACAACTGATAAATTTGAAATAAAAAGTTGGAACGGGAAAACTGTTTTTTGTGGGACCACCCTAAATGGATATGGGATTTTCTTGAGGAAATTAAATTTCAATATTTTTCGGTACATTCTGAAGAAACTTTCAAGAGTACAGCAAAGCATTTTCCATAGAAGTTTCAAAGGATGTTCAAAATTCTGTGGAAATTTCGAAGAATTTTCATTGAAAAACAAAACAAAAATTAGTGAGTATTCCGAAAAATTTAGAGTAGGGTTAACAATATCTAAATTGATTCTTGCCATATGACAAATTAAAATGTAATAAAAATGTAAAAATTTAATTAATCGAACTGGTATCGCTTTAAATTCTAGGATTTAAACAAAATCAAAAAAAATTAAAAGTGATAGTTTAAGCAAACTGAGCCTTCCAAATAAATGATAGCTAAAAAAAAGTTTAAGCAAACGCCAAGAATTGTAGTTTCTTCAAGCGGTTTGAAAGAAACTGGAGATATCCTGATTAATTCCCCTTTTTTAATTCCATCAAATTTCCGATTGGCGATAAACCAGCCTTAGGCTGAAGATCTCGCTAATAAAGATTAATAAAACCAGGTTTCTTGGTTGAGTGTACACGCTGATTGAACTTTCCAAAACTTGAACATGTTCAACTTTCTTTTCATTCGTGAGTTGAACGAAGGTGTTTGAGCGCTCAATTCAAGCGACTTGCTTATTTCACTTGCCTAGTCTATAGACTATAGTTAATTAACTTATATGATTTAATGTAAAAGAAATTTCACATTCAGGCAAATATCGTTCAGATTTATGACTTTCCATTATTTGCATTATATTTTATGTAAATTCCAACAACTTTTTCGACTGAGCCGGCTCAGGCCCCAGATGGCCATTTATCAGGTCTGGTCATGAAAAATTATCGAATAAGTCCAATGAACAATCTAGCAGATGCTTAACTTGCTGCTGACCGTGATGAATTTCAGGAGCACCTTTTTCCCAGTACCGATTATACATAATAACGGTTATAAAATAGTTCATATAACCCGATTCACTAATTTATTATGGTCAGACTGTAGAGATAGTTAACCGAACTTCCTGCCATTGTTAGCCCACCGACGAAGGTTACAAGAGCCCGGCCGGCAATTCTCCAACGCCAACCAAAACCTGCACCTATGCAAGGCACTCGAGCACTTCCACTTCCACCCATGCACGTCACGATTCGCCAAATCAGAGCAACACATCATTAAACACAATTACCAGCATATTTCCAGGCCCTTCCGTCGCGGATCCGTAGTCTAGACTATGGTGTAGTTTCAACTCCAGCGATAGATATCCAACTCGGATACCGGGAATCCCCGCCCGGTTCGAACACTATACAAAAACTATCGGAAACAGATCACCCCGTGTAACGACGCACTGAACCGATCGTAGCCGCGCGCGGACTGTTGATCTGGTAGCTGCGAAAATTGCAATGTCTGCCCGCCAGCAAAGGGAAATGTGGACTTCGTGGTGTGACCGCGAACGCGATAGTGATCCGTCGTTTGGCGGGTACAGCAGCAGCAGCAGCAACAGCTGTTGTAGTCACAGTTCACACTATAGGTACCAACCGGCTGCGATGATAGATGGTGATATAATGTGGACAACTAGCGTCACTCAATGGCGGTGTGGCTGTGGCACGTATCACACTTAGCATTTGATGGGTTGTATAATTGAACGATAATGAGAGGATAGTGAACACGCGGGGCAGCGATGGTGCAGTGCTCTCGTTTCTTTGTATTTGGTTTTATTTTCGGGGGAGTATGCAATGAATTGAGAGGATAGAATTTTGAGTGAAAAAAATACAATAATTATTCAATGAATTTGAATCATAGGAAATGCGTGACATTACCATGTCGGAGTTCGATTCCGATTCGATTTTGATAAAGATTTCAGACTTTAGGGGATTTTGAAATAAATTCAAGTAATTTCATGAACAATGTTAAATATCACAAAAAAGGCTCCACCCCAGTACCCCGAATATCATTACCCCGAAGGCCACTACCCCGAATGGGACAGTGCCCCGAAATTCATTATCCCGAATGGGACACTACCCCGAAATCCATTACCCTGAAAAGCAATTACCCGGAAAATATTTAGAATCTATAGTATTCTATTATTATGTTTAACACCAACAGGTATCGATGAATCGCAACAGTTTTTAACCAACCAGTTTAACCAACGGTATTTATTTTTCTTCTAATTAGCTTTAACTGTCATTCCCGCCATTATGACCTGGAAAAGTACTATTCTACGAAATGGAGTAAGAGATCCTTTTTTTCCAACAGAACGCGTTTTCCCGGTATAAGGCATACAGGGTAAATATGATCTTTTTTTTAAATAAACGCGTTTGCCCGGTATAAGGCAGAAAGGGGAGATGATGACTGCTTCAAATGGACGTGTTTTCCCAGTATGAGGCAGACAGAGGAGATGATGCCTTCTTTAAATGGACGGGTTTGCCCGGTATAAGGCACACCGAGGAAATAATGCCTTGTTTAAATGAACGCGTTTGCCCGGTATACGCAAACACCTCGAGAGGAAACGAGCACCTCCAAATCACATCGATGCCTACCTAGCTGTGGCAGAAACATGTATGAAACAAAACTTTTTCATATTCAGGGGTAAGTTTTATAAACAAACATTTGGTCTCAGTATGGGCAGCAAGCTCTCACCACTTTTGGCTGATGCGTTTATGAGCGATTTTGAAATAGAACTGGAAAGAGAAAAATTTGCCCCGGAATCTGGAGACGTTATGTTGATGACATCTTCGCAATAGTAAAAGAGCGTTACCTTCCACAGACACTCGATTTGTTGAATTGCAAACACACAACAATCAAGTTAACTGTTGAGAAGTAACATGAAGGAAATCTTCTTTTTCTGGAAGGGAAGGAAAGGAAGACAACACACTGAAATTTGGCATTTACCGTAAACCCACATCTACTGATCGGTATATCGTGTCGGATTCAAACCATTTTGGCGCATAAAAACAAGCCGCTTTTCACTCGATGGCGCACCGGTTGTTCAGCATACCAATGGAGAAGATAGATTTTGAAGCGGAGAAAAAGAAGATCCACGAAGCAGCTAGGTTGAACGGATACGATGACGAATTCGTTCGTAAAATCCTCAAAAAACACGAAAGGAAAAAGCACCGTCAGAACGCCACTAAACTTCAGCCCGAAAAGGAAGAGGTTAGAAGAATTAGCTTACCCTTCTACCCGAAGGTGACAAACGCTGTTCAGGCTACCCTAAAGCAGCATGGTTTCCAGGCAGTCTATAAAAGTGGGAACACTTTGAAGGATCGTTTATGTGCTTTAAAAGATACGATTCCGAGGGAAGAAATGTCTGGCATATACGAAATCCCATGCCAAGACTGCCCTGCAGTGTATATTGGTCAAACACGCCGAAAACTGAAGGTTCGTTTAAAAGAACATAAGAACGCAGTTGACAACGACAGGTTCCATGACTCGAGCGTGGCAGCACACACTAGTGACCAGAACCACACTATAGATTGGAAGCAAGCCAAGCTAATAAAATGCGTTCGAAAGTATTCTCTACTTAACGCCTGGGAGTCCTTGTACATTGTCACCGCTGAATAGCCGCTAATGAAGCGCCAATATCATCATCCCTTTTCAACTTGACGAAGCAAAAAATAATGTAAAAGCCATCTCTTTTTGACGTGTACTGTGCCAAGTTTAAAAGTGTAATCGTCCCCATTTTTAACCAGTTGGACCACGTCTTGTAGATGGGCAACATCGAGCCCGAAACCGGTCGACAAAAAGGTAAATTTTAAAAATCCTTTTTCGTTTGTAAGAACCATAAGTGTTGTGTCCAGTCTCACATCGCGTTTTGTGTGTGAGAGGAGAGGATGCCTTCTTTAAATGGACGTGTTTGCCGGTATAAGGCACACCGAGGAAATTATGCCTTGTTTAAATGAACGCGTTTGCCCGGTATAAGGCAGACAGAGCAGATGATGCTTTCTTCAAATGGACGGGTTTGCCCGGTATAAGGCAGACAGAGGAAATGATACCAACTTTTAATGAACGTGCTTATACATCGATAAGGCACATAGAGGAAATGCTTCCTTTGTAAAAGGATCGTCTGCTCGATAGAAGGGGAATCGAGATGATGCCTTCTTTAAGTCAACGCAACTTCCCGAAGACAAACAAGATTTCCCTCTCTCACTCTCATACACAAACTCTCACTCACTCACTTCCTCTGTCTCACTAATTATTACTCATTCACCCACTCTCATTCATTCACCCACTTTTACTCACTTAACCACTCTTACTCACTCATCCACTTTTACTCATTCACTTCCTCTCAATCATTCGCTCTCTCTTTCTCGCTCACTCTTACTCACTCACTCTTACTCGTTTACTCTTACTCGCTCACTCACTAACTCTCACTCGCTCACTCACACACTCACTCTTACTCACTCACTGAATCACTCACTCACTCTTACTCACCCATTCACCCCCTCGTCGATTTTGAGATTTAGACTACGCTTCATCCAGACTCAGTTGCTTTTACTACAACGACCAAGGAACAACTTCCCCCTTGTTGCCCTAGTAGCCATGCTGACGTGGACCGCAATTGCCTCCAACTCTCTGCATTGTGCATGAAAACTATAGACACTATAGGTTCCATAGACGAGCGGAGACACGGTTGAGTCATTTCGATTTAGTGTGTTTTCCGTTTTTTCACAGTGTACCACGCG
Organism: Armigeres subalbatus; assembly: GCF_024139115.2. NCBI lineage: Eukaryota > Metazoa > Arthropoda > Insecta > Diptera > Culicidae > Armigeres > Armigeres subalbatus. The sequence goes on from NW_026943741.1 coordinate 845,776, forward strand.
AATTTGACGTCACACGCTCTGTTGCTTGGATTGCAATTGTGACGTCATGCTCGTTTGGCTACACTAACTGACAGTTCGTTTGGCTACACTCGCCTTCGCCTCAGCTCGTCTATGGAATCTACAGTGTCTATAATGAAAACGTGCTGCATAATCTCCCCTGCCATTCAGGAATCTTGAAGAGTGCCATACGAAGTGGAACGGGATCTTACGGAGTAAGAATACTTAGTTCCATGCGGCATTCAAACAGTTTCAGTTCCAATTATTGTTCATTCATTTTTTTTATTTTTTTTATTGTTCATTCATATGAAATTTGAATAAACTTTTATTGAGGAACATTTTTTCATTGAAATGAAGTATTAACTTGAAATAATGACTAACCCGGGGTACTGGCTCATTCGGGGTAGTGTCCCATTAGGGGTAATGTTATTCGGGATAGTGACTCATTCGGAGTTGTGGCGTTCGGGGTATGGCCTTCGGGGTAATGGCATTATGGGTACTGGAATTATGGGTAGTGTCGTAGAGTCCACAAAAAACCATTCGTAAATACCAAAACATTGAAAACTTGAAGAGGATTTTCTAGTTTTGTATTGAAGGAAGATTTTCTCTAGCATGGGAACATGTCAGACATTTGAAATACAATAATTATTAGTGACCCTTCATCCAAATTACCTGATTTTTGTACATTTTGTGCTAACAACGCATGCATAAAAATAAGGCCAAAGAATACACTTAAAATCAAGCTTCAAGTGAATCTCTGAGATTACGATATCAAAGTTGCACTTGCAAGGAACGTTCAAGAATTCTACGAGAAATCATAGGAATCCGAGAAGTTTATTAGGATACTAAGGATACCTCTGAAACAATAGTAAAACGTTTGATCTCAATGATCTATCAATGCGAACAATGAACACAATGCGTAAGGCATTGAAGGAATCTGTGGAGGACGTTGGAGAGCAATCCAACATTCAGAAAATCGCATGGCGTAACAATACCTAGTGCTACTGTGATCAGTATGATCAGCTCATACAGTTCATTCACATTCCCGAGGTGTCAGGCAAGATGAATACACCACTAGGTGTTCCAATCTGCCAAATTCACGATTCAGCCATCTTGGATTTTAATATGGGAGAGCCAGCCGGTTTGCTTTCGTTTTGCACTGAAAATGAATTTTTCACCCCCGCCGTCTTCTCTTCCACAAACTTGACAGGTTGGAGCACCTACTACTGTATTCATCTTGGTGTCAGGCGTCCCGTGCCGAGGGGATGAATGACCTGAAACAATTAGCCAGGTCGTTAACGGACCCTGTGGAGGTTGCACAGAGTGAGGGCTGCTTCGGCGGCAAGCGTGTGGCAATGGGTGGTACCCACACACCCCCAAGTGGGAGCCGGGGGTATTACTCGTAATACCTCCACAGAGTGGGGGACCGAATGTATGGGTGAGCACACAAATAAGCCTCGCATGGTACGTATGGTCGGTAGTGTTAGAATGACTGAAGTCTTGTGAGGCCTGGCAGGAGTGTCGAAGGGTTGATGCTTCTGCGGCACCTCAGAAATTGGAGACGTGTAAGGTAAGTGGTGCCACTCCGTTGCAGGACGGGGTGACCACCACACTGATTGAGGATTATCTGGATTTCGAAACACCAACAGGGTGGTACTGCCTGCAAAGTACCTGTCCGAAACCCTGTTGGCAGTATCAAAGCACGGGTAGGTGAGTGTTAGGCACATTTATTCCATTGGTTTAATCACCGTTACTCAGTATGGAGTCCTTTTGTTGATTTTTCTCGGCGAACAAAAACTAAACACAATTATTTCTGCGTGACGTTTCGGTCTACTGCTTTGCCTCGACCATCTTCAGACGCATATTGATTACATCCTCGCAGCGATTACCACCTCGTTTTCTGCTGGGCGATCACTTACGGGGGCATATATCTCTGCGGCACCTCAGAATTAGGAGACATGAAACTCTCGCTATGACTTGCAGGAGTGTCGGGGGGTTGATGCTTCTGAGGCACCTGAGAAATAGGAGACATGAAAGGGTTTGCCTCGTAGCTGAGGTAGGAGCGGCATAGGAGTCACCAACCTAGGGTCACCTCCGGCTTGGTAGACAAGTGGTGCCACCCTGTTGCAGGACAGGGTGAACACCATACGGAATGAGGGCTGTTTATGTTGTGAGATGGCGGCATAAGGTACCTCCTGCAGGGTATCTGTAAGCGGCATAGGCAGGTGAGTGTTGGGGCACATGTGGTGCATGGGGAGTGCTAGGAGAGTTGAGGCGCATACGTGCACTTGTGTACGTCATGTAGGGCCCAATAGTCATCCCCCGAAGTATTGCTTAATTGCGGATTGCGGGCGGGGGGAATGACTGGAGAGAAAGGAGTTGGTTTTAGTGGGTCGGGAGTGGTGATCCCATTACCACACTACCTGGGTTTGCCTCCCAAGGTGTCTGGTTGCAGATTTCCATTACCTTCGTTAAAAAAAAATACGCTTGGAGAACGGCTCAGTGACTTCAAAGGACTTCATGATGATTAAGGTAATAATCAGCATTGTCAACGATTAGTAGAGAGAAAATGGGATGCAAATGCTCCAACTAAGGGAACAAGCTTTCATATAGGCCTGCCGAATCATATGTAGTTCTTCATAATCCGCAAGAAGGCATCCGTCGACAACTGTACAATCCAAAGCTCTGCTCCACCGTTTGACTACTAAAACTTTTCGGCCATTTCACACCCTCGGCAGCAGTTCCTGGTCCGTCCACTGTTGAATCTGTAGAAAAGGCTGTCAGCTGCCGTTGCCTTTATCCCTCTTAATGTCCATAGTCATGCAGCATCTAGCCCATACACCAACGATTGGTCGACACTCTGTCCTCCTAGATTAATTTCGTCCACTGGATAATTCTGAGAAATTTAGTAAATATGTTCTCACTGATAGAAAGGGTTGTTTGGAAAAACACATTCAACCGAAAGCCATTTAACCGAATGCCACTAGAATAACACGTTAGATCAAAAGCCATCTAGCAGAATTCCACGTTTGGCCGAAGATATCAGTTGGGCAAAAAAGACATACGGCAAAGCTGGTAAATTTATCGAATAGGTCATATGGAAGAAAAATCCGTTTGGCAGAAACGATCATTTGGTCGCAAATGTCGAATGGCCGAACATGTCATCTGGCTGAAATTTTCGTTTCAACGATTCGCCTTTTTTGTCCAAAAAAGTCGATTGCATGAATAGGTCATTTGGCCGAAAATGCCATTTGGTTGAAATGGTCGCTTGGGAGAAAGGGTCATTCAGCCGAAAATTTCATTCACCCATACGGATCGTCTGTATGTAAATATCATTCAATAAACGGGTAATTTGACCACAAATGTTGTTTTGCCGAACAAAAAAGTCAATGTGAAAGTGTAAAATAATTATTTATGAATGAAATTGAGAAGTAAGACAGAAGAAGTGAGAAACAAAAATGAGAAGCCAGGCATCTCTGTTCAAACTTCTCAATTCTCATTTCTCACTTCTCTCTTTGCTTTTCTTTTTTTTTTGCACATTGAGAAGTGAGAAGTGAGACGCCTCAATTCTCACTTCTCTCTTTTTTCCACTTCGCACTATTCACAGTGGGAAATAAGTAAGAAATAAGAAGTGGGAAGTGCGAACCGAGCCATCGCACTTCTAACTTCTCATTCCTCGTTTGTCACTTCTCACTGTGCACTTCTTATATCTTATTTCTAACTTCTCAATTACCATTTCCACATTCACTATTGTACAGCCAAACGACATTTTGGTGATATTTAGCAAACGAAATTCACGGTCACACGTTCCGTTCGTCCAAATGATTTTTGCGGCCATGTGTTATGTTCGACCCAACGAAATTTTCGGCCAAATGTCACTTTCTGCCAAATGACATTTTTCGGTTGAATAATCTATTCGGCCAAACGACGGATCGTTTGGCCAAAACCTATTCGCCGGAAAGCCATTTAGCCAAATGCCACTAGGCCGAACAAACCATTGGGCCGAAACCCTTCTGGCCGAAAGTCATTGGTCCGAAAAGGTCATTTGGCCGAAAGGGTCGTTCGGCCGAAAGGATCATTTGGTCGAAAGGGTCGTTTGACCGAAAGGTTCGTTTGACCGAAAGTGTATTTAGGCCGAAAAGGTCATTTGGCAGAAAGGGTCATTTGGTCAAAAGGGTCATTTGGCTGAAAGGGTAGTTTGGCCGAAAGGGTCACTAGGCCGAATAAGTCATTTGAAAAGTGGGTGGAAAGAGCGACGTCTAACTTCTCACTCCTCATCTCTGACTTCTCACTGTAAAAAATGAGAAGCGCGAAGTGACTAGTGAGACGTCTCACTATTCACTTTGTGCTTCTCACTTTCTATAGAAGAAAAATTAAGAAAGAGAACTGAGACGTCTCACGTTCTCATTTCTCACTGCTCACTGTAAAAAGTGAGATGCGCTAAGTGACTAGTGTTTCTCACTTTTACAGCGCAAAGTAAGAAGTGAGACGTCTCACTTCTCACTCTTCATTTATCACTTATCGCTGTAAAAAGTGAGAAGCGCGAAGTGGGTAATGAGACGTCTCACTACTTACTTCGTGCTTCACGCATTTTACAGCGAGAAGTAAGAACTGAGGAGTGAGGAGTGAGAGGTCTCACTTCTCCCTCCTCATTTAGCACTTCTTACTAGTGGAAGTGGGTAGTGAGACGTCTCACTACTTACTTCACACTTCTCACTTTTGATAGTGATAAGTGAGAAATGAGGAATAAGAATTGAAACGTCTCTTTTCTCACTCCTAATTTCTCACATTTCAAATAACCTAAATGTCCTATTCGCCCTAATGACCCTTTCGGCTTAATGACCCTTTCGGCCTAATGACCCTTTGTGCCAAAAAAACCCTTTCAAACAAATGACCCTTTCATCCAAATGAACCTCCCGGCCAAATGACTATTTCGGCCAAACGACCCTTTCGAACAAACTAATGTTTTTTTCGGCCAAATGGCACATTCGGCCATACAACTTTCGGCCTAGTGGCATTCAGCCGAATGGCATTCTGCCGAACATTATTCGGCCAAACGGCCCGTTCCCATTATTAAATATGAAATTTCCTTATAATGCCAAATTTTCATGAACAGTTAAAACAATTGCTAGAAAAAAAAACATATTAAAACTTTTAAAAGAATTATTTTCCATAAAGAAATCAAAAATTTTCATTGGAAAAAATACAAAATTTCCATATGTAAACCAATATTAGCAATAAGCAATAATAAAACTTTCCACAAAATACATATTTTTTCCACAAAAAAAATAAAAACTTCCCACAAAAAAATCAATAAAGAACAATAAAACAAATGAGATAATTTCCAGAAAAAAAGTAATAAAATTGAATTTTCATTTCCATGAACAATGAACGCTTTTTAAGCAGCAGTCATTTATGGGAAAAACTACAAGGGACAGCCCTTTGATTGGCTAAACGAAATGTAGACGTAGAATATGAAGCTTCTATAAAATGTGTGACCGAATCATGCAAATGTGTGACAAGAACATCCATCGTGTTGATTGGAAGCATTTAATAGTTGAAACCTCGACCAAAGCGCGAGTCTCTCGGCTCCCCAAGACTAACATTATTACATAAGAAACATGAAAAAATGTATGAAAAAATATGATTTCGGCTCCTTAACACACGGCAAATGCGCCTTTTAACCCTTATGTGAGTGACGGGGTACCCGGGTACCCATTCTGATATTGAAAGTTAAATAACTTTTTGTAGATGAGTTCAAATACTATGAAACTTTCTGACATCTCGTAGAATGTTGAGACGAAGCGATGGGCAAAGTTTGAGGTCCAGGTTGCGATTAGAGCGCTCATTAGGGGTCGAAAACTATTTATACTGTACGATGGAATTTACGAATTGACCATTTTTACGGATGTTCCGGATCTTCCAGGGGACCATCCAGTGGACACAATGGTCCGTATGTAGGTCGAAGCATTAATTCCATACTCAGAGTTCAGCAAAAAAAACCTTCTAAAAAGTCCCGTCGCTGTACGATGGAATTCACGAATTTACCATTTTTACGGATGTTCCGGATCTTCCAGGGGACCACCCAGTGGACACAAAGGCCGGAAGTGGGTTAAAGCATCAATTCCCTACTCAGGGTTCAGCAAAAAATTGTGCTCAAAAATACCGTCGCTGTACGATGGAATTTACGAATTTTACGGATGTTCCGGATCTTCCAGGAGACCACCCAGTGGACACACAGGCCGGAAGTGGGTCAAAGCATCAATTCCCTACTCAGGGTTCAGCCGAAAATGGTGCTAAAAAAATCCCGTCGCTGTACGATGGAATTTACGAATTGACCATTTTTACGGATGTTCCGGATCTTCCAGGGGACCACCCAGTGGACACAATGGTCCGTATGTAGGTCAAAGTATCGATTCCATACTCAGGGTTTGGCAGAAAATGGTTCTAAAAAAATCCCGTCGCATTACGATGGAATTTACGAATTGACTATTTTTACGGGTGTTCCGGATCTTCCAGAGGACCCGCCGGTGGCCTCTGAATTTACACAGTTCTCTAAAACCACACCCACACACAAGCGCATACATAGACACAGCGATACACACCAACATACACACATACAAACACCCACAGACACATAAATGCCCATTGTAAGGCGGTTGGGTACCCGGGTACCCCGTCACCCGTTTACGGTGGGAAAAATCGTCACTCACATAAGGGTTAAATAAACGATAGATTAAAATCGATTCCTACGAAAATTTCCAATCGATTGGTATTGTACCTCTGCATCTGCATATTGAAAACAGAAGAAGTATTTTACTACAAAACGACTCAGTTTTATTCCTTGTTTACATTTCAAAGTTTTATATTTATTTGTTGCTGCTACTCTGACTTCTTTATTGGCATTTTCCAATTTTGTACGGAAAAAGCCCTAATTTTTTGAAGAGAATTTTTATTTTAGTCGTTGTTACAGGCTTTATGAATGCGGTGAACCAATTTAAAACTATTCATTTGTCGACAGCTATTCCGAACATTCGATTTCAAGCGACTGCCTTCAATCATGTTGTTCATTCTATTAGGGCCTTCGATTACTTTGCGTTTTTCATCCATACAGAACGGTATCTATTTGAAAAAAAATGTTTATGAGCATGTTATGGGAGTTTTGCGGGAATTTGTTTTTTTTTACCGAATGCGCACACTCGTTGATGATTATATCAATGCTGACTCAGTAACAATAACAACAAAAATTAATATTCCATTCTCACGTAAAATTTGTGTTTTTCAAATAAACACAATCATGTTCTTCTCATCATACATCCCAACAAAGCTCTTTCCGGAATCCAGCTGCCCTAAAACAAACTGGCTGCGATGAGTGTCCCATCGCAGCGACATCCAGCTATCACAAACAAACCCAAATCTTCGTTTGTTACTGCATTGCTGGTACTTTGTGGCTTAAGTCCTTACGGAAGTGGCAATAAAACCAGCCGGCACTGTGTTTCACATGGTGATAAACTATCGCTCTGGAAAGCTCCCCGGTAAATATTGGCCACCCATTGTAAATAGCTACGACAAGTGGGGGTGCCACTTGCCTAATTTACGACTTCTGAGTACTTTTCCCACTGATGTCTGCGGCGACAGTCACAACTCTACCACACTATATTCAATCACCTAGGTACCTGAATGAACGCTGATAACGGGACGGCAGATACAGTGGCCGGCCTTCGGGAGGGAAGCTTGATTACTTGAAGCGATTCCAAAAGCACGTGTGAACGTGATTTGTATCTTATCAGATCGTTCGCACCATGAACTAATCGAGTGCTAATTGGCACTATAAATAGGAACGATTTCTGAAAGCGAAAGAATGGTTGGATATTTGGCGTGGTCACAGGCTTTTCATTTAGCACAGGAATTATCAAATTCGAGTAATTAGCACGAAATTTGATAGTTTTCAGCTGACAGTTTAAATTATACCATTGACATGGTATGGCTCGTGATATCTGCGTTCCAATTTCAAATAAATTAACAGGTTGGAAATCGAGGGATTAACCAAATATAACCGGTGTGTCGGCGGCGAAAGTGGTCACTGCGAATTTTCATTTCATATGTCATCGTCATGTTGAGTTTTAAGACCAGCGTTCAAAAATATGCATTTAAACAATGAATAATAAACGATATCACCTTTATTATTTTGCCTTTCATTTTAGTGTAAGGTGGTGCATATAATGAATCAAACAACGTTTTGTATTTAATCTGAGCCGATTTATTTCTCACATTTAACATTCAAAAATAATTTTCGTTACAAAGCCAAACCTTTTTGCCTTTTTCTGGATAGATTCGTCATAGATCCATAAAAGCTCGATTGTTGGTTAAACGAGACTAATTTTAGTTCGGTACTTTCCCCTAGTTTTCAATAGATGTAGAAACCGCTTACATGATGCTTCGTGATTATCCCTTTTTTACTCCACCTGCTTTTTCTACAATTAATCAAATGTCTGGATCAGGTTGGTGAGTCATAATAACTCATCATACTTTGCTGGGTACAACGGGCAGCAAGTGCACATCCGGTTGATTGATCCGGTTCCTCGAACATTAATAGAATTAAACTGCTCTGTTACGAAACTGTCTGCGATGCCACATTCTGGGATCATTGATACATTAACTTGACACGCGAACGATCAACTTATTATACACAACAGTTCAAAGAAAATCAATCAGTCGTTTGGAAAATCCCACAAAGGGCATTAATCGTCGCCTATCACCAGTTAAGGTGATTATACAATCAAGCCATGTGGTGAATTTCAAATTCACCACACGGTTTTCTACTCCTATTATCAAAAGTTCAAATCTAGCGTAATAATTTTCGTACAATGCTGAAATTAAAGTCGATTGTTTAGCATAAGTAAGCAAACGATCTACGAATGTTTCATCGCCATGGGCTTTGTGGTTCTCTCAATTCGTGCTCTTGAAAAATCACAAGAAAAAGCACGTGGTTTCCAAGATGGCCGATTTGTGGCTTTGTTGTATAACCACCTTAAGCACAGTTGCTGTTGTTTCCGTTATTATCTGTTGATGATCTTTCAACTTTAAAAGTATAGACATTAGTGTCGCAGGACTGGTGTTTAGCGTCAACAGAGCATCATTCTCTGGAGCGCCGCCTTTACTAATAATTTTAATCTCTTATTGAATTGTAATTAAATATTAAACCAATAACTCACTGTGTTAAATGGTTCAAAGGACATTGTTCTGATCAAACTTTTTCGAGTGGTGAAGCGCAAATCGTACAAAGAGGCACAAAACCCGAACAAAACTTACAAACAGCTGGGTCTCAGCCGTCTTTTGACCGACTTTCACGATTATGTTACGAATGTTCATCGTGTAGTAAATTTTCGAATGTCAAAGATATGCAATGTACTATGGAAATGTATAAAACTGTAGGAGCACGTTGTGTTGTGCTCAATGTTGGTAAAATCACTCATAAATCTAAATCAACGACCCCTCCCGTGCGAACGAAATCGTCTGTGATTTTCAAGGAATGCATCCCTTGTTGAGAGTGTCAAAACGCCCAAGGAAAACGATCAGAAACCCACTGAATCAAAGCCCAACCAACCATCCAAGTTTGCGACAATGTCATAAGAATGGGTGGTGCTACCCAGCAAGTCAAATGAGACTTTTATCAAAAAATCAGAAGGATTGTGTACAAGGTAGACGTTGAACAACGTAAGGCCATTGTTGCGATTGATCTTTTTGCCGACGCGACGCCAAGCGATTGCGTTTTGATCTTTGAAGAAATTTCTTCTCAGATCAGCTTTCTATTGTATATTCATGATTTTCCCCCTGATGAAGGCAACAACAATTTGCCGAAACGTTGGGATAGATCTTAAACGTTTGTTCAAAAAAACCCACAGACTAAAAAGCCAAAACCTCAAAAATACTCATTGTATAGAATGGTAGTTTTGCAAATAACCGATTTATTTTCAGTAATGCGCATTTCCGACCACCTAAGCCCCTACGACCTACGTAATACAGCGGAACGACGACAGAAACCGCAGAATTTTACAGATAGCCCATATATTTTCCGTTGACTAAAATAAAAACTCCAACAAAAAAAATCCATAAAAAAAATTAGGAAATTGCCTATAAAGAATCTCGCTTAACTTTTTGAAATGAACTGAGTATTTTTTCCATAAAATAATTTGAATATTGCAATCAAAAGACCAACATGAAAGCTTTTGATTTCAGTACTCAAATGAATTCAAGATTTTTGACGTAGGACTACGTCTGTGTTTTCTATATTGGGGTACACTTTACGATTGCAAATTCTCAGTTTGAACAAGATTTTCTATCTACTGTAACTACCCATCGGTGAACGTCACTCGGACAGATAGATGCCGAAAGATAATGTTTTGTAATATGAACAAACTTCGTCTTTTTCTTTTTCACTTCGTCAAATTTCTGTTGTCATTCCTCGCAATAATACGCATCTTAGATAAACAACATCTCATAACCAAGTTCAGAATCTTGCGAGAAAATTGCATAGAATTCTTAGAATTTGTCATCCTGCGAACGGTCCGTTGTCTGCGGCATCTCGATCGAAATGGCTCGCGCGTGCGCTCGAAATCAGCTTTCTTATATCTAATGAAGTAATGTCATTAGCCCCGTCCCTTCATTAATCGTTATGAGTGCACATTATATTTACACCCATATCAGATCACAAAGGGGCGGGGCTTACGGGCTTAATCTATTGAATACAAGAAAGCTGTTTTACGAGCGCGCGAGCCATTTTGATCGGGATTCCACAAAGAGCGGTTTGACATTCGATGCAGCGGAGCGGACACATTAGCACGAAGGCGTGGGTGGCAGTGGCAATGTTGAAAATTTATTCAAAAGTTTGGAGGCTCAGCGATCGGACAGTTTCAACGCAAGGCGCCGACAAGCGTTTGAATGCAGTTAGTTATTGGAAAGGCGCATTGGGAAAAGAAAAATGGTTCTTCTCAGGACCAATATTTTATGGAAAGTTTCGGTTGCATTGGGTTTGGCGGGGTAGCTTGGTTGTTGTTAATGATTCCATTCATTAAAAGTTACTGCATCATCATCTCCCTCCGACGCGCTATCAAATTCGCTATTTACGATCGAGTTTTGCACTTTGAAGAAAGATTATTTCCGATAGTCGAATCAACCTTCTTTTGTACAAAATGGTGGCTTTTGTATAAAATCAATGAAGACGCCACCTCAGTGGAAACTATCTCTAGCAACCACCCATCAGTGAACGTCGCTCGGGCAAATAGATGCCAAGAGATAATGTTTTGTTAAATGAATAAACTTCGTCTTGAGTCAAATTTCTGTTGTTATTCCTCGCAACAATACGCATCTTAGATAACCAACATCTCATAACAAAATTCAGAATCTTGCGAGAATATTTCATAGGATTTTCAGAATTTGTCATTCTCGGAACGGCCCATTGTCTGTGGAATCCCGATCAAAATGGCTCGCGCGCATCGATAACCAGCTTTCTTATATTTAATGAAGTATTTCCATTAGCCCCGCCCCTTCGTTAATCATTATGAGTGCACATTATATTTACAATCAGACCACAAAGGGGCGGAGCTAACGGGCTTAATTTATTGAATACAAGTAAGCTGCTTTCCAGCGCGCGCGAGCCATTTTGATCGGGATTTCGCAGAGAGCGGTTGAACAATATTTTACGCAGAGCGGACGCAGCGGAGCGAACACGAAGGCGCTATGGTAGCATTTTCAAAGAAAAATCATCGAATTGATGGTGGAAGTCTGCGTTGGTGGTCGTCATTCAACCTTAACAAACCAGCATTTTATGTGAATAAAGGGTTGATTACAAAAATAACGTCTGCTGCGATCCCGCGCGATGCAGTGGCGATGCTGAATTTTTTTCCAAATGGTGGCGTCTTAGCGAAAACTCATCGAGTGGTCGTCGAACAATAACAGCATGAAGTGAAATTCTAACCCTAACGCTTCGACAAGCATTGGGTTGCAGTTAGTTATTGGGTTGCAGGTGCATTGGGGACATAAAATTGGTCCTTCTCAGGACCAGCATCTACTGAAAAGAAAGGGTTGATTGCAAAATGGACTGTTTCGGTGGAATCGGCGTTTGGCGTGATAGTTCGGTTGCTGTGAGCGATTCCATTCATTCGAACAAATTTGTTGCGTTTTCACTCACCGACGCGCGCTTATGATTCTGCTATCGAAGGGTAACTTTCTGTCAACGCCAAACTATTAATTTTGGACTTTGATGAACATTCTTGCATCCCGGATTAAACTACCCTTGTGTAAAATAATGGTACTGTAAAGAACCGATATTTTTCCAATAATGGAGCTTTTCAATCCTCAACTACAACAAAACATAATCAAAATCTTGTGAGGAAATTCCATTTGACTGCTACTGACGCCATCCATTTGAACAAACTCATTGCATCATCTCCCAACGACGCGCGCTTGTGGTTGTGCTACCAAAGGGCAACTTTCTGTCGTCGCCAAACGATGGTAACCCGGAAAAAATCGATATCATTTCTAATGACTAACGAAACAAAACCAAAGAATCTTGCCAGAAAATTTCACTTTCCGTCGACGACGGCCAAATCGATGAATCGATGACCTTAGTGAAAAATGTCGTTTAGCTGCCTTAGTTTTTCAAATGGCGCATTATTAAAAACAACAAACCTTTCCAAAATCGTCATTGTCGTTTAAACAGCCGAACAGTCTGTTTGTCTGGGTAAACAATTTTCCTAACGGTCAAAACCTCTTCTTGGATAAATAGTTTAAGTCCTGAAAAGGACTGTTTGTAATTTATTCTTGAAGTCCCGCTCACTTTGCCACCAGCGCTATAGAAAAAGATGCATGTACGCTTCCATCGCGGGCGGAAGTCGAACGTTGTAAATTAATATATTTGTGTTTGGTTTCGCGCCACCTCCGATTCTGCTTATTTTTCCTTTATTCCGGACATTTTTGAGCATAATGTCTTCTAGGATTCTGATGATATCCATTGAAAGATAGACGAATGGCTTCAGTGGCGATGCGGCCCATGAGTCGTTCCTTTTCCACGGCTGGTTCATCCAACTAGGAGCTACTTTCAGTTTCTTGATTCGGTTGACCTCCGAGCAGTTTGCACAATGCTAATAAATTGACACAAATTATGATGAAAAATACCCTCCATTTCGTATAGCTACGTAGTCCTACGTCACCTTTGCGTACAACCCGATTGGGCTGCACCTTTGAGTTTTTATAGGGACACGGCAGGTATTTCCGTCCATCCGTATCAAATCGTATGCTCAGGTGAAACGTTCGACTATAGTGGAGCACATGGACCTTGCTTGAGTTTCATTCGTCCTCTACGACGATGGACGGAAATACCTGCCGTGTCCCTATAAAAAACTCAAAGGTGCAGCCCAATCGGGTTGTACGCAAAGGTGACGTAGGACTACGTAGCGGCAACAAAGTGTCTCTTTTATTCGTTTTCGAGACTATGACGAAGAGACGAAAATGCCTGCCTTAACCCTATATCTCCTTTTGAAAAGATAAAGGAGAAATCAGGGTATAAGCAATAAATAAATATAATGTTTCCGCAAATAATGCAAAATTTTCATAAACAGGCACTTTTAAAACCAAAAATTGCAATTGTAAAAGAAAAAGTTTCCATAAAGAAATCAAAATGTTCCACAGTCGAATACAATGTTCGGTTAAATAGTAAAATTGTAGAATAAATCGAATTGTATTATCAAAAGCGTCCATTTCTATTTGGTGATGATCTTCGAACATCGAACGAGAATGCGTGTATGCTGACCTGAACGTTTACTATATTGCGTGGGCATCACTAACGCTACATGTTCGGAATAATGAGAAATATAGGTTTTCTGACACGAATTACTCAGTTTGTTAACGATTGCGATAGCGGACCTATCGCTGACATCACCGGTAGCAGACCAGCCAGGAGGCTGAGGAGGTAGCCACGCTCCGATGGTGAGCAAGCTGGTGGGACCGCCCTCTGCCATCGGACCGTCGGTAAGTCTGCTATAATTTCTTACCCTGACAGATTCCAATTCGTCACGACAATGACACAGACGGTGGGATGAGAATGTCACATCAATAAATGCGCGTTGTTTTTTTTTTCTCAGAGAGAGGATTCCGAAAATTTATGAAGGTGCAAGAGGACTGAAAAGATGCAAATTGTAGATGGAGCAAGAGAACTCCAAGAAACATGATGCCGGAGCGAAAGCGCTCCGAAGAATTGGAATTGATGAAGGAGCAAGACGACTCCAAAGTTTTGAAATTATTAAAGGAGCAAAAGGACTCCAAGAGATAGAAGATTTAAGACTATTGAGGGAGCAATAGGACTCTAAAATTTCAAATTGTAAAAGGAGCTAGAGGACTCCAAGAGATGGAATTTATGCGGGAGCAAGAAGAGAGTTTTGTAATTATTGAAGGAGCATGAGGACACCAAGAAGTAAAAATTGATGCCGGATCAAGAAGACTTCGAAGAATTAAAACTTTTTGCCGAAGCGAGTATGATGCCGGAGCAAGAGAACTCCGAAATTAAAATTTGCTTAGAACATTGTGTAGCACGACTTTTAGTTTTAAATGGTCTTTAAAAGAAATAGATTTGAGGTTTTAAGATTAATGTCAAAAACAGAAAAAAAAAACACCGAAGCGCTAAAGACTTGATAATTCAAAAACTATCACACTTAAAATAAATCGCAGTTTTATGTGAAATTTCATCGAAATCTCAATACAGCAGAACTGTTCGGTGAATAATTTTTCAGATTTTCGGTGGTTTTGACAGTTGAACAAAGGAAAAATCACAGAAAATTGGGTAAAATAATTACCGAACAATTCTGGTGTTGAGAGTTCGGTGAATTGAAGTAAAATTCATCGAAATCTGTGACATTAGAATAACTGAAAGCCGCTCAAGCGATAGTTTATCCTCGATTTGATAAACCATTGATATACAAACATGCAAGATTTATAATTGTATATTGAAAAATCACTTTTAGTTATTACCAAGATTGAAGATAATAAATAGTTAAATGAAAATATTGAGAGTATTGGTGAGGGAGATTATAGTATATCATCGGAAAGCCAAATATTCTACCAAGATCGATTATATACGATAAAACGGATTCACTCGCAAGACTAAGTTCAAGTGTCCAGTTCACCAGTTAGAGAACCTTTCTGCGACGTTTCCAAATGTTTTATACAAATGGAGATTAATAAATGGGAGCATTATACGATACAGTCGAGTTGGATAGCTAATGATATCTGCCGCTTTTATGACTGTGAGTTGGAGACCTCTCAAGATGTGCGTGTGATTGTTCAGCACTATTCGTATGACGAAGGAAGTGCTTTGAGAAAGGGTATATTAAGTCCTGCCAATATCTGGACAGCAAACCCTAATTTGGTAGTGAACTTTATGGAACGGTACTATCAGATTGGAATTCTTCATATGAGCAGAGAATGGCGGTAGCCCCAAATGGTAATTCGCTGATCTGAGTAGTTGCAACACTTATAAATGGGTATACTACAATAGATCAAGTAAATGGTCGCAGTGGTTAAAATCTCAACAAAAAATATTATGTGCAATCATAACGCTCACCAAAGGGGCGAGGCTACAGGGTCTACTTTATTTGCCAGCATCGGCATCGCCGGTTTTGCTGCAGGAAATTTTATTCCTACCGATGTGGCGTGCGGTCGTCTTCAACATCAGCACCACTCAAGTGTGCTGTTTCGCTACGATGGCGTATGTGGCGGTCATGGCAGCAGCGGTAGCGTCTGAAGTACCAACGATTGTAAATCATCAGTGGAAGCAGCTATGAAGCCACAGTTTTTCTTGAAAATTCAAACTATTGAGTGGTTACTGATAGTGATTCGAAAGGCGCATTATTGTAAATTAGTCGGTTCTTTTCAGGACCATCATTCTATACAAAAGATGGTTGAGCCGAGACATATTTTATTCAAAGTGAAAATCATAATCGTTTGCGACGGCACAAAGTTGCCGTTGTTAGTAGAATCACGACCGCACGGAGGGAGAAAAATTGTTCACTTGAATGGCATCATTAGCAATCAAGTCATATTTTCTCCTAAAATTCTGATTTTGGTTTTGCTGCTGCCTAGAGAATATTTCACTTGGTTGCCACTGACGTCATCCATGCGAATTTGTTGTTGTTTGCTGCGGCTCCCTTTGACGCGCGCCTACGATTCTGCCGCCATCTATGCACATTAATTTTTGCAACGTCTTCTTCCCCGCGCTGTTTTTTTTTATTATTTATTTATTATGGCTCAGATGTTTTCTAAAAACTTCACGGAGCCGAATTATATTATTATAAATTAATTGTTCAGGCGAGAGCTTTTTCGCCTAGGAGCGTGATCCCTAGATTCCAATGAAGCGAATTGGACCCGATGCTGGTTCTCTTCTAACTTTCGTGTCTTCTCTTTCATAACGACTTTAAAATCATTCACCAGCTATGAGCAGTTTGGGATTCTGGATGAAAATCGTCAATATCAGCTCAGCTCCTGTTTTTCGGAATCTTCCTCCTGTTGTATCCGGGCCTCCTGTTTATCAGTAT
This sequence comes from Armigeres subalbatus, assembly GCF_024139115.2. NCBI lineage: Eukaryota > Metazoa > Arthropoda > Insecta > Diptera > Culicidae > Armigeres > Armigeres subalbatus. The sequence goes on from NW_026943741.1 coordinate 862,359, forward strand.
GATCTCCAATATTTTCTTAATCTTTTTCAATAATTTCTTCCGCAATTGTTTCTTCAGCCTCTGGATTTTTTTCTGATGTATCCATAGTCCTAGTTTCCCTAACAGCCGTATTTCTGTTTTTCCTTTTGGGACAAGAGTTCCTACGGTGTCCGGTAGCGTGACACAAAAACATTTGTCCTTTGAGTCGTCCTACCTTCGCAGTTCGGTTTTTGACCACAATCGAAGGTGGTTTTACCTCATTGACATCCATATACATGCCCCTAACTCCAGTAAAAACGTAATCCAAGCCTAGATTTGGAAGGAACCTTTCACGGATCATGCGTGTCACAACACGTAGCCAATCGTCACCGGAAATTTCTGACGGGAGGTCGAAAACCAGGACATCATGCACACTTCCACTGCCTTTCCATTAGCTTTCTGGGCTCGGCATTCTTCTGTAACGATTCAACCATTGCTTCTTCCGATTTATATATGATACAAATGCATTTCCAACCATTAGCTGCAACGATGCTGGGTCATTAGGCCGAAGGTCACTAGGCCGAATGGTCACTAGGCCGAACGGTCATTAGGCCGAATGGCCATTAGGCCGAATGAGAGCTGAGGAGTGAGAAGTGAGTAGTGCGCAATGAGGAAGAAGTAGAAAGGAAGAAGGAAAATGGAGGAAGAAGTAAAAAGTAAGAAGGAAGAAGGAAGAAGGAAGAAGATGAAGGAAGAAGGAAGAAGAAGAAAGAAGGAAAAAGGAAAAAGGAAGATGGAAGAAGGAAGAAGGCAGAAGGAAGAAGAAATAAGAAAGAATTTATTTATTTATTTATTGTCGTCAATCATAATTGTAGACCTATTTACATTTGTATTCTTAATTATTCTAAATAACATTAAATAATGTTGATACTGTTTAAACTTATTGTAAAGTGTCATTAGCTTATAATACGAGAGAAGATCTGTTTCAGCTGTGTTTTGGACATCGATAAGTCAATAGTGTCACAATGTTTATTATAAGTGATCATCATTTGATTCATTGGGCCATTTTTTGCATAGTTTGTTCGATGATAATTTACGGAGAATATTTGACGATATCGTAAAGATCGTAATGGAACATAAAAATTAAGTTTTGATAATAGCTCCGTTGAGTCAATTCTGTTTGAAACAATATTGTTTATAAAAGTTACCATTGCTGAATCTCGACGCACTTTCAGTGAATGAATATTGATGAGCTTACAACGAGCTACATATGGTGGCAATGGAAATTCGGTCCACCCTAACTTTCGTAGTGCATATAATAAAAATTGTTTTTGAACTGACTCAATTCTGTTGGCATGAATAGCTGAAAATGGGGACCAAACTATGCTGCAATATTCTAAGATTGGCCTTACATAAGCTGTATATAGTGTTTTTATTGTGTATGGGTCCTGGAAATTGTAACAGAATCGTTTTATAAAACCTAACATGTTGTTGGATTTGCTCACAATTAAGTTATAATGATCGATGAAAGTTAGTTTTGAATCCAATATTACTCCCAAATCTCTTACTCTATTGCTTCTTACTACGTTCTGATCATCAAAACTAATATTTGCGCTGAGTATGTTTCATTTTCTGCTGAAGGTTATTGAGTTGCATTTTTTTATATTCAACTGTAGAAGAGTTTTTTTACACCATGTATGGAATACCAATATTTCGTCTTTGAATGTATCGATATCCTCGACAGTTTTGATTTTTAGGAAAAGTTTCATGTCATCTGCATAAATTAAGACATTCAATTTATGAAGCACAAGATGGAGGTCATTTACAAATAAAATAAAAAGTAACGGACCTAAATGAGATCCTTGAGGAACTCCAGAAGAGGCTTGTATTGGGGTTGATAATTTTCCTTTGAATCTTACAATTTGAACCCGACTTGTTAGATACGATTCAAGCCAATGAAGAAGTTTTGGTTGAATTCCATCTTCTGCAGTTTGAACAAAAGCATGGGTAAATCAACGCGATCAAAAGCTTTGCTAAAATCTGTGTACAAGGCTTCTACATGGTGACCACTATCCATTGCATCCAAACGAATTGCATTGCAAAATTAACGAATTCTGTTAGATTTGTGGCTGTCGAACGACCTTTAAAGAAACCGTGTTGCTTAGATGTGATTCGATTTTAATTTGAACAAATATTTTTCATTAACAATTGCTTCGAACAATTTCGGTATGCAAGATATAAGAGCAATACCACGATAGTTACGAACATTGGATTTTATACCAGATTTAAAAATTGGAATTAAAATTATTTTTCCATATTAACGGAAAACATCCTGATTCCAGTGACATGCTGAAAATCCAGAATAATGGAGCAGTAAGTTCAATTGCTAGAGTCTTAATAAACACTGGAGGTATTCCATCGGGTCCGGAGCTCTTAGACCCATCTAGATGTTTCAGGGCATCACAAACTTAGTGTACATTCAGATGGTTGACGCCAACCTCATTCGAAAACTCAGGATAAAAAGGCAGGATAAAAAAGGCAGGAGGAAGAAGGATGAGAGAAGAGAAGACGGAAGAAAACAGAAGAAAGAAGGAAAACGGGAGAAAACGGAAGAAAGAAGAAATAATAAAGAAGGTAGAAGGAAGGAAGAAGAAGGAAGAAGGAAGAAGGAAGAAGGAAGAAGAAAGAAGGAAGAAGGAAGAAGGAAGAAGGAAGAAGGAAGAAGGAAGAAGAAAGAAGGAAGAAGGAAGAAGGAAGGAGGAAGAAGGAAGAATGAAGAAGAAAGAAGGAAGAAGGAAGAAGGAAAAAGAAGGAAAAAGGAAGAAGGAAGGAGGAAGAAGGAAGAAGGAAGGAGGAAGAAGGAAGAAGAAAGAAAGAAGAATAAAGAAGGAAGGAGGAAGAAGGAAGAAGGCAGAAGAAAGAAGGAAGGAGGAAAAAGGAAGAAGGAAGAAGGAAGGTGGAAGAAGGAAGAAGGAAGAAGGAAGAAGGAAGAAAGAAGAAATAATAAAGAAGGTAGAAGGAAGAAGGAAGAAATAATAAAGAGGAAGTATTATTCCTTATTAAGAAGGTAGAAGGAAGAAGGAAGAAGGAAGAAGGAAGAAGGAAGAAGGAAGAAGGAAGAAGGAAGAAGGAAGAAGGAAGAAGGAAGAAGGAATAATAAAGATGGAAGAAGGAAGAAGGAAGAGGGAAGAAGGAAGAAGGAAGAAGGAAGAAGGAAGAAAGTAGAAGGTAGAAGGAAGAAGGAAGAAGGAAGAAGGAAGAAGGAAGAAAGAAGTAAGAAGAAGGAAGAAGGAAGAAAGAAGAAGGAAGAAGTGAAAAGTAAGAAGGAAAAAGGAAGATGAAAGAAGTAGGAAAAATGAAGAAGGAAGAAAGAAGAAGGAAAAAGGAAGAAGAAAGAAGGAAAAAGAAGAAGGAAGAAGGAAAAAGGAAGAAGAAAGAAGGAAAAAGGAAGAAGGAAGAAAAGGAAGAGGGAAGAATAAAGAAGGAAGAAAGAAGAAAGAAGATGCAAGAAGGGAGAAGGAAGAAGGGGTAAGGTGAAGAAAGAAGAAAGAAGATGCAAGAAGGGGTAAGGTGAAGAAAGAACTTCTCATTTTGCACTTCTTGCTTCTTTTTGCTAATTCGGCCTAATGGCCATTCGGCCTAATGACCATTCGGCCTAATGGCCATTCGGCCTAATGACCTTCGGCCAAATGGCCTTCGGCCTAATGGCCTGACACCAGCTGCAACAACACCAGAACCAGAGCCATGCGAGAAACTTTCACTGGAATGTTACTGACGCTGACGACAACCACTTGATAGTTGGCCGCAGAAACGCTGCAAATGCAGGAACCACCGTCATCGATGCTGGGACCGCTACCGACGCCATTGCTCTGTCCGCTCACCGTGGATTCTTGAACGCGAGCGCAAAACACGGGTCTTTTTCGGAATCAGAGAAAATGAAACGGTGGGCCAAAAGTCGGTGGCTTACATCGTTCTGATGCCCGTGTTCGGAAAGCATGAACGGGATTTGTTGGTTCTACAAATTTGACTAGTTTATCGTCAATAATCTAAAGTTTCAATGACATTAAGAAATTGCTGGAGAGTTTCCGAGTTGATTGATATATAAATCTTCAAAATTCATCGAAATATAAAAGCGCTATTAACGATCAAAATCCTACATGACTTCGTGACGGACCTGAACTGATAGTCTCTGAATTCGTTACTGCTTCGTGTGATTCTGTTGGTAACGATTTAATTCCGCTCAATGTTACTCTCAAATACATTGAAAACATCTTTAATTATTGTATTACTTCCTCAGATTTACCCCTTGATTGCAAAATCGCAAAAGTAATTCCAATAGGTAAGACTGATCACCCTGTTACTGAAAAAGACTATCGTCCAATAAGTATTCTTTGTGCACTTTCAAAAATATTCGAATCATTACTCTCTAAGCAACTAAATGAGTATTTGACACACAACGATCTGTTATGTACTTTCCAGTCTGAATATCGGAAATCATGCAGCACTGTGACTGCTCTTATAAAAATTGAAAACGACATTAGAGAAGCATTAGACAACAATATGGTCACTTTATTGGCTCTTCTGGATTTCAGTAAAGCATTCGATTCTATTGATCATAGACAGTTGTGTAACAAGTTGAAGTATAATTTCTACTTAGACCAAAATTCTATAAATTAATTAAGTCATATCTATCCGACCGAATGCAATACGTTGGTTTCAACAACCAACGATCCGAACTGATTGCTGTCCTACGTGGGGTCCCACAAGGTTTAATTCTTTAAATCTGTCATATTGTAGATTTCATTTATATGCAGACGACTGTCAATTATACATATCAGGAGTGCCTGATACAATATCTGAAATGGTAAATCGAATTAATTATGACATTCAGAGTATCTTGCTATGGTGCGAGAATAACGGACTGATACTCAACGGAGAAAAAACTCAAACGATTATTTTTCACACTAAACGTGCCGTTCTTGTTAATGTGCCATCAATAAGAGTTGGTAACGATATCATTGAATATTGTCTAATGTAGTCAGAAATCTTGGGTTAATGATGGATTCTAACTTAAAATGGACATCCCAGGTTAATGCCGTTTGCAGTAAAATTTATAATGCCTTACATTCGCTTGTCTTACTGAGACATTGTACTCCCCAACATATCCGGGTTCAATTGGTTAGGTCTCTCTTAGTTCCATTGTTTGATTATGGAGATATTTTGTTTGGCCTTGTAACTAAGAAAAATTCAAGAAAACTTAATCAGATGTTCAATGCAGTCACCAGATATGCATTTAATCTGAAAAAGTTCGACCATATATCTAATTATAAAAAGGCAATACTTGGATGTGATTTTACAAGTCATTTAAAGCTTAGAATCTGTATCCAAACATTCAAAATTATAAACGACCCTAAAATTTACCTTGGAGATTTCTTCAGACATGCGCGCACTTCAAGAAGTTCATTACTCATCGTTCCTAGATGCCTTTCAAATAGTTTAAAACAATCTTATCGTTTACGAGCCATACAAATTTGGAATGATCTACCTCGAAATCAAAGGAGTGAAAGAAGTTTTTCTACTTTTAAAAGAAATTTGAATAATTTATTTAGTGTATAGTCATTGGTATTAGATGTTGCATAGTAGCATAAGCTTTGAAAATCAGTAGGTGATTATTTGTGTTACTATATGGAGTTTGTTAATAAATAAAAATTAAAAAAAAAATTAAGTTAAATTAAACTTTGAATTTTGATTTGACACCCAGTACCTTCGGATAAGACGTTGTCCAACGTCAAAAAGCCGCCGACCTAAAGTGGCCTGAGACTACACAGCAAATAGTTTTGAATATTCAACGACGTGTAAAATTGCAGCTGAACCCATCAAACGAATTAACATTCAACATTCAATTAAATTTAACTGAATTTATCAGCAAGCACCGTTTAACTTTATTTCGATTTAACTGAACAGTAAGATCGATTGAATATTCACAGCATATTTTTACGATTGAAATCACAACATATGGTCACGACTGGGACCAGATGCGACTAACAAGCGGCTTCACTATTCTACGAAGCACAACATTTTTGACGAGAAAATTACAAAAACTTTGCAAACAGTGAGCTTGACTTGCAGTTAGTGGCATAGGTATCTGTTACAAAAATCGAAGAAGAAAGGAAACGAACCCAAAACATCGGACACAAAAAGAAACAGGAAACGATTGATCCCCTATCCATCAGAGTAAACTGGCAACGGAAGTGATTGAGGAGTTAAATCGAGGTAAGAACGGGTCACTGTTTCAATAACTTCGAACTGTAGGGTAGATATGTTTTTGAATGATATTGTTATCCGGCTATCATTGATTGCGATGACACTATATATGTATACGAGCCCGGAGAAGCGTCCGAAACCCAACATTTTTCACTTAACGCTAAATAGGACTATTGTACATTATAAATTGATGTACCACTGGCGTACTACATATCATGTTACAAAAAACTCAGAATTGTGCTGAACTGAACTGAACAAAAATTAAGACATTCCAGATTACTATTTCGCTAGAATGTTCCACACTAACCTTGCAAAGCTGCTCCAAACCACTTCAATCCACTTGAAAGATTTGGAATATTCAACACTTAATGGAATTGTTATTCTGCGCACAAATATCGAACCGACGCCACTTCAGATATTGCTCCACCAGACACTTGTTTTGCGTAAGAACAAAGCAAACCAAAAGCTTGGATTGCACTGCACTTTTCTTCTTAATAGCTTAATAGACCGCAGACCGCGCCCCGCACACCTGATAAAACACAAATATTTTCACTTTCAAACTCGTCAACCAAGTGCGCAAACAATTAATCCAATCGCGCGTCAACTGTGTCTACCGGCGTTTTTCGAATTATACGTATGGGACTTTGCCTTCGATCATTTATATACCAACCTAGACCATTCCCGATTCTTGAGAGTCCCTTCTATCGCCAGGTAGTGTATCCCGTGGAAAAACTGACCCATTGACTGGAGCAGGGATGCACAACGTGTGCGACTGAGCGTACCACTTTTGCGTTTTAAAACTACTTCCACAAGTAGTGCAGAAAATTACTCTAATTCTAAGTTTGAGCTTCGATTTGTGAATGTATCGTAAAATTACGGATCGAACCGTTATTTGTAAGCACATTAAATATTCACCCTTGAAGATGTGAATAACTTGGTATACCGATTTACTCTGCCAGAGTTATCTTTTTCATACATTCGTGTTCTAGTCAGAATAATTCAGAAATTTATATCGAAGGTAAACACTAAACCGAATAACGTTATCTCTTTATACATTTTTCCTGCAAAATATACAATGAAATAGAGAAATTCTCTTCACCTTTTGATAAACAAATTTAATGAACTTTCAAGATGTTTTATTTTGAAGCGATAATTAGGTAAAAATCGGTCTTCAATATAAAATATTTTGTTGATTACTTTTGTAACGTGTTGTTTGAAATAATGAAAATAATCTCCGTAAGAGTTTTGGGAAGGAAAACAAAAAAGTGTTACTTTTGGCAACGTCAAATAATCAGAGCGTTAATGAATAAAGCTTCCAATGAATGATTAAATTTGTAATGATTAAATCCTTTGACTTTATGATTAAAGATTATGATTATTGATTTATTCATATTTGGCAATGATTAATGATTATGATTAACGATTAAATTAATTTTCGACAATGATTAACGATTGTGATTGATGAATAAAACATTTGAAGAATGATTAACGATTACCGATCGTGATTTAATGTTGGCACAATATGTGTATGATTAATGATTAACGATCGAAATGATTAATGATTAATGATTATGGATAATAAAGTAGAATGAACTGCATAGTGATCAATAATCAAAAAACCTTTCTTCCAAATTGGGTAATTAAAAGGTATAAACATTATATGAATATGATTGAAGATTAATGAATAAAAGCGATGTATGCAATGATTAAAACTGATGATTAATGAATGAACTCAAAACAATTTTGAATATGATTAGTGATTAAAAACATAAAATTCTATGATTAACGATTAGTGAATAATGATTAAATCATATTTTTTTTAATGATTATGATTAATGAATAATGATTAAATATCCCATTATTCATTAATCATGATTAAATCTATGATTAATCACTAATGCTCTGCAAATAATGTTACCAAAGTCTTGTTTCAAAAATTTTTCTTTCACTGTTAAAGGACTACTTTTGCTTCTCTCATATGGCGCATGCTTGTACCAAAGTATTTTAATTTTTGGAATTGACATCGCTCTCAAAAACGTAATATTTTCGCCCGTGCAATTGACATTCCACGACTCGTAGCACCCAATTAGCAGTTTGGCAACCGCTGGGCTAGAAAAGCCACATCTGCTACATCGTAACCAATGACGACAGCGTCGCGTCTTTGATGTCTTTCCGATTCGCGCATCTTCGGTGGCCGCACATAGTTTGCCGAAGCCGAAGTTCCAAAACGATGGGCTGAGAGTAGCTCCCCGATTGGTGCCGAATATCACCGCCCACGACGACTCAGATTGGTGGGCGAAAGCAATTTGGAGGCGACCTCCCTTCCCCCACGGAGGGAATGCGCGAGTGCAAAAACCCCCTTCCGGGGAGGCGATGGTCACTCACTTACGAGCGAGCCCGTATGAAACACCTTAGTGCAACCCGATATCGAATGGTCTGCTGAGCGGGTATCACGACTCGAGCAGGTGAACCGGAGAAACGTAAGCCATCTGGCGCTACGGAATCGAGATCCATGCAGCGAGTGTCTGTTTACAGCATTGTGTAGCTCGCGCTATCAGTGTCAATCAAGTGGTGATCAATGGTTTTGGAAACGTGGATGTATAGATACGAAGAAATGGTTTGTTCTTTTCCATAGCAAGCTCGCCGGCTGGAACAAAACCATGCTGGAAGTGACTGATTGGGCGATACAGTCTGTCTCGATTTCCGGGATGGAACAAAACAAAAGCAAATTTATGACGATACGAAGAATCCTCGATAATGGACACAGCACTGCACTGAATACACGGTCAAGGAATGCGATAATAATTAATCGCTTTATTCTGTTTACATATTTGCTCAAGTAAGATGGAAAATTTTATTGATGCCTCATCACCACAAGAATCTTGTTGATTGGTATTTCATTGACTTTTTCAATGGAACAGTTCCTACATAACAAAGTGATTCCCTTGTAGAGTAAAATTCATTTGAACAAAAAAAATCATCTGAGCGCTCTAAAAATGTGTTACCCCTTGATGATATGAAAAAAAAACCTCGAGTATTACAGAATAGTATGGAGAATAGTAAGAGGAAAGGTATAATTTGCTAGCATAGGATTTCCTGAACTGGTACAACTCTAAATTGTGGAAGCTCTAGCTGGAATCAATCGTCGATGCATTTAACATTCACAATCCTATATGAACATCCTCGGTTGGGTGGAATGAGTCGAGATTCAGCACCATCCTCAGTTCCGTTTTGTTTGATTTGAAGCGTCATCCCGTCGCAGTCGTACTAAGCAGGAAAGGCGTAGACCATCGCTGGCTTAAAACCGTTTTGTTTAGGAGCAGCTTCGATTTTTTGATAGAATGTTTGATCGTGTTGTTGATCGAGTCGTTGGACAAACCAAGTTGTCCAACTTGTCGATTTTATTGCGGGGTTGTCAATCAATGTTTGACAAACAGGTTTGACTGTGTGTAGGCTGCATAACGTCAAGCAGAGGTACTGGAAATCGGTTGACCATGACACGTACTGCCGCTAACCGCAAGTCGAGCACATCTGTATATGGGCCTCCATATACAGATGTGCTCGACTTGCGGTTAGCGGCAGCGTATTGCCCACACAATTTCTGCGAGGTAGATTAAGAGAGCTTCGCCAGCAAAAAGGAAACGCTGAACACAGAATGTGTGGCTGAAAACGGCTTTTTTGGGACTCCAAAAAGAACAGCTTACCGGTTGTTCGATAAGTGACATTTAACTTTCATTTGATATGAACCGTTTACAGAAAAAGAACGACTAATTTTCACAAAGCAAAATTTCATTGAAGCATTTTGTGAAGAATTTCCTCCTGCCAGATAGAGTCACAGACTTTCTCCACTTCCAGAAGAACCATACCAAAATATTTCCTCGTGTGAGGCTGGTTTCGAACCTCTTCTGCTAACCGAACCACTTGATGAATGTTTCAATTGCACTGCACTAATGGAATGATTCGAACGTTTTGCCTTTCTCGTACAACTAAGTTGTACCGAAAGGCTATCATTTCACTCAAATTCGAACTTTTGATAGAAGTCCCGGAGACCCATAGTGTTATATACCATTCGACTCAGCTCGATGAGCTGAACAAATGTCTGTCTGTCCGTGTGTGCGTGTGTGTGTGTGTATGTGTGTGCGTGTGTGTGCACAAAATGCCATAAAAAACATTAGCCAAATTTTCACATAGAAACTCTTAACCGATTTTCTTGCAACAAGTTGCATCCGACAGAGACTAAAACGCTGTTGATCACTATTGAATTTCATAATAATTGCAAATTGCAAAAAATAGATAATATTAAAATAATGATGAGACATAGTCACATAGAACAATAATGTGTTATGAAAAATGCCTTGCATCTATGAATATTTTATCCGTGGCTTCCCATTAAGAGTTTCATCGCACTATAAAGATGCTCGTGTTGCACGCATTTAGGCGTAAGTATGCTCTTCGTTCAGTTTCATAGTATTATGAAATTGAACGAAAGTCAAAATTCGAACATAGGAAATTCGAGAAACTTTTGGCAGCGCCATCTGTCGTCTAGTAGTGTAAATTTTCTATCATAACATTAGCCGGTGTAACTGTTTTGCCTTTCTTGTACATCATCGAGGTGTAAGCGTAAAGGCTACATTTAAATATTACCTTTTTGCACGAGAAAGGCGCCATCACCGTTAGGTGGATTAATCTGGGGTTTTTAAATGCTAGTCGATGCAGCTTGAAATGCTGCGCTCGATGAGCTTGCTGAGGGTAGGCCTCAAGTTAACATGTGGCTCTTCCTATACAGACTGTTTAGCACACACTTCCGAATTAGGTCGCGATCAGACGACTTTTTTGATATAAGTTATGTAATGGTTCTGGCAACTTCGTTTGGGCGAATCAGCTATGGATGACCATTGGTCAGGAAGGACTAATCTTAATGATTGATTGAGTTGCTCACCGCTGAATGTATTACAATTTAATTTTACTTAGATGAATAAATAGAAAGGAGGAAAGGCAATTTGGCCGAAGTTCATTCCGACAGAAGTCGTTTGGCTGAACGCCACTAGACAGAAAGATATTTGCATGAATATGCCATTATATCCATCCGAAAGACAATTAACCGAAAAAGCTCTCTGATCGAAGAAGTCATATGGCGTCATACACATTTCGTTTGGTGTAATGGATCATCAAACCGAAAATGCCCTTTGACCAAACAGGTCATACGGTCGAAAATATCGTTTGGCAAAACGAATTATCTGGACGAACATAACGTTCGGCTAAAAATAACGTTTGGCCAAATGTGTCATTTGCCCAAACGGGTCATATACGGTCGAGCACTGTGTTTGGTCGATCTGGTGAAAATGTAGAAAATGTTGTTTGGCCGAACAGATCATTAGTCCAAAAATATGGTTATGCTGAATGAATTATTTGATGAAAAATGTCTATCGCCAAAAAGGTCATACGACTGAAAATGTCATTTGCCCAAACAGGAGAAGAGTCGTTTGGTCAAAAGCAATTTGATCGAATCCCACTTGACCGAATAACACGTAAGGCCGGAAGTCAACTAGCCGAATTTTATGTGGCCGAGTTAAACGTTTGGCCGAAACGGTTATCGAACGAACGAACTGATCATGTGACCAATAGAGTTGTTTGGCAGAAAGGGCCATTTGGTCGAAAATGTCGTTTGACCGAGCAGGCCATTAAGCCGAAAATACAGTTTGATCAATATGATCGTTTGGCAACGGCACGGCTGAGAATCTCATTTGGCCGAACAAGAGATGTCGTTTGATTAACGGGTCATATTGCCGAAATGCCGTTTAGCCGAACAACTTCTTCTTCTTCTTATTGGAATTACATCCCCACACTGGGACAGAGCCGCCTCGCAGCTTAGTGTTCATTAAGCACTTCCACAGTTATTAACTGCGAGGTTTCTAAGCCAAGTTACCATTTTTGCATTCGTATATCATGAGGCTAACACGATGATACTTTTATGCCCAGGGAAGTCGAGACAATTTCCAAGCCGAAAATTGCCTAGACCGGCACCGGGAATCGAACCCAGCCACCCTCAGCATGGTCTTGCTTTGTAGCTGCGCGTCTTACCGCACGGCTAAGGAGGGCCCCAACAGCCAACAGCCGAACAACAGGGAGTGTGAAACACGTGAAGTAATTATCATTTTTCATTTCTCAAAGTAGAGTGGGAATTGAAAAATGAGATCTCTCACTACTCACTATCACTCCTCACTCTGTATTGCTCCATGTGAAAAGTTGGAAATGCGAAGTCAGAAGTGAGATATTATTGAGACGTTAATTCAGACGTTTCGCACAGTCAGAAGTGTGAAATGAAAAGTGAGACGTCTTACTTCTCACTTTTCATATGCCATTTATTTCTTATCACTTCTTACTGTGATATTCGTATTTTCCCTTAATTCGTACGAACGTATAAGTTAAGAGTGAAGAATAAGTATTGACACACTTCTCACGTTTCACTTTCAAATCGGTTCTATCTCAAACGCTTGAATTCCATTGCACGCAAAAAAATGAACTACTCAAAATCGAGTCGAATCGGACTCTTTTCATTGTCCACAATTAGGCACATGACACAACGGTTCCTTCTTTTATGACATGCATATATACCTGGAAAATGCAAAAAGAGTGTAATGCCTTCGTATTCAACAATTTGACTATGACTATGATTGTTTACCACTAAGCAATCATTTTGAATAGTACTGGTTGGAATTCTGGCAGATAAAGAAGCATTAATTTGACCGGGGTTCTACTAAATTGTACGAACCGCCAATAAAAAATGCCTTTTTTTGGCCACGTTTTCGAGTAGCAGATTCAATTAATCACAAATCGAATCCGATACGAATATCACTCGACTAAAGATATCCTTCAACAAAAAAAAAAACAAATCAATTTTTGTATATTAGTTTCCATTTGCCTTTCTTATATATAAAAATGAAATGGTCTGTGTTCGTATCCGCATAACTCGAAAACAGCTGGATGGATTTTTTCATTTCTTCAGCAGAAACATTCGTTTTCGTTTCCGACAGGTTTATATGATATTTCCTTATGCGAAAATCACGGGTAAGATGGAGTAAATCGTGAAAAACTAAAATTCAGAATCGTATGAAAATTTCGCATAGGAAGTTCACAACGCGCGTTTTCGCCTACTATGCAGGACAACGTCTGCCGGGTCGACTAGTTTCGAACAAAATATTAAAAATTAGTCAAAAATTCACTTGATGTGGGTTTTGCAGAACTCCGGCAGTTTGTTCTTCACATTTTCTAAGCTAATTCGTTCTTTAGAAAGATAATTATAGGCCGATTAGCTTTATGCCAAATGACCTACCTTGACTAAATGACCTCGTTTAGTTGTTTTTACTTTTGTTACACCTTCTAAGTTCGCATTTGCCGGAACAATGCGATCAAGAATAATATCTTCCTTTGAAGCTTACATTGAGAAGAAATATTGTCACTATTCATATGTTTCGAAATGAAATAATTATAGTGATGAACTAACTATGATTAAAAAATTACTCTTATAAAGTCCTCAAAAATATGTTTCGGAATGATGTGTGATTTATGAGAAGGAAGCATATACTTTTATGCCTTAATCCGAACAAATACAACTTTGCAAAAGTTATCATTTTTTTTTGTCTATTCCAAACAACTTTATATTTTATTCAAGTTCAATTGCGAACTACTAATGACATTTTACATTCTGTTTGGTCGATGCTGGGTCATTAGGCTGAATAGCAAATTAGGCCGAATGGCTATTAGAACGAACGGTCATTAGGCCGAATGGCCGTTTGGCCGAATGAGAACTGGAGTGAGAAGTGAGTAGTTCGAAGTGAGGAAGAAGTAGAACGGAAGAAGAAAAAAGGAAAAAGGAGGAAGAAGTAAAAAGGAAGAAAGAAGAAGGAAGAAGGAAGAAGGAAGAAGGAAAAAGGAAGATGGAAGAAAGAAGAAGGAAGAAGGACGAAAGAAGAAGAAAGAAGGAAGAAGAAGGAAAAAGGAAGAAGGACGAAGGAAGAAGGAAGAAAGAATAAGAAAGAAGAAGAAATAAGGAAGACGAGAGAAAGAAGGAAGAAAACGGAAGCAAGAAGAAAGAAAACGGAAGCAAGAAGAATGAAAACGGAAGAAGAAAGAAAACAAGAAAGAAGAAGAAGGAAGAAGAAAGAAGGTAGAAGGAAGAGGGGAGAAGGAAGAGGGGAGAAGGAAGAGGGGAGAAGAAAGAAGAAACAAAAAAAGGAAGAAAGAAAAAAGAAGAAGGAAAAAGGATGAAGAAAAAAGGAAGAAGGAAGAAAGAAGAGGAAAAAGTAAGAAGGTAGAAGGAAGAAGGAAAAAGTAAAAAGGAAGAAGGAAGAAGAAAAAAAGAAGAAAGCAGGTAGAATGAAAAGGGAAGAAGAAAAAAGGAAGAATGAAGAAGGAAAAAGGAAGAAAGAAAATGGAAGAGAGAAGAAGGAAGAAAGAAGAAGGAAGAAGGGAGAAAGAATAAGAAGGAAGAAAAAAGTAGAAATAAGAAAAAAGGAAGTCGACAGGAAAAAGGAAAAACGGGAAGCAAGAAGGAAGAAAACAGAGGCAAGAAAAAAGAAAACGGCAACAGGAAGCAAGAAAATTGGAAGAAAGAAGAAGGAAGAAGAAAGAAGGTAGAAGGAAGAGGGAAGAAGAAAGAAGGAAGAAAGAAGAAGAAGGAAAAAGGAAAAAGGAAGAAGGTATAAGTAAGGAGGAAGAAGGAAGTAGGAAGAAGGAAAAAAGAAGAAGGAAGAAGGAATAAGAAAGAATAAAGAAGCTTTAAGGAAGAAAGAAGAAGGAAGGAAGAACAGGAAGAAGAAAGAAAAAATAAGGAAGACGGCAGAAAGATGAAAGAAGAAAGAAGAAGTAAAAAGAAAGAAGGAAGAGGAAAGAAGAAAGAAGGAAGAAAGAAGAAGTAAGAAGGAGAAAGAAAAAATAAGAAGAAAGAAGGAAGAAGGAAAAAGAAAGAAGGAGGAAGGAAGAAGGAGGAAGGAGAAGGAAGAAGACAGTTAGAAGATGGGAGAAGGAAGAAGGGGTAAAATGAAGAAAGAACTTCTCACTTTTCACTTTTTGCTAATTCGGCCTAATGGCCATTCGGCCAAATGGCCTTCGGCCTAATGGCCTGACACCGTTTGGTCACTGGTCTATTTGGGCAAATGACTTTTTCGGGCGTTAAGAGACAGATAGAAGAAGGGAGAAGGAAGAAGGGTAAGGTGAAGAAAAAAGTTCTGATTTTTAACTTTTGCTAATTGGGCCTAATGGCCATTCGGCCAAATGGTCTTCGGCCTAATGACCTGACACCTTTTGTTCACTGGTCTATTTGGGCAAATGACCTTTTCGAGCGTTTAGACTTTTCGAGCATTTGCAATTTGTTACATCTGGGCGTTTATCGCTCGGGCGATTGTGATAGAATCTGACTGACATTTTCACCAAAATAGCTCTTTCCACCAGACGACCATTCCGGCCAAACGGAATTTTTAACATTTTTGATCAAATTACCAGTTTGACTTAACGAGATGTTCGACCGTATGCCCATTTCGGCCGAATGATATTTTCGGCTAATTACTTTAGATCTAATGGTTCGTTCGGCCAAATTACATATTCGGTCAAATGGCTTCCGACTGAGTGACTTTCGGCCAACCGGCCCTTTCCCGTACGATCAAACGGAAATATGTATAATTTTCCCGTGAAGGTCAATTGGCCAATCTGACGTTTTGATGAGCAGGTCATATGGTCAAAAAACGTTTTGTCGAATAAATATTTGACTTCTAAATCATTCGGACAAATACGTCGATTGGCAGAATAAGATAAACAAGTTATTATGTCGAACAAATCGAACACATTACGAGTACCACTTTGAACAGTGAGGAATAAGGAGTAAAAAATGAAAAGTGGGATGTGATAAGTGATAAGTGCTAAGGAGGAAAAATATCAGACGTCATATTCCACTATTCCACTTGTCTCTCATTTATAACTACTCACACTTCCCATCTCTTAAAAGTAAGAAATGAGAAATAAAAAGTGAAAAGTAAAGAGTAGAAGTGAAAAACGAAGCGCCAAACTACACTACTTGCTTATCTTTTCCTACTTCTCACAGTAAGAAATGAGAAATGAGAAGTACGAAATGACAAGGAGGAGTAAAACATTAAACGTCAAACTTTAATATTTACTATCTGGGAGCTGACGACTGAAGTTTTGATATTAAGATTGATTTCTTTTGGCGATGGAAGTCTTAATAACTAGCAAATACTTTGTATATCCTACACCCGACGTTTCGGTTTATTTATCTAATCTTTACTTAATCCTTTGAAGAAGGTTAAATTAATTAACCGGGACGTCGGATGTACACCCAAAAAAAAAACAAATCTTAGAATTATTGCATAAAATTTTGGCATATACAAATCTGCAAGGATTTGAAACAAAAAATGTATGCTTTTTATACAGATACTGCATTAAAATAATACAATTTTAATACAATGGTTATATAACAACCTTTCGAATCGGTAAATGCCCAAATGTTATACAGTTTCTGTAAGGTACTTAGATAGAACTGTATTAAAATCTGTCATCCGCTGGTTGGGTGTAAGAGAAACAAATTATTTTCCACTTATTAAGACTGCCGTCGGCGAAAAAAAAGTCAATCTATTACAATAGGTACTTTTCACTGCTCCTAATTCCATCACTCACTTTTTATTTCTTGCTACCCATAGTGAGGATGGATAAGTTGACAGTTCTCAAATGAACTGCTGTGAAAAAAAAAATTACCAATAAGGTTGACAGCAAGACTAGCAGCCTTTTGATTTACTTCTAATTTATGGCAAAATAAAATTGAAAAAACTCGCAAAAACAAAATAGGGAAATGTTCCGATCTCCATCTCACTGTACATATATCCATCTCATCGCTAAACAAAGAAATACGGCACCAAATTCGTCGCTTCTTTTGTCAACATGCGTGCTCACTGCTGAAAAAATCACAAAAATAATAAACAAACCAAATTCCTATCCATTGCATTGCTTTGTTTTTGATGGGATGGAAATAGGAGCTATGAGATGAAGTGGCGAACCGTTCCCCTATAACGAAAACATAAATAACTGTGTTCAGTTAGAGTCGAACCGTCGAGAAAGTAAAGTTACTCAATAAAGCTCCCGCAATCTCTAGAGAAATTTTATATGTGAAATATTGTTGTCCCAGGGCAAAACCAGAAGGTGATGGGCCTTAAAGTGACCCCGTGTGATCCCGGCCATTTTCTCAACTCTTCGGAAACTACGATCCTGCCCTATCAGAAATGAAAAGTTAGGAGTAGGAATCGGAATGGAACGTGTAACTTATCTACTTACTCATCTCTCCTTACTTCTCACTTCACGTCTGTTTTTAATAAATTAAAATTGTGAAGAAGAAAAAAAGAAGTAAAAATTTGGGATGTAGTAGTAAAGAATAACGTTTCACTTCTCATTCCTCACTTTTCACTTCTTAGTTGTCACTTCTTAACTGCGATTTGTTCCTTCTCTTATTTTGTTTTTCCCACTTTTCGCCTTTTACTGCTAGTCACAGTGAGAAGTAAAAAGTGAGGAATGGGAAATGTGAAATGATAAGTAAGAAGGGGGAAGTGAAAAATAAAACAATAAACTTCAATACCTATTTCCTTTTCACTGCTCACACTTGCATCGCTCACTTTTCAATTCTTGATTCCCAAAGTGAGAAGTGAAAATTTAGGTGTAGGAAGTGAAAAATAATACGTCAAACACCACCGCTTATATCTCCCCTGTTTACCAATCATTTAATATTTTTCACGAGAGAGAGAGAGAGAGAGAGAGAGAGAGAGAGAGAGAGAGAAATAAGTAGTAAGAAGTAAAAAGTGATATTTGACTTGAAGAAAATGAAACGTCAAACTTCTCTACTTACTTCACACTCGAAGTAAAAAGTGACCACAAAGAATTGCGAATCAAGTAGTAAATAATAAAGTTCACTGTTGCACTTCGAATTCCACACTTATGACTTTTTACTCCTCACTTCTTCATTTCGCTCGACTGTGGATTTGTTTTTCATGAAAGAATCAGCCGCAATTAATAGCTACCTAATCTTGAATCTGGACTGCACTGCTGGTGATACTTTCTCGAATTTTTTTTACTGCTTTTGCAAAGCTCTCCTTTTCCCCTTTCTCTTTTTAGTGGTTAAAATTCTGTTACGATCCGTTCAGTTAAAAACAGGTATAACAGATGAAGCCAAAAGAAAAAAAAAATGTTTGTCATATTTTGTCATAATTTTGTCATAGGGGCTAAAGCAACGTACATTTGCTAGAACTCCACTATAGCAGAACGTTTCTCCTGAGCTCACGATTTGGCACGTATGAGCTTTACAAAAAAGCGTCTCTTTTATTGGTTTTCGAGACTATGACGAACAGACGAAAATACCTGCCGTGTCCCTATAGCTTTAGCAGATGTTGCCGAATAACTAAATAAGTTCTGATAACTATTTTATTCACTAGCAAAAATACATTGCATAACTAAATAATTTATTTTAGTGAACGTGAGCTTGACAGGAATGTAACGCTGGAAGTTTACGAATAAGTTTATACTTTACTTGTCCATACGGAACCTTTTTGTTGATATCAGTACAGAATATACTATTTACATGTGAAGTCTATGTTCAGCAGAGACTTTGTTCATTTCAAGACGAATGGAAATTACAAGTAGGTACAAAAATATCTTTTGATTCCGTAGCACATGAACATATCAAATAAGACTGAATTAAACTGTGCCCGCAATTTGTGATCTCTACGACCTTTACTCCAAATCTTTGTTTCCTTCGAATGAAAGCTCGAAAACCAATTGCATTGACCATAAGCGAGCCCGAACATCGAGCAGTTGTTGCATTCAAAAGGATCGCTTCAAACTACTGACTGATCACTATCAAGTAGAATATATAATTAGTTTGCGTAAATCCTGACATATTGCATCTGTTTTGAACACCGTTGCTTATAAGACGCAAGAATGACGACAACATAGAGACTAAAATTAGCGTCATTCTGTCTGTGTCACATGACTTGCCGTCGTCACAAATTTGAAAGGCCATCGAATTTGCATTATAAAATGGTTTCGGTAGATGACAAGGAAACAAAATAAAATATCGGTTATAGAAAGGTATGAAAAAGTAATCCAGTTTTTGGCGCAAAGTTTTCGCTATATGAACCAGTTTTATGGCCATGCATTATGAACGCCTTGTACGATCTTTCCCAGTTCAATGGGAAACAATTGGACAAGCGAGACTTCGCACCAAATATAGATATAGATTCAGGCACGCAGCATGACTCGACCCTTGCATCTAAGAAACAAACGTTTTTTTTTTCATCGACGCTTGTTCATTCTCAAAACAAACGATGATTCACGGCATTTATCCAACCAGCATTGTCATCCGCAGTTTTCAATCAAGTTCATTATCTCGACAGCAGTAACCGAGCGCTAATGTTCTAATCACTACACCAGATAGCTCACACGCTCACAAGATTGTCGATGTCAACTGGCCATCCAACCATCAAATCGTCAACATTTTGATGGAATGGCTTGTGCCTCCTATCAATTGCCACAATAGAACCAGCAGCGAAAAAAATGCAGCCACGCTATGATTCATGGCACAGCAATTTAGCACAACTCAAGGTCAACCATTTTTTTTAGCGCAATCATTTACCCTTTCTACTCGTTGCACCTTCGCTGCAACTAGACTACAGCCAAATATAAGCTTTAGGGCGATTATATATTTGGAAGTTTGTAACGGAAGAAATATTCAGACAGACAAATATGCTGCAGACAGCAAGCATGTTTCTTCCGGATAGATTTTCATTTGACCAAGCAATAAAACAATGTAAGCAAAAAATCGAACACAATGACCCACTCTAATAAGCCTGAAGTTACCTCCAACTTTGTCTAACAAACACGTGAATAGGAAACTGCATGATCTACCCTTAGAAGCGGGCAGTAACGCTAATAGGTAAATAATAGCCACGCTTTTCGCCCCAAAAATCGAGTGATTTGTATTGTCTACTCGGGCGAGCACGGAAGAGATAAGTAAACTGGTTTCCTCCTAACGCGTGATACCGATAAGACAGAAGCGAGCTGGAGAAGCTGATGGCAGAGTGGGATAATGTCAATAGGGTGAGCCTTTTAATCTGGATCTTTTCATGAAACAAAACATTATGGCAGAAATGATGACTTTGGCAGAAATGATGACTTTGGTTTTGATCACGCACATTAGTAATAGATACGGGTAGAGCCTGGATACGAGAAACGCAGAGAAGAAATATGAGCTAAACTTTGGCTTGACCCAGTTCTTAACAGGCCACGGATGCTTCAAGTGGTACCTACACAGGTTCGGACACGCGGCTTCTCCCGCCTGTCCGTATCGGGGCACCACTGAACCGGAAGCTATCTCCACCCGGAATCTTTGGTCTGACCTCGGCACTCGTCCGGTCACCCGTTGAAGTGAGAATGTGCGTAGGACTTGAGCGGATCTATGAACATGCTAACCAGGTGAAAGTGTAGTGTTGGTAATGTAACAGCCTTCCACGGATGCGGGTCGTCGGTATCGGGGGAGCTTCCGCCGCCGGGGGACTCCCCGTCGGAGTAGGATAGATCCGCCGCCGGGGACTATCTGAGTAGCTTGCGAGTACGTTGAGAGCTAAATGGCTCTAAAAATAAAAAGAAAATAGATGTGGTGCTGAATGGCACAAGGAAAAAATAAAGGGCTCAACGCTTTTGTGTGCTTGCTGGCACCAACAAGGGAGCCAAAGGGCTCAGACGTAGAACAAAACATCGAAGAGGGGCACTGTGAAAGGTGTCGTTTTGGGAGGAGAACTTTCAGTACTGCTTTCCCCCACACAAATAAAAAGTGTCAGTTGAGATAAAGTGAAAGTTAAAGTGTAAGCTGAGATAACAGAAAGGTAGAAAGTGTAAACTGAGAAGAACTAAGAATTTTGTTGTAAAAACGTTCATGAAAAAGGAAATTCGTCTGTGGAAAGCCATTTTAACCAAGTAGATCGTAAGAACATATTTTTTCGATTGAATTGGTGCGTCTCTGAGAGCACGACTAATCAAGAAAGATCACATGAATGAAAATCCAATCTCCGTTTGACCTGGGTAGATCACATAAAACCAAAATCAATATCCAAAGGGAAAGTTTCATTAACTATTTGAATATAAGCAACACGTCGGCTTCATAGAACACTTTCTTAGCTAGAAGACAGTTGTTGTTGCGAAGCGATTTGATTTTTGTAAGCAAAGTTATGTATAAAACAAAAATGCTCATTATTGATATTGATGTTATTCTTTTACGTGTTAAATTGAATTCCCCACGATTCAGTGTTTCCTTAATAACTTTTCTTGTAAGCATCAAATCGTTTCGCAACAAAGATGAGCTGCTTCCTTGCTAAATTTTCTATGTAGCCAATGTATTCATACGTTTTTGAAGCTTATTGGGAAGCGTTGTGGAGCGTTTTGCCCAAAAGTTACTGTTTTCATATCGATTTTCATACAAACTTCATATTGCGCGTGCTCACTCAAATTACAACCAAATTAGCTAAAAATTTAGGATGATTGTTAAAATAGCATATGTGATCGTTTAAGCACAAAGGAGCGAAAAAGTCAAAATTTGAATCAGTCTACTGCACAAGTAAGGTTCAAATGTCATACATGAAATCGACTTCTTTTTCTTGCTGTTCGCATTATTTTTTTTTTTTTGGAGAGTTTACTCCTTCGCTCTGATCTGATTTTGAAAAAAGTACACAAACATTTCAAAATGTTATCGTCCTTTTAAATACCTGTACAACGCATAGATCATAATGATATGCACAATCAACATCAAAAATGCATCTGAGATTGATTTGTTGCAATCCCTCCCCTCAGCATCCTACCTTTTATATGGTTAAGAAAACTAGGTGGCCCAAAAGCGTAATTTTAGGCGGTGATATATGAAACTGGTCATATTTGGGGTTTTAATAGTCTGTTTAACAACCCGTATGAATAGAGCTATTTAATATGATTCATTCGTATGAGATCTGTGCGAATAATGCAACAAACACTTTCTTAAGGCCCTTAATACATCTGGCAGATTGTGGTGAAGTTGCTCTGAATAAATTAAAATTTTATTTGCCTGAAGCATGAACCTTTAGTGATGTAACAAGCCCATATAAGTTCCTAGAGCCCATGCGAATGCTTCACCATTCAAATAAGTCCAACTCAGATGTTCTAGGTTCTCCTTATTGTCCGGGAGTTGAGCTCAATTGGTTTACCAGGTCACCTACGCCTTGTATCGAACCGATAGCAATCCAATATATCCATTAAAGTCCTTTGAAGTAATGCGAAAGCTTCACTAGTCAAATAAGTCCAACGCAGATATTCTAGGTTCTCCAAACTATCTGAGAGTTGAGTTCAATTGGTCTACCAGGTCAAATACGCCTGGTATTAAACGGTTAGCAACCCATGTAAGTCCTAAGATCCCAAACGAATGCCTAATCATTCAAATAAGTACAACGCAGATGTTCTAGGTTCTCCAAATTGTCCGGGAGTTGAGTTCAATTGGTCTACCAAGTCAGCTGCACCTTGTATCGAAGCGATAGTAACCCAGTCCATATATATTCAAGAATCCCAGCATGTTTTAGTTTGGTATCAGGCGTGAACTATTTGCCAGGGCTCTGAGGGCTTACGTAGACATGCTGGGTTGTTATCGAATTAGAACCAGTCCTGATTGAGCAGGTAGACCAGATGATCTTAGCTCCAGAATAATTTGGAGACTCTAGAATATCTGCAATTGACCTGTTTGATCAGTCAATCAGTCGTTACGTTTATAGGGATTCATATGGACGTGCTTTGTTGCTTTTGGTTTGTACCAGACATAGTCGAACTGGCATACCAATTGATCTCAACTCCGGAACAATCTGAAGAATCAAGGACTTGTATTATGGACTTATTCGAATAGTGCAGCATTCACAAGAGTTTAAGGACTTATCCGTATATGTATTACAATCAAACCTCCATGACCCGATGCTGATATCGACTCATGGAAGCAAATTATGCCAAATTATCAAACGGCTTTCTGAAGATTTTCCATTCCACATCTTGATATTTCCATGAGTCGACGGTATATGACCTTTACAAACCCCTGAAAGTCAAGCGGGCATGTAGTAGGATGGTCATTGGAAATCCACACATTCTGGAGATAATGTCTTCAAAAACAACATCATTTTTTCTATAATATTTGTATTAGGGAAATGACGGCTTCGGCCCCCATTGTTGGGGGTTTTCAATAACTAATTGTGCTCAAATTTGGCCTAAACATTCTTTGCATATCAAAAAATATTGTGGCCAAATTTCATAAAATTTTGTCAACAAAAAAAACCCTGACAATAATAGAACAAAACCTGCCAAAGCCGTCATTTCCCCTATGTATTTGATCTGCCTCGTACTTATTTGAATGATGAAGCATTCGCAAGGGCTCTTAGGACTGTTTGATACCAGGCGTAGTTGACCTGGTAGACCAATTGAACTCCTGGACAATTTGGAGAACCTAGAACATCTGCGTTAGAGTTATTTAAAAAGTTCGCATGAGCTCTAAGTACTTATGTAGACAGGCTGGGTTGCTGTCGGTTTGATATCAGGCATAGCTGAACCGGTAGACCAATTGAAGTCAACTCCCGGATAATTTGGAGAGCCTAGAATATCTGCGCTGGATTTATTTGACTGGTGAAGCATTCGCATGACCACTAAGGACTTATATGGATACGCTGGGTTGCTATCGGTTTGATACCAGTCGAAGTTGACCTGGTAAACCAATTGAGCTCAACTCCTGGATGATTTCAAGACATCTGCGTTGGACTTATTTGACTGGTGAAGCATTTGCATGGTGTCTTAGGAACTAAAATGGACACGTTGAGTTGCTGTCGGTTGGATATCAGGCGTAGTTGACCTAGTATACCAATTGGCCATAACTCCCGGACAATTTGGAGAGCCTAGAACATCTGAGTTAGACTTATTTGAATGGTGAAGCATTCGCATGGGCTCTAGGGCATAGCTTCCCAAAGTTGGAGGTCGCGACCCCCTGCCAAAAGATCTACACAGGCAGGGGGGTCGCGACCCACCACTTTGGGAAACTATGCTCCAGGGACTTATATGAACTTGTCGGATCACTATACAGGTTCATGCTTCAGGTACATACAATTTTAAGTTATTCAGAGCAACTTCACCACAATCTGCCAGATGTATTGGAGACCTTAAGACAAATTTTATTACATTATTTGCACAAATCTTATACAAATGAATCATATTGAATAGCTCTGTTCATACGGGCAACAATGGGACCGGAATCCCCGTCGAATGCAACTTGTTGCGAGTAAATCGGATATTGCTAAGTTCCTAAAAGTGTGTTTACAAAATTGGTACACATACGCACACACACACATACATACACACTAGAGTGGGGCGTCATGGTCATTTTTTCAAATCAATGGTTTTTCGAAGCCATTCTGGGTCCTGAACAACTGTGCAAAATTTGGGACCGATTGGTTGCTTCCTCGCTTTCCTTCTTCGGCAAAGTCTTTCGGCATCTTCCAGGCTATATGCTAATGTATCGAATGACAGGGATTGATGATAAATTGAAGCCGCTAATAGCAAAAATGTAAAAAAGTACGTTTTCCCATACTAATCTCCATGTAAATTTAAAACGCGATGCGGCATGCGAGGTCGCAACCAATCGAGCGCATATTTTGCACAGTTGATTAGGGTCCCAAAACGATTCAGAAAAACCTTGATCTCACTTGATCGGACAAAGCTTGCGTTTTTCCATACAACTGCGCCCCACTCTAATATGCACAGCCAAGATGCAAAAATAGTGCGATTTATTTTTGAAGATATTTAAATCTATCAAGCATGGTAACACGGCTTTGTCAACGAACATCCCAATAATACAGCAATCCGTATTCATAACGCCAGTGTTCTCTTTACCATTGCCAGTGCCAGCTACATCCGTTGTGAGGCCACTTAAGCTTTTATAATGAAAGCTACCAATTCCTCTGTAATTTGAAGATGATCATAAATTCCTCCTTTGAAAACAGCCACCTATACCATGTTTCACATCAGTAGTTTTACCGATTTCGAGAGAGTAGAATCTGAGGCAGGTGTTTTTTCACGTTTTTTTCAAGTCTTTCAAGTCTTCTGCGACAAACTAATGCTACTAAAGGAGGATTTTTCTTCAGTGCACAACAATGGCCGATATGAATTCCCTAACACGTTCTTCATCCTGGAATGATTTCATCCGTTTTGCCAAAATCACACTAACAGCAAAACTGACCCGTACTGAAGCTTACAACTTCATGATTACCCAAGTGAAGCGAGTTTAAGGTTGTGATAATCCAATCTTTAACCATTATTTTGAATCATTAAAGAAAATTTAAATAAAGCTTCTTAAATTTTTGTTTCTTTTCCTGGTCTAGAGTAAATATCATATATGATATTTTGAACAGTCTACATTAAAATATTCAAACAACTTAGCAACCGACCAGAAATTTTTCGCTGCATATCATCCAAAAACCAGAAACCAATCGATCCAATAATTACGATGCATACTACCAAAACCTAAACTTCGAATTATAAATAACAAGTCAAAAAGCAAAACTTTTTCTAGAAGAATAAACAAAAGAGAATCTCGCATCAAAAGAAGCAATCCAAATAAAATAGGAAACAAAATATGGTTGAAAAAGAACACCCAAACATAGAAAGCAAAAATCAACAAATGAAGACCAAACTGTACATAAAAATCGTATTATTAAGTGACATTTAGATATTACAGAGAGTGTTATACCTAAGAAAAGCCCGAGCTTAATAAAATAATACACACACAAAAAAGTGAAAAAACAAGTTAGGTAAAACAATTAACTTTGACTTAGAAATTATAATTTAAAACAAAAAATATATAAAACGAATAATATGTATAGTTTAAAAAAGAGACAGCTGCAGGAGACTTACTAGAATAGTTACACTCCACTTTATTTTGTTTCATTATTCTTCCAAAGGGGGAAGGTGTAGTATGCGTTTGCAAACCACTGTTAAATCTAAATCATAAATGATAAACAAATCTGAGAGCCATCCGCCTTGAACCAAGCAATGAACTCAAAAATGCATAACATAATAATTATAACCACATGTGTCAACAAACTCGTCGATATTCTCCTTTCTTCCTTACCTCTCCGCACCCAAGCACACTTTTGATTCCATAGCCCGATTTGGCCCATTTTCAATAAATGAAACTTGCTGCAAGCAAATCGGCTAAGGATAAGTGTTGAAAAACAAGTGAGTTTTTTTGCGCACATACATGCATACACATATACATACGGACATCACCTCAATTCGTACTATTGGTCTCCGGGCCTCCTTTAAAAAGTTTGTTTTGGAGCGAACATATAGTCTTTACGTATACTTAGTAGACGAGAAAGACAAAAAGAAAAAAAAACTAAATCAAGCAAACCCCATATTAATCTACCTAACGCATGGTGCCTTTCTCGTGCAAAGTGAAATGTGATGAAAAAGCACATTAGAGTGATTGAAATAGCACTTAAGGGAGATATTCTCCGTTATTTGCACCACGTCACGTTTAATTTACCGCAATTTCTGAAAAAAAAATTTGGACTTATTTTTCTGAAATGCAATGACCGATCTGGGCAAATTGCAACAGTACAGGATTTTTTGTCGAATGCAACCAAATGCAATACATAAAAGATGAGTTAGTTTTTTTAAACAGATTCTTACAAATACTTACGAACATACACACACCGAACACCCACAATAACAACCACCTCGGCGGAAGCAAGAAACGGACGCATCGAACTACATATTCAAAACGGGAAAGCTGACCCTAAACTTCGAAAGACTGTTTCAGAGCGCCAATATGAGGTTCCGTTTATCGCGTGATACTAGCCAAAACAAGAGGAACAAAGGAGCCTTCTGAGCGATTGGGATTTAGGTGGACATTAATCGAAAAATTGGCTTTCACCAATCATTTTCACTATTTTTTCGAAAGTAGATACTCAAGATAAGAAAACCGCAAAACTTCAGGTCCCTAGGAGTTAACATTTTTGAGATAGTTATCAAAGTTGAGAAAAGGTAAAATACGCGATTGTTCTCTTCAAATTCTTGCTTCACTTCATTCCGGTTTTTGGGGCAGAAACAGCCAACGCACTATGGTCCAGGATACAGATTTACGCGGAAAGATGCATTTTACGCCAAAACTATATTTTTTTAGAAAAAACTGTTGCTCTATAAAATTGTTCGAAATAGTAGGGCCATCATTATGGTGCTACCGAAAAATAGGGTGGCCCATCATATTAAAAAAAAAGATTTTTTTTATTTCTCGTAATACTGACATGTTATGTTGTACACAGTTGTAGCGCAGCTTATTCCAATTAATTTTACTAAAAAACCTTTTTCTGTAGCTTTTAAGTTTTTTTCTTTCTTTTTTTTTTTTTTATGGCCACCACTTCCCCACACCAAAAAACTCGCACAGAGAGCTTCCTGAAATGGACGCATCTAATATTTTAAACAAACAAAAAGACTAACAAATAATACAAATCAATTAAAATGCTAAGGTATGTGTGATGAGCAATTACAGCAATAAGTTTATCAGGGTGTACCCAGTGGAATTAAATTCCTTTTAAGGGATCCCTATTAGAGTAGCAAAAATAATAAAAATAAGCCAATATAGTGTAAAACAAATTTAAATAAAAGAGTGTATTTTCATATTTATGACTGGCAAGTTATAATAAGAAATCATTTATTTTGATTTGAAATATAATTTTAATTTGGTTTTGAATAAGAGACGACTATTTATGTTTTCAAAAATTCTGGCAGTAAATTATATGAAGATGGACCGTAGAAAGAGATACGCATTTGACCCAGACAAGTTGATGCTCTCGAACGTAATAAATTATTTGCGGATCGAGTATTATGCCCGTGATTCATAGTAGTAAGCGTGATATTGTAGTGCATATTTTGATCTTTTAGCATGTCATACACAAATGAACAAGTATGTAACTTGCATAATCCGCGAAGTGGAAGGATACTATGATAACCGTTTGTATATAGTTGACTGGTGGGATATAATTGCGGCAGTTGAATTATAATTTTTAGGCATCTATTCTGTAGGACTTGTAGTTTTCTTATATTGGACTTGCTAGCATGACCCCATACGATTATGAGGTATTGTAAAAGAGAATGAATACAGCCATAATAATAACTGAAAAGTGCACGTTGTGGGACAAATTTTCTAACACGATACATAAGACCACATAAAGCCGATATTCTTTTTCGAGTTTGCTCTATATGGCTGTTCCAAGAGAGTATAGGGTCCAATATCAAACCTAGATATTTGAAGTGTGAAACCTTCTCGATCACCTCAGTTCCTACGCATGGATCATTGTGTGGATTAATTTTTTTCCTCGGAGAATGAAATAACATGTATTTTGTTTTACACAAATTCAATGAAAGGAGATTGGTATCAAAATATTTCATAAGCAAATTCATATCACTTGTTATATGTTGTATGATGGACAAAGCATCAGTATCTGGGTAGAAAAGTGCTGTGTCGTCGGCAAATAATTTCGGTATTCCTTTTAATGGTAGATTTCCATATCATTGATATAAATAAAAAATAGAAGAGGGCCGATGTTGCTCCTTGTGGGACCCCAATATCGATAGACCTTGGAGTACTTCGCGCATCGTTCAAAACTACAAACTGTTTCCTGTCGTTTAAATAACTACGAATGATATAATTAGCTAGGCCACGTATACCATAGCGCTCCAGTTTCTGCAAAAGAATATTGTGGTTCAACATGTCAAACGCCTTTTTGAGGTCAATAAAGAGACCTCCAACCATACATTTCTGATCAATATTTTGCAAGTTGGCTGCTTTAGAGCAATTTTACCTTATTGGATTAGGGTGTACCTAAAAAAACAGTATTTTGATCTCCTTTTTTTGTTTTAGATTGCTCGAAAAAGTCGTCTTCGGGTGACTTTTAGAGCTCAAAAAATACAACTGTTATGAAAACTATGTTATGAAATCTCATATGTGAATATGTACGTTATGTGGATGATATTGATTTGTAAAATATTTTGGAGGTAACCACTTTCCCTTCGATGGGACTCGAACCCATGACCCTACAGTACGCTAGACTGGTGCTTCAACCAACTAAGCTATTTTTTGATAGCACCATAATAAGCTATACTATTTGTAACAATTTTGTAGAACAACATTTTTTTCGAAAATGCATCTTTTCGCGTAAAACTGGATCATAGGGCATTACATGATTATGTATGTTGTGTGGCAAGTATAATTGATACATTATGCCCAGGATGTCGATAATGTTTCCCACCGTAAACATCTTTGACCGGACGAAGAATCGAACGCGCCATTTCCAAATTGGCAATCCTACCCCTTTTCTCGCATGGCTAACTGGAGACCCGGATCCATCAGTTTAGTGGACAAATTTATGTTTGCATCAAAACCCATTCTACCAAATAATAAATTACATAATTACGTAAGACAAGCTTAGCAAGAATGTGGTCAATGTATCTGAAAGCTCGCAAAAATTAATCTTGTTTGGACTTTCAAAATCATAAAGTTTCATTTGTAGCAAGATAGATTTCTGAGCTAATCAAAATGCACTTTCCCATGAACACTTCCGGACGCGGCCAACGTGTCCAAATATTATTTTAAAAAAATCTATAGAGCTTGTCTTTCAAAATCATGAACCAAGAAAATTATTAAGCTTTTTTAGTCATCGATATCGAGTCATAGAGGCTTGACTGTAGTACAATTCCATTTAATTCCATTACGACGTGGTGGAATTAAATGGAATTGTACTAAACTCGTCTTATGATAGTGAAAATCATGAAGTTTTAGACGAGTTCTGGAGCTAATCGGAATTTAATCGCTTCGCTGAGAGAACCAGGATCCCAGGAACACTTCCTGACGTGGCCAATGTGGTCAAACTCATCTGTTGAGCTTGTCTTTCAAAATCATTGAGGTTGATAAGTCGCAAGATGGGTTTCGGTGCTGATTGAAACTTAATCATTTCCTTGAAGGAATCAGGCTCCTGGGAACACTTCCGGCCGTGGTCAATGTGTGTAAAACGTCTGAAATGCTCATCTAGTGTGCTTATATTTCAAAATCATGAAGTTTGACATGTCGCAAGATGAGTTTCGCAGCTAATCGAAACTTGTCTACTTCCCTGAGGGAACCAGGTCGCTGTGATCACTACCGCACGTGACCAATGTATCCAAAACCTTTAAAAACTCATCTACTGAGGTTGTCTTCCAAAATCATGAAGATTGATATGTCACAAGACTGGTTTTTACACCACTTGTGTCTACTACCCCAGGGAACCAGGTTCCCGGAACATCCGGAACCATGTCCAGGTGATCCAATTGTATCAAAACTAACTAATGCTGGTCAATGATGATTTTTTTACGATCAAATGAGCCTTCCTGCCATAAAACTTTTTCAGCCAAACGACATTTTCGGCAACATGATCTGATCATATTTCGATAAAATGGCATAATCGGCCATATGAATCTTTCTACCAAAACGACCATTTTGGCTAAATGACACTTTCGGCCAAATGACCAGTTTCGTCGAATGACCGTTTTGGTCGTATGTCGCTTTCGGCACACATTACATTACATTTTCGGCTAAACGTTCAATGCGGCCATAAGGAATTCGGATAGATGAAAACATGTTCAAGGAATCACATAAAGCGGAGAGATTCAGCTGTTATGTAAATTAATCTTCTCAGTGGTTTGTGAAAGAAAATTGTTAAGAAAATAGCATTGGATAACGGGTGTCCGAAATTCAACGTGGACAGGCTTTATTTGAGCTTCAACTGGTATCTGCTCTGCGTCCAAGTATGATCAACCTCAGCTACTGACCCCGGATTACGGTAATTCGCTTACACAAACCGAACACAATCGAGTGTTTTTACATCAAAATGATTAATGAAGATATGTAAGAGCGTGGTGTAGGGCTTCCAAAATGTTCATGTGGTGATCAATCATAGTATTCGAAGCGAAAAAAAAAATAACACGATTTAGGTACTTAACCCAATAGCAATCGTGTACCCAATCTTCCCCATCAGATGCTTGAGAGGCTCGTGTACGCAGTACACGTGCCTAACTGCTCTTGGGTTAAAGTGCGTAATGGCTTATTGATAGCCTTTGGCGATATTAAGTCTTAAAATTTCATCGTGTATAAAAAACACATTGTTTTTGTATGCATAGCTTAAACGGCAGACAGAATGATGAAGCATTTTTTTCTTGAAACCCTTCATAGTCAGGTTTTAAAAACAAGAAGATCAAAATGATTGCCAATATGTTTCCATGAACCGCTTCACCGAATACCGTTTGCCCTCAAAAAATTATTACGGGGGATGTTTCGCGTATCCCGGGATCTGAACTAGCGATTTTTCGATATTTCGGTCAGTGACCTTGAACTAGTCTAGTGGCACATTTAGGGTCAAAGGCAAAAGAGTGAATGGTAGCCTAGTTGAGTAATCTTGCCATTTTCGAAGCGATATTAATCATGCCGTTATAAAGTGCTGAGCATTTTTTTTAACATCTTATAAAATTACTGCAAACCATCTAGATCACGATACATTTTATATCTTCTTCAGCAAGCCACGAAGAAAGAGCAGTCATATGACAGATTTGATAACAAAATGGAATAACAATCATGTTGCTTGTTCCTCTACTAGTATTTCAGTCAACGAACCCTGAGTTGCTTGTTTTTAGTCTTCTTATCAAAGACCATGTCGAATCGAATCAATACCAGGAAGCAATGTATTGGATAACAATATCTAAATTTTGAAGAAAGCAACATTATCATCATGAGAAAGACCTACCCTGCGGAGCTCGTGTGACCATTTTTACCTTTAGGCAATATTCGGTTCGGTTTGAGTTGGTTTAGTTTGGTTTGGAGCCACTCAACTACAGTTGGAGTGCCACACCTCTTTTTGCCGACTATTGGCACGCTCAAATTTGACATCCCTATCTGTGGAGAAAGATCATAACTGGTTTTCATGTTTGTTTGATGTAAACAAACAATCAAACGTGGTCGTAAGCAAATACGCAGTAGGGCGCGTATTCTAACGGTGATGATGTTTATGACACTGAAAGGATTGATTTCGTATGCATGTTTTGCGCTGCATAATATAATTATCATGTTTATTATTTAAATATGAGAAATCAAGTCCATCTTTGTATACGAAAAAGCCAAATAATTACAAAGTCTCTAATTACAACCTGTAACGAAATGAATGTCATTTTATCAAATCCCTCTGAATATCAAATGTTTCGACCCACATCAACCGAGGGTTTTCGACAACATTCAGTTCAGTTTATTTTATTTTCTTTGTAAATCTCAATTCGCCAAGACAGTTGGAATGGTTAAATTAAACATATCCTTTAATAGACCTTTATTTTCTTAAGGAAGTGCTACAACATTTATTCAAAAAATTGAATTGGTATAAGGGCTTACCTGCATGATTACTATGTAAAAGTTTTTATCACTTCAGTATACGTATCACTAAGAAAACAAACTCAAATTAATCATAATATTCCGCACTAATTCACCCGAGATGAAGATTTTACACATATCCAACAAGTTGTTCCTGGAAACTAAAACACATCCACAAATCGATTAAGAACCAACTCATTGACAAGTATTCCATTTTACACAAAATTATCCTACGATATTACTTTACTTCGTCTAGCCATACTAGTTAAAGCAAGTTCACTGTTTTTCTACGAACAAGCCATGAATTGTTTTTGAGGAAAACATGGTCCCAGCCTAAACAAATATGTCATAAAGGGATTGTTTTAATAATAAATTGAAAATGCGTCAGTTTCTGAAAACCAACAGTATTGCTAGTGAGCTTGGTCAATTATCATTCTTGGAACCGAGCTAAACAAACGGCTTGTTACAACTTTCTAGCTAATAGAAATTTATTTAAAACATGGAGCATTTTACGACTGAGAGAAAATTTCTGTTTTGTAAGTGAAAGCTGAATATCGAATAACTTTGCGTAAAACGGTAGCCAACGAGCATATCATCATTAAAATGTTCCAATTGAAGATTTCATTTAAACAGTATACTTGTCACTATCAACAAAACACAAAACAGGAACCTTCAAATTGATGACCGACTTATTCCCCAACCAGCGTTTTTTCTTTCACCTTTCCCACGAAAACTATTTCGCAGCACAAGAAAGTCACGTAGTTCGGTGCAGGTTCGATTTGCTACACACAGGCAGCTCACACACCTCTCAACTGTTCTAGCACTGTTATCACCGTTCGGTTGGAGCTTCTTTCCCGCAACCGTAACTGCCAGTTTCAGCTCAACAATCAGAACACTATCTGGCTTGGAAAGCGCTTGTTTACCTCTGCACCAGCCTGCAGCGCAAATTCCTTTCCCGCCCGTTTTCAACAACAATAACGATAACAAAACTGCAATTGGTCGTTCCGAACCAAATCTCTGCCTTTTCGGAAGCGACGAACGTATGAGTGCTTTCCGTTGCAAGTCCACTTTGTGACTGGCGATGCCCGTGGCGGGTAGGCACGGATAAGCGGTGGAAGTGTGGTTATCTCGGATCAACGGGCTCCTAAGTCTGCGTACATAAAACCTGTTGGTTGCCAGCACTGTCTGCCTGGCCGCGGACGCGTTTACTGTGGAACGAAAACTATCGAACAACTTTGTGCGGTGTCGAGTGTCAATATCGCGTCGTTGACGTAGTTTGTGCCATCCCTATTGAAGATTCACCGAAGACGAAAGAAACACCAACGAACTTCACTGTTTAAGGGTCAAAGCTTCAATTACGTCAGGTTTTGTAGCAGGAGAGGGGGCTCGGTATCTTTCTAGGCTTCATACAAAATAACATCTTACTAGACGTGAACAAATTCGTAAGAGAAATGGTTAAGGTATGGTGTTCGATTGAATTTAGATTGGATTGCGAATGAATTGGGATAGGGATTAGATTGTTCTTGTATTGGGTTTGTATAGGAATTGGATTAGGATTGGATTGGGATTGGATTGGGATTGGATTGGGATTGGATTGGGATTGGATTGGGATTGGATTGGGATTGGATTGGGATTGGATTGGGATTGGATTGGGATTGGATTGGGATTGGATTGGGATTGGATTGGGATTGGATTGGGATTGGATTGGGATTGGATTGGGATTGGATTGGGATTGGATTGGGATTGGATTGGGATTGGATTGGGATTGGATTGGATTGGGATTGGATTGGATTGGGGTTGGATTGATATTGGATTGGGTTGGATTGGTTGGGTTGGTTAGGTTGGTTGGGATTGGTTGGGATTGGATTGAAGTTGGTTGGGATTGGTTGGGATTGGGATTGGATATGGTTGGATTGGGCTTGGTTGGGATTGGTTGGGATTGGATTGGGATTGGATTGGGATTGGTTGGGATTGGTTGGGATTGGATTGGTTGGATTGGATTGGGTTGGATTGGGTTGGTTGGGTTGGTTGGATTGGGATTGGATTGGGTTGGTTAGGTTGGATTGGGTTGGTTGGGATTGGTTGGGTTGGATTGGGTTGGTTGGGTTGGTTGGGTTGGTTAGGTTGGTTGGGTTGGTTGGGTTGGTTGGGATTGGTTGGGTTGGTTGGGTTGGTTGGTTGGGATTGGTTGGGGTTGGTTAGGTTGGTTGGGTTGGTTGGGATTGGTTGGGTTGGTTGGGTTGGTTGGTTAGGTTGGTTGGGTTGGTTGGTTGGTTGGTTAGGTTGGATTGGGATTGGATTAGGTTGGTTGGGTTGGTTGGGATTGGTTGGGTTGGATTGGGTTGGTTAGGTTGGTTGGGATTGGTTGGGTTGGATTGGGTTGGTTGGGATTGGTTGGGATTGGTTGGGTTGGTTGGGATTGGTTAGGTTGGATTGGGCTTGGTTGGGTTGGTTGGGATTGGTTGGGATTGGATTGGGATTGGTTGGGTTGGTTGGGTTGGTTGGGTTGTGATTGGTTGGGTTGTATTGGGATTGGATTGGGATTGGTTCGGGATT
Source organism: Armigeres subalbatus (assembly GCF_024139115.2). NCBI lineage: Eukaryota > Metazoa > Arthropoda > Insecta > Diptera > Culicidae > Armigeres > Armigeres subalbatus. The sequence continues at coordinate 897,679 of NW_026943741.1, forward strand.
GGATTGGGATTGGTTAGGTTGGTTGGGATTGGTTAGGTTGGATTGGGTTGGATTGGGATTGGTTAGGTTGGTTGGGTTGGATTGGGATTGGTTGGGATTGGTTGGGATTGGATTGGGTTGGTTGGGTTGGTTAGGTTGGTTGGGTTGGTTGGTTGTGATTGGTTGGTTGGTTGGGTTGGATTGGGATTGGTTGGGTTGGATTGGGATTGGTTAGGTTGGTTGGGATTGGTTGGGCTTGGTTGGGATTGGTTGGGGTTGGTTGGGATTGGTTGAGTTGGATTGGGATTGGTTGGGATTGGATTGGTTGGTTGGTTGGTTGGGTTGGTTGGGATTGGTTAGGGTTGGTTGGGTTGGATTGGGTTGGATTGGTTGGTTGGATTGGGTTGGTTGGGATTGGATTGGGTTGGTTGGGATTGGATTGGGGTTGGATTGGGATTGGTTGGGTTGGTTGGGGTTGGATTGGGATTGGTTGGGTTGGATTGGGTTGGTTAGGTTGGTTGGGTTGGATTGGGATTGGATTGGGTTGGTTGGGATTGGTTGGGTTGGTTGGGATTGGTTGGGTTGGTTGGGATTGGTTGGGATTGGATTGGGTTGGTTAGGTTGGTTGGGATTGGATTGGGATTGGTTGGGATTGGTTGGGTTGGATTGGGATTGGTTGGGGTTGGATTGGGATTGGTTGGGTTGGATTGGGATTGGTTGGGATTGGATTGGGATTGGTTGGTTGGTTGGGTTGGATTGGGTTGGTTGGGTTGGTTGGGATTGGTTGGGATTGGTTGGGTTGGTTGGGTTGGATTGGGATTGGTTGGGTTGGTTGGATTGGGATTGGTTGGGTTGGTTGGGATTGGTTGGGATTGGTTGGGATTGGTTGGGATTGGATTGGGTTGGTTGGGTTGGATTGGGTTGGTTGGGATTGGTTGGGTTGGTTGGATTGGGATTGGATTGGGATTGGATTGGTTGGGTTGGATTGGGTTGGTTGGTTGGGTTGGTTGGGTTGGTTGGATTGGTTGGGATTGGTTGGGGTTGGTTGGGATTGGTTAGGTTAGTTGGGATTGGTTGGGTTGGTTGGGTTGGGTTAGGTTGGTTGGATTGGTTGGTTGGTTAGGTTGGTTAGGTTGGGTTGGTTAGGTTGGTTGGGGTTGGTTGGGATTGGTTGGGTTGGTTGGGATTGGATTGGGATTGGTTGGGATTGGATTGGGATTGGTTGGGTTGGTTGGGTTGGATTGGGATTGGTTGGGTTGGTTGGGATTGGATTGGGATTGGATTGGGATTGGATTGGGATTGGATTGGGATTGGATTGGGATTGGATTCACAATCAAGTAACGAAATCCGAGTACAAAACTTCATAATCGTATGGTTTTTATGGTGAGTCAACATGCAGCCCCTTGGTGCTGTGGTGGAGTGAAGGACTATCAATCACAAGATCCATAAATCGAATCCACTTTTATATTTTTATTTTATTTTTTCCGATGTAGTATTTTGCAACATTATTGCAATCGAAGGATGTTTCGTAGCCTCCACCTCTTGCGGTTTTTAGATTGCAAGAGAGTTATATTGATGGCACATACGCAACGATTGTTTCTTTCCGAATAGTATAGCAATACAGTGAAATGTTCAGTAGTGAAATAATTTGTGCTGCTTGGGAATATATTTACTAACAAAGGAATTCACTATCATTCGTACAATTGCGTTTCCTTATGCTCCTATATGACAACCAACAAACCGCTACACTCCAACCAGGTCAACCAGTTGAATTGAATTTGTACTACAGTTAGAGCAAATACCGGCAGAAACTAGACGCTTTCTGTTCTACGATTAACACAACCTCGATCATTTGTCCAATTTCGATCTACTGGAATATATCCATAGTCGTACATATGTTCATGTGTGCAATCCATCCTAGCTTTCCATCTAAGGAAGTTTTGATCGAATGCAACAACGGCAACAGGTTTCATTCTGCCAAGTTGTGCTTTCTTCGGAACTTGTAGATGATAAGGTATATCATCAAACATGGAAATATCTCATTACCTTCACATGTGATCCGCCGGAGACCACTTAGTTATTCTATTTTTATAAACAGCTTATGTGTCGTCTCCCAAGAATTGCTCTATCGGGTTTTCCAGCAGTCCAGTGCAGTGCCGAGGAAAGCATAATGAGACGATTATTTGTGCAAATGGTTTGCGAGAGCTCTCTTTCCTCCTTTAGTCCAGTTCTAGAACCGGTAGATGGAATATACGTCGTCGATGATAATGTGCCCTTCCCATCGACGACGGTGATGCGTCGAAAAAAAAAGCGGAATGCGAAGAAAACAAGTGAGGTGATAATTGTTTATCATACTACATTTAATTCACATTATTGTGGTTTACTTTCTTCGAATTACAATCAAGGCAACTACCGGTTCTAGTTTACCTTTTTGTGAACAATCGAATCCATCGCCATTGTATGTAGTTGTCAAACGTGAAATAAATGTTGACTATTTAAAGCCGTACATTGTGCATTGTACATTTCGATCGACCCATAGCCGCACATCGCTAGTCACGCAGTCTACGGAGACACAGTCAATCTTCCTAGAACTACCTGATAGATCTTGTTTGCTCACTGCGCGTCACGTCTCCTTAAACCTGTCAGATCATTATTGAAAACCATTTTCATCGGGTTATTCCCAATTTTCGGTCAACGTTCAGAACCAGGAATAAACCTGAATTTAGAAAATAATCTAAATTTCTAGCTCTCACATGTTTAATCGCAATTTTCAACATTTCAAGAGCTCTGCAAAAATGTTAAGCAATTCAGTGACAATTGGATGTGGTGTAGTGAAGATTCCTCCAACTCCAGTCCTAATCTGCACCATCTACTGGACTTCATAGTCGTTCGTCTTCTTCGATTTTTTTAGGAGCCGCACCCATTCTTTTTACCCCATCACCAAATGTAATGCTTCCGGTGTGGGAGAGTAGCTGCGGGAACTGTTCAAGATCCCATTCAATTGCTGAAAATAGGAGTTGTGGAAATCATAATTTTACAGCAGATGTACTGCCGCCCCAAGCATAGTTGTCTCATGACGATTTTAGTTGATGGCATTCTTGCTGCCCTGATGGCCTTGTTCCATAAATGGATTTAAGAACTAGAAAGGATTGCTGGCAAGCCTTGCCATGATGTCTAATAGAGAAATAACTTATCCGCGCAAATGCGACACCACCTGGCCATCACAGTTCCCACTGTGCAGTGTGCATCGTAAGAAAACGACATGGGACAACTATGCTTGGCACGGCAGTGTAGTAGTACCCAGCACTCGATCGCCATCAGAAGGTACCCTGCTTACAAGTCGAATTACTAGCAACGGTTTGAATAATCCGTGAATTATCTGGGGCGGTCTAGAGGAGGTGTAGTCCTTAGAGATTTGGAATTAAGGCAAAAAAAAGTAAGCATTTTGGGGATAAGAGATTATAGTTTTTCAACAGAGAAGTTTGGAGAACAAGCCCCAATACGGTAGTACGATTCATCAGAACCATAATACCACTGTTGGTCAAAGCGATGCAATTACTCTACATAATAATAATGCGTCAACTTGACAAAGCTCACCAAATGGTACATATGTGTATCACAATAGATCTAACAAATGGTCACAGTGATTGAAATACCAAACAAGGAAAAAAAGCATTTTGGAGAAAAGTAATGCTAAGCTTTTGGATCAACTAGAATTTAACAGAAAATCGACAAAAACTGAGTTGTCCTGCACTTTTGACAAAATAAAATACATGTGCTCTTCGACTTTTCACCATTTTAACAATTATAAAATTTGTAACTTAATAGCCTTGACAGTCTCCGGACCGAAACGTGGGCGATGAAGTAAACTGTCAACGCCATTACCCGTGCCTGAAAGCCAATCCGAAAATTTAGTAGCAAATATATTAAACCAATTCATTGAGTGCAACTAATGAAAGATAGTTTGAATTAAAAAAAAATCATTCCGAGAGCACGCCAGAACCACACAAAGGCGTGAAAACACGTCGATGAATTGATTGAAGATTTCTCTACGCTTCTCTATGACCGACATTGCAGGAGTATCTATCTTGAGTGGCAAATGCTAATGGTGTCGAGAATGTTTCCCACCAGAATACATCCTTGGCCAGACCGTGAATTGGCAATCCTACGCCTTTGTTCGCTAGGTTAACGAGTACCAAGAATCCCACAGCTGAGATCTTGAAAATTCATTCGACGAATCTAGGTAAAAAATTTGTCCAGATTTTGTAAACCTTACCAAGACATCGACACTCGTTTCCAAGATCTCGAAAAAATCATTTTGACCGGGTTACTGTCCGACATTCTGGCTGCGTGCCCGCCCACGGTTTGAGGGATGGATGGTTCTCCCAACAGCTGATGCAACTCGTGGTTCATTCGCCTCCTCTACGTACCATCCGCAATGTGCACCACACGATAGATGTTAAGTAGTACGTAAAAGTTAAGTAGTACGCAACGTAAGTACACTAGCGTTGAGAAGGAATGCCTAAGTTGGCGATCCAGAAGTTTAGGCACTATGTCGAGGGCACAAGGTTTAAGGTCGTTACCGATGCCCGCAGCCTACTGCGGCTGTTCACAATTGGCGTGGAATCAGGGAAGGCCAAACTTTTGAGATGGGCGTTAAAGATACAATCCTTCGATATAGAACGATACGAATACAGAAAGAGAAAGAACAACATCGTTGCATACTGTTTGTCTAGGTCGATGAAGCAGCGACGCGGATTACTATGAAATGGCGGCAGGAATTATGAGCGGATTGTCAAAATATCCTGATTTTCATGTAATCGATGATCAGATTCTAAAGATTGTGAAGATTGCAGGGAAAGTCGAAGAAGGTTCACGTGGAAGAAATACCCGCCAAAACTTGAACGGATTGAAATCGTGAATAAACTATACAGCCAGTTCTGATACAGCCGTTTCGACAGCAGATTCCCTTTTTAAGTTTGTGGAAAACAACTACCGTTTGGTGTTGTAATAGTGATAGTCACCATACAGCAAGTCCACAAAAAGGGGCGGAGATCCAACACATTCGTATCTACTACAAAATTCCCTACGCGTATGCTTGGGGCCTCCTTAGCCGTGCGACAAGATGCGCGGCTACAAAGCAAGACCATGCTGAGGGTGGCTGGGTTCGATTCGCGGTGCCGGTCTAGACAATTTTCGGATTGGAAATTGTCTCGACTTCCCTGGGCATAAAGTATCATCGTGTTAGCCTCATGATATACGAATGCAGAAATGGTAACTTGGCTTAGAAACCTCGCAGTTAATAACTGTGGAAGTGCTTAATGAACACTAAGCTACGAGGCGGCAATGTCCCAGTGGGGGATGCAATGCCAACGAAGAAGAAGAAGATGCTTGGTGAGACCACGCACTCGACAACAGATCGAGTTGTAGAATTTCTTCTTCAAAGTTTCAAAGGAATTTCTTAAGAAATTTCCAAAGCAATTTCTGGATTTATCTCCGAAGTAAAGTCCGAAAGGTTTCCTGGATAAATCCCTGGAGGAAATTCCAAAACAAATCTTGGGATGTAAAAAGAGATTCTTGAAGAAATTCCTAAAATTTTGTCCAAGAATAGTGGAAAGAATATTTGGAGGAAATTCCGAAGAAATTACTGGAGAAATTTTCGGGAGAATGGAATTTCTTTTGGTATCCGACGGAATACCTGAACCAATTTCGATATAGTTCCTGTGGAATATCGGCCCCATATGAATTTTTGTCGTTTTAGAGTAATAATCTGTAATAGGTTCAGGAAAAATAAAAAAAAAATACCAAGCTAGTTCGCCCCAGATGGAAAATAAAGGCATATGAGGCCCATTTTCCTTGATAATGAAACTCATATGCGGTCATTTTCAAGATGGGCAAGATGATGGTTTTTTAGTATGTGTGTGTGTGTCATCTTCTATATCTCACCCAGCTGGGAGTGTTGATCAAGTAGTACTACGAATAATTTGATCATATCTCATGCTCCGTAATGGTGCCCTTATGAAGACTAGTACTACAAAAAGGATTGACTTCTAAAGAAAGAATATTTTTTCAGAATGTGTAGAGAATGGGATGTACTTGTTGTTCATAACAGATACAGAAAAACTTCACAAGGACGCCCTTATTCGTACTAGCTACTCAGGGAATAGAAGGTCGAGAAGAGCCACCGCTGCTAACTAAAGCGTGAACCGGATTCCTGGTACTCCCACAATATCCGCGGCAATAGCAGCAAACGATGTCCTGTACGTATTTTGTTTTTAATTTCAAATTTTTGAATTTATATAGCAACAAAAGAAAGGAAAGAATTGAAGATTGCTCACTAGTTTTAGTTTTGGACACGACTCAAGTACGTATAGCTGTTAATAGAATTAATTATAATAATGAGAAAACTATAATAAAATTAGCTGTTTCAAAAAACAAATAAAAATATAAAATTTAAAAACAGATTTGGACTAGAACCTTATGACGTTATTTAGCATAAAGGCATGACGTCTTGAATAACTTGAAAAGTAAATAATGACAAATATCACTAGGAAAAATTACTGAATTATGACGAATATGCACTCTTATCATCGAAATCTTATTTGCCATTGCGCAAACGCAAAGTCTGTAGCGAACGTCGGCTTGACTATGAGGTACCGACCCATCCAGTAAAAGATTTTTGAGGAAAAAGGATCAATTGAGAACCAAAGATAAGACCAAGGATACGACAGTTAAATGCAATAAAAAGATAACAACAGAGAATTTAAAATAATATTGAGTTGATCTCACCAAATGCAAATCGAGTTCCGATGATTTTATACATCCTGCGAGAAAAATGGCTCCAATCCATAGTACCAGCAACCCTGCTGGAAACCGGGGTAATATTGCTGAAGAAGATGCGCCATCGTTTGGTTCAAAGGCAGCAGTTTTGATGACGATTCAATCTTGCACACATTCACCTTGCACACCTTGATCATCAGTCAGCAGCGCTTCATCAGATCCGTGCTGAATTGGGATGGCAGCATCTTTCTCAATTTCCGGTTTCGACAGTAGAGATCCGACAGTAGGCAGACGGCAAACAAATTCGTACACGCTGGCCTTTTGGATACGGTGAGCTCGAGTACGTTATGACGTTATATGCTGTAGTTTTATTTCATGATTTCACATTTCTCAAACACGAAAAACATTTAAATTTAGGTAAAAAGCCCGAAAATTCATAAAAATTCACGGATATATTTTTTGCATCCTTTCCGCTCTACACCTCAAGATGATGGTTTTTTAGTATGGGACAAATATGCGATCATAGGCAGTGTTCAGTCCGCAAGACGGGCTGAAGTACGGTGATTGGTCAGATATAATCAACCAATCAGAGCGCAGTAGTCATCTCGATTCAACTATAAAACAGCGCGCTGTTCGGCAATCGTCATTCAGTTGTTCAAACGTCACCGACGAAGCAAGCCGAAGCAGCAGACCCGAAAAGGAATCCAGCAACGAGCGAGAACGAGACCGACCCGACACCCGCAGCCGTGCGGCGATCAGCAGCTGTGCGTCGAGCAATAGCCGTAGGAGTGCGAGGGGTGGTGCAGCTGATTCTTGCTGATGCATCGTCACCGACGTCGCCCGATATCGCAAGCGTTACGTAGTGGTAGTGGTAGCAGCGAGGCTACGAAGAAATTTTGTGTATCCTGAAGAAAATTAATACATAGAATGAAGAACTAAACTGTGTAGCTCTGTGTTTTGCTCCAACGTTCGCTCCCTTTTCAACACCACTCCAACCGGCTCTTTTCAGAACCAATTCAGAGTTAATAATAATTTTCCAACTGAAAGAGTTAAATAATTTTCCTATCCAGAGGGAAGATCCATCGTCAACAGGCAACCAGTCCCAGACCTGCCTCCATTGCGACGGCAACCACCGGTGTTGTCCATCCGTGGCTCGGTCCCACGAGGGGAACGAGCAATCCAACCGACCAGCAGCGCAGCATACAGTCCACCTAGCTTTCAACAGGCAGTATACCTAGTTCTTACAACTGACGCCACATTATAAATGAATCAATTACCCAAAAAATGCTAGTACCCATCCTTTTCCAAAACTTTGGCGGCGCCAGTTAATATCATTTCATCACTTCTAACTTTCTTCAGGCGCTACTTTCTTGAAGCACCGGTATTCAATTTCATCCCTACATGAATCGCACTTCCAATAAATGTTGCTGTGTAAACAAGCCCAGCCTTCGTTGTATGATAATCTGACATCGTCGATTGTTGCAAAATCATTTACAAAATACAACGGTTTTGGAAATCCTTATGTATTCGGCGTGTTTCACTTGCTGCTTAGAAGAGATGGCCCTAATCCAGTCTTGAAGGAATTCCCGATAAAACAAATAAATGAATTTTCGAAGGGTTTTACGGAGTTTCCAAAGGATTTCCAGGGAAATTTTCAAAGAAATTTTCAAAACAAATTCTGAAGTATTTTCTAGAAAGATCCCAAAAAGAATTTCCAATGAGTTGATTAAGGAAATTAAAAACTACTTAATAATTGTGTAAAGAAATTCCAAATGAATTTCTGAAAAGATTCACGAAGGATTATCTATGAAGGTTGTAAAGGGATTATCGGAAGAATATCTAGAGGAAATCCCGGAGGAGTTCCTTAGGGATATTGTTAAGGAGTTCCAAGACCTCCTCACAGGAGTTAAGATGAAATGTCAGAGGAGAAATTACTGACGGAATTTCCGAAAAATATTCTTAAAGGATTTCCAAACGAACTCGTTAAGGAATTTCCAAAGGAATGCCTAACGGAATTTTCAAAAAAAATGACCGAGGCAATTCCCAAAAAAAATCAGGAAGTATTAATTAAAGAATTTTCTAAGGATTTCCCAAAGGAATTTCCGAATAAATCCCTGAAAGAATCCATGAAGGACTTTCTGAAGAAATTCCGGCAGGAATGTCTAAATTATTTTTTAAAATGTATGTACAAAGGAACTCCAAGATTAATTTTAGAATAAATTATTGGAGAATTCTTTAAAAAAAACCAATGAAAAAATGTCTGGAAGATATTTGCAAAAATTCCAGATGAATTTATAAAATAACACTGCTGAATATTTCAAAAAAAAAAAAATCAGGAGGAGTTTCCGAAGAAGTTCTTGATAGATATTTCCTGGAATTCTTGAAGATATCTGAAGAAGTATGATGATAGATCGACATTAATATCGATATTTTGAGGCTTTTTTGGCATACAGTCTTAATCCCACAGTCAAAATAAAGTTACTACAATCGTGGACAGTGCAAATTTAATCTCATTTTTTTTTAAATCGTGTATTTATTTGGTAGGCACTCTATGTTCTTAACCGCTACTGTGCCTTGATCTACTGTGGTGGTCTGCTCTACAGAATCTTTTTCTAGATGTCCATAATTCGTCATCGTTGTTGTTTCCAGTCCATATCATCGTGTGTCCATTGTGTGAATCCAGTGATCGTTGCTTTGTTCGGCTGCCATTAATCGATGTACGTTGGAGGAGTGCTTTCGAGAATAACAGTTTTGTCGTGCCACCTTACGGATTGCGCTTCTGGCGACTGACGAAGGTCTGGTGGAGGGGCTGGGAATCGAACCCATGACCATTCGCTTATAAGGCGAACGTGTAGCCAACCACGCTACGGGACCCCCTAAATCTCAAAATATCTAGATTACAGTCGATGCATCATCACCCTTCTTCAAGGGGAAGGGTTGATTGGCCGAAGCTTATTCGGCCGAACAAACCATTAGGCCGAAACCCATCTCGCCAAAAGTCATTTGGTCGTAAAAGTCATTAGGCCGGACTGGTCATTTGGCCAAATACATCACTTGGCCAAATACATCACTTGGCCGAATCAGACATTTGTCTCAATAAAGGGTGTATGGAATCAAATTGCATCACTTTCAAAGGTCGATAACATTTTGTCTCCTGGATTGATTATAACGAAATTTTGTGTACGACAGCTTCAGCATGTGTTATTTATACTGCGTGAGGTTCATTGCGAACTTTCTAGTAGTTTCGGAATTACAGTCGAAGGAACAGGACGTGCACTCACCTCAACAATCCACACCTTAAGAGAAGAAGCTAGTAATCATATTTTGTGCTAATGGCCTCAAAATAACCGGAGCTGCGGCCAATACAAAGGTACTGGACTAGGGTAAAAAAGAGCTTTGAAGGCATCCACAGTTTTGCATTATCTATATACATAAAAATGATTTTTTTTCTGACTGACCCTTATAGACTCGGAAACTACTGAACCGATTGGCGTGAAATTTTGTATACAGCGGAAATGTTTTTATGATGGGTTGTGACCCCTCCCGCTCTAGAAGCGGCTCCCATAAAAAGACACAAAAATTGCTGCATAACTCAAGAACGGATCAAGCAAATGGAGTCTAATTCGGCATGTTGAGATTTTTAAAGACCCTTTGAAATGTAGAGCAATTCAAACTGATATTGTAGATACACAATTTAAGGTTAGATTAGCGAGAACCCCGGCTGTTTTCCACTTCTATATTTAAAAACCAAAATTTAAAAAAAAATAAAAAGTGCTGAAATATAGTTTTGGTCTGCTGTTCGCCAAATTTTGGGTGAGGATCAATCTCATTATTCAGGCCGGTCCACCCTTCAGCACTTATTTTTGTTGAGAAAAAAATTCCAGCATTTATTTGTATTAACAAACAAAAGTGAAAAAATTATGCATATATCAAGCTTACATATTATATTTCTGTCCCTGAAAATTTCATGACAATCTGTTAATAGATTTGTTTCTGGCGAGTAGTTCTATGTGATGCAATTTGATTCCGTACACCCTTTAGGTCATTTGGCTGAACAAGTCATTTGGCAGAACAGCTCATTCGGTCGAATAGGTTGTTTGGCCGAATATGTTATAAACCCAAATAGGATTTGACGTCTCACTTCTCACTAATAATTTTTCACTTCTTACTGTGAAAAGTGACTGGAGAAGAAGGAAGTAAGACGTCTCTTTTCTAACTTCGCACTAATAATTTCTCATTTCTCACTTCCCACTGTAAATAGTGAGTAATGCGAGGAAAGAAGTGAGACGTCTTACTATCCCTTCGCACTTCTCACTGTAAAACGTGAGTAATGAGAAGTGTGAGGTGAGATGTCTCACATTACATTGAGTAGAACGAAGTGAAAAAGAGACGACTAACTTCTCACCTCACTGTAAAAAGTGAAAAGCGTGAAGTGAGTTGTGAGACGTCTCACTTCTCAATTCGAAATACTCACTTTCACAATATGAAGTAAGAAGTTACAAGTGAGACATCTCACTTCTCACTCCTTATTTTTCACTTAGCACTTCTCACTGTGAAAAGTGAGAAAAGCGAAGTTATAAGACCTACTTTTCACCCCGAAGCCGCAAAGCTCGTTTTCGGAGGAAACCGGCAGCATACCCCAGACTGCTAGTCTAGAGCCAACGACAGTTTTTGAGGTGGGTGCTCAAGACCTCCTTTGGATTCCGGGTCTCAGGGCGTACGGACGCTGGGGAGATTTCGGATCACGGAAACCTATATCGTACGTATTACGGTCAAACAGCGCTTTATTGGGCTCCACACAGGACTATCGAAAGGGCGGCTTCTTGGAACGGATCGGTGACGGAATAGCGACGATGAGGATAGCGATTGTCCGATTGCGGGGACGCTCCAAACTGCACGGACAGGCAAGAACTTCGAGAGATTATTTCACCGGGCCAATCGGCGGCGAGGAAGGGCGGTGCGTGGACTTCTCGACACAAAGGCGATGGTGGCGGCCACGTTGGATTACGGCGATGACGGTTAAACGATGACGGCTTTGGACCGGGTGGTGCCGGGAGAACGTGGTAGTGGCCCCAAGGGCCGATCGTCGGCTGGATGACCGCTGAATGCCTCCGGGGCAGACTGGCAGCGTGGGTTGGGACTTGGCGAACGTCACGGAATTGATCCCAGCGGAGGTGCGATGCGATGGCGTCTTTCGGCAAACAGAATGGCGGCTTTGTTGGAGGTCGTCTGGTTCGAGGCTCGTGGAATCCAGTCAGCTCGCCGGTAGCGGACGTATTGTCTTTCACTTCAGGGTTGGTGGCAACGGTCGGGTTGCAACGGACGGCTTGCGGCGGCTACGGCGCGTTGATGGCAGCCAAATACGCTTGGATGTCGGTAAACCGGGTGATGGATTGCCGAAAAATGTCACGAAACACAACTCGGATCCGTTCGTCAATTCACTGACAGGTTTTTAATCCACCTTTCGCAACCGGATCATTAAAAAAAAAACGTGTGTATACTGCGAGCTACCGGATATCAAAAAAACCTCTTCACTTTCGATTTCCTTTTTTTTCTCGAAGCTTCTCAAATCAGGAGTTAACATCAACTGTCCACTCACGCCGTTTTCCAGCTCTTTCCCGCCCAAAACTCATCAATCGATTTCATTTTGATCGCTCTTCATCAGTTCAGTGGATCTGTTCACCCACTCGGCACCCAGATTCTACGTGGCGCACTGGTGCGCTACGCGCATATATCGACTGCCCTGTACCCATGCGCGTTGATATGAAATGACCGTTGCAAATCGAAGGAAACTGAATAAAAATCGAAAGAAACTGACCAGTTCTGCCAAATGACTTTCAGCCTAATGGTCTGTTCGGCCAAATGGTATATTCTGCCAAATAACTTTCGGCCAAATGGCATTCGGCCGAACGGCTTTCGGCCATATGGCCCTTCATCCTTCTTCAGATATTCTCAGGACTTCCAAGAATTGGAACATTTCAATGAGGTTTTTCTTATAAATTGTTAAATAATATAAAATTGCTAAAATTCAATTAAAATTTTGTAATATTGACATCAACGTAATCATCACCTGAAAACTTTTTTAATTACTTTATTTACGTGTTTTTTCTTTAAATGAAACATGAAGTTCAACACAGAACGACTGAAAACGTTTTATCTGATATAAGACTTCCTTTCGACCCCAAAACTACTAGGCTTGATTTCAGAGAATTAGTAGCGTCATCAGTACCCGCTAAGCTGCGGTGGACGACGGAGGTCCTTCGTAGCTTAGTAGGGAAAGCACCTGTCATGCGAACTGGGGTCGTGGGATCAAACCCACCGAAGGGCGGTTACCCTCAATACCTTTTCCGAACTAAATCTATCACATGTTGTACATATGCGTAATCAAGTTTCAGACATAGTAATTAATTTCCACTCAGGGTGGCTAAATACCCGGCATATAGGCAATTAACTTTGAATGTACTGATCTCGAGTGGCGATCTCTCTTCGCTTGTGTGGTCGTGTTGGGATCTGACGACCAAACTGGCACAACCTCACACAACCCTACTTCATTGAGCGCCGTTGCTGATGAAGCAAGTGTGTAGGAGCCGGACAATATTAAATACTCATCCTACTTGGTTGACATTGTGTACAAAATACATTTGAGAGAGTTAGTTCTGAAAATGTATTGCGAGAGATCGGCTGGTACCTGGTGCTGGGAATTTGGTTTCATCAGTACCCGCTAATAGAGATGTCGTAAAATCCCGATTAATCGATTAGTTACTAATCGATTACTCTTGATTCTTGTCGATTATTGAATCGATTAATCATTGTATAGTAATCGATTCAAAATTAATCGATTATCACAACGATGAATCGATTAATCGGAATAATCAATTAATTTTCGACATCCTTATGATGTCGTAAAATTCTGATTAATCGATTAGTAACTAATCGATTACTCACGATTCCTCTCGATTATTGAATCGATTAATCGTTGTGTAATAATCGATTCAACATTAATCGATTATTACAACGATGAATCGATTAATCGAAGTAATCGATTAATTTGCGACATCTCTACCCGCTAAGCTGCGGTGGACGACGGAGGTCCTTCGTAGCTTAGTAGGGAAAGCACCTGTCATGCGAACTGGGGTCGTGGGATCAAACCCCACCGAAGGGGCGGTTACCCTCCAATACCTTTTCCGAACTAAATCTATCACATGTTGTACATATGCGTAATCAAGTTTCAGACATAGTAATTGTTATGGAAGTTCAACTTGGTTTACGGGCGGGGGAATGTTCGCTCGTACCAATATGTTCAGACCTCACTGTAGATTTGATTGTCTTTGTATGAAGAAATTTGTATTTATTATCCGTACTGTACTGACGTCTGGACGAAACCAAAAGTGTAAGTGCCGTTGTTATATTTGTAATTAGTTATTGTTAATAAATGTTTACAGTTTCGAGTGTCTGGCGGAACGCAACACTGGAAAACACATTTCTGTCCAACGTCCGAAAACGAACTCGGCGGGATGAATTCCCGTCGTAACATCCCTCAAACCAGCAGTTCATGTACGCACCTTTGTCGACTTCTTACGCGTAGGCCGTTGGGTTTACGCTTCTAAATATATAAACATTATCCCTCATTTTCCGCACTCCAGTAAACTATCCATCGCATATTTGTAAAAATCGACAAAAGTTTTTTTCACAACGATATAGTTTGTGATATGCATTAGTATGGAAATCTAATTAATTTTCAGAAAAATCCGGAAATTGTACAAAAACACGTTTTACAGTTGAAATTATCAGCACTGATTAATCGCTTTAAGGATTACCCCTCCAAGTATAAATCTTACTGCTGACGTCGAAATATCAATGAACCGATTACGCCAAAGCTGCCACTGCCCAACTTCAGCCAGAACTCTGGATTTACCAAAGATGAGTTATTTGAGATTATGTTTGCAAAAAGGGTGGAATTTTCGAGATCGGTTAAAAATTGTTGAAGTTAGGAACATACCTGTCAGATATCTACGTATGCTTTCTGTCGGCCATATAAATAATTTGCATTGCATTCCAATAAAGGTTAGTTCACAGACAAACAGACATAACACATTGAACATTCACTCATCAAATTCATCGTCGTGCAAACACTAACGGTATCTGTTGTTTTCACACAGATGGGCAAATCACGAACCAGATGGCGGTAGTGCGCAAACGTCAAACTCGGACAAATCCGATGGGCGCGCCACGAGTGATCGATTGGCCAACTAATGATTATTTAAACTGATCAGTAAATCAGTGAACGATGAAAATCTCACAAGTGTTATGTCTGTTTGTCTGTGGTTAGTTATCGTTCATTCGCTAATAATCTCAATGTTTAATAAAACTTACGCTTCATTCAGAGCCCCGAGGTTTTAAACAATCAAAAGGTAAGTTTTTGCATTTGTAAAATTAATCGATTTCCAGCAGACTACTGAAGAATTTCCAAAAGTTAGGCAAGCAAAATACGTCCAGTTCCGTTTACTCTCTAACTACCTTGACCCTAAACGGTTACATTTACCAGATCCACCAAATACGTCATTTTGATAATAATATTTGGTAGTGGAATGTTCCACCTGCCATGAAGACGACCTTACTGTTCAGGTTGAATTACGCGTCTATAAAGCTATAAAGTGGGGGAATTAAATGGAACAATACAAATTTTTCCTATGACATGGTGACAACAGTTTGTCCGGAAATGCGTCTTCGTGCAACAGTGTTTTACTATCTATCACTCATCTTGTTGAAATTGGTTCAGATTTGTTTATTTGCTCGACTCAAATTCGGACTATTTACCGGCTCAGTTTGTTCGCAAACAATAAAGCGAGTTCCTGCCAAAACCAGCTCTTTCTGAGAAATATGCCAGATAAAATGCACCTGGGCGGATGCTCTCTCGGAAAAGAGCGTCTGTGTTAAATCCCGGTAATCACTGTGCAAGATAATCTAGTGAGTAATGATAATGTTTCAACAGTATTTTAACGTGAAATAAATTTTGAAATACTTTTGAAAACGAAAATAACAATCGCTATTTTGAAATACACTTTAGTTGGGTATTACGCGGAGGATAAGTTACGCTTAAATCCAGTAAACCGTGTAAAACGGTTTTATCAACAATCGATTTTTTTTACAGTTCCCGACCTTTCTAAAGAACTTTGTAAATAAAACAGCTTGAAAAATTCGCGTAAATCCCGAAATCCGCAAAAAAAAGTCGTGTAAGTAGCGCCGCCAGTGTACCTCGGTTCAGCTAGTGGTAAGACATTCGTATTGTATTCGTATTGCTACCTATGAATTTTTCGAATTGCTCATGCTAGATAGAGTTGGAATCCAATTCCCAAATTTCATCTCGCTTTCAGGGGCACAAATTTTCAAAAGCAAAATAGTGCAAAAAAAATTGTTTTTCTAATCATCTTATTATTATTATTATTGTCTTTATTCAAGAAGCTTTTAGCCCTTGGCTGGCTCACCTCTGGAGACTAATCATCATCTAATTATCTTGTGAGGACTATAGGACAACCATTGTGGCAGCGGTGATTGTCCATAATGGAATAACCCTTGGTATAACCCAATTACTGGTGCTTCGAAAAGACAACGATGAATTGCGCCGATTCTCAAAGTATTATATTTAAAAAAAATAAATAACGTTCCTTTATTGAAATTTGATGCTTGAAAAAGCTAAGCTTTTTTATGTATATTTTTCTTGCACTCCGCAAGACGAATGTTTTTAAAACTGCGTACGTCCTTGTCGCAATGAACTCCGGAATGTTGACTGCATCATAAAGCTTATCTAATCAACAGAAACAGCAGCCAAACATGTTGGCAGACTGACGGCGAGACGGGTAGCAACTGCCGAGTTTGTATTCACGAGACTTCTACCATTGAACGTGATACTGTTCACATGTTTGCACGTACCACTAATGACTCACATTACGGTAGGTCCAAATCGAAATCACATCCCACAAGAAGTGAACTCCTGCAGGCGATACCCATTTGTTCACAGCTGTTTGCCTGGTGCCTTGTACTCCATTGGCCTTCTCATCCAACTCCGTGCTTTTGGTACAGACCAAACGTGCGTCGGCCCAGTTGAGTGCTGTAGATCGTACGTACTTCGTAAAGGGAGATATTTGTTTTGAAACTCATTTGCGTTCCTACGAGGTGAAGTACGCGAGACAAATTATGTTTGTCAATGACATTCACTGTTTTGATTGACTCAACTGTCTACAAATGGTGTGCTCAAAACCTGTTTGTCACGTTCCATCGATGATGCATCGCACTGGCTACTGTACATAAACAAATCGGAACTATTGGCTCAGTTGTGCTCAACACGTGGAAGTGCTGCGGGCCGTGGAATTCTGTACAATGTTTTACCATGCATCGAATGTCTCAACTTTAGGAAACACCATTAGTTAGTACACTAGGGTTAAATTTCAAGGATAAATAGGATTTGTTCCCCTGATAAAATACTTTCTGGTGATCTCGAAAGTTTTACCAAATCTCGAGGCGTAGGTTTGATTCTGATCGAGGGGATCTTTCGAGTTTTAATTGATCTCTGTTTATCTGAGCATAGATCATCATTGTGTCTGTTCTGCTATTCCATTTGGAATTGCTATTCATATTTGGAATCGGAAACATTGTGTTACTGTTGAAAGTGCATTGAAACACTTAGTTCAAAAATGCTAATTAAGCATGAGCAAGTGCCGACTCTGAGCGCAATGGGTTTAAGCATTTCTCATAACAGTAATAGAATTGAATCTGTCAAAGCCGTAGTTTCCCCTATTTCTAATAAATTAAGATTGAATGCCTGCTTCTTTCAGTAATCTTAAGATTCAAAGAGTTGCTGATATAAGAAATTTATATTTCAATCATAATCGAAACCTAAGTATTAACAATTTTGATGTCATGAGTAGTATTTGCCCACTAAGGTGCGTCAGCCTATGTATGTAAAAAATAGGCTACTAAAGAAAATTGTTCTTCTTACGTTTATAAAAAATGCAATCGTTATTAATGGCCGCCCGTGAAGGCCCGTAAAGTTCACAACATAGACCGCATCAACTTGAAGATGATATACGCATCCTCCCTTTTGCAATTCTGTATTATGGATCAAGAGGATTGTAGAGGACTACTACGTTCTGCATAGCGGCCTCATCGACCTTAATATGAAAATCACACTCACGAAAAGATGCCTTTCATCTACCTATCAATTGGTTGCTATCTCTTATTCAGACAACAGAAAATGTACAAAAATACTTTTATTGACATTTAGCGGCAAGGTGAGCGTTTGATTGATTAGCCATCATAAACGAACGATTATGGTATCAAAGTCTGATGAATGGTTGAATCATCTGCATTAACACTTGTCACGACCGAACCAAAGGGCAATGATTTTTTGAAGCATCACCTATATGATGGTAATAATGGCATGACATTAATTTTGGTCAGCAACGTGACATTGTTAAACTAGTGAAATGTTGTATGACAATTTCATATGCGGTCAAACGGTTTGAGAAAACAACATCAAGTCCGTTTCCCTGTGCAGAGCATATGATTACATATGCACGACCATGTGCCGCTCTCTAGCCTAATCGTAGCCCACCGAGTGTTTGCTTACCAAGGAGGTGCGGCTCACAACAGCGCATAGTGGACTACAGCATAGGATACTAAGGACAAGTATCCCGGAATCCAAAACTAAATGCGCTCGTGTTTTCAAGGATACCACATTTAAAACGGAAGCCGCGTACAACTGTCATTTTTATTATTCCGGCTGTGATGCGTCGCAGCATGCATTGAAAAACAAAAATGACAATTATGCGTGGTTTCCGTTTTGAATGGGGTGTCCTTTAAAATGCATTTAGTTTTGGATTCCAAGATGCTTGTCATTAACTCATTCATTCTGCCGCGCAGCGTATGACATAAAATTTGCATTGTTGTGAAATGATTGGACAAAGAAAAAATGAAAATAGCTTCACACTGCCCTTATTTTGACATTCAAAAACATGGTATGCAGTGTGGTGAAATCGCGATTATTATATAAATATCAGTTCAAAATGTCGATTTATGAAAATTAGAAAAACTCAAGTGGTGGAATTAAATGGGATTGTACAAACTCGTCTTATGACAAGTGAAGACATTCCACTTAAAAGCTCAAAATAATTTTCTTAACAAAAACTTGTTTGAATGCATGCGGATACAGACATAATTATACGCATATGAAACTAGAAACCAGACATTAAAAATCTTATGGGGATTTCCTTGCCCCAATTTGCCCCTTTGACGTATATGAAGTCTTCAAATATCACAAACGACACCATATTTAAAAATCGTTATTTAAAGTTAAAGTTACAAAAGAAGACAACTTTTCGTCATTCGATGCGCCATATTTTTGTAAAACATAAAAAAAAACTTGAAATAAAATATCAAAAATGTTATTCCCGAAGACACTAATGCACAAAAAGAACACCCTAAAGTGGTGAAAAATCACTATTGCCGCCAAACGTGCCACTGTGCACCTGTTTCCCATGTTAGGGACGGCTGATCATCGTCTGAGTGCCTGCGAGAAACTCTAAACGAAACTGTCACCATGGTCCACCGGAAAATATAAGAAATATTCCTCCGGGGGGTTGGTTTCTCTGCATTGAACAAAAGCAACGAACAATCAACAAGAGAATACCGACCGGAGCAATCGGTGATGACCCCAGCAATGAAAAGGGGGTTGGCGATTGGAAGCTCGGTTCATGAAACTGCAAATCTCTCAACTTCATCGTAAGCACACGTATTACTCGCTGTTGTACTGAAAGACCATCAATTTGGCATCGTAGCGCTACAGGAAGCGTATTGGAAGCGATCGATGGTGTGAATGTTTAAAGGTAGTCATACCATCTACCAGAGCTGCGGCATTACACACAAAATGGGAACAGCTTTCAAAGTGATGGGCAATATGCAAAGACGTGATCGGGTAGTGGCCGATCAATGAGAGAATGTGCAAGTTGGGGATCTAAGGCCGGTTCTTCTTTAGCATAATCAATAGCTCACACTCCTGAAGCACTGATGACGATAAGGGCGCATTCTACGTGCAGCTCGAACGTGAGTGCAACAGCTGCCCAAGCCACAACGTCAAAAACATCTTAGGAGATTTGAACGCCCAGGGGCCTGTAGCATAATCGAAATTGTACTAATAATATTAGTAGAGTAGCTTGTAACTTGTATTTTCTGTTGCATAATGAATCTACAAGTATGAATTTACAAGACTAATATTACAAGTAAACCGCACTAAGAATATTAGTGGAATTTACAAGTAACTGTTGCATAAAGAAAATACAAGTAGAAACTATTAGCGTTGGCTTGTAGTTTCTTTTACAAGTATGAATGGTGCTGTAATTTAATTTACAAGTAGCTTTTATTTTATTATTTTAGCTGTGCAAAGTAATTATGTATAGTTTAATTGTTTTTAACGACTTAACAGAGAAAGAAACTATTATTCTAGTTGCTTCAAATTAACATATAATGATATATGTACTGGGCTCTAAGAATAAATTTCTCGTTCCCATATAACACTGAGAATTATGAAAATTGTCAAATGACTTTGCATATAGTAGAAGTAATTCAAGTGCTGACATCAAGTATTCAAATGGTGGAGCGCTAAAGATCATTAGCAATTATGCAGTACACAGAAACCCAAAACTACTCATAAGTGGGTTGTTTTAGCTCAAATCCGCACTTTGGACCAATAACCCTATTTTGAGTCAAATGAGTTTCCTAATACTTAGTAGTTTAACTTAATCCACTTAAAACATATTAACCAAAGCTGAGTTTGGTTTACCCAAAATTGAGAATATATTAATTTACTGAAATTTGTATTATTGTATTATTATACTAAACAATCTTGTTTAAGACCATACATATTGCATTATGTTTGACAACAATCATGGGAAAGAAAGGAAAAACGGGAAAATTACCTAAATTCTGAGTAGAATTTATTACGATATTTTCATCAGCAAGGATTTTGAACTAAAGAGAGATCGTCCAAATTTCATAATCGAATTAGAAGCAAAATCTAAACCCGCATAAGTCTTACACAGTCGTAAATTAAACCCTCTTCAAAAACCCACAACAAACAAGTCTAGCGGGATTCGATTTATCATGGAGGATACGTTTGCGTAACTCGCCTTAATTAAAACTTAAGTCAATCCTAAAGATCACGTGAAAACGACTCCAGTGTGCATTACATTGGCTTGGTTAAAAATACCAAAACCACGAAGCCGGCTTAAACCGCGGAATCAATAAATTTACAGAGAGTGTTCCGTGCATACCTATCGCAGTCAAAATATATATTCTATCCACAAATTTGCAAACAAACGTAAACAAATCGTTTACCTCCTCATTGACAGTGAACTGTCGGATGAATTTGTAAAATTAACCTGACGGACTTGTAATTTCAACCTTACTAATAATACAAGTACTAATATTATTAGTTGGCAAAAGATTATTATGCGACGCAAATTACAAGTACTTGTAATTTGTTGACTTGTAACTTGTAACTTGTAGCTAATATTATTAGTCTGATTATGCTACAGGGCCCTGGGGCCTGTAGCATAATCGAAATTTTACTAATAATATTAGTAGAGTAGCTTGTAACTTGTATTTTTCTGTTGCATAATGAATCTACAAGTATGAATTTACAAGACTAATATTACAAGTAAACCGCACTAATAATATTAGTGGAATTTACAAGTAACTGTTGCATAAAGAAAATACAAGTACAAATTATTAGCGTTGGCTTGTAGTTTCTTTTACAAGTATGAATGGTGCTGTAATTTAATTTACAAGTAGCTTTTATTTTATTATTTTAGCCGTGCAAAGTAATTATGTATCGTTTTATTGTTTTTAACGACTTAACAGAGAAAAAAACTATTATTCTAGTTGCTTCAAATTATCATATAATGAAATACTGTGCAATAAGAATAAATTTCTCGTTCCGATATAACACTGAGAATTATAAAACAAAACTACTCAAAAGTGGGTTGTTTTAGCTCAAATCCGTACTTTGGACCAATAACCCAATTTTGAATGAAATGAGTTTCCTAACACAGTAGTTTAACTTAATCCACTCAAAAGATATTAACCAAAGCTGAGTTTAGTTTAGCCAAAGTTGACTTTATTCATCTAAAAATTGAGAATATATTAATTTACTGAAATTTAAAGCCTGTCCACGTTAGATTTCGGACACCCATCTTTAATCGCGATTTTCAAACAGTTTTACCAACCATTGAGACGATCTATTTACATGACAGCTCAATCTTTTCGCTTTACAGCTGCTTTCAGCATGCCTTAGCTCTTGTTAAAAATGATGAAATTGGGACAAATCAATTGAATATTATCTAACTGTCCGAAATTTATCGTGGACAGGCTTTATATTATTGTTTTATTGTAGTACTATTGTATTATAATACTAAACAATCTCATTTAAGACCATGCATATTGCTTTATGTTTAACAACAATCATGGGAAACAAAAAACGGAAAAACTACCTAAATTCTGAGTAGAATTTATTACGATATTTTCATCAGTTTGTAGTTTGAACTAAAAAGAAATCGTCCAAATTTCATAATCGAATTAGAAGCAAAACCTAAACCCGCGTAAGTTTCACAATACACGTAAATTAAACCCTCTTCAAAACCCACAACAAACAAGTCTAGCGGGATTCGATTTGTCATGGAGCATACGTTTGCATAACCTATCAATCGCCTTAATTAAAACTTATGGCAATCCCAAAGACCACGTAAAATGACTCCAGTGTGCATTACATTGGCTCGTTAAAAATGCCAATACCACGAAGCCGGCTTAAACCACGGAATCAATAAATTTACAGAGAGTGTTACGTGCATATCTATCGCAGTCAAAATATATATTCTATCCACAAATTTGCAAACAAACGTAAACAAATCGTTTACCTCCGCATTGACAGTGAACTGTCGGATGAATTTTGACAGGTAAATGAACCTGACGGACTTGTAATTTCAACCATACTAATAATACAAGTACTAATATTATTAGTTGGCGAAACATTATTATGCGACGCAAATTACAAGTACTTGTAATTTGTTGACTTGTAACTTGTAACTTGTAGCTAATATTATTAGTCTGATTATGCTACAGGGCCCTGATTGATAGACATCGTCGTCAGGATTATCGTAGCGCTAACATCATATGGCGTCATCTTGTTCATTCAATGTTATCTGTTAAGATGTAAGTTTATTAAATGAAAGAAATGATTCATGTAATGTATTGAACCGAAACCTCTCAAGTAATGGAAAGCATGTATGACTTAATATCAACGAACTTAAGTGAGTTCTATACTAAAATAAACGTCGCATCGTCGCAACGTCGCAATCCTGATTAATCAGTCTCCCCTGAAACAACTCTTAGGGCCAATGCCTACATAGCGGATTTTTAAGCTGTTAACCTTAACGCAGCGTCCGTGCAACGTACCCAACTTCAAATATAGTCGTGCACACGTACACGTGTGCATTACTCCATTTTATGCTGGGTACCTTGCGTGGGTACAACTGCATGGTTATCGGCCCTTAATCGGCTACTCGTCGGAGTATTAATTTTATCGATATTAGCACCTTATAGGCATGATGCTTCATAATCTTGTAGTAGCTACTTCTCAATTTTCGTAATCGTCACCGCCGTAAGAAGCTAAGCCTTTTAGATAAGCGAGAAAATACAAAGCTGATACCACCAGCATTAGGATTACCCATCGGAATTAACTGAGGCAGGAGAAATTCAAGAAATTAGATGCTAGCTGCTGCAATAACATTTGCCGTCAGAAACTTTATCTTGTTTTATTATCTTGGTCGATTCCTTGATTGAATTAAGGTCAACTTGCCCAAATAACAAAATGCCTTTTTTAAACAAGTCCAACTACTTCTAAAATCGAATTCACCGAGTAGTGATATTGCCTTTCTTGTATTTAGTCAAGACACCAACCTTATATGCCGGTAATATGGTTCGATGTACCATTTTCTTCATAACTTTACAACGCAACGGTCAATCGATATCAAATAGACTTGTTCTAAATGTCGAATGCATTTTGTTGCGAGGAAATCGATTAAGAATTGCTATATGAAAAGTTGTCTAATGTTTTTCTCAGCTTTTATGCACACACATACACACGTTCATACACACGAACAAACAGACATTTGCTAACACTATGGGTTTTAAAGACTTGTATAAACAGTAATTGTTTCGTTTTCGGAGTGAAATGGTAGCTGTGGGGCTTGAAAAACTTTCGGTACAAATTTATTGTACGAGAAAGGCAAAAATAAAGAAGTGCTGCAGTGCATACCGGCCTGGATAATTGGCCTAATGTTGGTCCAAAATTGGGTCAATTAAAATGGCAAAAGTCAATTCAATACATTCAGCTTACCTGATGCTATAAGTAATAAAAATGATCATGGAATGTTTTTCATCATATCTTTTTATTTTTCATTCTACATTTTTGCATGCACTAGAGAGAAAAATAATATTGCAATACGTTTGGTCATTGTTGAGGCTTAAAAACTTGAAAAATAGAAAAGTTATAAATCGTTTTTTTTGTATCATATTTGAAATAATTGCAAGTTAAAAAGGGGCACATTATGGTAATCTCATATACACATCTCATATACTCTTTATACAGATACTGTATCAATATAATACAAAATTGTGAGATTTCAATTCACAATTGAAATCTCCCGGAAATGTACCTGTATCCCCAAAACAGAACTAGTAATGGACTTTAATTAAATTTGTGAACTCTCGAGTTGCAAACGAATGTCAGGTAGGATAAGACAGTATAATGAGCCCCATCTGGATAAAACGCCCCTCTTTGATTTCTAGAAAACTATAACTAACTACGGGTCGAAATCAGTTGGTACCCATAAATATTTGTAAAATCATCATACTATGTGAATGTGGAAGTATTTTTGTATTAACTTTCAATGTTTGTTTGCTCAACATTCTGGAGCGACGCTAGCATACTTTCCGCAAAACTTGTACTGGAACACTTAGACCTGTGCGACGCCGCGCCGCCGCCGCCGCCGGCGATTTTGGGTCGGCGCGCCGCCGATCATAATTTTGCCACGCCGATGACTAATCGCAATAAAAAAATCAATTAACTTGAGTCGAGTCGAGTAAAATAAGAGACACTGAAGATGGCCTGACAGAGACGAAATACGTATTTGTAAGACAATACAACGTGGTGGAATTGATTGGAATAGTACTAAACTCGTGTTATGATTGTTGTTGTAAGTTAGTTGTTAGTTAGAATTCAATTTCAAATCTACCTCAAGTGATGGTGCCTCTAAGCTCTAAGACAGTGTGGTGACAAACATTTGATAATGAATTGGTTGGTTGATTAGTTGTGAATTTGAATTGGGCTGTATCTAGTAGATTTAATCTACTAAGTAGAATAATACAAAAATGTTGAAATGGTCTTTGGAATTCGTCTAAGCCAAAACCTCATTTAGTCGGGCACCTAAATCTGTAGGCAGTCAGTACATTCAAAGTTAATTGCCTATATGCCGGGTATTAAGCCACCCGGAGTGGAAATTAATTACTATGTCTGAAACTTGATTATGCATATGTACAACATGTGATAGATTTAGTTCGGAAAAGGTATTGGAGGGTAACCGCCCCGGTAGCCGGTAGGAGCCGGACAATACTAAATACTCATCCTACTTGGTTGGCATGATGTGTACAAAATACATTTGAGAGAGTTAGTTCTGAAAATGTATTGCGAGAGATCGGCTGGTACCTGTTGCTGGGAATTTGGTTTCATCAGTACCCGCTAAGCTGCAGTGGACGACGGAGGTCCTTCGTAGCTTAGTAGGGAAAGCACCTGTCATGCGAACTGGGGTCGTGGGATCAAACCCCACCGAAGGGGCGGTTACCCTCCAATACCTTTTCCGAACTAAATCTATCACATGTTGTACATATGCATAATCAAGTTTCAGACATAGTAACTGTAGGCAGTGTTGTTCTACACTCTGTACAAAAAATTCTGCTCTATGATTTTTCTCCATCCAAACGATTTTACAATCTTAACTAAGTAAGTGCAATTAATAGAAGGCTATTTGAATTTTCTAAATGTCCATCGTTTGATGGAGTAAAATCAAAGAGCAGAATTTCTTGCACAGAGTGTAAGACAACACTGCCTGTAGGTGACTCGCAAATTGTGTTTGTTGTGGCACATAAGCTTTTGTGAAGGCTTGAATACATCCCTAAAGCGCCAAAACCACTTGGTATATTTCCTAGTAAATTCCTCCAGATATTCCTCCGAAAAGTTTCAATAAAAAACCTTGGAAAATTACTTCATGTATTCTTCCGAAAATGTCTTTCAAAATTTCTCCGAAAATTCTTTCAGAAATTCCATTACGGATTTCTTCAAAAAATCCTTCAGGAATTTCTTCAGGAAATTCCTTATGGAATGCATACAAAAAAATTGTTTCAGTAATTTCTACGAAAAATGTTGTTAAGAATTCCTTAGGAGAATCGTTAAGGGATTCCTTCGGAAGTTTCTTTAGCGATTCCTCCGGATATTTCTTAATAAATTTCTCAAGAAATTCCATTTGGAGTTTCTTCAAGAACTGTTCAGCAACTCTTCAATTTTTTAAAGGAATTCCTCCTTGTGAATTTCTTCGGCAACTATTCTATGAATTCTTCAAATAAATTCTTCCAGAGATTGCATAAGGGATTTCTTCCAAATTTTCCTAAGGAATTTCTTCAGAGCTTCTTCCAGCAATTTCTTTAAAACATTCTTCGAGAATTCTTCCAGAACTTTCTGCAGGAATTCCATTGAAAATGCCACCATGGGTTTTTTACGAAATTCTTTCAGTAATACCTTCGGATTTTTTCAGTGTTAGTTGTTTAATTTATTAATTTAATATTTTCAAAAATTCAATTAGCAACTCCACCGAAAACAATTTCATTATCTAATTAATTTTCAATGGATTTCCTGGAATAAATCTAAGAAGGAATCCGGGAGGCTTTTCGAAGAAATTTTTAAGGAAACCCCTGGTGAAATATCCAAAAGAATTCTTGGTGGAGTTTTTTTTTTAGATTATTCAAGGAACATTTTTTGAGGAGCTCTTAAATGAATTTTTGGAGAAGCTTTTGAAGAAATTCCTGGATGGTTTTGTGCAGGAATTTCAAAATATATGTCAGAAGATTTTATGAGATTTTGAAAGTATTTCTAAACAACTTCCCACAAACCACGTAGGTCGAATTTTCACATTTTCAAACCCACCCCCTGTCCCCCCTAGTAGACTTTTCCAAAACCCCCTCCCCCCCCCCTGAAGTATACGTAGACTTTTTCAAATTTAACAAAATGTCATGAGTGATTGGAAAAAAATTGGAAATCAGCCACGTTTTCAGCAATTCAGATATACAAATTTCAAACCTAACAAAATAAAACTGAATAAAATCCAACTCAATATCAATTAAAAATTCAAAACGAAATCAAATTCAATCCTCTGTCCATAGCTCGTGAAACCAAATCTCGAAGCCAATTAATTTAATTTCTGTTGGATTTGATTCCTCCTAGAGGTATGCGCCACCGCCACCGGAACTTGCATAGGCGCGCCACTGCTTAAAATCTGTCACGCAACTGAATGCCGGTTCAAATTTGTAGAAAACCCAATAATTTTCAGAATTTGGAGTTGAAATTCCGAGAACGTCAAGTCTACATTCCAAAAAGTTTGTCGTAGAAATTCCGTAGAATTTCCCGATTGATAACCTTCAAAGTTTCCAGGTAATACTCCAAAGAACTCTATTTCCGATATTTCTCTAATTCCGATATTTTTCTTGAAAATACCATTCCGTTGAAATCTCAAGAATTTTTTCTAAACTCCAAAAGTTATTCCGTTAAAACGTCGAGTAATTTCCCGTGAAAATTTTGAATTATTTCCCGTTGAAACTAAAGGTTTCCTACGATATTTTGACATTTTTCTTGCAAAGTAGAAGGGATTTCCTGAAGAAATTTAAAAAAATCCTATGGACATTCCAAAGAGTTTTCCAGATAATTTTCGGTGGAAATTATGGAGGATTTCAGTTGAATTTGTGGTGAATTTATCGTAAAAAATAGAAAAAATTTTCATGAAAATTTCTAATGCTTTCTTACAAGAATTGCAATATTTTTGTGAAAACTCAAAGAGTTTTGGTGGGGAATTAAAATAATCTCTCGTGAAAGTTTCAAAAATTCCTTTTTCATCGATAATTCCACAGAATTTTCATTAGAACTGCCGAAGAAATTGCCGTTAAATTTCGAATAACTTCGCTCATATGTATGTCCATAGAATTCCTTGCGAAAATTCCAAGAATTTCAGAAATTATGGAAAATTTCCCGGCGACTTCCCAGAAAATATTCAGTGGAAATTCTGAAGAATTCCTCACGGAAATTTTGGAGAATTCCTCTTGAAAGTTCCAAAGAATGTCTTCTGGAAATTCCAAAGACTTCTTCTTGGATATTCAAAATGCTTCCTTTGTAAATTCTAAAGAATTTTTCATCGAAGTGCGATATAATTCCCGTGGAAATTCTAAAGAATCACTTGTAGTTTCTAAAGAAGTTCCTACCGAAAATCAAAAGATATTTTAGTAGAATCTACAATGTAATCAATGTAATCCATACGGAAATTTTGAAATTTTTTCGAAATTAAAAAAAATCAAACAAGTGAACTTTGCACTGCCGTATGAAATGTTTTCCGAAAAAAAAAATAAAAAAAAGTCTACGTAGACTTTTCGTATACCCCCGCCCCCCTTCGTAGACTGATGTAGACTTTTTCGAACCCGCTCTCCCTCAAGAGTCTACGTGGTTTATGGACAACCCCTAAAGGAATTTCGGAAGGAACATTTGAAGGAAT
The DNA here is from genome assembly GCF_024139115.2 of Armigeres subalbatus. Taxonomy (NCBI): domain Eukaryota; kingdom Metazoa; phylum Arthropoda; class Insecta; order Diptera; family Culicidae; genus Armigeres; species Armigeres subalbatus. The sequence continues at coordinate 926,355 of NW_026943741.1, forward strand.
TTCCGGAGGAATTCTCAAAGGAATTTATGAAGAAATTTCCAATAGAATTTCAGAGGGAATGCCTACTGGTATTTCTGAAGTCATTCCTAAAATTCTTCAGGATTTTTTTTGTAATTCTCCAAAAAATCTTATGAAGATTTGTCCAGGAATTCCCTCGTATATTGCCTCAAGAAGTTCTACAAAAACTCCTCCGGAAACGAATACCAGAAAGTCTTTCGAAAATTCTCTCAACTATATTAGGAAATTTCTCTCAGGAATTATTTAGGAAAAAGTTCCTTAAGAAATTTGGTAAAGAAAACCTTTGGAAATCGTTAAGTTGTTTTCTCGAAAATTTCTCAAGAAATTCTTCTAAGAACTCTTTTGGAATTAGTTGAAAAGTTCTAGGGCGAAATTTCCTTAATAATTCCTGAACAAGTTCCTGAAGGAATATCCGTAGAAGTCCCTGCAGGTTTTTTTTTCAAAGTGACTCCTGAAGAAACTTCTGACAGTCTTAGATATCTCCGAAAATTCCTTTGGACATTCTGTCAAGACTTCGTTCAGAAATTCGGATATACCTTCTGAAAATCCTTCTTTTGAAATATCTACAGAGAATGTTTTAGGAGTTCCTCAGAAAATTGTTTCAAAATTCAAAATCTCTAAAAACTCCTTTAGAAATTTATTAACGGATTACTTCGGAAATTTCTGTCAGCTTCGGAATTTTGCTTTGGAATTTCTTTGAAAATCAATTTGATATTCCTTCGGAAATTTGTTTTTAGTAATTCCTCTAGGAGTTCCTTAGCAAGTTCCTTGACAATAATTGTTCCTGAAATTCCCATAGGTATTCTTCAAAAACTACTTTAAGCAATTTAATACAGAATTTCTCAGGGTAATCCTTTGAAAATTCCTCCAGTAAATTCTTTGGTAGCTTTATGACGCTACCTACAGACACTGACAAAACTAGCTCTGTACACATCGTTGATTCGTCCAGTCGTCCTGTACGGCCATGAATCATGGATGTTAAAAGATGCAGATTATCAAATTCTCAAAGTGTTTGAGTTGAAAATACTGTGCTCAATACTGTGGTGGAAAATGGTAAATGGAGCAGACGAATGAATGAACCACGAGTTAAACCAAGTATACAAAAATGCAGACATAGGCAGGTTTATAAACTGAGGCAGATTACAGTGGGTTGGACATGTAGTGCGTATGCAGGAAGAGAGACCAGCAAAAGAACTTGCAGAGAACCTGGAACAGGACGTTGGCTCTGGGGTGTGCAATCGAGGAGGATGCGGAAGCAGCCGCTGATGCATTTTGGAAATACTGTTAGGAATTCCTTCGAAAAGTCTGTGGGGATTTGCTCAAAATTTTCTTAAAAGGTTCCTACTACACTTTCCAACACTACTTCAGGAATTTTCTCGGAAAGTCCCTTAGAAAATTCTCTTAGGAATTCCATCAGAAAATAGTTCATTCTTTAACAAATTTCCGAATGAATTCTTGCAGGAATATTTTATGTTTTACTAAAGGAATTTCCCAAAGAGAACCTGAATGGATTATTCTTTCTGAAATATAAAAATTCTGCAGACATTGTCATAGGATTTTACGAAGGAATTCCTAATGAAATTGACTGAGAAATGCCTGTAGAAGTTAAAAATCATAGTTTCCTCCAGAAATTCTTTCAGAAACTTTACCAAGAGCTTTGTTGGCATATTTAGGCAAATTTCAGGAAAATTTTAGATTTTTCTGAAACTTAGTTATTTTTAAATCAAAACGACTGAAATGTATCTAAATCCTAAATTGGAAATAACTTTTGAAAAAAATGTTATTACCAATTTGTTCTATGACACCGAAATCTAATTCTTAACACTTTGGGGTCACGAAAAAATGTTTAAATTTGATTAATCAAAATCAAAGAGTAACAAAATAGTGGTAATTCAAATAACATTTGAAATTAGGTATTGATTAGTATCACCGGCAATTGACTATTTTGAATGTGCTGTTTGATGATCAGCAAACGCAGAATAATGCAATTTTAATCCACCGCCGCCGCCGCCGATAAAGTCAACGGCGCGCCGCCGTGACGCCGCCGCCGCCGGGGCAAAAGTGACCACCACGCCGCCGCCGCCGATGATATGACCGGCGCACAGGTCTAGGTACACTCAGTTGGGCAAAGAAATAACTTTTCTCAGTGGTTATTCTATATAATAAAAATGAAATGGTCTGTGTTCGTATCCGCTTAACTCAAAAACGGCTGGATGGATTTTCTTCATTCCTTCTGCAAATAGGTTCGTTATCGTTTCCGACGGGTTTATATGATATTCCCTAATACGAAAATCGCGAATTAGGTTGAGTAAATCGTGAAAAACTAAAATTAAGAATCGTATGGAAATTTCTCATGGGCAGTTCACAACCCGCATTTTTGCCTACTATACAGGACAACGTCTGCTGGGTCGACTAGTATGATATAAAATTGCTTCCATCTTTAAAAACGTTACGTTTTTCAAAAATATGTTTCACTGGTCAAAACGCCTCAGGACAATATGCCCTTACTATCTGGACACAAGCACAGCGAGCCTGCAGCAGTTGCTTCCAAATAATATCGAAAATATTGAAATGTATTTCACACCAGCTGAAATGGACTTATGTTTGTTTTTTAATATCAAGAACACAAGGATTTGTAACCGTTTTTATTATGGGATTGATAAAATACTAATAAAGGGCTATGAAACGTCTTTGGTTAAGGTGGGGCGTATTGCCCAGGCACTTTTTGAAATTAATTTTCTCACGACTTTTAAAAAAAGCTTTATTACTTGTTATCTGTAATATTTTTATATGACTACTCAAGGGCAATGCAGACTACCAAATAACACAAAGTTTGCATAAATTACGTTGAAAAGTTAAAAGTTATCAAAGAGTTGCCTTAGGGGGGAGGCATATTATACCGTCTTACCCTATGTTTAGTCGAAAATCATTTCCTTAGTGCCATCAATCAGTCTTCCGTATTTCGAGTAGATTGTGATCAACACAACGCATGAAGAGTTTGATCGGTACCTTGTATTGTATGTAAAATTTAATGTTTTGGTATAAAAATTGGACTACTGTGATGAAAAACAAGGACAACTGACAAATCACACACACATCATAAGAGTTACAGCGACATTAGCATTCTAATATTAAATATTTTATGCATCTACTGTTTTTCGTCATCACCCTATGAAACGTCAAGTAGGCTTTGACCTCTAGACCTATTGTTTTTTATGATAATTGGATAGAAATGGCTCTCACTAGTATGTAATGCAGACTATTCTAAACCGTTAATTTTTGCGTAAAAAGTTTAGTCACATTTGTTCGTGCATGATTAATATTTCACAGCTTTATGTCAAAAACCCAACTTAATTTACCAAGTAGTGATACTGCCTTTCTCGCATTTAGTCAAGACATCAACCTTATATAGCGCTTGTATGGTTCAATGTGCCATTTTCTTTATAACTTTTAAACGCAGTGGTCGATCGTTATTAAATTCATAAGAGATCAACTAGCCTTTTCCTCCTGTCGAATAAAACTTGTTGCGAGAAATTCAGCAATCAGAAAACTGTTTGCCGAGTATCGCTATTAAGCAAGCCAGCATTCCGAATTTCAAAAAAAAAAAAAAAATCCGAGATTATCCACACACGAAATCAGCACAAACGGCTGCCAAAATCCAGCAATAGAAAAACACTTTGTTGAGAATATCAGCAATAATTTGAAACAAAGATTAAGTGTATGGGGTAATGATATTTACATTCAATCAACAAGCGTCAGTTACTAGTCGATTTTTGAGATCAGGGACTACAAACGCGACATATGAACACCACGATCACTTTTTTACTGCTGACCAGTGTATTTTTTTCAGTTTTAATTAGATTTTGAGAAGTATTTCAATATCTTTGTCTATACTTTTTCCTAGTGCAAATATTTTCAAACGTCCTCCATCTGTTCTTTCTTCACCTTGCAACAATAAATGGCCAATCATGTTCTATGGGGTCTCCAGTAGCCTTGCGAGCAAATGCGTAGGATTGCCAATCCGGAGATGGCGAGTTCGATTCTCGATCCGTTCTAGGATGTTTTCGGGTTGGAAACATTCTCGAGACCCTGGGCATAGTGTAATCATTGTATTTGCCACACAAGATACATATCCATGCAATGGCGGGCATAGAGAAGCATTCAATTCATAACTGAGGAAATGCTAATAGAACACTAAGTTGAAATGCGACCAAGTTCCAGTTGGAATCCAGAGTCATTGAAAAAGAAGAAGATATTCTACGAAAAGCATGTGCATCATAGTTATTTTATTAGCATGAAAGAGAATTCAAGCCGCTATCTCCCAGAATCAAATTAAACTGCAGCCAACTGCAAGAATCGATTAACTACTTTGCGCACGGAAAGTATACCTCAAGCTTAACGTTTAAGCTAGCACGAGTGATACGATTCAAACACAAAGTCAATGTAGCACATTTACTGAACGTCACACGTTTGTTGCAGTCATTAAGATATGTCATGTCGACGTCTGATAGATAAACGAGCTTAGAGCTTAAAAAGCTCAGCATGTGTTCGGCAAATGGTTATTTATAAAAAGCTTTGCTAAAGTTCGATGCAATATTAGTCTTTCTCTTACATTATGATTTCAGTATCAATTTATCAATGAACAATAAGGTGAAACGTCCTATCGTTGTGGTATGTCCTAATATCGCGGTTTGAATAGTCCATTCTGGATATAATAGCATCAAAAACAATTGTGGATCCGATAAAACTCTTCGAATAAACCACTAGAACACCTTTTGTTTGACAAAAATCCGTTCAAAATGATGAAAAATCAACATTTTTCATTAAAAAAATGCTTCCTTTGAACCTATTATTGCGGTAGTGCTAAGGTCCTATTGTTGTGGTATCACTCTCCAGAAGAAATACAGACAATACCGCAACAATAGGACTGACCTTCCAAAAATATCGCAACGATAGGCAACTGCCTCCTATTATTGAGGTAGTTTGTTTTTATTGTGATGAAAACAAAACAACATAAGTTCAACACAATTGACGTCATATTTACGAAACTAGAGTTAACGAGCATCCTATTCAACTACTGCAATGTACAAAAAGATAAACAGTTCATTTTTGAAGAATTTTCGAAATAAATTTTGTTTCGGCGCGATGCTTAACCCCTCCATAATAGGTCGTTTTACCCTATTTAGTTTAAACTAGTTTACCCAGCAAACATTATTCTGCATTAGACTGGCCCAGGAAACAAAAAGTTGTCTAATTCCACGGGGCACCCCCCAGGATTGTGTCTTTGGGTGAGAAAATCAATCTCTGAAAATTTCAGCTCAATCGCTTGTTGCATAAGCTGGCGCATTTGATTTGAAGTTTGTATGAGGATTTCAGCCAAAATGTATAGGAAAATACACCTCCGTCACTCATTCGATCTGGAAATTGGTTCTGATTGCTCGATTGACCTCAGAATTGCAAAAACGGCAGTTGGTATGCTACAGAACAATTTCACAGAACATTGTATGATGATTAAATGAACTTTTATATAGGTTTCGGCTGATGCGATTCGATCAAAAAACCCAAAAATACACAAATCAGCTCCTAATAAATCAGCCGCAAATTATATAAAAGTTCATTTAATCATCATGCAATGTTCTGCGAAATTGTTCTGTAGCATACCAACTGCCGTTTTTGCAATTCTGAGGTCAATCGAGCAATCAGAACCAATTTCCAGATCGAATGAGTGACGGAGGTGTATTTTCCTATACATTTTGGCTGAAATCCCCATACAAACTTCAAATCAAATGCGCCAGCTTATGCATCAAGCGATTGAGCTGAAATTTTCAGAGATTGATTTTCTCACCCAAAGACACAATTCTGGGGGGTGCCCCTTGGAATTCGCCAACATTTTTTTCTCCCCATAGTAATCTGGGCCAGTCTATTCTGCATGGTAGGCGAGAATGATAGTTGCAAACGGTCCATGTGAAATTTCCATACAAATCTTGATTTAAGTTGTTCACGATTTACTCAACTTGAATCGTTATTTTCGCATGAGAAAATAACAAAATGAGTTATTAACTTCAAAAGGTATATAAAGTGAATAGCTTTAATATGGTTAGGAAATATCTGGTTGAATTAAACAGCTCATAAACGTTGCATCGCCACTAGTGACATTAAAGTTTATATAAGGTATTGCGATTCTTTTCTAAAATTAGCATACTGGCTCACCAGTTACGCGCCGGGTCCCATGCGCCGAGTTGTGCGCCATGCAAAAAGTAAATAAACCAATGTCAAATAGATGTGAGCTTTCGGTAAGCTTTTCCACATTCGCTTGTAAGGTATGTAGCATATTGTCGTCCCTTTACGAAAAGATATTTTTAAGTGAAATTGTTCGAGGTTTAGTAGTTTTTGCTTTTCTTTCGCCTGTGTTGCGTTCGGGATATTGTTTAAGTGGATATTAGTAGTGCAATTATGTTTAATTTGTGATGTAATATTCTACACTTAAATTGAGTAAAGTACCATAATATGACACAATACCTTAGCGGCGCACAACTAAGCGAGGCAGAGGTGAATGAGCAAAATGCTATAATATCTCGAGAATCACAATACATGAGCGAAACAAGCCCATTTGGAACATGTTTTTCAAAATTGGATGAGACTAGAGGTGTGTGCCAGTCTAAAAATCAACGGCGACGGTGTGTGTCAGAATTTTGGTCAGCTTCGGCGGCATGAATCGGCGAAGGGATTTTTTATTACGTTCGCTTCTAAATTTTTTCTGATTTTTTTTTTTCTGGATTATTATTATTATTATAATCTTTATTAAAGAGGTTTTAGCCCAAGGCTAGTTCACCTCCGTTTCAGGATGTTTTCAAGACTAGCGGTGTATAATCTTTGAAATTTTGGCGGAAAGTATGAACTTTGCTAGAGAAGTTTTTCTAAAATATTCTTTTAGAAATAATTCTACAATATTCCACAGAACTTAATTTGAAGTTTCGAGAAATCTTCGGAATGTCCAAGGGAGGCTCTTTGAGATTCTCAAAGAAAATTGTCTTGAGTTTCATCGGAAAATTGGCATGAGAAGTTATTCAGAATTAATCAGTCTCCTCTACAGAGTTATCACAGGAATTCTCCAAAATTTCCATGAAATTCCATGAAAAAATGAATTTCCGCGGAGAAAGTTCCAAATGTGAATTTTAAAGAAAATGTTTAAAATTTCCATAAGAAGTTCATTAGAATATTTTTTTTTATTTCTATGGATTTTTTTCGGTATTTCCACGAGGATTTTTTTTAAATTTCCACTAAAATTCTTCAAAATTTGTACGTGAATGTTTTAACTTTGTGCGGAAAACTGTTTGGTATTTCAACGATAATTTTTTGCATTTCAAAGAAATTGCTTTGGATTTCTACGGAAAATTTTTATCTTTGATATTGCTTTTCTTACCGAAGAATAAACAACCGTGCAAATTTTTCGAAGCACTAAAACAAATGCTAACACTTCCAATTGTACAGAAATAAGCGAAAGAACAATCCAAAACACCATTCTTGCTTTTTTTTTCCACACCCCGAAAAGCACTTTCTTGCAGTTGAGACGTCATCCATTTATGGAGAAACTGGTGGGAACATTTTGGTGGAACAATATTTTTGAACGAGAGTCGAACACGGTGCAAAATTTGCAATAAATTCTTCGATAAGTCCTTGGGTAATAATTTAAAAAAAATGTCGTTTTGCTGAAAATCATGCGGCACTTGGCCGAAATGAACGTTTGGGCGAAATGATTATTAATCGAAAACGGTTTGTCGAAAAATTTCATTTGGCTAACATACGGCCTAACTGGTAATTTGACCGAAAACCCATTGGACCTAACAGGTCGTTTGGCTAAAATGGTTGGTTGGTCAAATAGGTCATCAGATCGAATATGCCGTTTAATCCTATGTCAGAAAAGGGTCATTTGGCCTAAAATGTCGAATTCAGTCACATGCTCAGGAACAGTACTGCTCAGGAAACTTAGTAATCGTCTTTTTGCGACATCTGTGAGGAGCAGAGTTATTCTATGACAGAAGAGACATAGATAGTTCCAGCATTTAGAATGGTCCACACAAAGAACCGGGATCAAGGGTTGGTTCTCGAAATAGCGGTTCAGCTGGTACGGAATCTGAACAGACCGTACGAAGTTGAATATCCATCGATTGAAGTATTCTTCACTTTCGTTCGTGGAAATGCGGTTCTGCATATTGCGAGTCGATATCACGAATGTCCGCATCTACCACAGTGCAAATATTTAATCCGACCACTACCTCGTTGCAGTATGCCTGCACTCGAAGCCCTCGACGGTATACAAAATACATCGAAGCTGGACGCCCCTGCTTAACATTGGGCGGTTACAAGATGGTAGGCTAGCCCAAGATTACGCGCAGCAGTTGGAAGTGGTACTCCCAACGGAAGAGCAGTTAAGCACAGTTTCTCTTGAAGATGGCTGGAGAGATGGAACCTACTTACAAACGAGCGTGAGTTGATCCAAAGGTGGCGGGGGCACTACGAAGAGCACCTGAATGGCGATGTGGCAGACAATGATGGCGGTATGGTATTGAACCTGGGAGTACGCGCGCAGGACATACGGCTTCCGGCTCCGGATCTCCAGGGAATCCAGGAGAAGATCCGCCGGCTGAAAAACAACAAAGCCGCTGGGGTTGACCAACTACCAGAAGAGCTGTAGGCACGGTAGTGAGGCACTGGCTAGAGAGCGCACTGGGTAGTTACGTAAGATTTGGGAGGAATAGATTCTGCCGCAGGAGTGGATGAAAGGTGTCGTGTGTCCCATCCACAAAAGAGTTCGTGGGGCAGCACCAGGTGGGATATATGGGCGAAAGCTCTTGCATAGACCAGGTGTTCGCCATGCGCCAGTTATTGCAGAAATGCCGCGAATATGACGTGGCCACGCATCATCTATTCATCGACTTCAAAGCCGCATATGATACAATTGATCGAGATCATCTATGTAATTAATACACGAACACGGATTTCAACGATGGATCGAGTGATGTGCGTAGTTCTAGTATCAGGGGAATTCTCGAAACGCGCAGGGGGCTACGGAAAGATGATGGTCTTTCGTGCTTGTTATTCAACTTCGCTTTGGAAGGGGTAATACGAGTGTAACGATTTTCACGAAATCCGTCCAGTTATTTGGTTTCGCCGATGACATAGATATCATGGCACGTAGCTTTGAGAAGATGGAGGAAGCCTACAATAGTCTAAAAAGCGAAGCTAAACGGATTGGACTTGTCATCAACACGTCGAAGACGATGTACGTAATAGGAAGAGGCTCAAGAGAGGACAATGTAAGCCACCCACCACGAGTTGGTATCGGTGATTACGACATCGAGGTGGTGGAAGAATTCGTGTACTTAGGCACAGTGGTGACCTCGGATAACGATACCAGCAGAGAAGTTCAGAGACGCATCATGGCAGGAAATCGTATGCAAAATCAAAAGAGAGTTCGTCACCGTACCAAACTGACTATGTACAAATCGCTCATTAGATCGGTAGTCCTCCATGGACACGTGACCTGGACAATTTCCGTGGAAGATCAACGCACACTTGGAGTTTTCAAGAGGAAAGTGTTGCATACTATCTATGGCGAGGTGCAGATGGAAGACGGTACATGGAGAAGGCAAATGAACCACGAGTTGCAAGAGCTGTTTGGAGAATCATGCATCGTTTACACCACGAAAATTGGATGACTGTAATCCGGTAAGTAATACGGTGAAAATGGTTCTCGTCAACGATCCGACGGGCACCATCGAGCAAAGTGGATCGATCAGGTGGCGGACGATTTTCGGACTCTCCGCAGACTGCGTGGTTGGCGACGTGCAGCCATATTCCGAGCTGAATGGAGAAGAATTTTATGTGTTGCACAGGCCACTCCGGCCTTAGTCTGGTAATAAAAAAAGGATGCGAATGAACCACGGGTTGCAACAGCTGTTGGATAAACCATCCATCGTTTACAGCTACACAACGAACCAGTGAAAATGGTTCTTGACAGCGATTGATTGGCACAAGAAGGCGAGGCGTGCAGTGAGCAAGGTGTCAGGTGGAAAATTATTTGCGGACCACCCGTAGACTGCATAATTGGCGATGTGCAGCCTGGCTGAAAGGTGAAAACTCTTATGTACAGCACGGACCAATCCGGCTTTACACTGAGCAAATAAATAATTGCAAATATGATCAAATTAAATTCAAGTTGATTTAGCGCAAATAATGAAACGGATACATATCCAGTGAAACAAAAAAGCAGGATACAGTGGGCTGGACATGTAGTGCGTATGCCTGAAGAGAGACCAGCTAAAGTCATGTTTAGCAGAGAACCTGGAAGAGGACGTGGGCTCCGGGGTAGACCTTGCACTCGCTGGCTGTGTGCAATCAAGGAAGATGCGCGTGCGGCTGGCGACTGGCGACCCAAGAGTAAGCGACTTGAAAAAAGGCATTACATTCGATATTTCTCAGGACAACACGGAGTGTACAACCATCATAAGTATAGAGAGGCCCTTGAAAACGCAAATGAATTTTGTTCTTGGAAGGCTTGTTCTCTTGAATGCTTTTTTCATAAACCAATTAACCAATGCTGTTCAAAATTTATTGCTTCGAATGTACGGAGAAACTGCTACAATGAACGATCTACAAAATACCGAAGGGATTTCGGATAAAATAAAAGTACACATGCCTATTGCACATTAATTTATGTTTAGATCAACGGATTTCTATTTACAAAACTTACATTGCTATTCGGTTTAGCTTCATTATCTACATGAAGCATCTTGACTATCTACTAGCAAAAAAAAACGTCCTCTTCCCCCATCAACTCTTCGCGGGAACTTTCGCTACACTATTTTTGTCTTCTACCTTGGCGACTGGTGTGTGTTTGTCTGCCCCCTTGGTCACATCAAACGACCCGAACCGTTTACCACCGAAAGGTGACCGTTCGTGTAGCCACCGCACCGCCGGATGCAGCATCTTCGTGTTGTACGCATCCACACTGCTCCAGGTGGCTAAGCTAAATACTAAACCTACTGCTACTGTAAGGATGGTTCCGAACACCCCGTAGTACATGTACGATACGGAATAAATTCGGTATAGGAACGAATCACCTGGAACGGGTAAGGGCATCACTCTACTCATGTGGTCCACTGCGATGTACGAGGTGCTGTTAACGAGAAGCTGTGCATCGCTAACGCATCCATCTATGGAAGTTGACAGAAGGAATTGTAGATCTCAACGTACATCATTCGACCGGTAACGATCCACACGGTAACCGCATGGGATACGATCATTCCCATGGCAGCTCCCTTCCAGTTGGCGAATGGCACAAACATTGCGAGAATAAAGACCCCTAGGAGGGGTCCTGAGGTTGCTGACAGAACCAGCACCGAAGATTCTATCACTCCGGAGAGTAGTCCGACGAGAAATCCTACTCCCAAGATTAGGATGGCGTAGGTGGTTCCCACCATTTTTATCACAGTCAATTGATAACTGTCGGTCTTTTTACGGAATCCGGGAAGCAGTGTTAGGAAGTCTTCCCAGGTCACCGTTGCGAGGGAGTTGATATTTGAAATATTTAGAGTTAGTGCTCCATTGAACAATGTTCCAACAAAGAGGCCCCAAACTCCCGGCACTTTGGCGAAGTAGTCCATAATGAAATACGGTAGAATTTCATCCATTTTTTCTATGCTGCCGGCCTTTAACGGATCACAGGTGTGATATAAAGCGAAGATTCCTATTCCGACGAGCCAAGGTAGTGAAAACAGCACTACGACTAGTGGAATGTTGACCAGCATAGTCTGACGGATTTTGCGAAGCGTTGGCATGCTTAAGTATCGCTGCACAAAGTTCTGCTGACATCCCAGAAGACTGAGCGACATAAACAGCTCGCCAAGCCAAGCTGAAGTGGTCGTGACCCGAAGATGTAGATCGGCCGCAAAGTTGAAGAAGTTCATGCGTCCATGCTGTGCCCCAACCGCTATGATCTGATCCACTCCACCGCTTTTGACACTACAGTAAATGACGATTCCGACCAGCATGGCGGTCATGCTGAGACTTTGAATCACGTCCGCTGCCACGGCAGCCTTCATGCCTCCGAGCGCGTTGAAGAATATACTGATGCAGGTGATACAGAGGAGCGAGGCCCAGTACGGGACACCGATGATGGTGTTCAACGCTACCGTCGGTGTGTAGATGGTGACACCAAGGCTGAGGAGCGTCCGGAGAATGTACGTTCCGGAGGCGAGACAGCGTACCAGTCGGCTGTTGAACCTGGTAATTGAAGGAAAATGATAATGTTAGAGTGTGCGTCTATTTTGGGTTTTGTGTCCATCATATCTTAAGATGATGAGCAAAATGACAAAATTTACAGCAGAAAAATCTCACGGGGACATTAAATTGAAAACTGTCATTGAGAGCATATTGAAAACTGATTTTATTGGTTTTCATTAACAAAATAAGTAATCAGCTTAATAATCAACAGCAAACTGAAATCAAAATAAGTAACCATTCATTAAGATCAACATTTAAAAACAAATTATGATTTTAAAAAATATATCCTATTTGCTCTCATTACGATCTCAGGCTGCTCGGATAGTTATGACGGGATACCTTTTAATTTGATGTAATTTGCTTTACAACATAATAACTTTAAATTAGAGGCTTGTAACATGTTATTTGTATATTTTGATGACATTTAATTAGTCGTTTATCGTTAAATTACACTCTATAACATTACCGTGATGTTAGACAACCAAGCAATAGATGAAAATTTCACAACCGCTTACCTCAACTCGAGATACTGATAAACCGATGTGATTCCGAGATCGAAGTACACCGGGATGAATACAAAGCACACGATTGGGTAGGCCGTTATCATGCCGTACAGTGTTTCCCACATGGCCGTCCCCCGGTAGAAGAACTCGCTCGGGTAGCCCAGCACGGAGATAACGCCGAGGGTGCCCCGCGCAATCGACAGCATCATCGCCAGCATCGAGATATGTCCGGCCCCGAACACGTAGTCCTCTTTGGTTTTCACCTTCCGGCTGCATAGCCGCTTGCGGATCGGTATCAGTGCAGACACCACTACGAATGCCACAAAGGTCAGGTAGTTCCAGAGGTTGCTCACGGTGGTCGGGTCATCCAGCTGCCTTTGCTGGAAATATGAATGAAAATTTGAAATTAACTGCGAATAGATCGATTGGAGCAATTGGGTTGGTAAACTTTAATGTCTAATTAAGGGTTTGCAGGTGACTTGGTCGACCATCAGTCGTGTGTTTCGTTCATATTTTGACCAAACGACAGACAAAACAGCATGTCTGGCAAAACAAACCGGCGGGATCGTTCAACAGCGTCACAGCGCGTGTTGCTATTTACACACTGAGTAGTGCCGTGACGAATTACTGCTAACTATGAGAACTGAATGGTTACAGTTATCTTAAATCCATAGAAAGTATAATTCAAAGCCTACAAATTAGTAGGTATGTTGAACCTGGGCGACGTCACTTTGGATGATTTTATCATTTCGAAAACAAACAGTAGTTAGAGTTATAAAGTAATGCATGTTATTTATCAAGCTTTTAAAATAGATTGGAATCTGTTGCTTACTATTCAAACAGATCAAAATTTAATTAGGGAATTGTGAAGGAATAAACGAACGAAAATGTTTATTCATATGGTCAGGTACCATTTTCCTCTAATTGGAAGATTTGCGCCAAGCCTATAATATGCTGCGGTTGAGCACATCTATCGTTATAAATCTTCATATATTTGCCTGCTTGCTTACTTTTGGTTTTGACGTAAAACAGCAAAAAAACGACGATGAATGTCCAAACATCTCATTTAAGCCAGCGAAAGTCTCAAGCGAAATGGATAAAATGTTGACCCATTATCCTCTAACACGGCTATCAGGTGGATGTTTTTTCGGCCCACTTGGGACGAGTGATTGCTGATTTCTAACATATGAAAGATAAAGCTGTGTCCTTATTTAGCACTTATTTTGTGACCTCAGAGTGAAAATATTGAAAGGAGAGTAGTAGGCCTTAAGCAGGTAAGACTTTTTTTTTCAACGTCTGTCAGATTATTTCTTTTCAGAACGAAAATTTCAAAATCTTACAACAAACAACAAAATAAGAAATCCGAGGATGAAATTGATGCTATATTTCAATATATTTGGTGTTTTCTGGAAGAGAAAATCGATACCAATAGAAAATGTCATTTTTCTTCAACTGCACTGCTCAACATTCTATTTTGAAGTTCTTGAATTGATGCTATGACCGGAATGAGCTCCTTCAAATCTAGCTCAAAGCCTGCCCAATTTTTCCATAAATGGTTTAGTGCAGGCTGCTCTGTGACCCTTGTATTACAATAAGCCCATAAATATGTCTGATGGTCGACAATCGGAGTGATTTCTTTGCCAATCAATCATTGCACAATGAATTAATGGGGAATTGCTACAAATGTTTTGGAAAAAGCAATCAGTACTAGAGAATTGTCCGGTTAGTTCATAGCAATGTATTTTATATCAAGACCGGTTAAATTTCGCTACAGAAGCCAGCTTAAAGCTTAGCAAATTGAACAAAGGATTTGGATATTCTGCTACTATGTTGTTGTGCAATCTACATATTGATACACCTCAGAATTTTTAGTTAAAATGAGATTCCACGTTAGGGTAGATAAAGGATTACCTACCATGTATTTTTTTTTTAAATATGAGATTGTTCAATAAGTTTGCCATATCTCTTCTTCTATCGCCAACGCGGGTAATTGGTACTTTTCAGATGCTGTGAATTTCTTCCTTTGATAGTTTGTATTAATCCATAGTACTTCTTTAACGTGGTTTTCAGTCCTGGGCTAATTCACCTCAGATTGATTGAGGATGGTGGTGGGGTTTGACAGTGGGCCCTGTTAAACCTCTATAAAAAGCTGCATGTATCCGCAAGTAGGCTCCGCCAAAGCGACCGTGTGCCGCTCAAAGCGCACAAGCCCAAGTCCTGGTGTTAGGTGGGACGCTAAACAGCCCTGACACGACGGCCCTCCGACGAGACAGGAGGTTTGCGCAGGCCCAATAAGCCGCCTTTAAAAACAACTATTACGAACGACATAGAAGATAATACGACTCGATACAATCGGCAACGACCTAGGCGACGAATAAAGGATCACTATTGGAAGCTTGGAACATGGAACTGCAAGTCGCTAGGTTGCGACAGGATAGTGTACGATGAATTACATCCCCGCAATTTTGACGTCGTAGCGTTGCAGGAAATCTGCTGGACAGGACAGAAAGTGTGGAAAAGCGGGCATCGAGCGGCTACCTTCTACCAAAGCTGTGGCACCACCAACCAGCTGAGAACCGGCATCATAGTGCTGGGAAAAATGCGCCAACGCGTGATTGGGTGGCAGCCAATCAACGCAAGGATGTGCAAGCTGAGGATAAAAGGCCGTTTCTTCAACTATAGCATCATCAACGTGCACTGCCCACACGAAGGGAGACCCGACGACGAGAAAGAAGCGTTCTACGCACAGCTGGAGCAGACATACGATGGATGCCCACTGCGGGACGTCAAAATCGTCATCGGTGACATGAACGCTCAGGTAGGAAGAGAGGAAATGTATAGACCGGTCATCGGACTGGATAGTCTGCATACCGTATCGAACGACAACGGCCAACGATGCATTAACTTTGCAGCCTCCCGCGGAATGGTAGTCCGAAGCACTTTCTTCCCCCGCAAGAATATCCACAAGGCCACATGAAAATCACCTAATCAAGTAACGGAAAACCAAATCGACCACGTTCTAATCGACGGTAAATTCTTCTCCGACATCACGAACGTACGCACTTACCGCAGTGCGAATATTGAATCCGACCACTACCTCGTTGCAGTATGCCTGCGCTCAAAACTCTCGACGGAGTACAACACGCGTCGAAGTCGGACGCCGCGGCTTAACATTGGGCGGCTACAAGACGGTAGACTAGCCCAAGAATACGCGCAGCAGCTGGAAGTGGCACTCCCAACGGAAGAGCAGCTAGGCGCAGCGTCTCTTGAAGATGGCTGGAGAGATATTCGATCCGCCATTGGTAGCACCGCTGCGCTGCACTTGGCACGGTGCCCCCGGATCAGAGAAACGACTGGTATGACGGCGAATGTGAGCAGTTAGTAGAAGAGAAGAATGCAGCATGGGCAAGATTGCTGCAACACCGCACGAGGGCGAACGAGGCACGATATAAACGGGCGCGGAACAGATAAAACTAGATTTTCCGGAGGAAAAAGCGCTAGCAGGAAGATCGAGACCGTGAAGAGACGGAGCAACTGTACCGCGCTAATAACACACGAAAGTTCTATGAGAAGTTTAACCGTTCACGTAAGGGCCACGTGCCACAGCCTGATATGTGTAAGGACATAAACGGGAACCTTCTTACGAACGAGCGTGAGGTGATCCAAAGGTGTCGGCAGCACTACCAAGAGCATCTGTATGGCGATGTGGCAGACGAAGATGGCGGTATGGTGATGGACCTGGGAGAACGCGTGCAGGACATAATTTTACCGGCTCCGAATCTCCAGGAAATCCAGGAGGAGATTGGCCGGCTAAAGAACAACAAAGCCCCTGGGGTTGACCAACTACCAGGAGAGCTATTCAAACACGGTGGTGAGGCACTGGCTAGAGCGCTGCACTGGTGTGTCGTGTGTCCCATCTACAAAAAGGGCGATAAGCTGGATTGTAGCAACTACCGCGGAATCACATTGCTAAACGCCGTATACTCTCCCAAATTTTATGCCGCCGACTAACACCACTTGCAAGAGAGTTCGTGGGGCAATACCTGGTGGGATTTGTGGGTGAACGCTCTACCACAGATCAGGTGTTCGCCATTCGCCAAGTATTTCAGAAATGCCGCGAATACAACGTGCCCACACATCATCTATTTATCGACTTCAAAGCCGCATACGACACAATCGATCGGAACCAGCTATGGCAGCTAATGCACGAAAACGGATTCCCGGATAAACTGATACGGTTAATCAAGGCGACGATGGATCGGGTGATGTGCGTAGTTCGAGTTTCAGGGGCATTCTCGAGTTCCTTCGAAACGCGTAGAGGGTTACGGCAAAGTGACTTTCGTGTCTGCTATTCAACATCGCTTCGGAGGGAGTAATACGAAGAGCAGAGATTGATTGGTTTCGCTGACGACATTGATATTATGGCACGTAACTTTGAGAAGATGGAGGAAGCCTACATCAGACTGAAAAGCGAAGCGAAACGGATTGGACTAGTCATCAACACGTCGAAGACGAAGTACATGATAGGGAGAGGCTCAAGAGAGGTTAATGTAAGCCACCCACCACGAGTTTCTATCGGTGGTGACGAAATCGAAGTGTTTGAAAAATTCGTGTACTTGGGCTCACTGGTGACCACCGATAACGATACCAGCAGAGAAATTCGAAGACGCATAGTGGCTGGAAATCTTACGTACTTTGGACGCTCCGTACGAATAGAGTTCGCCGCCGTACCAAACTGACTACCTACAAGACGCCTATTAGACCGGTAGACGATGCTCGTGGAGGACCAACGCGCACTGGGAGTTTTCGAAAGGAAAGTGTTGCGTAGCATCTATGGTGGGGTGCTGATGGCGGACGGTACGTTGTGGAGGCGAATGAATCACGAGTTGCATCAGCTGTTGGGAGAACCATCCATCGCGTACACCGCAAAAATCGGAAAACTGCGGTGGGTCGGGTACGTAGCCAGAATGTCGGACAGTAACTCGGTGAAAATGGCGCTCGACAAGGATCCGACGGGCACAAGAAGGCGATGTGTTCAGCGAGCAAAGTGGATCGAGTAGGTGAAGGACGATTTACGGAACTTCCGTAAATTGCGTGGCTGGCGACGCACAGCCATGGACCGTACTGAATGGAGAAGACTGTTATGTGCAGCACAGGCCACTCTGGCCTTAGTCTGGTAATAAATACATGATGTCATTTATTCGTTCGCCAGTTATACAACAGTGTGTGAGGCAGCAGCCTATGAATACCTCCAGCTCATCGTCATCCGTGATGCATCGTAGACGATTTTTGTTGTTGAAAGGGTTGGAAATGGAACCCATTACCATTCGCTTGTAAAGCCCCAAACGCAATTCAGCGGAACGGCGACGGAAGTGGCAGGATTTGACAGGAAATATACATATATGGGCTGTCAAATCCTGCCGTTTCCGGGACCGTTCCGCTGCGTTGTGTATGGGGCTTAAGGCCATGTGATCCTCCATACAAACGAATATAAAGTTTAAATTCCTTACTTACATATTTGATGAATCTCTCCTAATATTAAATCCGTAAAACATCCTTCGTGTTCAGTTTTATTTTTCAAGTGAATATAGTAGATTAACATATACGCATCAAATTCGTTTTGTGAAGAATTGGCCCAGGTCCCGAAATACAGCTAAACCTACCTACAGCTGAGCCTACAGCTAAAAATTTCATTCTTCATAAAATTTGGTTGATGGGCGAAAGTATGATTCTGCTATCGAATAACGCCTACTACGGCTTAAATCAGTGGTCCCCAGCATGCTTACTATCAAGGGCCGCACAGACATTTCGAGCTGTTGGAGCGGGCCGCAATACATTTGCTACATTTGTTTTTCAGTTCTTTTTGCATTTTAAAAAATATTGCATATTTGAACTGAATATTTTATTCCTGTGAATCTTTTTCAAATAAAATATGTACTGGTATGGACATTTGGTTCTACAGATTTTATCGCCTTAGTTGGCTTTTAGTCTTTAGTACCCTTTTTGCAGTAGCGGACTTGACACGAAACTTCACCAAACCATCTTTTTGGATCAGTTGGCAGAACATATTTTAAGTATCTGTCAATCAAGTGGTGGCATTAAATGGAATTGTACGAACTCGTCTTATGACAAGTAAAGACATTCCACTAAAAGCTCCAAATAATTTGCTTATCATATGTTAAGCGGTTTTTCCATATGATAATATGTCGATCGATTCTGTAGTTTTGATCTTATGTTTTCTATAGTTGACGTTTATGGGACCATCCACTCAAGATTCTGAGCAAAATTCGTTCGAGATTCTAAACACAAGAATCCGTTCGGAATTTCAAACAGAATCCGTTTAGAATTCTAATGACAAAGAGTATTCGTTCGTTATTCTGAACAGAATGCCGATCGAGATTCGGAGCAGTATCCTTTCTGAATTCATTTTAGATTTTGAATAGAGTCCGATTCGGTTCTTGTTTGAAATCCTAAACATAATCCGTTTGAAGGTTCTGAACAGAAGCTGTTTTCGATTCTGAAAATAATTCAAATCATATTTTGAACAGAGTCCATAGTTGATAATCAACGTATTTCCAGGGAGTAAATATCCAGCAAAATGTCAGTTTGATTTCACTAAAACCTTACCTGTTTTAAAAAATAAAATCATTTTTATTAGGTACGGAGCAATGTTTCACATTAGTTCCTTCAAATCTGCGATTGAATACAAATTCGCCTCTAACATAACACGGGGTGACAACATCGAAATATATTAGCTGTCGACCTACATAACATCTATATCATGCTTCAACATCATAATGATGAGAGCTTGACAGGCTCCCGAGTACAACGAAATGTTGGGAATGATGAAAAGGTTTACCTGTCATATAATGATTTATCAATGGGTCACATGTTGTGTGTTCTCAAAAATCCTTCGCGAGCCGCAGGAAAAGGCTTAAAGGGCCGCACGTTGGGGATCACTGGCTTAAAGGATGGCGATGCCGTTGACCCACTGGCGAAAAAAAAGAACCGGAAGAAGACGATTGCCCAGTAGCAACATGACCAACTTCACGATCGTAAGGAGCAATGCCCCCCAATCTTCGTGACAGGAGACACGCCGAACCTGCTGCCAGCTATGGACCAGTGTATGATGACGTAAGTTGACAGTTCACAGAGCTTGTTTACAAGGACTTAGTCTCTGGAGCTGCTTCCGGAAAAACTGTTTTGTGATTAATTAAGAATATTGATGTCTTCTGTGATTGATTTATGGTAGGAATCAAAGCATATCACTAGAATATTCGGATCAAAATGATTTTGAACGAAAATTACGGATTTTTATTTTCAGCTGATCGATTTTAATTCTAACACCCTGTAAACAAGCTCTGTGAACTGTCAAATAAGTGAGGTTAAGTCAAGATCTTGCATTGGTCTATTCGAGACATGATCTCGAACAAGTACATCCTTCGTACTAGGGTGGTCTATCCGGTAATACCGGTATTACCGGCCAATTTTGAGTACCGAAAATACCGGTATTAGAAACGGAAAATACCGGTATTTTCGGTATTTCAAATGTTGCTGTCAATTTAAAAAATCTCGATATGTTTTCACCTACGTATATCAGCTAAACAGCCTGTAATTGCGAATTTGTCCCATATAGATAGGAAATCCAACAATAATGGGACGAATATTCGATTACAATAAGTTTCATTCTCTCAACCATCTGTCAAAATGCCAATGACTTTTTTCTTCAATAAACATTGTTCAAATCGTTTTCCCAAAATATATGAAATTGTGATAAAGGTACGTGCGTAGTAGTATTCTTCCGGAGATAACCTGTGAAAAATGATTTGCTGCTAAGATATGTTCGTTCTGAATTTGAAAAATAAATTGTATTGGTGACTAACACGCTGGAACAGCATGTTATGCATGCTCAAAAGGTTCTATTAGTTGAAGGGATCTGTTTAAAAACTTCAGTGATGATGATTGTTTGACGGTAGGTGAAATAATTCAAGCCATCGAACTTGTTCAATCTGCTGCCGAACTATACTGCCGTGAGTTCTGCACTCATATGAAGCAGACGTGGCGCTCCAAATTGTGTTGGATCAATTATCAAATCAAGCCACAGACATTTCCGCTAACTTATTCGATGCTATCAAAGAATGAACCAAAGTGAGACGATCAGAATACGCTGATCTTTTGCTTTTTTAAATAATCCTGCCGTAAAGCAATTGACCAGAAATGATTTTGGCATTTTCTTCAAGACATCCTGAGATACTTTGATCAAGCAAGCGGATGAGATCTTGAAGCGTCTAATCATTCCTGATGCGATCGTTGAAGCTGAGACAACGACCGACAGCAACGACCACAAGTGACGATTGATACGAAGAAGATGCCTCTATGGATGATTTTCCTAGTTTATCGGATAAAGAGCAACTTGAAGAGACTGCAGCTGAGCAAAACACTTGAATCATTTGATTGAGAAACTGCATATATCCATTTACACAATTTCAAGAAAACAACAAAAAACTGTTTAAAAATTGCACCGAATCTTTCGATTTCTTCGATACAGATCAATACTTTTTGGCAAAACTCAACACCCTGGGGCACTTTCTGTGTAAAAACTGTAAGCAGTACTCCATAATTTTTCTTCAAAGTGTATGCACAGCACTTATGTAGTTTCTCAAACAAACGAAAACAAATTCATGCATTCCTGAACAAAAATTGTTTTTCGTATTTTTTGGACGAGGACAATTCAGAAGATATAAAAATCTCATTTTGGCCAAAAATGTTACATATGCAGTTTCTCAAACAAACGGTTCACTTGCGTTGCCGGTGACAACTACGTTGACTAGAATTCTCTTACTATGAATCTGGAGGGCAAGACTTACTGGAAACTGATTTTCGACGCTCTTAGAATTATTCGTCCAACTTCGGTTGAACTAGAAACGGCATTCTCAGCAGCTGGCAACATTGCCAATAAAATCCGATGAGGTTTTGAGATGAATCGCTCATTATTTTATGTCTACTAGTTTCACTTTGCCCAGCTCAACAAGGAATGGTTTTAGCATTTGAATGTTGTCTAACACACCCAATAGTCCAAATCGAAAGTTTCTTTTAAATTCCTGAAACTTTCATAAATACCGGTATTTTACCGGTATTACCGGTATTGACTCCACCCAATACCGAAAACCGGTATTTGTTAAAAATGGCCAATACCGACCACCCTACTTGGTACTTTTCGGTTGTGCTCAGAAGAGGTGAAGCTCATGGTCTCCAACAAGGCCACATTCGATTTCGTGGTGCAGTATTTGGCAAGGAAGGAATGGGAGTACTACACCCACGATTTCCCTGGTATTAAACCACTATAGGTAGTGCTACGCGGTCTGGACGATACGGTGGAGCAGGAGCTCGTTGAGGAGTTGAAACGTTGCGGACTGCAACCAGCAGCGGTTCACAAAATCGCGCGGCATGATAAAAGCCACTGAAGGACCTGAAGGCGAATAAGGTGGTCAATAGTACCGTTAACGAGTGGACAAAAAACAAGCCCGTGTATCGCGACGTTACGCAGTGCATGAACTGTTTTCAGTTCGGACACGGTACCCGCTTCATGGCTACCCGCTGCAATGAGTGTGGCAAAAACCACAGCACGGAGGAGTGTGACCGAATGGAGGAGTTGGACCTCAAGTGTACCAACTGTGGGACAAAACATCGTGCCACAACGAAGGACTGTCCCAAGCGCACCGAGTTCGTGGAGATCCGGAACCAAAAATCAGCCTATGTGTCGAGCAGTTCCACCCCGCCGCTGAATGAGAGGAATTTTCCGGCCATTACGCCTCCCCGTCGACCGATATCGGTCCTTCCGCCGCTGCAGCCACACAAACGGCTGGCTGCTACCGTTGCATCGATTCCATCCGCGGCACCCGATACCCAAGTACCATCGGCTCCCAACCAGTGGCCCCCGCTTCCTCCCCCTGGATTCCGTCGTCAGGACAACGAGCCCCTTCTGGCTGAAGGTGACCCACCGCTCTACACATCGGAGCAGCTAGTTCCAATTTTCACACAACTGGCATAGCAACTACGCGGGTGCAAAACACACAACTATCAGATCTTCACCCTGGGTATGATCGTCATTGAAAATGCTAGGATGGGTCTGGTCAATTGGAACGCTTGCTCACTTAAGAGCAAAACAACTGAGCTGGTTGGTTACCTCGACGAGAAGGAGATCGACGTGGCTTTCATCACGAAAACACACCTGAAGCCCGAGGGTAGCGTATATATTCCGGACTTCCGTGTGGTGTGCCTCGATCGGCCAAACTCCAGGGGAAAAAGCGTAGCCATCGCACTGAGAAGCAACATCAATTGTCGTCTGCTACCAAGTCTCCAGCTCAGGTTCATCGAGGCCGTTGGGGTAGAATTTACTACTTCCGTCGGCGTCGTCACCCTCATCGTGGCATACTGCCCAACGCAAGCCAAGGAGATCGATGGGACATCGGCCGCCCTCCGCAGAGACATCGTCAAACTAACGCGGCGCCAAGGGCAGTACATCATCGCCGGCGATCTGAATGCAAGACATCAAGCCTGGGGAAACTCAAGAAGCAATCGGAACGGCATGATCTGGAGTAGCGATCTAGAAGAAGGCCATTACACCATCCTGAACCCGGACTCATCCAACCGTTTGAGCAGATCCGTGGTACATTCGACGCTTCATCTGTTGGTCACGAACATTATTTTATTTATTTATTCAGACTAAGGCCGAAGTGGCCTGTGCGGTATATAAGAGTCTTCTCCATTCGGCTCGGTCCATGGCTACACGTCGCCAACCACGCAGTCTACGGAGGGTCCGCAAGTCATCTTCCACCTGATCGATCCACCTTGCCCACTGCGCACCTCGCCTTCTTGTGCCCCTCGGATCGTTCACGAACATGGATAACCAAATATCGCAGCCGGTCGTCTATCAGGAGCTGAGCTCCGATCACTATTCGGTGGTAGCCGAAATCGGCTCTTCGATCAACCGACACCAACATCATCGCGTGAATTGGCAGCGGTTCCAGCAGTGCGTCGAGAACGCCATCGATTACGAGGTGCGTCCGGAGACGCAGGAAAGTATCGACCGCCAGCTGTGCGCCATCGAAGAAGCAATCTTGGTGGCAAGAGAGCAGCATGTCCCAACGGCTCGTAAGGTAAGCAACACCCTAACCATCGGCACTCTCACCAAAGATCTCATTCGTCTTCGCAACGCGTTGCAATCGGATGACCAAAATCATCAAAGCCAGAATGGTAGACCTTAAAAATAAGAATTTTTCCAATAAGATCCACGCTCCCCCAGATTGTGCTAAGCCGTTTTGGAAGTTGACAATTTTTTTGAAAACAAAGCCTCGGCCCATTCCACCCTTGATCCCGCTAGACAATAATGGCTCTAAGGATCGCTTGATAACTCCTGCTGAGAAGGCTGCTGAGATAGGTCGGCATTTCGTCAGCTCTCATAATCTTGGGCAAAACATCGTAATGGGCTAAACACAATGGATACGTTTGCGTGCGTTTTGACATTTTTCCCAAAACTGTCAAAATGCACGCAAACGTATCCAATGTGTTTGGCCCATAAGTCCCATGAAGCTGCTGTCAGTGAGCATGCAAACAACATTCATCTTATTCCCAACGACTTCTCGGAGAAGTTGGAGATAACAGTTGGTGAATTGTCGGCCTATATCAAATCATCCGAAAATATGAAGGCCCCACGTTTCGATAACATCTTCAACTTGGAACTCAAGCTTTTGAGTGTACAGTTTTTAGATCACATTGTGTTAATCTTCAACCAGTGCCTTCCACTTAGTTACTTCCCAACGACCTGGAAGTCAGCAAATGTGATCCCTATCCGGAAACCTGGGAAAGACCCTTCCTCGCCTAAAAGCAATCGTCTCATCAGCTTTTCGATAAGGCAGTTCATTGCCGGCTACTTGATTTTGCCGATTGAAGCAACATCATGCTCGAGGAACAGTTTGGATTCCGACGCGGTCGATCAATTGTGCACCAACTGACCCGAGTCACCAACATCCTCAGACGGAACAAGTTTGTCTCCAAAACCTCCGCCATGGCATTGAGAGTTCAGTGCGAGATTTCTCTTGTTTCGAACAGCAGAACGATGGCACGATCGGACGAAGACGAAATATTGTGTTCTGCTTTGCGCGGCCGGTAATAAAAATCAGTTCAGTGCGAGATTTCTCTTGTTTCGGACAGCAGAACGATGGCGCGATCGGACCTAATAATGTGTTCTGCTTTGCGCGGCCGGTAATAAAAATCAGTTCAGTGCGAGATTTCTCTTGTTTCGGATAGCAGAACGATGGCGCGATCGGACGAAATATTGTGTTCTGCTTTGCGCGGCCGGTAATAAAAATCAGTTCAGTGCGAGATTTCTCTTGTTTCGGACAGCAGAACGATGGCACGATCGGACGAAGACGAAATATTGTGTTCTGCTTTGCGCGGCCGGTAATAAAAATCAGTTCAGTGCGAGATTTCTCTTGTTTCGGACAGCAGAACGATGGCACGATCGGACGAAGACGAAATATTGTGTTCTGCTTTGCGCGGCCGGTAATAAAAATCAGTTCAGTGCGAGATTTCTCGCTTAACTTTTCAAAGGGTCCTAAGTGGCATTTTTTTCATGAATTAATTTGAGTACTGGAATCAAAAGCTTTCATGTTGTTCTGTTGATTGCGCTATTCAAATTAAATCATGAAAAAAGTGTTACTTGGGACCTTTTGAAAGGTTAAGCGAGATTTCTCTTGTTTCTGACAGCAGAACGATGGCGCGATCGGACGAAATATTGTGTTCTGCATTGCGCGCCCGGTAGGCCGGTAGTTAGTTTGTACTACTTTTCATGGCTAGGTAAAATCACTGTGTATAAAGAATGGAACGGTCGTATCGCTAATCATAGTGAATCCAGATCCAACGATGCCTACCAATTAACCGGTAATCCTTCCTGTGGTTTTTGTGGAGACGCAGAGGTAAACACGGTCTTCAAATAGCAAAAACCACCTACTAATATTCCTTCCTTCTTCCTAACTGACTACAAGGACGTGGCCGGCGCCGTTATTGATCATTTGAATTTTAGAGTCACTGAAACTTGTACACTGAGAATGCTTGAACAATCCCAGTCAATCATTCAGTTGATTCTTTGTGCAATTTCACTGATTCTGGTCAATCACGGAGTAGCAACCATAGATATGTGTAGTCAGTCAAAGCTAAGCTAAGCTAAAGCTAAGCTAAAAACCTCCGCCATGGCATTGCTCGATGCCGAAATACAACGCTACAATCTTCCCAGCTACCTCGTAAAGATTGTCAAAAACTATCAGTTAGAAAGGACATTCCAGATCACAATAAGCGGAGCGATCATCGCAGACGTCCCCCAGGGCAGTATCCTCGAGCACCTGTTGTTCAACCTGTTTACCTGCGACATGCTAGTACTTCCTGTAGACGGCATTTTGTCACTGTTCGCAGATGACACCTAGATCGTCTATAAGGGACGAGTGATCAAAGCCCTTGTGGCTAAGCTCCAACGTGGCCTGGATGTCCTGACAAGCTACCTCACCAGCTGGAAGATTTGTATCAACGCGGCGAAGACCCAGGTCATCATCTTCCTCCGCTCCAAATCCCACAGAATTGTTCCGCCTGAAGATTGTAAAATAACCCTAATGACACATCCGTAGAATGTGCCGTTTCTGCTGCTACCTTGGCTTGACCCTCGACAGCTACCTTCAAACGCCCTCAAGCTTTCAAGAGAAAATGCGCGTGTAAGTTAGCAGAAACGAACTGCACCAGCTAAAAGCCCTGTAAGTTGCCTTAATTTGACGTGTATGCTGGCTTGAGGTCTCCTGTTAGCCTTGCGAACAAAGGCGCAGAATCCGGAGATGGTGAGATAGATTCTCGATCCGATCTAGGGTGTTTTCGGCTGGGAAACATTTTCGACACCCTGGCCATAGTGTATCCATTGGATTTGCCACACAAGATACATACTAAACACTAATTCAATGGCGGACATAGAAAGCTTTCAATTGATAACTAAAGAAATGCTAATAGATTACTAGCAGACCAAATGTATAATGAATGTAGTGCTAAGGAAGAAGAAGCTTGCGAGCGATGCACTTACGAGATTGACTGATTCACTGAAACCAACTGATAACCTGTTAACAAGTAAATATTATCATACATGAACATTGTCACACACTTTAGTTGGTTTTCAAATTTTCTTTCTAAAACTGCTGCAATGGATTCTAATGAACGCAAATAAATGTGAATTGATGGAAATAACTGAAACTATCTCCCTAAAGTGAAATTTTGACCTCTATTATATGCTTTTCTTGTTACTCTTATGAGTTTTCTTGTTTTATAATACACGAGAAAGGCACCATCACCGCTAGGTGGATTATTCTGGGTTTTATATTTCTTTCTAGTATGATTTTTTTTACATTGCGCTTTAGAGGAAAGAAGCTTTTTTGGCTGGGCTACCACGGGTTCCATTTTTGACAATTTAGATACGGCTGAAGTTATAGAAGAAAAACAATGGCGAGTTCATCCTTATCACAACAATTTTCAGTCATTTAGAACCAGTGGCGCCGATAGTGAGTGGG
Organism: Armigeres subalbatus; assembly: GCF_024139115.2. Classification (NCBI taxonomy): domain Eukaryota; kingdom Metazoa; phylum Arthropoda; class Insecta; order Diptera; family Culicidae; genus Armigeres; species Armigeres subalbatus. Next base: position 953,761 of record NW_026943741.1, read on the forward strand.
ACAAGTAGGACATGTCCTACGCATGAAAATACCTGGGTAGGACAGTTGAAGCTTTGTCCTACCCATGATTACGGTTATAACTAAATGAAACAATAAAAATATCATTAAAACGTTTCATAGTTAATCAGAGGTTTGAAAGTTTATCAGAGGTTAAACTGGCAATCGTGGAGGTTATCAGTGATTGTGAAGGAGAAATCTATTCCGAAAGGCTTCTAAAAGTCTTTGATGAATTCTGTTCATCCTAAAAGTGCTCAATGATGTATTGAGATTTTCCAAGAAGTCTTGATGTTTCTAATAGTATCTGCTCTACCATAAAATTGTTGAAAACTTTCTGGAAATACATAATTATTTCTGCTAGTTCAGGGAGGCTCAGAGAATTTCTGAAATTTCATAAGAATTGACAGCCTGACTGTGAAAATACTCATTAAGACTATTTGATGTCAGATGAATTGAACAAATTAACAAACAAACCATTTTTCAAAAGATGAATATTATACCGTTCATAAAAAAAATCTACTCCTCGACTTATTTTTGGTCGCAACGAAAGTACGCGCTAGATAGTCGCCTAAGAAAAACATACCTCCAGAAAAAAGCTACTACGATATTTTTGAAAATTTGTTCGCCACGTGGTGCATTCCGGTGGTGAATGCTTGGATTTGTACTGCGGAGAAATTTTTCACATCTACGAGAGCCTTGGAAAATGATCATGAAAGTTGTCATTTTATTGCAAGGCACAACATCTAAACGATGATATAGCTTTGCTAAACTTAGCTAAGACTGACTGTACTTGTCAATGGTTGCTTTTCCGTGACTAGCTAGAACTGGTGTAAATTGATAAGACTGATATTCCAGTAAAAATGACGTTGCTAGCTGATTTTCGGCAAATTATTTGCCGACAGAAATATCGGTAAAAACAAGTTTGCACGCCTGTGCGAATCTTGGTAAAAGTTTAACATTTTGCTGAGATCCCGGTAAAAAAAATTAAGTTTGTACGATTGCAAAAAATTTAAGAAGTTAGAAAGGAAATGGTCTGAAATTCGGAGTAACATTGTTCTTGAGATTTCAGAAAACCCGTAAATAGTACTGAACACCCTTAAGGTCACTCCTGACCGAATCCAAGATTGAAAGTGCTCGCGTTTTCGGGGGCACACCACTCGATACGGAAGCAACGCACAACTGTCATTTTTATTATTTCACGCATGCTGCGACGCAGCAAAGCTAAATCAACAAAAATGACAGTTGTGCGCCGCCTCTGAATCGAGTGGTGTGACCCCGAAAACACGAGCACTTTTAATCTTGGATTCCGTCAGGAGTGACCTTAAAGATTCTTGGACGATCATAAGCTTTACTAGTAGATCGTAGTGAAATTTCTGAAGATGTCTAAAGGTTCGATTCGAATTCCTAGAAGTTAGTGATAATTGCTTGAAATACAGGAATCCATAATCACTTCTGGAAATTCGTAAAAAATGTTTGAAGACATGCCTTTTAGAAATGTGGAAACACTGAAAATGTAATTATTGTCCTAGTACTGTTCGGAAATTGGCTTTCTCACTGAGACTGAGAAAGCCAACTTCCGAACAGTACATCCCATCCAGTCGAAAAACACCCTTCCAACTGTCCTAGTAGCCATAGAGCGTTTTATAACTTATCTGAACTGCCCATGATCCCATATTTGTAACACTCGCATTTTTGTTCATTTTGTGAAAAGCTTGTAAATCGTTCAGAAAGTTCAATTTACTGCATCTAATCCCACACGACTAAAATAGGCTTTACTTTCTTACTTATCTGTGGTAAGCTGGAAATGATTGTATTTGTGGAGAGGATTGACAAACGATTTACAAAATCAACCAAAATGCAAATGTTACAAATATGCAATCGTGGGCAGTGAAGATGTTCGAAAAAATCTCTTAAAAAAATCTGTGAGGATCTCCTAAAAATCGCTAAAATTCCATAAAAGTATTCTATAGATTTGATAATCCAGTTTTGTCCTACCCACGTTTCGGAACGTGACCCCGCCTCTGTTTCGAACTATACATATTTCAAATACTTTCTTAACAGGTCCTCAATTAAAATATTGCACTGCATTGCCATTTTTTTTTAATTTCAATCCTCCTTGCAACCAACAACACGAGGTTATACAAATTCATTGACATTTTCATTTGACATTTTGATATAGGTTTGCTGGTTTTCAGCAAACACCATATGTCTGATTCAACCACAAGCTGGTTTTCAGTAAACTTTTGAAACAAAAGCTGGGATTCAGCAAAACATTGCTTTGCTGGTATGATTCCAGAAAATCATTTTGCTGGATGGCTGGATGAAAATTTGGTGTGTAGGATGGTTTCGGAGTGGAAACATTCTCGACTCCCTGGGCATAGTGTATCCATTGTACTTGCCACACAAGATACATATTCAATACACTTTTCTTGTAAAAGGCAAGCACTTGGAGTATTTAAAAGACGTGTGCTTAATGTAAGCGGTAGCGGCGGTTTGTGTGATAAGGTACCAAAAGCTGGAATAATGCGATGAGCAGAGCATGTTGCAGGAATGCCGGACAGTAACCTACAAAGATGGTGTTCGTTTCCGATCCGGCAGCTACAAGAAGACAAGGAGCACAGTGAGCTACGTGGGCGGACGAGGTATGGTAAGCGTGGGGCATCGAACCGTGTGGTGTGGCAAAATATAGTTTAGTCAGTGTTAAGCCAATAAAAGAAAATAGAATAAATCACCAAGACTCTAGATTTTTAGCATCAATCGTGATTATTTTGTACGGAAGTCTTAGGCCGCCATTATAATATTTTTTTCCTCAATGCATTACCTATTTATAAATAAAACTCGTTGTGCAAGAACCATGTTTTTTGCTGACTACTCCACTGATTAGTTACGGCCTTAAATCTATTTCGAAGACGAGCCGCTACCAATCTTTTGAACACGTATGTTAGCGATTGGTATCACTGATACAAATGTGCATTAGACCTCTTCATGTTTTCAAAAAGTATCAAAAATTCAACCGGTCAGCCCAGAATCACAATTCTTATACTAAAATAAGTCTCTTGTCAAATTTTCAGCTAATTCGGATAAAATTTCGAGGTGGCTCAAGTCGATTTAGTGTTTTTGGGCTATTTTCAATTTTGGAAAAAATCTAACAAGAGATATAAACGTTGAAAACTATCGCAACAACCTCTATGCGGAAGATTTGGGTGTGCTCTAGAAGTCTTGTGAACATTGCGATTCGTTCCGTTCACGTTTTGAGTGCATAAAAATACTATTTCCCCCAAAAGTCGTTGTTCTACAAAATTCTTGAATTCATGACAAATGGTTGCTAATTTATTATATTATTATTCCTCATTTATCTCTGGAAATTTGAGTAATATAATTGTCAATGTGCGATTTATCGTTAAATTCTAAAAAATCAGAAGCAATACATTTGTCACAAATTTGCACGCTGAGATTTCTTTAAACAAGTTTTTCAAACAAAGAAGCTTCGATTTCACTTGTTACTACGATGTTACTCTATGTTAAAAGCATGCAGACATATGGTGAAATTAACAAAATTTGGAAGTCGTTTGTTGTAAGCATCAAATATCATATGATTTGATTTATGTTTTGTTCGAACAACTTGTTTGAAGAAATCCTAACGTGCAAATTTATGACAAATGTTCAGCTTCTGATTTTTAAGAATTTAACGATAAATCGCACAGTGACAATTATATTACTCAAATTTCCAGGGAAAAATGAGGAATAATAATATAATAAATTAGCAACCATTTGTCATAAATTCAAGAATTTTGTAGAACAACGACTTTTGTGGGAAACAGTATTTTTATGCACTTAAAAGCTTGAAAATCACTTTAACATGGACAAAACGTGAACGGAACGAATCGCAATGTTCACAAGACTTGTAGAGCACACCCAAAGCGTCCGTATAGAGGTTGTTGCGATAGTTTTCGACGTTTATATCTCTTGTTAGATTTTTTCCAAAATTGAAAATAGCCCAAAAACACTAAATCGACTTGAGCCACCTCGAAATTTTATCCGAATTAGCTGAAAATTTGACAAGAGGCTTATTTTAGTATAAGAATTGTGATTCTGGGCTGACCGGTTGAATTTTTGATACTTTTTGAAAACATGAAGAGGTCTAATGTTCATACATCTTCAAGTGTGCTAATAACGGCTAATTGAATTATGCAGTCGGAATGTCGATAACTCATAGTTGATCGGATAGAGCGGACTCCACAGAGCGGCTACTTTGAGTTTTTTTTATTTTTACAAAAAAAAATTGCCTTACAACTATTATCAAGATACCCGAATGTTGTTCTTCATAATTTTGGTTTTAAAATACCCAAAATAGTAACGGATTTGTCTAAAGAAGTCTCGCCCAACGGAAATCATACCCGACTAGAAGAGCATAACTAAAACTTAACACAATTTTAACATATTGTGATCTTTATAACTTATTTTGATACAATTTTGTTCTTAGTAGCCATTATCTTTCAAATGTTGTAACAGGATTTTAACATAATAAGATTTAAAAAATGGTTAATACCGAATTGCCCAACAGTAGGCAATTGAAATAGATGTAGCAAAAGTCTACTGCCATAGATATCATAGATATGTCTAATTTGTAATGTTTTAGTTTCATGTTCTTGAAAAATATTCTTGTTCAGAAAAAATAATATTTCTAATTGTTGATCACAATCTAGAGACCTATCACGACCTGTAACTGCACAGTAAACAATATATTTTGCATCTGATTCTGTTATAAATTCCTAACAAAATATGTTATTTTCATGATAAAATTGTTACAAAATTTGATAGTTTTTTGTTTCAAGTAGTGTAATTTTTGATAGAAATTTTGATATTTTAACAACATCCTGCACCATATTTCTAACAAATTTTGTTATAAAAAATTTGGATAACATAATAACATATGATGATATAATTTTGATATGACCTTCTAGTCGGGTAGGAACTCAAAAACAGGGCAGCAGGAAGAAGAAAATGAAATCAGGGGTGCTATCCAAATGCATATGTTCGCATGGGTGAACAAAAAACTAAAAGATTAAGAGAAATGTTGATAATTTATTAGAAAAACCCAACTTAATTCACCGAGTGGTGATACTGCCTTTCTCGCATTTAGCCAAGACACCAACCTTATATGGCGCTTATATAGTTCGATTCCATTTTCTTAATAACTTTTAAACGCAATGGTCGATCGTTATAAAATTCAATAGTGATCAACAAGGCTTTGTCCCCTGTCGAATGCAACTTGTTGCGAGAAAATCGGTTAAGAATTACTATATGAAAAAGTGGCTAATGTTTTTCGGTTTTCGTGTGCACACACACACACACATACACACGGACAGACAGACATTTGTTCAGTTCGACGAGCTGAGTCGATTGGTATATAACATCATGGGTCTCCGAGACTTCTATAAAAAGTTCGATTTTGGAGTGAAATGATAGCCTTTCGGTACAACTTTGTTGTACGAGAAAGGCAAAAAGCAATAATTGCCTATCAAATGTGCTCCCATGTTTTCAATTCATTAATCAATAATGACTTTACCTTAAATAAAATTACAGCAAAGGGTACCCTCAAACGTTGATATTCTACTTTTGATCGGCGAAAATTCTCGTTTGGACAAATGTCATATGACCACCCTATCCAATTATAACTTTATTTCTTCCTATATACTAAAATTGTCATCATCTCCATCATAAAAAAATATCGAATTCTAATTATCAAGTCCGTATCCAAATAAATACCATCAACACATAATACAGTTGGCTTTGATGACATGATAAATTTAAGCTTCGGATCATAATGGATTCGAGTTCAAACAGAATTCAAGAACAGCGCTGGTGCATAGTGCAACTTGGTTGGAAGTTGCAAAATCCGCTTGGGAGGAAAAAAAATCGTGACTTCTTCATTCGGATCAGATCTAAAATTATGTCACAAAAGCGATGCGACCGTATTTCAATCAAATAAATGTGCGAGAGTATGTGAATCGACTAGGGTAACTTTGTCAGTTCTGGCCAATTTTCTAATTAGTTTTTGGAAAACTAAGGTGGCCAAATCCGCTACATTTAACCTACTTGATTGATTTAGCTATGATCTCGGCGGAAATACTGGCATATTGATATTACCGAATAAATAGTTGCTACATGGCACAGGTCGAAGGTGTAGTATGAATAATCATGATAACGGCTGTACAATGACGCAGCCAGGTGTTACCTGAAAGTGTAGTGTTTTATGTAAGAGAATTTTTACCCCATAAAATTTCTCACCATGGAGATTTGCTGCTTACCCTACAGGGCTTTGTTCAACCTATTAACGTTGCATGTTTCGCACTAATTTTTTATACTGAGGACCCTGATGCTTTGTTATGGCACTGAAAACGCATTTCGCTTCCAATAAATATTTCTGCATTCGTGTGTACTTATTTTCACTTCTGACGGATCGTTTGCACCTAAAGGCTATATTCAATTGACTGTTTCATGGCCCTTCTTGCAGGACTTGTATCTTTCGATGGATAATACGGCCATACAAGATACAATCACTGTGCTGCAGTGGAACTGTCATAGTCTAAAAATAAATTGGACGTATTCAAGTTTTTGATTCGCAATTCCGATTGCGACATATTTGCACTCTGTGAAACATGGCTTTCTTCCGAAGACGAAATCAACTTCCACGATTTTAATATTATTTGCCAAGATAGGAATGATCATTATGATGGCGTTTTTTTGGGGATCTAAAAATGCTACTCCTTCTACAGAATCCCCATTCCGACTGTTCCCGGCTTAGAAATCGTCGCATGCCAAGTAAATGTGAAGAATAAAGATCTTTGCATAGCTTCAGTGTACATTCCTCAAAATGCCTCTCTTAATCGTCGACATCTTTGGAGCGCACTCTCTTTTTTTTTTATCATATCCAGTGTTGTTACTGGGAGATATGAACGCACATGGTATTGGATGGAGCGAAACGTATGACGATTATAGAGCGCCTATTTTCTATGATTTGTGTGACGATTTCAATTTGAATATTTTGAACACTGGTGAAGTAACTCGAATAGGACCAAACGATCAGCAAAGCCGTATTGATCTGTCTTTATGTTCAAATTCACTATCATTAGATTGCAAGTGGAAGGTAATTCAAGATCCCCATGGTAGTGACCATATGCCGATAGTCACCACAATTAAGAGTGGCTATCAACAATCTGAGCCAGTTAATGTTCCTTTCGATCTCACGAAGAACATTGACTGGCAAAAATTTGCATCGGCGGTAAACATTGGTATTGAATCAACTGATACTCTTCCACCTTTGGATGAATATCGATTCCTTACCGAATTGATTCATAAAAGCGCACTAGAAGCTCAGAAACGACGCGTTCCAAGTACATCTGTCATAAGAAGACCAGCCACTCCTGGATGGGATGATGAATGTACTAAGTTGTATTCCGAGAAATCTGATGCCTTCAAGGCTTTCCGTAAACACGGAAGGTCTGAGCTTTTCGAAGAGTATTTGAGGCTTGAAAGAAAGCTCAAAAATCTTCTCAAGGCTAAAAAACGCCGCTACTGGCGACGTTTTGTTGAGGGACTATCACGAGAAACCTCAATGACAACACTTTGGAAAACGGTCCGCAACATGCGGAACCGCATTTCCACCAATGAGAGTGAAGAATACTCCAATCGATGGATATTCAACTTCGCAAAAAAGGTCTGCCCAGATTCCGTACCAGGAGAACCGCTATTTCGAGAATCAGTCACTGATCCCGGTTCTTTGGGTGAACCATTCTCAATGCTGGAACTTTCTATGTCTCTTCTTTCATCAAACAATTCTTCTCCGGGATGCGATAATATCAAATTCAATCTTCTTAAAAACCTCCCAGATATCGCTAAAAGACGATTACTTGACCTGTACAACTGTTTCATGGAGTACAACATCGTACCACCAGAATGGCGACAGGTCAAAGTAATAGCTATTCAAAAGCCTGGGAAACCAGTGTCTGATCACACTTCATACCGACCGCTTGCCATGCTCTCGTGCATTAGGAAATTATTGGAGAAAATGATCCTTTCAAGAATTGACCATTGGGTCGAGCAAAATGCATTACTGTCAAATACTCAATTCGGTTTTCGAAAAGGTAAAGGAACAAATGACTGTCTAGCGTTGCTCTCTTCAGATATACAGCTGGCCTATGCGCACAAGGAGCAACTGGCTTCAGTTTTCTTGGATATTAAGGGCGCTTTTGATTCTGTTTCCATAGAAGTACTGTCGTAAAATTTGCACAGTAGTGGATTACCCGTTATTTTGTATAATTTCTTGTACAATTTGTTGTCAGTAAAACATATGAACTTTACTCTCGGCACTCTGACAACTTCCAGAAATAGCTACATGGGCCTTCCCAAGGTTCATGTTTAAGTCCCTTGCTTTACAATTTCTATGTTAAAGATATTGACAATTGTTTGGAAGGACAATGCACGCTTAGACAACTTGCAGATGATGCCGTGATCTCCCTAAGAGGTTCATGTGCAAATGTCCTGCAAAGACCATTGCAAAATTCCCTAAATAACCTGACTGTTTGGGCCAGACATTTAGCGATCGAGTTTTCTCCGCAAAAAACTCAATTGGTAGTGATTACTAAGAAGCGGTACTCAGCTCAACTGAAACTAAAGCTGTTGAAAGATGACATAAACCAATCTTTATCTTCTAAATACCTTGGGGTCTGGTTTGATTCCAAGTGTACCTGGAAAACCCATATTGATTATTTGTTAGAGAAATGCCGAAAAGGATCCATTTTCTCCGTTCTATCTCCGGAACTTGGTGGGGCGCTCACCCGGAAGACCTCATCAAACTATATAAAACGACTATTCTCTCTGTTTTAGAGTATGGCTCTTTCTGCTTCCTCTCAGCAGCTGAGTGCCACCTGATCAAATTGGAACGAATTCAATATCGTTGTTTGCGTATTGCTCTTGGCTGTATGCATTCAACGCATAACATGAGCCTGGAGGTGCTTGCTGGAGTCACTCCTTTAAAGCACCGTTACTGGGAGCTCTCACTTAGAATACTCATCAAATGTGGAACAAGTAACACACTTGTATTAGAAAACTTCGATAATATGCTTGAACTGGTTCATCGTTCAAGATACCTGCAAGTCTATCTCAACTACATATCGTCAGATCTCTGTCTTCCATGATATAATCCACCTCGAGTTCACTTCGTCAACGACAGTTCCTCAATTGAATACGATCTGTCCATGAAACACGCTGTTCAAGGAATACCAGATCATCTTCGACAAATATCTATCCCTTCCATTTTTTCTGAAAAATATGAACATGTCAATTGCAATAACAGATATTTCACTGATGGTTCTCGCATTAACGGATCCACTGGCTTCGGTGTTTTCAACGTGAATTCAACCACCTTCCGAAAACTTCAAGAACCGTGTTCGGTTTATGTTGCTGTGCTGGCAGCAATTAATTTCGCTTTGGAGATAATTTCCAATCAGCCCGTAGACCATTATTTCATCTTCTCGGATAGTCTTAGTTCTATCGAGGCACTCCGGTCGATGAAACCTGTTAAGCACGCATCTTACTTTCTTACAAACATAAGAGAGCAGATGCGTGATTTGGTCGAAAGATCATTCAAGATTACCTTTGTATGGGTCCCATCCCATTGCCTAATCTATGGCAATGAGAAGGCGGACTCGCTAGCAAAGGTGGGCGCACAGGAAGGTGAAGTTTTTGATAGACAAATCTCGAACAACGAGTTTTTCCCATTAGTCCGTCAGAGTACTCTTCAAAATTGGCAAATGATTTGGTCACACAATGAACTTGGACGGTGGCTGTTTTCCATAGTTCCTAAAGTTTCTGCGCGAGCGTGGTTCAGAGGTGAGGACTTAAGCCTAGGCTTCATTCGCACGATGTCGAGACTTATGTCCAATCACTATTCACTAAACGCACACCTCTATAGAATAAACCTGGTCGATAGCAACCTATGTAGGTGTGGAGCCGGTTACGATGACATCGATCACGTAGTTTGGTATTGCTCGGAAAACGACGCCTCCAGAGAGCAACTATTGGATACCCTTGTGGCCCGAGGTAAACAACCCTACAGGGAATTAAGAGGTGTTTTAGGGGATCGCGATGTGGTTTATATGCAGGCCATCTATGCCTTTCTTTGCTCGTCTGACATAAAAGTCTAATTCCCCTTTTTTTTTCTCGTTTTTGTTTTGTTTTTGTCTTATTGTTCTGTGTAATACGAAGCTATGGCCATCCGGAAGATGCTCCCTGATGAACCACAACTCGAGCCCGACGCTACGCCATACCGTTAATGACGTCAAATACCCGGATGAGCAGCTGTAATACCACAAACCTAAATCCCAACCTAGTCCGTCCTGAAATTACGCAATCTAACCTTGAGTCGCCACGAGTATCTTGGTCTATACCCTTTCCCCTTACTAACTGTTGATAATAAGATGATATCGATTGTAAATATCATAAAGTCTCGGCTCCGTTAAGTGTTATACACGCCTGAGCCTGTCAAATAAACGCAATAGATAAAAAAATAAAGGCTATATTCATCTGCTAATCTAAAGTTTGTTATTGCATCTATTTTTCGTACTAGATGCGCGGCTACAAATCAAGGCCATGCTGACTGAGAATTCGCAGCACTGTATCGGATTTAACAAATGTAGAAGTGCTTAATGAACACTAAGCTGCGGGGTGGGAACATCTCAAAAAGGGATGTATTGCCAATAAGAAGTAGAAAGGTAATGTGGGGCAAGATGATCATATGAGGCAAGACGGCCAATATGTTTTTTTTACACGAAATGGCAGTGTGCTACCCATGCCAAGAACAGGGAATGGCTTATTATGTTGTAATATGCTAAAATTTCAAAAACCACGATAGTTACACGTATAATATTCAGACCAGTTATTAAGGTTTTGAATTGAAGTGATTCTTTTTTACAAGGAAGATGCGTTCCGTGTAAAAAAAGTTTTCGGTTCAAAATTTGACAATCAGTGTAAAAAAAAGTTTCATACTTTCTCGACGAATCATGCAAAATGGAGCAACTTTGCGAACATTTTGTATGGGATTTTTTTTACAAGGCCGTTTCAAAAAATCCGTGTAAAAAACAGAATCGGGTGTAGATAACTATCTACCACTTGTATGGATAACATTCAATTTTATTTCGTGATATGGAAAATTAATCAAGCCGTGGAAATAGTTTGTATGGGCCACCATGGCCAGGCCACCCAATTTCAGAAGAAAATAGCTTTGAAACTCCCTTTTTAGATTTGGATACGAATTTTTGCAAGGGATATAGGCGATAAATACATAACTACAATTTTTACTCAAAATGTTAACTGCTTACAAACATAAACTACAAGCTTTTTAAGGGATTCAAATAATGAAAAAGCATGTGGATTCGTAAGAATTTCCGTACAAAAATATCTTTATTAAAAATGTCGTCTGAACTGAAGTTTGACGGCCTCTGCGACATAAATAAAAGTGTGTAACCATCATATTACTTTTTTGGCTGATAAAAATGTTACGTTACAAAAGACACCCTTTCACATGCACTTGCTCTAATAAATCAAATCTGTTCTATTAGATCTGTGCGGTATCTACATATACCTACGCAGCATCTAAACCGGATCTCACCCAGAGAGGAGACCCAGAAATGCTGGGTTAAGTTTTAATATACCATATTCGAAATACGTTCACAGATCCACACGCTTCACTGTATAAGGATGTCCATCTTGCCCTACATAGTCCTACAAAGGAGGCCCATATTAGACATGCTATGTTGGGCAACAATTGATTTTGTCTCTCAGTTTATACCTTGGTTTATACGAAAACCGTCTTTAGTGTAATAACAGCCATGATTATGTTATCACTAAAGTATTATGTACAATATCATGCGAAATTCGCTACTTGCAGTCACATTCCAAAATGTTTTAGAGTACCAAAATCGTCTCGAAGCGGAATTGAGTTCAACTAATCAAAGGAAACAATAATCTCCAATATTTAATTGTTGTAAATAACAATACTGTAACGATCCGCTTAGCCTACATATTCTGATTTACCCAAGTAGTTTCACTAGAAATTCGAACGCGCTCGCGCAAACATGGTTTTATTCCTTTAAGGTCAACACGCGTAACTTATCTTAAGGTCAATACGTATGACGAATGATCTATTGGCCCCTTTAAGAAATCGAAAATGCACTTAGAGAAAATTTGAACCAAATTAAATTCATGGAATTCTTGGTAGAAGAGGGATGCAACAATACTGCCGTAATCTGAAAAAGTGACGTATACGCCATTTTCCAAAAATGGTGTTAACGAGTACTACTCATCTACTCACTAGGTACTCTTTAACAGAAAAATGGAAAACATGCATGTTGTAAAATGGTTGTTACGTCACTTTTCCAGATTACGGCAGAATAGTTGAAGGTGAATCATTTTTTTTCTATGGGTCACAAGGCCACTAGTTATGCGTGTAGAACCTACGTCATGTGCTCCAGGGAATTCTTGGGTTATTAAAAGAGAAAACTGTCCTTTTGCTACGCGTGTAGACCTTAAGATCCATACTTCAGGGAATTATTGGATGACCTGGAACGGAAAAGTCATTGAAGGCGTATCTAGTGTATGGATTAAAAAGAGTAGGAACTATTAAATAATCAGACCATTAGTTACGCGTGTAAATCCAAGGCCTATATTTCAGTAATTATTCGAGCACTTTGAAAGGAACAGCTATATTGAAGGCTTATTCAATTTATTTCAATAGATCAATAAGGGCATGAACTATTTGAATAAAAAAAAAGAAAACAAACCTTTGGTTACGCCTGTAGAGCTCAAGGTCTATACTATAGGAAATTCTTGGGTGATGTGGAAAGGAACAGTTATTGAATGCGTTGCGTATTCAATTTGGTTTAATAGATCAAATAGTACAGCGAGTCTCAACCTTTTTCCTAAAAGAAACCCCTTTATACTTTTGCATTCATAGAGGTACCCCCTATTTCTATCGCCGTTGAAGAAAATAAACGTTATTCTGCCAAAATAAGCGTTATTTAATTGTTCTGTGAAAATTTTCAATTCAAGTTGAGTTTTTACATCAAGCTTCGTACAAGACTTTGAAGGTTTTTAAAGGCTTCCGTAAGCCTCTTAGAAGGAATCCTCTAAGCGGTTTAGTAGGACTATGCCGCATGCAAAAAGGCCTCTAAGCCTCTTGTGAGGGGGTTCCCATGCCTCTTGAAAGGAGGCCTCTTGAAAGCAGGCTTCCGAGCCTCTTGAAAGGAGGCTTCCGAGCCTCTTGAAAGGAGGCTTCCGAGCCTCTTGAAAGGAGGCTTCCGAGCCTCTTGAAAGGAGGCTTCCGAGCCTCTTGAAAGGAGGCTTCCGAGCCTCTTGAAAGGAGGCTTCTGAGCCTCTTGAAAGGAGGCTTCTGAGCCTCTTGAAAGGAGGCTTCTGAGCCTCTTGAAAGGAGGCTCTGAGCCTCTTGAAAGGAGGCTTGAGCTCTTGAAAGGAGGCTTCTGAGCCTCTTGAAAGGAGGCTTCTGAACCTCTTGAAAGGAGGCTTCCTGAGCCTCTTGAAAGGAGGCTTGAACCTCTTGAAAGGAGGCTTCTGAGCCTCTTGAAAGGAGGCTCTGAGGCCTCTTGAAAGGAGGCTTCTGAGCCTCTTGAAAGGAGGCTTCTGAGGCCTCTTGAAAGGAGGCTTCGAGCCTCTTGAAAGGAGGCTTCTGAGCCTCTTGAATGGAGGCTTCTGAGCCTCTTGAAAGGAGGCTTCCGAGGCCTCTTGAAGGAGGCTTGAGGCCTCTTGAAAGGAGGCTTCTGAGGCCTCTTGAAAGGAGGCTCTGAGCCTCTTGAAAGGAGGCTTCTGAGCCTCTTGAAAGGAGGCTTCCTGAGCCTCTTGGAAAGGAGGCTTCTGAGCCTCTTGAAAGGGAGGCTTCTGAGCCTCTTGAAAGGAGGCTTCTGAGCCTCTTGAAAGGAGGCTCTGAGCCTCTTGAAAGGAGGCTGGAGCCTCTTGAAAGGAGGCTTCCTGAGCCTCTTGAAAGGAGGCTTCCGAGCCTCTTGAAAGGAGGCTTCTGAGCCTCTTGAAAGGGAGGCTTCTGAGCCTCTTGAAAGGAGGCTTCTGAGGCCTCTTGAAAGGAGGCTTGAGCCTCTTGGAAAGGAGGCTTCTGAGCCTCTTGAAAGGAGGCTTCTGAGCCTCTTGAAAGGAGGCTTCTGAGCTCTTGAAAGGAGGCTTCCTGAGCTCTTGAAAGGAGGCCTGAGCCTCTTGAAAGGAGGCTGAGCCTCTTGAAGGAGGCTTCTGAGCCTCTTGAAAGGAGGCCTGAGCCTCTTGAAAGGAGGCTTGGAGCCTCTTGAAGGAGGCTGAGCCTCTTGAAAGGAGGCTCTGAGCCTCTTGAAAGGAGGCTTCTGAGCTCTTGAAAGGAGGCTCTGAGCCTCTTGAAAGGAGGCTCTGAGCCTCTTGGAAAGGAGGCCTGAGCCTCTTGAAAGGAGGCTTGAGCCTCTTGAAAGGGAGGCTTCTGAGCCTCTTGAAAGGAGGCTTCCTGAGCCTCTTGAAAGGAGGCTTCTGAGCCTCTTGAAAGGAGGCTTGAGCCTCTTGAAAGGAGGCTTCTGAGCCTCTTGAAAGGAGGCTCTGAGCCTCTTGAAAGGAGGCTTCTGAGCCTCTTGAAAGGAGGCTTCTGAGCTCTTGAAAGGAGGCTGAGCCTCTTGAAAGGAGGCCTGAGCCTCTTGAAAGGAGGCTTGAGCCTCTTGAAAGGAGGCTCTGAGCCTCTTGAAAGAAGGCTTCTGAGCCTCTTGAAGGAGGCTTCTGAGCTCTTGAAAGGAGGCTCTGAGCCTCTTGAAAGGAGGCTCTGAGCTCTTGAAAGGAGGCTTCTGAGCCTCTTGAAAGGAGGCTCTGAGCCTCTTGAAAGGAGGCTTGAGGCCTCTTGAAAGGGAGGCTCTGAGCCTCTTGAAAGGAGGCCTGAGCCTCTTGAAAGGAGGCTTCTGAGCCTCTTGAAAGGAGGCTTCTGAGCCTCTTGAAAGGAGGCTCTGAGCCTCTTGAAAGGAGGCTCTGAGCCTCTTGAAAGGAGGCTTCTGAGCTCTTGAAAGGAGGCTTCTGAGCCTCTTGAAAGGAGGCTTCCTGGAGCCTCTTGAAAGGAGGCTCTGAGCCTCTTGAAAGGAGGCCTCCGAGCCTCTTGAAAGGAGGCTTCTGAGCCTCTTGAAAGGAGGCTTGAGCCTCTTGAAAGGAGGCTTCCTGAGCCTCTTGAAAGGAGGCTTCTGAGCCTCTTGAAAGGAGGCTTCTGAGCCTCTTGAAAGGAGGCTCTGAGCCTCTTGAAAGGAGGCTCTGAGCCTCTTGAAAGGAGGCTTCTGAGCCTCTTGAAAGGAGGCTTCCTGAGCCTCTTGAAAGGAGGCTTCTGAGGCCTCTTGAAAGGAGGCTTCTGAGGCCTCTTGAAAGGAGGCTTCTGAGCCTCTTGAAAGGAGGCTTCTGAGCCTCTTGAAAGGAGGCTTCTGAGCCTCTTGGAAAGGAGGCTTCCGAGCCTCTTGAAAGGAGGCTTCTGAGCCTCTTGAAAGGAGGCTTCTGAGCCTCTTGAAAGGAGGCTTCCTGAGCCTCTTGAAAGGAGGCTTCTGAGCTCTTGAAAGGAGGCTTCTGAGCTCTTGAAAGGAGGCTCTGAGCCTCTTGAAAGGAGGCTTCTGAGCCTCTTGAAAGAAGGCTTCTGAGCCTCTTGAAAGGAGGCTTCTGAGCCTCTTGAAAGGAGGCTTCTGAGCCTCTTGAAAGGAGGCTTCTGAGCTCTCTTGAAAGGAGGCTTCTGAGCCTCTTGAAAGGAGGCTTCTGAGCCTCTTGAAAGGAGGCTTCTGAGCCTCTTGAAAGGAGGCTCTGAGCCTCTTGAAAGGAGGCTTCCTGAGCTCTTGAAAGGAGGCTTGAGCCTCTTGAAAGGAGGCTGAGCTCTTGAAAGGAGGCTTCTGAGCCTCTTGAAAGGAGGCTTGAGCCTCTTGAAAGGAGGCTTCTGAGCCTCTTGAAAGGAGGCTTCCAGGCCTCTTGAAAGGAGGCTTCTGAGCCTCTTGAAAGGAGGCTTCTGAGCCTCTTGAAAGGAGGCTTCTGAGCCTCTTGAAAGGAGGCTTCCTGAGCCTCTTGAAAGGAGGCTTCCTGAGCCTCTTGAAAGGAGGCTTCTGAGCCTCTTGAAAGGAGGCTTCCTGAGCCTCTTGAAAGGAGGCTTCTGAGCCTCTTGAAAGGAGGCTCTGAGCCTCTTGAAAGGAGGCTCTGGAGCCTCTTGAAAGGAGGCTTCCTGAGCCTCTTGAAAGGAGGCTTCTGAGCCTCTTGAAAGGAGGCCTGAGCCTCTTGAAAGGAGGCTTCCGAGCCTCTTGAAAGGAGGCTTCCGAGCCTCTTGAAAGGAGGCTTCCTAACCTTTTGAATGTAGGCTCCCAAGCCTCTTAGAGGAGGCTACTTAGCCTCTTGAAAAGAGACTTTCGATCCTCTAAAAATAGGCTTCTGAGCTAGTAGAAATTATCAAAACTTCATTGATAAATTTTTATTGGAAGTAGGATACATCCACCTTAACGCATCTTGTTATGAGTGGAGTGCTGGAGTGGGTCTATCGGTAGTTTGGTGGCATTAGATGATGTGGTTTGGCCAATAAATGTCAACTTTGAAGTAGATCAGTTGCCATAATTACTGAAATCCCTCGATGCAGATTTTCGTATACATGTTTTTAGATAAGTGCATCGTTAGGGGAGTCTGGGAAGATTTGATCCCCTTTTCTGATTTCCAATATATCACAGCCAAAAATAAATAAACATACGCGATGTCCACACAGACTCTTTAGGAAATATAGTATTTAACTTTACTGATGTATGACAGTCCTCAAGTTATTGTTGTTATCGATACGCAATCGATTTTTTGTAGTGCAGTCAAAAATCGACTTTTAAAATATTCTCCAAGAACTTGCTTTGATAAAATTAAAAAGGTGCCCTCAGATTTTTTTAATAATTTTTCCATCAAAACACGCGGAGTTTTCGAATTGCTGTGCGTATACATGAACGATTTTTGTTATTGAATTCGACAGCACATGCAATTTTAAAATTTGGGGAGACTTGGTCCCCTTTCTATGATATCTACGCAATAAATAATGTTTCCTGTCAACCCTTCATCAAATCTGTCAAATCTACAAAAAATTAGAAGCCTGAGAACAGATTTATATTTTTTTGAATTTTTTCGCCAAATTTCTGTATAGGTGACTAATGGGGGATCAAGTGTCCCCATATTGAGGAAATAACTTAAAATACAAATATCCTAAAACTTTGATAGAATGTTGTCATTTTCATCAGTACAGACCATTAGGCATATTTATGGCTTTGTGCTGTGAAAAAACGAAAGCATTTGGTCATTGTTATGAAAAGTTGTTCGAATTTTGCGTGGCCAATAAAAAATCTTTAGGGAGGTCAAAACATACAAACCGCCCTGCAGAATAAATAAGGTTGACAATCCAAAAAATAACTCACCACATAAAGGTCATTTGTCTACTTTAACTCTCGATAAAACAGGGGGTGATCAAGTCTCCCCGGGATCAAGTCTCATCACCTTCCCCTAAGCTTTACCAGATTATATAGACCCAAAAAAAATCAAATTCAAAATATGATCGAATATTCCACGGCTTTGCTTATTTTTTCACCATCATACAAGTGTCTGGTTTGAAAAACGAAAATGTAACTGGATCAAACCATAACGATGATCCGTTTTTGAACCTCAAATAGTTTGCTCGCATAAAATGAGAGAATGCATCTCAAATTCATACAAACTCTTTATCAGTACTTCCGAGTATCAATTATTAGAAAACGGCTAAGATTTCTTAGCCACGAACAAAAATTATACGCATTTTTTGCAGTCTGAAGTCCTCATCTAGGTCTTTTTCCCCAGAAACTAGTTCCATTCTTCTTTTCTTCTATATTTCATGTTCCTTTCTATTTTCACTTCCTTTTCCATAAGGTAAATGACAATAAAAAGTCAGTAAAGATGCTCCCTGAGCCGACTTTCTGATACCTGTATCAGTTATTGACGAAAAAGTCAAAATTAGTCAAACGGTTGATTACGGATAAAGTCATTGCTGGATTTGCTACCCAGTTAAGTTCGATTCTTAGTCCAAGTTTGGAATTTTATATTAGCAATGAAGATTCTTCACTCGCTGAAAAGTGCACTGTTCAGTGTGCATAATGTATCCAATAAAACACAAAAATTGATATGACGATTGTGGAAATGCAAATAAGAGCACTGAGTTGAAAATCGGGCAAAATTCCAGTAGACTCGTGATACCGAAAAGTAAGACGATCTTCCGGATTTTCCTATTAACAACTATGTACGTCGGCTCGCAATATCTCCTTTCCTAGGCCGTCACATTCCGAGCGCGAACTTCAATGAATGGAGGCACAATTTGCCTATTTGGCATAATTGTTACACCGCAGCACCGCGTTGGACGCGCGCGCTAGCTGACTGACGCAACTATTGATAAATGTCATTCAAATTGGGACCGACACCGCTTTAGCAGCAACGGTTATTTCGTCAGGTGCCGGGGGTCATTAAATACATCTCGTGCATCCATTGTGCCGGCCATCGTCAGGTTCCTGACTTCTGGGACGGACAGGAAAATTGGTGCTCGCGCGAAAGCGTGACCGGTCCGACAGTCTCCTATTTCTGGAACTAGGTAAGCGCTAGGAACAAAAATAGGCGTAATTTGAGTAGAAGAATGGCGGAATTAGCTCATCGCTAATTTCGCCACGAGATTTTCTATATGTTCTTGTCACAGATAAAAAAAACACTATTCAGGGCACATTTTTAAATTTTAGAACGTAAAACTATTTATTCTAAAAAAGGAAATAAACAAATAATTACAACTTTAAAAAATCAAGTACATCAGATGGGGGTGATTAATATAATGAAGTCACTAAAACAATTTTTGATTCACTGAAAACTGCGTTCAGAACATGATTGCAAAATCGGGTTAAGCTGTGTAATTGATAAAATTACCTTCTCAATGGAAACCATCAACCAAACACAACTGAGTGGTGAAATTGAAGCAGGCGTAAATTGTCTAGTAGTCGAATAAATTCAAACCTCAAATTAGCTCATCGCTTCAAATCATCCCACTCGCCACAGTTCGGTGAAAACATAAAAATACCTCTGGAGTGCTCAGTTATTGTTCATTGTCAACGATAATAGATCGAATTAGTCAACGTCAGGTTAGCGGTAGATGTTTCGCAGAAGAGCATCCAGAGCCGCGCTATAGCTCGGTGATAAGCAATTCACATTCTTCGTACGGTCATGGCATGTTAGCCATCACAACTGTTAGATGTTGTGTTATCACAATCGAATGCGAAGCTCATTGTATGATTATTGTGCATTCCATCATACCGAGACACACTATTTGCGGATAGAACACTTCCTTCTGAGCCGCTCTTCGGATGAGCCGCTCATCGCCCACTCAGATACATCACAGAAGAACACGCTGCGGCCGCAGCAGTCGATCATGATTTAGCACACCACTGATAACAGTTCTACACGTGTCCAAAGTCTTGTAACATCACGGGGATAGTAATGCGAGTTACTTTTATGAGTAAGGTTAACCTTCGCACTGTCACTCGACAGTTTACCGTAGGTCGAAACACCGTACAGAAAACACGAACGCACACACAACAGTGTCAACTGTCAACAAACCAAACGAAATTCGGTAGCCAAATTACCAGCATTTTACAGTTGTCGATGTTTAGTCTGCTCCCTCTACTATGCCCCTACTGCTATCACTGTTTAACCTTCTGTCTAAATAACTTCTTCCAAAATAGCACCACGTCGCCGTCGTCGCTACGCACCGCGACGCATCATCGACGGACGCGCGAAACAGAACCCAAAATCTCGGCAAAGGTGTGAATTGGGTTGCAGTTTGCTGAAGACTTGACAAACCCCTTCAGCAGCGTGCGGCCAACCGACGATAACTGAGCGCGTAATGTTGCCCCGCCGGTAGCGCGAATGCCTAGCTGTTCCTCACAGGCTTCCAACCTGAAGCGGCAGGTGATGATCTTACGGCACAAACAGATTTCGCAAACGACCGGATAGGGGACTCAAATCACAGATTCGCAAACTTTCGTCTCTTCTCAGCTGATAACGGTCACGCCCGGTCCCACTACTGCTTTCTTACGTAGCTGATTATAGTTTAGGAAGGACTGCGCGAACGGACTGAGCGCTAGTTCGCTCACTCCCGTCGAGAACGGACCGATGAATGAAGAGCTATTATTTGCGCGCGCGACAAATTTCTGCGAGGAACTGAAACAATTAAGAGCGCTTCCCAGTGCTATATAGGCACGCGCAGTCCCTACAATCGTCATCAATGCCAGCTGTTCTGGAGTTTCGCGAGCTGGTGTTGACGAAAGTTTAACGGGGCACTTACAGGTAGAATTGATTCCAAATGAGGATAAAAATTGAATTTTCACGAAAGGTATGCTCGATAACAGTTAATGGACGGCAGTTAAGTGAAAATTGTGAAAATTCTTTCGTATGTAATCATTGGGGAAAAAAATGCGCAAATCACGGAATCAGTCTTCAAAAGTTCCTTCGCAATAAGTTGCATTGATGCAAACACCAGGGAGCAAGAGAATGCATGCTCCGTATATTTTAATCGATCATTGCTTTGATGCGTTTGAATCATTTGGGAGCTAATACTGGAATCAAACCAGGAGCCGTTCACAAATTACGTAACGCAAATTTTGGCAGTTTTAGACCCCCTTCCTCCCCCTCGTAACACTTTTTGTATGGAAGATTTAACATTTTTGTATGGACCGTAACGCTTGGTCTGACCCCCTTCCTCCCCATACAGCGTTACGTAATTTGTGAATGGCCCCTCACTTCATTGACACTTCAACAAAGGTAAACATGCAGTTTGTACTCCCGGTAGCCAGTAAGTGATTCAAATCAATGATTCAGTATTAATTTTCCAATCGAGTGAGCAAAAAAGCATAATTAAATGCGGGGATGTGAAACTATCGTTTCGTAAAACATCTTGTCGATGCTTTCTTTTTCGAATGATTCTCACAAGAGGATGTTGTTTGAAAACTGCACGGAATACGAGACTCAAGAGAATTTGTGAATTTTCTACGGCTGAATTCGAACCTGTGTCTTTCTTATAAGAGGAACTTCCTTGAAATCTTCCGTTGATGTTTTTGACAGGCATAATCACGAAAATGTGTAGGGTGCCATATGCCGCATGGTTTTCTCAAGTCAGTCATCGGTCACATCGAAGCGCAGTACGAGGAACCCACCTGCAATAGTATTACATAACGAAGACTTGGCAGATCACGTCCAGATTGTAGTTGGAGTGAGGCAAGAATGTTTACTATTAACACTGCTGTTGGTCATCGCAAACAACGGGATCTTGATAGGTTCGATTGAGCATTAGACTGACCTAGCGTTTGTGAAAGTCGAAATTTTATATCAGAATATTGAAATCTGGATCATTGATCATAGATGCGATTCCATATGCAATGAATACTACAAGTCGACATTCCGGAAATGTTTAAACTCAACAAAGCTCGGAATGATGTTCGTGCATTTCAAATATAACAACCGTCCGTTACTAAAATCATAGTCTTCAAAAATCACGTGTTTTTCAAAGTTTTGAATGCCATCCACATGTGGTTAAACGTAATCTTTTCCAGCTCTCTGTGAAAGGAGTTTCATCTGTTAAAAACATGCATTCTAAAAATCTTTTGAATATATTTTTATTTAATATATATATTTAATCTAATTCTATTTGCTAATTAGGCCGATACAAATATTTAAAAACTATTTTGTCTACCCCTTAAGATTTTTTTGCAAAAAAAATATATTGAGAGGGCAACAAAATAAAATCCGGATAATTTTGAGGATTTTCAAAACATTCTTTCATAAATCCGAGTAGTTTTTTGATTTTTTTTTCATTTTAATATTTATGTTTTATTATCCCTCCCCCCTCGACCAGTAGGACAAAATGTTAATTAAATATTAGTATCATCCATCTAATACATGCATTTATCTCTTAGACTAGGAGTTCCGTGTTTTCTTAACACTATCATCCTTATTTGCTATGATACATTTTTATTTATTATTAATACATTTCATTTCCTCTGGCAGGATTTTTTCTCTAGTTGAGTTGAACCATGTAGGAATTACGATGTTTTAAACTTAAACTAAACTTAACCTAATTTATACTAAGGGTACAAGAAGCTTATCGTTGCAATTGGAGAATGTGTCGATTTTTGTCTAAAATTGGATTTTTTTTTAACATTTGGTGCAATATTACAATATTAGAAGTTCTATGAAGTTCATTGGTACTATACCACGGAGGCAACTTCAGAATCATTTTCAAAATTTTATTTTGAATCCTTTGAAAGTGCCTTATTTCTGGTATTGCAGCTACTAGTCCATATTGATTATTGGTACCTACAGCATACAACATGGCTGGTCTAAAAAATTGTTTGTGAATGAAAAATTTGTTCTTAAGGCAGATTGAATGCCTTCAATGGGATTTTTAAAAGTTAGTTTTGATCTAGCAGAAGTCTTTATTATTTCGCTTCGCTAGACCAATTAATTGGAGCCCCATTCGTAGTGACAAAATGTCTGCTAGAAGGTTTCAAATAAAAAGCTATCGGCTTATTATCGGAAAATTATAAGCTGAGTTTTGGAAGCATTCGGGGAAATTTTCCAATTTTTCAAGTAAGTGGAAAAAATATCCCAACTCTTTTGCAATCTACTACAAATGACACGAAGGCTACGCCCTTAGGTGGAAAGACCCGTGTCATCTGCAAACAAAGATTTTTGAAACCCTGCCTGGTGGTAAATCAATTTTACAATCAAACCTTCATGCCAAACGCTGTCAAATGCTTTCTCTATATCAAGAAGAGCAACTCCAGTAAAATATCCTTCAGATTTGTTGAGTTGAATTAAACTCGTAACTGAGTAATCATCCTTATTTTACACTACATAAATGTTGTACTATCATGTACTTTATGGGCGAATTTTAATTTATCTTCTATATATATAAAACAAAGTTGGCATTTGTACGACCGCGCATCACACAGGAATAGACAGCCCAATTTTTGCTAATTTATATTCGTTTTCTTCTTCTTTTTACGAGGAAAAACGTTATGATGAAATTGGAAGGCTTTGAAAATCAAAACTCAATCTTTTCGATGAAATGGTTTTTCGTACAATTTGCATGGAATTTTAAAATTTTGATCATCTATATATATTAAACAAAGTTGTAAAAAATGAGAGATCATTCTGAAGAACCGATTTGTTTTCTAGATAAATTGTGGACGCAAAAAATTGTATCAGAAAATTTACCAATTTTTGGCGAGACAAAGTTCGCCGGGTCAGCTAGTTTTTTATATATATGGCTCAGCTAGCAGTGCGAAACAGCTTTTCTTGTGAACAATTCCTACAAACTTATTCGTTGCTAAAAAAATGACCCGAAGAATTGTATTCGTCATTTTATTAAGAGGCTGAGATGCACTGGAAACACAAGGCTTGCTTTTCGTTGCACCGTTTGTTTGATTTATTGAGCATCCGTGATCTTTAGTGGATTTGAACTAGGTCACGATGGGGCATTTAATTATATACGTCACAATTATTCTGAAAAAAAGCTGATATCACGGTAATTTTTATCAATTTTATTCGAAATTTCCGATAGAATTTCTAAAGAAGTTCCTGAATAAAAGTCTGGAAAATTCTCGATTAACTTTTCAAAAGGACCTAAGTGACATTTTTTTCATTAATTATTTTAGTACTACAAACAAAAGCCTTCGTATTGGTCTATTGATTGCAATATTCAAATTAATTTATGAAAAAAATGTTACATAGGTCCTTTTGAAAAGTTAAGCGAGAATTTTATGATTTTTCATCGGAAATTCCTTTGATATTTTTTCAGAGATTCCTTTAGGAATTCTTCTCTTCAATTAAATCATACAAAGTACCTGAATTCTATCCGATACTTTGTTGGATGTATTCTTCCAGAAATTTTAATACTTCCTTGAAGGAATTTTCAACAAAATGTTTGAAGGAATTTTTAAAGGAATTTTCTTAGCTTAGCTAGCTTAGCTTTGACTGACTACACATATCTATGGTTGCTACTCCGTGATTGACCAGAATCAGTGAAATTGCACAAAGAATCAACTGAATGATTGACTGGGATTGTTCAAGCATTCTCAGTGTGCAAGTTTCAGTGACTCTAAAATTCAAATGATCAATAACGGCGCCGGCCACGTCCTTGTAGTCAGTTAGGAAGAAGGAAGGAATATTAGTAGGTGGTTTTTGCTATTTGAAGACCGTGTTTACCTCTGCGTCTCCACAAAAACCACAGGAAGGATTATCAGTTAATTGGTAGGCATCGTTGGATCTGGATTCACTCTGATTAGCGATACGACCGTGCCATTCTTTATACACAGTGATTTTACCTTGCCATGAATCGGGCGCGAAAAGTAGTACAAACTAACTACCGGCCTACCGGGCGCGCAATGCAGAACACAATATTCCGGCCGATCGCGCCATCGTTCTGCTGTCCGAAACAAGAGAAATCTCTCACTAAACTGATTTTTATTACCGGCCGCGCAAAGCAGAACACAATATTTCGGCCGATCGCGCCATCGTTCTGCTGTCCGAAACAAGAGAAATCTCGCACTAAACTGATTTTTGTTACCGGCCGCGCAAAGCAGAACACAATATTTCGGCCGATCGCGCCATCGTTCTGCTGTCCGAAACAAGAGAAATCTCGCACTCGGAATTTTTGATGGAATTTTCAACGAAAAAGTCAAAGATTTCTCAAAGGGATATGCCAAGAAATTTCAAACGGCATTTCCAAACTATTTCCCAAAGGAATGCCTAAAAAATCAAGAGAATTCTCCGAAGCATTTTCCGCTGGTATTACCGAAAAACATTCCTGAGAAATGTTTAAAGAAATTCTGGAAATTCTGAAAAAAATTCCAGAGGAATTTCCGAAGAAATTTCTGAAAGAGTTGCTGAAAAAACTGAGGAATAAGCAAAGTAATTTCCTGCAGAAATATCTGAATTATTTGCTGGAGAAAGTTCTGAACGAATTTCAATCGACTTTATAAAAATCCTAAGGTATTTGCGAAAGAATCTCCATGGGGGTTTCCGGTGGAATTCCTCAAGGAACTCTTAAATGAATTCCTAAAAGTAAATCTAAAGCAATTTCCGAAAAAATCCTAAGCAAATTTTCAAAACCTTAATAGTTTTCCGAAGGAATTTGTAAAGGAATTCCAGAACGAATCTCCAAAGGAATTTTTGAAGGAATATCCGAATTACCAAAATATTTTCCGTAGATCTTTCTAAAGGAGTTTCGGAAGGTGTTTCCGGATAATGTTTAAAAAGAATTTGTGAATATATTTCTAAATGAATGATTCGAAGAATTTCCTAAAGAATTCCAGGAAGAAGTTTTGAATTCCGAAGGAACTCATTAGGTAGATTCTGAAGTAATTCTTAAAATTCATTCTTTTCGAAGAAACTTTGAAAACGAATTCAAATATGATTTTTAGATTTATTTCCGAAGTTGTTTCCGCATGATTTTTTAAAGAAATCCCAGCTAGTTAACCTGTCTTTAGAGCCCCGGCCTTCCTCGCAGCACTGCACCACTCTTTCCTTCCTCGTCTTCCTTCCTTCCTTCTGTGGCTGTGTGGGCTTACCGGTGGTATCGCCGGGTGGCTTGGAGATCTTCCTCGCTTCTTGCTTCGTTACAACTCGACCAATAAGAAGGGCGATCAACTTTCAGCAGATTGGGATTGGGCCGGATTGGGCCGACTACGGAACCAGGGAATTGCGGTGGTTCTTGCTGGGGTTTTCAACGTAAAGACCGTGGGGTTGTCCTCAACGCCTTCTCTCGTCCCAAGTACTTTCTCTCTACTCTTCAACTTCCAACTTTGGTAACATTGTAACTTTGTAACATTTGTTCGCTTCAAAATATTTTGGAATAGTGACCGCATCCAAGGGTCATAACCTCCTTTTTCAGGTTAGTGACAGTTAGTATTGACCCAATTATGCCACCCCTTAATGGCTACTTAACGAAGGTACTTCTGTCCCTCTGGTGTTATGTTGGAGGACTATGGTGAGTGGTTGGATGCGGTCTTATAGGGTGGTGGAGGCTAATCATGTCCTTCTCTACTGCAGTTGCTAAGGTACTGGGAAAACCTACGAGACGAGTTTTACCTGCCATTCACAAACAATTGACCGCAATTTTCTAAATCCCACAGATCCTGAGATATCGAACTAAATTAATCCCTCATATATACTAGCGCCGCCTTACGGCTGAATTTTGAACTAAACAGTTTTTCTATATATTGGTTTTCAATGCTCGAATAACTTCATAGAAGATGGCAACTTTCTAAATCCAACAGATCCCGAGATATCATATACAGTATCGCCTCCTTGCAGATGAATTCTAAATTAAGTTTCTCGACACATTGATTTCTAATCCTCGAACTACTTTGTAGAAGTTCTAAATCCCACAGATCCCGACATATCAAACTAAACTGATCCTCAGTTCCTCAGCATGTTGGTCTGCAGTCTTTGAACAATTTTGTTGAAGAAGGAAATTTCCTAAATCCCATAGATCCCGAGATATGGAACCAAACTGGAATTTTCATATACACTAGCGCCGCTAAGTAGGAGAATTCCAAATCTATTTTTGAATTTAGATTTTTTTTTCACTACACTAAAGTTTTTAGAATTGTTATAAGAAACACAGCGCCATTTATTGAGAGAATTGACTATTTTCATTTTTCCGTTGGTTCCGGATTTCCCGGAGGACCAACAGAAGATCCATTGGACTTAAAAAATATCCTCAATGAGGAGGGTATATATCCGCTTCATTAATGTCCAGAAAAAATCACGCTGATGTCATTTGAATTGGCTTCATTATAACGAATTTTCGGACTGTTGTACTTTTTACAACACCCGAGTTCTTATGTTATGAAAGTTGAAGCGAGTTGCGGAAGGTTAATAACTGATGAGTGGTTGAATGCCCATGGCGGTAAACAAATTGCTCATCAGCAAAACCCTATCCTATTTAAAATAATAATTTCAAACAGTTATTGAAGAAAGCAAACTGATTGGGCGATAACCAGACTTCAGCTGGAATTTTATCCGGATTCAAAATTGGAACAACTTTGGCGTTTTTCCATTTATCTGGGAAGTATGCCAAGTGAATACATTTGTTAAATAAATTAACCAAAAAGTATAAAGAGCTTTCAGGAAGTTTTTTGATAAGTATGTAGAAAATACCATCATCACCCGGGGCTTTCATATTTTTAAACTAGTGAGACCTAGTCTAAAATTATGGGCACTCTCAAACTGCTGAGCAAATTTTTGAGTCTTTTCGCCATTGGCTTTTGAGGTTTTATTTAAAGAATTTTCGTTAATTACCATAAGGACTTCGAACTGGGATCCAACAACATCGAGACATTATTCTCAAAGTTGGTATTTCTCAGAATAGCTAAACGTTTTTAATTTCTTTTTACAAATCTTGCCAAATAACTTTCAACGCGGGATCGCGGGTTCTTTGGTATTGCCTTCGCCTCATATTTCTAAGAGGGATCAGTAGCTGAAGATCGTCGTCAATGATAATGGAGTTGAATTTAATTTCACATTTAGGAATTGCAGTGCCTCTGGCTTCAACAATTAAATTTGTCAAAGATACGAGAGCATTATCAATATCACTTTTGGAATCAAGAGAAATATCAACATCAAAATTCCTATCGTTTTACGTTTTATATAAATCCCATTCGATTGTACCCCGTTCGGCATAAGGTCATCTGGCAGAATTGCTATTTGAGCTATGTAATGGATAAGTAAGGGGGGCCCTTCTTGGCCCAGCGGAAAGATGCGCGGCTACAAAGCAAGACCATGCTGAGGGTGGCTGGGTTCGATTCCCGGTGCCGGTCTAGGAAATTTTCGGTTCGGAAATTGTCTCGACTTATCTGGGCATAAAAGTATCATCGTGTTAGTAGCCTCATGATATGAAAATGCAAAAATATTAACTTGGCTTAGAAACCTCGTGGTTAATAACTGTGGAAGTGCTGAATGAACACTAAGCACACGGTAAATAATCAACACGCTCAAATTAAATGTTCTTTCTATTGAATGTCCAACACAATCACTATGATTGAAAGTGATATTCCCTTGATTTTTGAGTAATGTCACACATTTTGAAAGTGCCTTAAATATAGACAATTCCAAAATATCAACACTATTGATCAAAAGTGCTTCTCTTTGGGAGTTGAAATGGTTGGCACTTTGATCAGCACCAATAATGTCTTCACTGAATTTGGAAGTGATACGTTGTTGAATTCAGAGATTAAAGGTTATTGATTTGAAAGATGATCAATATTGATAAAAATAGATGACAGTTTGTATCAACTGTTCTGCTTTCTGCACAAGGATTTTAGAAGTGTGAGATGGAGTCATGATAAGATGCAGGACTTCCAAGCGATGGTACGTTATTCAAATCCGGGCTGTGGAGATTCTTTTTTTATTTTATTAGTTTTACAATCAAAACGTTGTGCACGCCAAATGGAAGTGCTGGTCTTTGAATTTGAAAAGGTCAGCTACTAATATTGACTGGATTCTAAAGTAGTGCAAATTCAAATGCAAAACAATTCTCATAGACGTGCATATTTTTTTACCGTGTAGGCGGCAATGTCCCAGTGGGGGATGTAATGCCAATAAGAAGAAGAAGAAGAAGAATGGATAAGTAAAATTTGTTAAGCCATTCAGTTACGTGGTTTCTTTCATATGTGCAATAAATGATAATTGTAAACGGGATTGTACGGCGCGCCCAATTAGAAAAAAGAAGCTTCCTGTCAAAACGGGACCAATCTTAACGCACCTACCAGCAAGATAGATCAGCATTAAATTAAATTCACATTGGTGGCTTGTTTTGGGTAAGCCAGAAAACTTGCCTATTTCTCCCTTTTATTAGCATACGGTTTCTAAGAAAAGATCATATCTCCCCTAGCATTGAACCGAGCGAACCAAATGCTTGAATTGAAAGAAGGAGTCATATCCTCCCTGGCTTCTGCTGAGCGAATGCATCCTTTGAAAAAAGGGATCATTACTTCCTTTTCCTTAAGCCGAGCAAATGCCTAAATTGAAGGAAATCTGCCGGGCAAATGCATTCTTTTGAAAGAAGGGAAATATCTTCCCATGCCTTAAGCCAAGCAAATTCCTGAATTGAAAGAAGGTACCATTTCGACTTTATGACACTATTAATAGTTCCATGACCCATAGTGCCATTACTCCGAAGGCCACTACCTCGAACGCCATAGCCCCAAATGAGTCCCAACGCCGAATGCCATCCCCCGAGTAAGACACTACCCCGAATGAGCCCTAATTTCAATTATTGCATATTATTCGGCAACTCGAACCCTCAACCTCCTACTCTCTAGATATGCGTGATAACCTCTACACAACAAGACCACTTAAAGGTCACGTTTGCGGAAAAATCATCAGAATCCGAGTACCTACCTCCACCGCGGTTAGCTTTTTTTTGCAAATTGAATATTTTTCGGATGCTTGATTTGTCCAATCTCCACATGTGCTTTACTGTTGTATATGCACAGTCAAGCGAGTGCACATTGTATATTAAACGAGAGGGTCGCACTCCATGCCCCCAACAACGGGCTGGGAAGATTTGTATAGAGTGCGAATCAATCGCACTATGCTGTGCCAAAGGCGATCATTTAAAGGAGGTGTTATCTCTTCGGTTCGCCAAATTCCGGGCAAACGCGTTTTTTAATAGCAAGCACATTCAACTATGTTCGTCAACTATATCGGGAAAATACATTCATCTAAACAAGGCTTTATCATCTCTGTTCGCATTAAGGTCACTCCTGACAGAATCCAAGTTTCAAAGTGCTCGCGTTTTCGGGGGCACACCACTCGATACGCAGGTGGCGGACAACTGTCATTTTGTTGATTCAGCTTTGCTAAATTATAAGAAGGCATTATAAGAAGGCATTATCCCCTATGTTCTCTTTATACCGGGCAAATGCGTTAATAAAAAGAAGGTATTACCAACTCTGTTCGCCTTATATCTGGCAAATGTGTTCATCTAAAGAACTCTGTTTGCCTTAAATTGGCCAAACGCGTTCATTTAAAGAAAGCGTTATCAACTCTGTTCGCTTTATATCAGGCGCATTTGCGTTCATTAAAAGAAGACATCAACTTTGCTCGCCTTAAGCTAGGCAAATGCGTTCATTTTAAGAAGGCATTACTCATTACCCGAGCAGGAGAAATTGGCTAAATAATACCTAATTCTAGGGGCCCTCCTTAGCCGTGCGGTAAGACGCGTGGCTACAAAGCAAGACCATGCTGATGGTGGCTGGGTTCGATTCCCGGTGCCGGTCTAGGCAATTTTCGGATTGGAAATTGTCTCGACTTCCCTGGGCATAAAAGTATCATCGTGTTAGCCTCATGATATACGAATGCAAAAATGGTAACCTGGCTTAGAAACCTCGCAGTTAATAACTGTGGAAGTGCTTAATGAACACTGAGCTGCGAGGCGGCTCTGTCCCAGTGTGGGGATGTAATGCCAATAAGAAGAAGAAGAAGAATACCTAATTCTGGTATTTATACCATACTCTGTTATGAACTAGCCCTGCATAAGAGGTAAAATACCAAAAGAATAATACCAACAATTAATATGCACAATACTTGAGCAATAACATAATCCATTATTAAATTCTATCTCAATACCAAATGCATAACAAATTATTATTCGTTTGGTATTGAAATACCTAAGCATGTTATGCCTCAAGTATTCTGCATATAAGTTTTTGGTACTATTTTCTGGTATTTTACCTCTTATGCATGGCTACTTCATACCAATTCCTGTTATTGAGGTCGTCGCTCCTGCTCGGGTAGCCCCTATGTTTGCCTTAAACCGTTACCGTTCCTTTAAAGTAGGCATTATTTCCACTGTACACCTTATGTTAATAGAAAGAAGGTGTTATCTCCTCACTTACTCCATTTCGTAGGATAGCACTTGTTCAGATAATAATGGCGTAGAATGATAATTTAAGTTAATTAGACGAAAAGTCAAAAATGTTGATTAAACAGAACCTTTATTGGGTTTCTCCAAGAGACTCTAATTTGTATACACTTTTATTCTAAACAAATTATTTTTAAAGATTATTATTTATCAGTATCTGTGGGTGTTAAAAATAGTGATAGTGGAAAACTACAGATTCGAAATGTATTCAGGGTAATGGATTTCGGAGTTATGTCCCATTCGGGGAAATGGCTTTCGGGGTACTGTCTCATTCGAGGTAGTGACCTTCGGGGTAATGACATTCGGGGTACAGGGGTGGAGCAACCATTTCCTCTCTTGACTTCTGCCGGGCGAATGCATTTTCTGAATGAAGGGATCATATATTCCTTTGGCTTAAACAGAGCAAATGCCTGATTTGGAAGAACTTCCCTCCCATTAAACCGAGCAAATGTCTGATTTGGAAGGAGGAAACATATCGTATTTCGCCATCTGTCGGGCAAATGTATCGTTTTAAAAATGGAACCATATCTTCTCTGATGCAACTGTCGGATAGATGCATCCTTTGAAAAAAAGGGATCATATATTCCTTTGCCTTAATTGAGCAAATGAATAAAATCTTCCCTTACTATCGCCAAGAAAATGCATCCTTTGAAAGAAGGAATTATATCTTTCCATTACTTGACCTGAATAATGCATACATTGAGAATAGGAACCATACATATTTTCCCTTATGTTATTCCAGACAAGTGCATCATTCGAAAAAAAAAGAAATCGTTTCTTCTTTTGTCATATGCCGGAAAAAAAGCATATACTATTTAGACTATGAACGACAAAGTATGCTTTTGAAAAGATGAATGTATCTTATACAGAAATAACTTCATTTGCTTTTTATTGCCTTTTTTTGTGTAAAAATAGTTTTTTCTCTTGAGTACTTACAATTTTGCTATTTGAGTTTCCGTATTTTGTAATTCGTTTTAGTCAACGACATTCTTGCTGCTGACCCAAAGGTAAAAAGATTTTAAGTGAAATAGGCAGATTATAAAAAGTCTACAAAAGTTCCTTGAGCAGTGATTTGATAGAATCTGACCTTTAATTCGAAATAATCAATTTAAAACATCTATCTTCAAATGTTCAAGTGAATACATTATGCATAAGTTTCGAAATTTATGATTACACAACTATTATACGAAATGACCATTATGCCAAACGGCCGTTAAGCTAAACGACATTATGCCAAACGACCTTTGTGCCATACAGCCTTATGCCAAATGATACTTATAAAGGAGAGCTGATTGGATTGTTAGGGTCTGTCTCATATGGAGAGTTAAACTGAAATTAAACTTAAAAATGACATTTCAAGAATTATCAAATAACCCTGCTCGCAGAGCAAGACTACTTTTGACAGATATCGAATCATATTGCATCGATGTCTTATTGGAATTGCTGGGCAGCACCAGCCATTTTTATTACCGGGTTTTTTGCTAATTTTCGAACTGTTACTTTTAAGTTTAATTCTCCAAATGAGACAGACCCTTAATGGCTTCTTGTGAGATTTCAAACGTCACAGGAAGGTGATCAGAGTCAAAGTCAACATGAGTTACTAATTGGCCACACAGCGTACTTGAATCCGTTAAAACTAAATCAATTGTAGAAGGATTTTGACTTGAAAAAAAAACAAGTTGGTCCATTGGGATATTGAATAGAATAATACCACGCAGAACAATCTTCAAATAAAATTTTACCATTGGAATTGTATTGAGGATTATTCCATGATCTGTGTTTGGCATTGAGGTCACCAATTATGAAAAATTTGGATTTGTTGCGAGTTAGCATTTGAAGATCAGCTCAGCATCAGAAGAAAGGCAAGTTGGGAACAATAAAACAGAATTGTTTAAGGTTTCGAAACATTTGGTTTCAATCGATGAATATAATTTATGTTTGATACGTCTATTATTGACAATGGCGACCCCACCACAGGCGCTGTCAAGAACCATTTCGGTAAATAAAATAATTTGGATCTCTTTTGATGAAGACCCCAGGTTTTAAATATGTTTCAGTTAGAATGGCAATGTGCAATGAACTGATAATGCAATGGCAATGCAATGGCAATGGCAATGGCAATGAACTGATAAGAAGTTGAATAATTCATCTGCCTTACCCTTCAAACAGCGGGCATTCCAATTTAAAAATTTCTAAAAAGTATTTGGATCTATTAAAACGAAGTCCAGTAAATTTTTTTTGAGTGAATTCAATTCCAACCTGAACAGCTTCAGTTTTGATATTTGCTTTGAACATTGCATCAATCATGTGATGCAATTGTTCAGTTAGAAAATCAAAATCGGAGGCAGACATGCTACCTGAGTCGTCAGAACGCACGGTATTTTCCGTTGAAGAATGGGTATGAAAATCATGCATCGTCGGTAAATACTCAAGAAGACGTTTGCGATCGTCAAAACGCGGCAGTCACCCTTCCTGACAATCTTAAATGAAGCCTTGATCCCCTGATGGTTACTTAAAATCTCACTCCTAAATGCAGAAAGCAAGGCAACAGATACCACAATTGGCGGAATCCTTTGCTTTTTCGCATGGATCGAATCACCTGGTCTAGAGGTAGATTCGGTTTGCTTTATTTCGTCATGAATCAAATCGAGCTGATTGCTCAATTCTATAGGAGAAGAATTATTTGAAATGTTAAAAGGATTATCACCGCTTGTCGGAATTTTACTCCCGCAAACGGGTCCAACCAAAGATCGTAATTAGATCAGTAGGTACAAGTAGCGCTAAGAAGCAGTGTTGAAATTAAAATAGCTTCGGGTAGTATAAAAAACGTTCTTCAGCAAAAAAAAAAAGAACCGCACAGCACGAAAGCATAATGCGGTCTGATTTGATTTCCTATTTCAGTAGGGCGCTATTTTGATCGCCTAATAATAAGTTAAAGACCAGAAAAGTATGTGCTGTGTGATGAATGTGATGAAATACATTACTTTTGTAAGTTAAAAAACCAAAAAGAAGAATGAGTAATTAAGTCGAATTATTTAAATTAGATTATTTTAAGCATATAAACAATGTATTTATATCTTTTTATATTATTTGTGACATAACAGTCGACCGTACGGATCAAATTTCACAAAAACTAGTTTTCTATTAAGCATACAAATCGGACTCAAATATCATTCCATTCTTTCTACCGAACAATGTGAAGACGCCAGCTACCACTAATTAACGATTCATTCTGCGGCCGTCGACGTATCGTCTAGTTCGACATTTCGATAACGAAATTTACTTTCTTTAGATCAGCGTGTTTGTATAACGATGGTCGTTGGTGATAGGAACGTTAAATCACACCTACTAAGAAAGTTTTTGATATTTAAGCACATGTTCAGCTGATATGATAATTTGGATCGACAGACAGTGTGACTTCTTCTAAGACATGGATAGAGTAGGGTGGCCATTTCACTCCAAAAAACGAACTTTTATTGAATTGCTCGGGGACCTATAGTGTTATATAATAATCGTCCCAGCTCGATGAACTAAACAAATGTCTGTCTATCTGTGTGTACACAAAAGCTATGAAAAACATGAGCCAAATTTTCATAAAGCAATCCTTAACAGATTTTCTCGCAACAAGTTGGAAGAAAATTGATTATAAACTTTACTTTGACATTTTATATAGAATCATATACGTTCTTGAACCGCATACCAATAATCTAATTCACTTGTTACATTCACTCTTTTTCATGATTCAATTCAAGCCACTTAATTTTATGGATTTTTTTTGAGTCACCCTAACATTGATCCAGTTCGGTCGTAAAAAAAACTTCTCTGTTAGAAACAGATGACCAGAACGTGTTATGTTTGCTAATGTTGTCATCACCTAACTCGCACGATTCCAGGGATCGCATTGAAACGGATGCAGCTTTTACCGAATCGTCTTGGATTCTGGATTATTAGGTACAACCTCATTTAAAAAATGGGACCGGTTTCATATACCTCGCCTAGGTTTTCAAAGCAGATTGATTTCAATTAATATTAGAATGATCTTGAAAATTCATGACTTTGCACTTTGTGACTGCACTGTTTTGTCGGACTAAGCTCAAAAGTAACGATTTTTAAAATGAATAAAAATAGTGTGCGAATAAATTTTACCATAAAACATACTGAGGTCATGGGTGCAAGTTATTATTACCTTAAATCCAATTTTAGAATTAAAGCAAGTATTAAGACTTTGTAATAACATAGCGTACATGTTGGGTGGTCAATGCCCGGAAATTAGGCAATTAACTTTAAATGAACCGAACATGAGAAAAAAAGAAAAACAAATAAAAAACAGGCAAAAATGGTTAATAAAAATGAAAATCACCTCAATATAACACTATGGGTCTCCGGGCCTTCTATCAAAAGTAACGTTTTTAAAGTGATCCTATGCTTAGTATGCGAGACTTATGCTTAGTCTACGCGATTGGCAAAAATGTAATGGATAAATGAGAGAAAAATGAGCAAAACTAAAAAGTGATAAGTGAGAAAATTCCATGACACTTTCATACTCCGGGAAGACGAGAATATTTCAAATAAAAAAACTGGAATCAAACCCAGCAACCTTCAGTCTGACCTTGCATTTTAGCCAAAAATCTTGTTCCTAGACTAAGAAAGGCCCCTTGTATCTAATCCATACAACTAAAAATTGATTCACAGCTGGAGGTCACAATTTTCACTATACGTCAATCAGTTCAGTCGAAACACAAAAATTTCGATTCACCTACGTTTGTGAAGTGTCCAAGCAAAACAACTTTCCGTAATGATTGATCTACCCCGGAAATGGCTATTTTAATCGTAAACAAATTGAAATAAGTGATCGGAAAGTACCCCCCGAGCAGCAAACACTCTTGAATCAGGCGGAAAATCCATCAATATCAGCGTGGAATAGTGAGTGTCGTATTGTCCAGCAGCAAGTGATAATTCAAATGCGGAAAGTGGTGCGATTTGAATCATATATTTTTATCTACAGTAAAAATACAGAACATAAATGCCTACGAAGTACAAATATCAAACAGTGGAATCCTGTTTCGTTTGATAGATTGTGCAATGATATGCCAATATCGACTGATACAATTCAACCTAGATTGATTAGGTGAAACCTAAGAAATAATAATATACCTCCATCCGCTCATGAATGTTCTGTACAAATGATTCTTTCCATATATCAATATTTTTTCGATTTCTCGATTATTTTTCTTCTATAATATTTCACTATTCTGACGCATGCTGAATTTTAATCAATATTTGTTCTATATTCCCAATTGTATGTTTGAATTCTAAGGTCGGAACAGTGATCTCACCTAAATTGAAAGGCGCAAATTTATTAAGCAACATATCGAAAATACGCAGCACTCCTTGCGCCTACACCCACATGACTTAATTTCTACAATAGGTATATAGAAATCCCCCCAAGTGGTCTGATGACTATTGTGCGTTTGAAAAACTCCTTTTTCTTCGCGTGGGTCCAACCAGTGGCCAGATTATAAACAGACAGTTGTTATCAGTTATCCCACGATAACGTCACACGCTTTTGTGTCGAAGATAGCATTCAGATGTTCAAGGGTATATGAATACTAAGCAAATGGGAAACAACAAAGAAAAGCAGAATCTAAAGTGGTATAGTTTGGTTTAGCTTTCAGCAGATTCGTCTAACTAATCGGTTTGTAGAATTGACATTGATCATCGATTCGAAATGTATCACTTAGGGCATCTTTAGTAGAGTTATAAATCGTATGGGAGTTAGGAAATGAAATTGAAACTGTAAAAATGCCATCTTCAACAGACGTTATAGTTTTAAAAATTCGAACAGTTTCGTCGGGAAATTTATAACTGGAATACTGCTCAGTTGTATTTTTGCACGAATTTGCAACAGAATTTACTCGAGTTTTATTTCGTTCAAAACAATAGAAGATGACGTCATCAGCTACAAAAAATACTATTTCATCGACATCATAACAGTTTGACATTTGAATTGGCCTCGGAAGATTATTTTTTCGTTTTCCAGTATAAAACATGTGCAGCTTATAACTGCTACTGAAGATGCATTTCTTGTTTTATATCTTTGACAGTTATAAAATGTAAAACTCGGGGAATAAATATAACTATAACTGTAACATTACTAAAGATGCCCTTAGTGGTGTAGAATATTCGCTGGCAATTCTTCGTTTATATCAGCAACCGGGATCGGCCATTAAATCATATACTGCTAGTTTCCAGTTGAGGGCCTTAAGACAATTGTCTTTAATATAAGAGCGAGGGTAGTTTTTGTTGGTATCCAACGTCAGTCGGAAATCAATACGAAATGATATTTTTATACAATTTTTATGATGTAAATGAAATGCCGGTAATGCCAGAACCGCTGCCATCAATTCAAGACGTGGAATGGATTGTCGCCCTAAGGATGCTACTTTCAAGGGTGACGTTACCACATATGAGTCCTAAAACGACTACAACCATATGCATTTTCACTTGTACCCATGAATTTGTGCAACTTGAGTGACTCTACTTCTGACCGCCGCCCATTTTCCATTATTCTCAAACGTTTATTTTCCCATGAATCTTAACTGCCCCAGCAGTTCTAGTGGGTAAAACAAACCATCACGCAACTCAAAACAATCCTTTTCATTGACCATTGAATATCGCTGCTGATGGAGGATGCGAAAAGAACAGACGAAAACGGAAGCTATTCCAGGTAGGATGAAAATGAAAAGTAGGATACTCTTTCCCGCGAGCAGGAAAATTGACGTGTCGTTTAGGAGTTCAAAAACCGTTACTGTATGGTGACGCAGAGCGTTAATGAATAAAGCTTCCAATGAATGATTAAATTTCTTATGATTAAGATTATGATTAAGCATTTATTAATGTTCGACAATGATTAAAGATCATGATTAACGATTAAATTATTTTTAACAATGATTAACGATTATGATTAACGAATAAAACGTTTGGAGTATGATTAACGATTATGGATCGTGATGAAATGTTGACACAATATGTATATGATTAATGATTAACGATCGATATGATTAATGAATAATGAATATGAATAATTAAATTGCATGATTTGCATAGTGATCAATAAGCAAATAACCTTTCTTCCAAATTGGGTTATTAAAAGGTATAAAACTTATATGATTATGATTAAAGATTAATGAATAAAAGCGATGTATGCAATGATCAAAATTGATGATTAATGAATAAACTCATAACAATTATGAATATGATTAGTGATTAATGATTAAATGTAAAATTTAATGATTAACGAATAGTGATTAATGATTAAATCGTGTTTGTTGTATGATTATGATTTATGAATAATGATTAAATAACCCATTATTCATTAATCATGATTAAATCTATGATTAATCACTAATGCTCTGGGTGAAAGGTTCCTTGTTAAAACTGATTCCTGAATTCTGGTAGACAATCCTCACCCCACTCCAAGGTAAAATTGTCAGGCATCAGTTGACCCACATCTTCTTCTTATTGGCATTACACCCCCACACTAGGACAGAGACGCCTCGCAGCTTAGTGTTCACTAAGCACTTCCACAGTTATTAACTGCGAGGTTTCTAAGCCTGGTACCATTTTTGCATTCGTAGGTATATCATGAGGCTAGCACGATGATACTTTTATACCCATGGAAGTCGAGACAACTTCCAATCCGAAAATTGCCTAGACCGGCATCGGGAATCGAACCCAGCCTCAGCATGGTCTTGCTTTGTAGCCGCGCGTCTCACCGCACGGCTAAAGAGGTCCAATTCGTTGTTCGCCCACATTTAGCGGCCAATTCTAGATTGCTTTGAGAATAGGTCGTATGTGCAAGAGAGAGATTCTCTTTGATCACGCTCTCTTTCGCTAATATATCGGCTAGTTTGGCATGTTTTGCTACATTTCCACTTCAGCATGATAGACACAGCTATTGTCTTTGTATACCTGCCAAGGAATTCGAAGTAAACTGTTTTATAGTTTCGTAATAATCGAAAGAGAATAGATCCAAAGAGAGACTCTCTTTTGCACATACGACCTATTTTCAAAGCACTCTAGAATTAGGAGATTGGGTGATGTTTCTGGACACTTTCCGAAGTCTGATCCAAGATGAATACAGTACTAGGTGCTTCAATCTGCCAATTTTTTTTATTGCTTTATTTTCGTGATTTTTTATAATTTTCTATAAGTTCATCACGGATACTCAATCTGCCAAGTTTGTGGGCGGGGCGTGAAAAATCCATTTTCAGTGCAAAACGAAAAGATAGCGGCTGTCTCTCCCATACTAAAATCCAAGATGGCTGAATCGTGAATTTGGCAAATTGGAACACCTAGTGGTGTATTCATCTTGGTCTGATCCACCAAAATGTTTATAGATGAACCCGATGGACAAGTTCACTTACCTACTTGAGGACGTCGCTCATGGGAGATGCTCTTATGGAAATCAATAAGCAAATTTAATAACAATCTTGCCCAGAGTGCGCTGCGTTAGATTTAGTGAAAACGGCTTGTTAACGGCAGCAAAATAAAATTTCCATAAAAAAATAAAAATTTTCCATAAACAATTAGGAAATTGTCAATAAAGAAATCAGGGTATGAGCAATAAATAAATATAAAATTTCCACCAATAAAACAAAATTTCCATAAATAATTAAGAATTTTCCACAAAATAAAAATAAATAAGCACCTTTTAATGCAAAATAGCAATTATAAACGAAGAATTTTCCATAAAGAAATCAAAATGTTCCACGAAAAAAATACAAAATTTCCATAAATAAATCAATATTAGCAATAAACAATTGCAAAATTTTCCACAAAATAAATATTTTTTCCATAATAAATTAAAAAATTTCCACAAAATAATCAATAAAGAGCAATAAAAAATAAGAAAATTTCCATAAAAAATACAAGAAGGCAATAAAGCTGATGAAATTTTACATGAACTTTTAACGTTTTTAAAGAAGGTGTCATCTACGAAAAAAGCACAGTTTGATTGCTTTTTTATTTTTCTTTATGAAAATTTTCTTATTTTTTATTGCTCTTTATTGATCATTTTGTGGAAAATTTTTAATTTTTTATAGAAAAAAATATTTAATTTGTGTAAAATTGCTAATATTGATTTATTTATGGAAATTTTGTATTTTTTTCGTGGAACATTTTGATTTTTTTTATGGAAAATTCTTCTTTTATAAATGCATTTTTTACTTTCATTTGTTATCATATTTTAGTTTTGTAGAAAATTCCTAATTATTTACGGAAATTTTGTTTTATTTGTGGAAATTTTATTTTTATTTATTGCTCTGCAATTCTCATCGTCCACTGATTTACTGGTTAATTTGAATAATCATTAGCTGGCCAATCGGCCACAAGTGGCGCGCGAATCGGATTTGCTCGAATTTGACGTTTGCTCACTAACGCCATCTGGTTCGTGATTTGCCCAACTAAGTGAAAACAACAGATGTCGTTAGTGTTTGTACGACGATGAATTTCATGAGTGAATGTTCAATGTGTTATGTCTGTTTTTCTACTCTGACCAATCATGTGGGATTTCGATCGAAATTAGCAAATCCGGGAGTTCATAATCTTTGGGCCGGATCGACATTTTTTCAAATTATTTTCGAAAATTGTATGTAGGGGAAAAGACGGCTTTGGCAGGTTTTGTTCTATTATTGTCAGGGGGGTTTTTGTCGACCAAATTTTATGAAATTTGGCCACAATATTCTTTGATATGCAAAGAATGTTTAGGCCAAATTTGAGCATAATCAGTCATAAAAACCCCCTGACAATAATAGAACAAAACCTGCCAAAGCCGTCATTCCCCCTAATAGCTAACCGGATTGATGTGGGTTTCGAAGAAAAAATAATTTATCATCAATTTCCATAATTTCTGATCTCCCAAGACGTATATTTTTATCAGAAAATCGGAAAATGTTCGTCTTTGGCATGTTTCCCTTGGATTATTTTTACACCCATTACGATTTTCATAGTTTTCAAAGTGACTACCAGATGTCGAAGCGATCGCTAAGATTCAAATAAATTTGCCTACACCATCGAGCTCTCGTCCGTCAACTACAAGATTGCGTGGCAGGTTCTACAACAAATTTTGCGCAAATTAGCGCCATTTTGAAATCGGGGTTTCGAAAGTTGTAATACTATTTGAGATTTTTCTGTGAAATGCAAGATGCCGACTAATTATATGATAATACATAACAATAGATTATTCACAACTTGAATGTTAAATCACAGAGAACAGACGTTGAAGCTCAACTCGCCATGTTGTGATAACTTTCTACTGTTCATTTTGAAATTACTTTGGAATGTCGCCGTTATTTCGTGCATAATCAGCGCTAGCGTCATCAAAAAATTCCACTGTGCGCTAGTGTCGTTATGCATGCAAGAGCATGCCAGCGCCATCGTGTTGTCAAAATGAGATTGTGAGTTGCAATGTCGACGTCGATGGCGGTGAGGTTCGGTGTATTTATTTACACATGTTTTGCAAGAAATTTTGTTCGAACCTCCATGTCTGTTCTCTGTGGTTAAATTCATTTTATAAATCCATTACAATACAAGTCTTTCTGTTATTATTTGGAAAGTTGCTAAAGAGCGTCCAGGAAGGTTGTGATTTGTGAATAACTCCAAAACCTTCATATAAAATAATAATAAAAAAATATCATACAAAGTACCGATACAATAAGCTAAAATTGATTGAACTCTACACTGAAGTCGGTTTTTACACGAGGGATAAGTTCCATGCAAATCAAAACCACGTGAATTCCAAAAACGCGAAAACTCTAAAATCCGCGTGAAATAAAAACCGCGTAAGAATGATTTCATCAAGAATCGATTTTTAAAAGTTTTACATCTTTTTGAAAAATTACACTAAGAAAACTATTTTTTTCGCGTGAAAAATGCCTAAAGTGTAAACAAAACGATTTAGTTGGAGCAAATTATCACCATAGAGAACATCGAAACTCTCCCTAGAAGACATAAATGATGGTCAGCTGGTAGGGGAATAGACGGCTTTGACAGGTTTTGTTCTATTATTGGCAGGGGGGTTTTTGTCGACCGAATTTTATGAAATTTGGCCACAATATTCTTTGATATGCAAAGAATGTTTGGGCCAAATTTGAGCATAATCAGTCATAAAAAACCCTTGCCAATAATAGAACAAAACCTGCCAAAGCCGTCATTGCCCCTAGATGAATTACGAAGAATGATGATGCCCTGGCACAAAAGGTAAAATCAATGCGATGTTTGAATTGTTTAGTGAAGACTAACTCATTCACAATTTCTTTCAATCTTAAACATTCACACACAGTATCATACATTCACATATTCGCGCAATCTTTTTGTCTTTCTCATACAACAGAGTTGTACCAGAAGGCTGTAATTTCACTCCAAAAGCCAAATTTTGATACGAGGCTCGGAGACCCATAGTGTTATATACCAATCGGCTAAGCAAATGTTCGTCTGTGCGTATGTGTGTGTGTATGTGTGTAGCCCCGGGAATTTTTTTTTGTTAAACTCGTTTCATATAGAAGGACTTGACCGATTCGAGTGCAACTAGTTTCATTCGAAGGAGAAACTTTCCTAGTTGGACACTATTGTTTTTGTTTGCTAATAACTTATGCGGCTTGAATAATATTTCTATTTTTCTTTCAACAAATACGCTGTTTACATGCACACTTTAAATCATTAATCAATTTAGCCGTGACGCAATCCATTACTCTCATAGTTGAGTAATTCTTAAGGTGGTTATACAACAAAGCCACAAATCGGCCATCTTGGAAACCACGTGCTTTTTCTAGTGATTTTTCAAGAGCACGAATTGAGAGAACCACAGCGCCCATGGGGATGAAACATCCGTAGATCGTTTGCTTACTTATGCTAAACAATCGACTTTATTTTCAGCATTGTACGAAAATTATTACGCTAGATTTGATCTTTTGATAATAGAAGTAGAGAACCGTGTGGTGAATTTGAAATTCACCACATGGCTTGATTGTATAATCACCTTAAGAATATGCACCGACGATTTTCAGCAGATAACAAACCCGTTTGATTTTACTAGGGATCCTATATTAAGAGATGTGCGAATACTTTTCCAGACGATTTAGCAACGCTGTTATTTTCGTAAACAAACGCTGCCAGCACTTGCCGTGGCGCAATACGTTGGAGCTCGAACATGACTTTGCATATATGTAATGGCATTTTCAGATTTCGTTATCTAACGTCCAACAGTGCATTATCACCTAAATAAAAGTGCAATACAAATGAACAAAGTACCATGCATAAACTAGTCTACTTCAACTAGCCAATGTACAACAAATTGTTTATTCGACAAAAATTTTCGTGATTTTTTTATTACAGTCGCCATACCTTTCATTCCGCAACAATAACAATTTGGCTCAGATTCTGACAGATCTCAATGCTCGATTGGCTCAAGATGGCCGATTTCGCATATCTCTGAATGTAGGATCCCTAGATTTTACCATGCGCGCAGTAAAAATCAACTGTGGCCCATGCGGAATAGACCAGTGCAGCGGTTCATCAAATTCACTCACCCCATGGATTTTGACACTTGAGCGGGTCGTCTTCTCGAACAAAAGTTCATTTTGCGTTCATTATGCGACCCGCTCAAATGTCATAATTTCTTGGGGGAGTAAATTTTGCGTTAGTCTATGTTGTCGCATGAACTGAAACAGAGTCTATTATATAGAGTTGCGCAAAGAGAATCTTCTTACTCTTATTCTAAATGATGCTCTTGTTATTATGTTGAAAACTTTCATTTTTGTTCAACCCTTCAAGTGACTTCACGGAAGTGATCACTTCCAAAGCTTTTTAATTCGATAACCAAAGTCACCTACAGAGTGCAAACACATGAGTTTCTTGTTGCAACTTCATTGGGGGGTGTATTGAAGTTTTTTGAAGCTGTTTCTAAAATAAATCTAATACATTTCAATTCATGAGTTTTAATTCGCCATAATAATCATCAGGCGATAACAATACTTCCGCCTTACCAACAAGCATTTGTTTACTTTGTTCGATAGGTAGACGGTTTGACAGTTCAATAGGTAGATTTGGCT
This sequence comes from Armigeres subalbatus, assembly GCF_024139115.2. Classification (NCBI taxonomy): domain Eukaryota; kingdom Metazoa; phylum Arthropoda; class Insecta; order Diptera; family Culicidae; genus Armigeres; species Armigeres subalbatus. The sequence continues at coordinate 997,930 of NW_026943741.1, forward strand.
TCACTCTTTGCGTAACTCTATATATAATAGACTCTGAACTGAATCAGTGGTGAATTTGTTCGAATGCATGGTTAATTTAACTGAAAATTTGTGGTTGTTTTCAAAACATGGCGTAGTCTACAAAATAGTAATTGTTACCATGGAATTTTTTTTCTGTGTGCTCACTTAATCACTAACTCATTCACTTTCTCACCTATTGATTAATTCGTCCGGTTTTTATTCTTACTCAAATAATCATTAATTTGTTCTCTCGCTTACTCACTAACTCACTTATTCATTTGCTCAATATCAAAATCAGTTACTCATGGCTTCACATGCTTTCTTCCTCACTAATTGATTAACTAGTCTTTTTACTAACTCACTCAATCCCTCGTTCATTAATTTTTCCTCACTCCCAAGCTTTCCTCGCTTACTTATTCAATGACTTAATTACTAACCCACTTACTCACACACTAACTTACTCTCTTACTAGCTTACTATCTTATTCACTCACTCATTAACTCACTCGCTCACTTACTGACTCACTCATTTACTCATTCACTTACTCTTAACTACTTGCCCATTCACTCACTTATTCACTTTAACATTTACTCTTTCGCTCACTTACCTCCTCATTGATTTACTCACTCATTCACTTAAGCAGTCACTCATTCTCTCATACGATTATATCTACTGGTTTATGGCGTTTATTGGTTATCGCGTTCGTTTACTCATTAATTATTATTTATTCAGACTAAGGGCGAAGTGGCCTGTACACGCTAACTTTCACCTACTCAGTGACTGAGTAAAAGCAACTCAAAACTATGAGTAATCCTGCTTTTGACGGAACCTGAGTAAAATTTCCGTTGGAAGAAAAGAGATGGCAATACAATTTTACGTGGTCGAACGGTCGGTTAGAACGTGGTCGATTTGTTTCCGTTTCTTGATCAGATGATCTTCATGTGGCCTTGTGGATATTTTTGCGGGGAAAGAAGGTGCTTCGGACTACCATTCCGTGGGAGGCTGCGAAGTTTATGCATCGTTGGCCGTTGTCATTCGATACGGTGTGCAGACTATCCGGCCAAGACGATCATGTTGGAATCAAAATTTTCAGATAATGATGACGACGATTGTTTCAACTTGATCAATAATAGTGAAGAATCGGATGACGAAGTCAATTCGTTCTCATTTGGAAATATCTGAACTTATATTATTTTGATTTTCTTAACCAAGTGTTGAATTAAATTCACGGTTATATAAAACCGTTTTTAAAAAAATTCAAACGGACATTGCTCCAGTGGAGAACTCAATGTTTCAGAGAAATGATGAAAAACGGTTTAGGGAATAACTTCAACTCTTTCAGGATGCTTGAGCTTGAGCTTGAGCTTGATTGACTGCTCGTAGTTGCTACTCCATTATGACCAGATCAGCTGTTCTTGCACAGGAACCAACAGATGTTTGCTTGGGACTAGCACACATCTTCAATGTGCAAGTACTGGTGATCTCATTTGATAGGTCATACTGGCGCCTGCCACGTCAGAATGCAAGTCAATGTAGGGAAGGGGGAGGAAATGATGATGCAATCACTCGCCCACTGCAAGCCGAATATACCTCTGCACTTGCCACGAGTTCATGCGGAATTTGTTGGAATTTTTGGGTTAGGTTGGAGAGGCAGAGGTCCGTCTTGGTTAACGAGCTGCCAATGTGATAGATAGGAGAAGGTAACTGATGGAATTTCTAATTGGATGTAGGAAACGAGCTTTTTTTATAGTTCATTTCCAATTCTAGCAGATTACTGTTAGAATACTCAAGTTGAAGGTATAGGAATAGTATTGGAAACGGTATGGAAAGTCCATTTCCAGTTTTAGCGATTGCTAGAACATGAGAAATAAAGAGAAAGATACAAAGTAGGAGAATGGAACGGACCTGGGATTGAACCCACGACCTCCTGCGTATGAGGCAGAAGCAGTAGCCATATGACTACCAAGCCCTCTTCGAAACAAGAGAGATCACGCACTGAACTGATTAATTTTATTACCGGCCGCGCAATGCAGAACACAATAATTCGTCCGACCACGCGATCGTTTTGCTGACCGAAACATGAGAGATCACGCACTGAACTGATTAATTTTATTACCGGCCGCGCAATGCAGAACACAATAATTCGTCCGACCACGCGATCGTTTTGCTGACCGAAACAAGAGAGATCACGCACTGAACTGATTAATTTTATTACCGGCCGCGCAATGCAGAACACAATAATTCGTCCGACCACGCGATCGTTCTGCTGTCCGAAACATGAGAGATCACGCCTGAACTGAATAATTTTATTACCGGCCGCGCAATGCAGAACACAATAATTCGTCCGACCACGCGATCGTTCTGCTGACCGAAACATGAGAGATCACGCACTGAACTCATAACTTCAACTCGTTCAGGATGTTCTGAAAACTAGTGAACTGTGAAATCGTTCACCAAACTCCATAAGAATATAAGTACGTACGTACGTACGTACAAATTATCTGGATCTGGTTCAATCGATATTCGACGTTCTCCAACCTGTTGGGGTGGTATCGGAGGCACTGGGAGGTCGTGACGTAATGTTGTTGACTAGATTTTTTGCTATCTAAACTGAATAGCCAGCCAAACCCTTTTATCTTGAAATTGCACGATGCAATTCAAAAATGAGTAGACGAACGTCGAGACATCAAACCTTTCTCACTTACAAGATGGCTTCAAAGTGAAGAAAGGTAATTTTCGAATTTTGCTGAGCTTTCGATCGCTTCCCGTCCCAATCCACTCATCATTTTCTGAATCTGACGGGAACAAGGCATCATCACTTATAGAAGAGTTGGAAGCTAAAGCTATGTCCATTTAGAATCCGGAATAATAAAATCATCTGTATCTGGGTAACGGATTAACGTACAAATAAGGTTAATACATCAAAACAAGGGTAATTCACGGTACTTTAAGGCAGGGTTTCTGATTCGTACATAGCATCATCTTTCGCTTGAGATGCCGCTCAGTGGTGGATGCTACTGCTTTCTTTCGTATGTCTTCGTCACACGTAAGAGCACGATACTCAGTGAATCAATCCATAAATTTTGGGTTTTCCTTTTCATCCGTGCTTCTGCCACTCGCTGAGTTACCAGTTTCTGCTATTTGGAAACAAATGGCATTCACTAGTTATTCGTATCAGCACGGATTTGCGTATAAAGTGTTCATCGCATTCCTTGTTGATTGCATCACGAGCGTTCGATCGACAAAACGAATCGCGAGTGATGATGATTGGGTATGATTGGAAGTACTAGGGAGTAACAGCTAACAGGATACTCGTATGCATATAATCCTGTAGCTACTGCGTAAGCCTTTCAGAACTTTTGAAGCGTGAGCTGAGCACGCTGCTTTAGCTGCTTGACAGCGCTGGCGTATGTATGTACAACGACTTAATGAGCTAAATTAATGATTTCGTGTGTGTTACTTCTACGTGAAGTTAAACGATTTACAATGATATGGAAATGCTAATATCATCTTCCAAACTTGGACGTACATGTTCATGATAGCATTAGAGGCGAAAGTATAGAATTGATAGTTCCGTTAGGATACGGCAGGCATGAAGAATGTTTTTATAGAAGTCGATTTGAAAGCGAGCGGAGGGCAATATTTGTGATGGCACATATCACACGGCCTTCCTTCTGCCAAGCTCCCGTATGAAGGGGGAGGGAAGAATATCAGTGTGGAAGCTGATATATCTCCACTGGCCAAAATCATCTGCTTTTTTTGCAAGTTTGTCCAAACAGCAAACCATCGTCGACGAGCAGGATTATCATCGTGGGTGTGCAGATTTTTCTCTCCTTTCGGCTTCCATCTGGAACAATTTTGACTAGCTGCACGAAACATCGTAAAATTTATACCACAGCTGTAAAGAATTCTTGCAGCGGTCACTTTCCGTGTCGCTGCAATACAATAAATGATTCCGGATTCTAAATGGACATAGCTTTATGAACCAGAAACAGAAAGATGCGTCGTAGCTTGAATAATTCCATCGATAAGGAGCATGCTCTGTTTGAAGTAACTGAAGAACTAGCATCGAGTCTAGATAAGGTATTCATGGCATTGAAATCCATTAAACCCACTTCGATCAATACTCCCAACCGGCGACTGTTAGATTTTCATACACTTCTGTATAAGGACCTACCAATACCTGTATAAGAACTGAGCCATCTACCAATCACCGGTTGAGCGAGCGAGTGTTCTCTGATTCTAATTCTGAAATAACTGCACTAATAAGAGGTCTATTTTGTCGAATTCAAGCATCAACGCCTTAACATTTCTTAAACCGTATTGCAGCCGAGTGGAGACAACCGAGACAAAAGTGGCGATTCGTTAGTAAATTGAACTGATACATATTTTACTATTCTTAAAAATGTAATAAATATATGAAATTGAAATTTGCAAGTATTTTTATTTTTATCCCGGGATCCCGGGATATCCCGAGATAACGAAAAATTTAATCCCGGGATTTTTTTTAGTCCGGGAAACAAGACCCTCTATTGCTTAGTCAAATCCAGATCAATATGACCCGAACACCGTTAGTGTGAGTTTTTCTTTAGAAGTTGCTACGTTGCGATAAGATAAATCACATAGTAGGACTTCGAGGTAATGTCATAAGACGAGTTAGTACTATCCTATTTAATTCCACCACTTGATTGCAGCTTAACAGATACGTAGGTCGACCTTAACAGTAAGGCCGCCTTCAGTGTCGTACGTACTTGACTCGACGAAATACGTATCTGTAAAGTTCCAATCAAGTGGTGGAATTAAATGGGATACTAACTCGTCCTATGCCAAATAAAGACATTCCAATCAAAAGCTCTAAATCATTTCCTTATTAGAAATATGAGCTGATTGTCCTTAGTGTTACTCTCCTGTGGACATGTTTTGCATTATCAAAAAACACGTCATACGCCTATGAACTTCAGATGGATTAATAAGTGCCCACATTCTCAGAGACAAAGCATTCCATGATGTTTCTTAAAACACTTCCTCATAACGATAACAATTTCGCAGAAACATATTCATCTCCAAACATGATAAACAAAATAAATGAATTATCAAATAGGATTAAAGAAAAAACATAGAATATTGTTACAAAATCTTTGAAAATAGCATGGCTGCTATTCAAGATCCATTTACAATCATTGCTAGTTACATAAAAACCACATCCAAGTATATCCATATAAACGAAAAACTTACCACAAATATGCCACAAAATTGAAAATTTGAATATCCGTTATCAAGCATTTGTCACCGAAGTCAATAGCACTGAAGTAACTAATTAATTATCATCGAACCACCGTATTCAAACAATAACCAGTTTGACCGTGCTTTAAAGTGTGAACATAACGAATATCTGCTCCGAACACTGCTCGCGTACACTCTAGTTCCCACTATCATTTTAACTCTCGATCTATCCGCACAGATCTCACTCGCAGCTACTGAGCGATGACGCGAAAACGTAAAAATATTCCTAAATCTATGGTTTGACATAATGCTAATTTGCGGTAACTATCTACGTGGGGAGGCACAATGCATAGTCTAATAATACCTTCCAATGCATGACCGACCGGACTGCACTGCAACGCACCATTCAATACCTACAGTCCCAGTCTAGTCGGTCAATGTGATGCGATAAGTGCTCAGGGAGCGAGGGGGTGCTGTACGAACCTCCTCAGGAAAAAGTTGTGGAAAGCTGTAGGGAAAAACATTCATATTTCCTTAACCGACACAGATCCATTGTGTATCCTAATCGGCTTCGAAAAATACACGATTTGGTTGGTATTGATCGTTCGTAAAAGAATATGGATCATGAGCTACACAATGAACCGTCAGAAGCGGCTCTTTTTCCTACATCAGCATGCTACCCCATTTTACCCTACTTATTACAGCTGATACACTTGAACGAAACCAGACCAGTAGGTCCCATTCAGTTCGTCAATATCGTGCAATGGTAAATAATAACTCTCAACCATATCGGCGGACATCATGTCAATTTGTTCTATGTATGTACACTAATCTAATAAAAATCCGTATGGGTACAATGTAGCTACTGAAAATGTGAAAATCATTACCTAGTGATTAAAATTCATGTTAATAGAAACCAGGTATAGGTATAGAAAATTACATTTTTTTGCGTGACGTACTTTTACGAAGGCTTTTGCTAGTTCTATGGTATTTTATCAGATAACAGCTTCAGGACTTGCACAAAAAACATGATGTTTTAGAGCAGACGCGGCCTCAAACATAAGGCTTGTTCGCGCTAAAATCTAGACACATAATTTTAGGAACAAAAATAAGCTGTAGTTGGTTTAATCCGGCACAGTTTTCACTTCAAATGGCTTCATTCATTGTCTATGCTTCGATGTATGCATAAAAGCTGATAACATTTGAATTTCCCGAGAAATAATACGTGCCGGATTCGTTTCACCTTCGCGTACTGCTGACGGTTCATAAAATCCGTCAAACAAGCATCGACAAATTTCAAAACGCTATGAGCAGTGTTCACATGAATACACAAAGTTTTCAGCCAGTTTCCGGATTGAGAGTCCCGAATTTTAATTGCGGGCGCACCAGGGATGCCAGGGGATATTTTCAAATATCTTCACAGTTGAGTCTTCAATATCAAAATTATGATCATCAGTGAAAAAAAATCAAAATCCAATAGATTTGTAATTTCAATCATCTCCTTGTTTTATGTATCGTTTATTTTTACACACACAAATAGTTAGAATTCAAGAGAATATTCTTTTAAATCTTCATGAGTAAGGGAAACGACTTTCCCTTGGATTTTCTAATGAGTCTTTAAATATAATTCCAACGAATTTTTCTAACTGAATTTCCTTGTGGAATTCTTCTGAATTTATTTTTGAAGAATTGCCTGTAGGGATTCGGAAAAATTCACCGTGAAATGGCCAATACCGACTTCCACAATGACCTGAAAAAAACTTCCATTAGATTTTCGAAGAAATTTCCGGAAGAATTTCTGAAGAAACTTCAGGATAAATTCCTGAAGGATTTTTCAAAGACTTCCTAAACGAATCCCTGAAGAAATTTCCGGAGGAATTGCTGTTGGAACATCCAAAGGATTTTCTGAAGGAACTTTCAGATAAATTTCTAAAAGAACTTCCGGATGAAATGCTAATGGAACTTCCGGAGGAATTACAGGAGAAATTCCGGAGGGATTTTCTGGAAGAATTACTGAAGGATTTTTCTGAAGAACTCCAGTAGGATTTTCCTGATGACTTCCTAAAGGATTTTCCTGAGCAATTACTGAAAGGGTTTCTGAAGAAATGTCTGAAGACTGGACGAACTTCCTGAGGTATTGCTCAGGAATATTGCGATGGAATTTCCGGAGGAAATATCAGAGAAACTCCAGAGTTTTTTTTTTTTTTTTTCCTCGTTTGTCGGGTGAAGATCACTGCATCCAGATTTTAGGACTATTGTGATATACCCTTTTACTGTGAAATACGCAAGTTATCTCAGTAACATGTTTGTCACTGAGATACCTTGGTATCGACTGAACTCAAGACCATCTATTATTGATGAATAGAGATCCTGAGTTACAGTATGTGACTCCCCATTCTGGCGAGACTAGCTTTATGAAGCCAACCACGTCCTTGGGGGATAAGATCCATATGTCAGCAGGCCCTAAAAGGGCTTGCTGAGAACTTTGAACCTACGTTGGGTGAGTGCACTGCAATAGCAGAGGATGTGTTCTGATGTTTCTCTCTCCTCGTCACAGAAGCGGCAATTTGAGGTTTGGATTGCTCCGATCTTTTGTAGATGGTATCTGCAGGGGCAGTGTCCAGTTATTAGACCGGTGTAGATGTTGAGATCCCTTTTGTTGAGACCTAATAGTTGTTGGGTTTTCTTGGGGTTAATCGTTATGAGCCTTTTGGATTGGCTCGTATGGGGAAGTGCATTCCAGTTTGATGTGATTTGACTGACCATATATTTGTTCAGTTCCATTTTTACAGAGCAGTCTGAGATCCCGCAGAAGGGCTCAGGGCCAATGAACCTTTCATTAGATCCATTCCTGGCTAGCTCATCAGCAATCTCGTTTCCCTCTAGACCCGTATGTCCTGGGATCCAATATAGGTAGACTCGATTGCGTATGGATAAGGTTTTCAAAGCCAGAATGCATTCCCACACTAGCTTTGAGTTACAAGTGTAGTTATTAAGCGACTTAAGTGCCGCTTGGCTGTCAGAGAAAATACATATTTTTGCAAATCTATACTTTCTCCTCAGGCATAATAACACGCATTCTAATATTGCATATATTTCCGCCTGAAATACTGTGGGCCACTGTCCTAAGTGGACAGAAATTTTTGTTGTAGGGCCATAGATTCCGGATCCTGTCAGATTATTCATTTTCGAACCATCTGTGAAGAAATTTATAGAGCCTGTTGGAACGGTGGGTCCACCTCCTTCCCACTCCTGGCGGGAAGGAATGAACACATCGTAAGGTAAGTCATAATTGACTACCGTTTCCATCCAGTCACTACAAATTCCTATTGCGGGATTTATGGCAAATTCATTTAATATGCTGAGGTGACCCGTAAGGTCTCCCGACAGCAGTGTTTTTGTTCCCTTAACCTTAGAGCACTTTTTCCGCTTCCAGCTTTATGAATTGACCTAACCGGGGCAGGTGAAGCATTGCGTCTAGGGCCAAAGTGGGTGTACTACGAACTGCACCAGTGATGGCTATGCAAGCGGTGCGTTGGATTTTGTTGAGCTTAGTCCTTGCAGCAGCCTCATTAGTTTTAGGCCACCAGACAAGGGAAGCGTAAGTTGTCCTGGGACGGACAATGGTTTTATATATCCACATGATCATACTTGGTTTTAGGCCCCACCTTTTACCAAGGGTTTTGAACAAACCCAAAGTGTATTGAGACCTTTCTGCACAACTGATTGGAGATGAGAGTTCCAATTAAGCTTTGCGTCGAGTATGACACCTAGATATTTTACTTCACTTGAATAAACTAATTGTGTTTGATTCAAGAAAAGGGGTTTCAGTTGTTCCTTTCTCCGTTTGGTGAAAGGGATAATGGAAGTTTTGTAGGATTTATGCCTAGTTGATACTTTGACACCAGGAAAAAGTGTGATTTAGGGCAGATTGCATTCTTTCCACGATAACACTTTCGAATTTGCCTCGTACAATAATGACAACGTCATCAGCATATCCAACCACTTCGAAGCCTCTTCTCTAAGCTGTCTAGAAGCTCATCCACCACCAGTGACCACAACAAAGGAGAAAGCACTCCGCCTTGCGGACACCCCTTGTTGCTTTAACAACAACCGCTAAGCTCAGAGGAGATTTTCCGATTAGCTAGCATAGCATGTACCCAGGTAACAATGCATGGGTCGAATTTTCTCCTCAACATTGCTGACCCTATAGACGAATAAGAAGCGTTATCGAATGCGCCCTCAATATCAAGAAATGCTACAAGAGCAATTTCTTTTGCATTAAGTGTTTTTTCGATTTTTGAACTACCGTATGTAGTGCCGAGATCGTAGATTTTCCACTTTGATAAGCGAATTGGTTTTTTGACAAAGGCATTGCTTTCATAAATTTGTGATTTATGTACTCGCATAGTACCTTTTCCATAATTTTGAGCATTACAGAGGATAAACTTATCGGCCTGAATGCTTTGGGGTTGGTTTTATCTCTCTTGCCTGCCTTCGGAATGAAGACAGCCCGGATTTGACGCCAATCGTTAGGTATGTGCCCCAAAATCAGACTCGCCTTAAAAATCTCAACCAAGGGTGGAACCAGTGTTTTCTCCTCTTTTGGATCAACGCTGGAAATATTCCATCCATGCCAGGAGACTTAAATGGCTCGAAAGATCTCACAGCCCTCTCAACCCTGGCCCGAGTGAAAGCTTCCTTTGCAACCTTTATTGCGTCTTTTTAGACCCAGAAACCCATGATTGGATCTCTTGTGGATCTGAGACAGCAATTCCAGTGCCTTGGTCGCCGATGCTCGACTCAGGGATTGAATCAGGGAAGTGGATCTTTAACAATTCGCTCAGTGTATCGCTAGGCTCTACAGTGAGCGAACCATCCGTCTTTCGGAAGCTACCCACACCATTGGAGTGGTCTTTTGAAAGAGTTTTTTGGAGTCTGGCCACTACGGGTGTATTCTCTATGCTTTCACACATTAGAATCCACGATTTCCGTTTGGCTGACCTTATTTCTTTGTTGTAGTTCGTCAGGGCCTTTCTGTATAGGCTCCAATCGCCGGTTCGCTTAGCACGGTTGAACTCCCTACGCGCAGTTTTATTCCACCATGGAACGTCTCTACTCGAACTAGTTGATTTAGTTGGACAGCTCTCTTGGTAGGCGTTAAGGATTTTGTTTTTAATGGATTTGGACGCATCTTCCAATTGTGTTATGGACTTGATGTGACTTTCTATGATGTACTCTTCGGATCGTAGGATAGCTGAGTAGGATTCCCAATCAGTTTTCTTAGGATCTTTAAACGTTTTTCCATCGTTAGACCCCTTCCCATTCGAAGATGATGTGTTTATGGTCTGACATTGATATTTCTTCAGAAACATGCCAGTTTTTATTTTATCAGAGATAGACCGACTACATAGAGTCAAGTCCAAAACTTCCTGACGAATGGAGTTTTCAAACGTGGGCTTGTCACCAACATTACAAATGTCAATGTTCTTGGAAGAGAGAAACTGTAACAGGTACTCACCTCTGGTGTTTATATTGGTACTTCCCCATACGGTGTGATGTGCATTTGCGTCGCACCCTATGACGAAGGGGATGTTGTGTCGGTGGCTGTAGGCTACGAGCGCAGCTATTTCTGGAGGAGGGATTTCGTCCACGTCACCTGGGAAGTATGCCGAGACCACCACTCCCTCTGGCGGAAGGTACCTCCATCCTGACCGCTACGATGCCTTTTATGAATTCTGAAATTGGAAAGTATTTACAGTTGTTATGTAATAAAATAGCCGCTCTAGGAGAAAGCTGGCTGTCATCATATACCAACTTACATGAGTGTTGTGGAATACCTTGTATTCTGGATTTATTGACCCATGGCTCTTGAATGAGGGCCACGGTTAAATTCTCTTTGGTGAACCTCCGACAGAGCACACCCGTGGCGCTCTCAGCATGGTGGAGGTTCACTTGCAGAACTTTAGTCGCCATTTCCGGGGTTCCCGCTTTTTTCCGGACGACGACTGTCCGGCTTTGGATGTTGCGGATCATCAGGATGTCGTTTGGTATTACAGTCTGGGTTTTCTCTCTTCCCTGTAGCAACCTGGCCCGCCAGTTTCGCCTCTGTGGTCAAACTGAAATGCTTTTTGCACCCCCTTTGCCCTGTTTAGATACCTTTGGTTTGGTACCACTAGAGCAGGGGGTCGCATGTAAGCTTCGAGCTTTTCCTTTAGAGGCGGACAGACTAGCCTTTATGGTGCTTTTGGGGTGAGATTTACTAACCTCGCCCGAACCGGAGGCTTCCTCAGATTTCTCTTGGGTCGGCCTTCCAGTTAGCCGAACCTCGCTTGAACAGGAGGCCTCCTCAGATTGCTCTTGGGTCGGCCTTCCAGTCGGATTGGCGGTAGCGGCAGTCGGTTGATCTGTAATCTTCCTTAGTTGGATTTCACCAAATCGGTAGTTGAGGGTGTATTTGGACTTCTTCAACTTTTCCATCGACGCACCCTCTACTGTGAAGATCCATTCAACATGAATATCTTTCAGAATGGATCGTTTCACAATACGCCAATTAGTTGTTGTGATGTCATTTTGGCTTTCTATGAGAGCCTTTATTCGGTCGTCATCATAGCTGGAGCTTTGTGGGAAGAATGCTCGGATCATCTCTGGACGTGGAATCGCCACTTCGTCCATTGCCATCAGCTCTGCACCTTCCCAGGGTTTCATGGATGGGGATATTCTCTTTAACCACTCAGCAGTCTCTTGATCCTTACAGATTAGAACCATGTAACCGGACTTGTAGATGAGGTTGTTGAATTTGGGTTTTATTGGCTCGTTTCGCTGTTGAACTACTCTGAGCAGGAGTGCTTCTTGTAGAAGGTCTAGCTGGGCTGTAGTGAGTTGGACGGTGGGAAAGTCTTTGGGTATTATCCCGACCTTCACGCTTTTGGCCATATCACTGTAGCTGATACCAGCTGTTTTCCTCATGGGTGGGTTTTGTTGTCCAGACACGTTTTTCTGAGGCGCGCGGTTTGAGGACTGTTGGGCGCGCTCTCTCGGATCCAGATGGTGCTTCACCCTTTTTTGTTTGGGGTCCTCTGTGGCGGATTTGTCTAGGTCGTTTCTCGAGCGTTTTGAGGAAGTGGGCTCGCTCTCCTTATTCAGGATTATGGACAAGGCCTCATTCCGGTCTTTTCCCTTCTCCCGGAGAGTTCTAAGCTGCTTCCTCTGCGAGCGTGTGAGTGTGGGGATTTTCTTTCTCGGAACCCTTGTTATCTTCGGATCCTTTGCTACTTGCTAAAGATTTTTGGGGGTTGATGATGATCCTTATACCATCATCTTCGTTATCTTCCATGTCCAACAGGTTGGAGTCGGTCGATGAGGGGGGTTGTAGATCTGGATCAGCTTTGTCGAAACATGTGCTGCTCCGGGAGATAGGCGTTGAGGGGCAGGATATTTCCATCTTCTCCTGCGAACTATCGAGTAGCTGGTCTTCGGTAAGGCTAAGCTGACTCAGAGTATTCTCCACTTCGCTCTCACACGACTGAGAGAGGCAGTCGTCACCTTGAGGGTTGTTTGTAGAATTTGTACTCATTTTGGTCCCACGAGTAGCTAGGGAAATAAATGTCCGCTGCACCAGTGCCCCGCCGTAGTGCAGTAAGGGCTGCTTACTGGGGTGTTCGCCCTGGTGCACCCCAGGCTCCGTTCGCGGTTGAGCATGTTTAGAACCCCTCAACCATTCAGCCCTCGGCACGGGTCGCATGACACCTTGGCATTGGGGTTTATCCATTTTTGCTTTACACGATGGCCATGAATAACAGCCATCGCAACCTTCCTCCTTTACCAGGGCTTAGGACCTGTAGCTCAAGTTCTCAATAGTTTCACAATCTTTCGGACATGCAACTACAGCGAACCATCATTGCTAGCGGAGTTACTCCAGAGTATAGTTCAAGAGGTATTATTGGAGAATCTTTCGGCAACATTCTCTGAGCATCATCAAGAGGAATTCCTGGAGAAACTTCCGAAAGGATTCTTAGCGGTATTTCCGAACGAATGCCTGCAGGAGCTTCGAGATCAATCCCTGAAAGATCTGCTGGAGGAAGTCGTGAAAGAAACAAACTGAGGAATTTCTGAAGGAGCGACTGGAAGAATTTCCGACGGAATTCTTGGAGGATCTAATGGAGACATTTCTGGACGAACTTATGGAGAAGCTGCTAGAGGTACTTCCAAAGGAAACTCTGGAGAAATTTTCTAAAAAATATCTAAAATCTCTAAAGAAATTGCTGGACGAATTCCTGGAGGAATTTCATGGGAAATTTCAGAAAGAATTCCAGAGATGTATTTACTGGAGAAATTTTTAGAAGGATTCCCAGTTAAAATACTGGAAGAGTGCCCAAAAATTTTTCTTGAAAAAATATCAAAGGAATTCAAGGAAGAATTCAACAAAGAACTGTAACGAGTTTACCCTGAACTTTCTACTGAGTCTTTAATAAAAACTCTGGCGTTTTTTTTTTAGGAAATTCCCCTGATTTTTTTTCAGAATTTGCTCCTGAAAAAATATAAATAATTTACGGTTGCTATTCTGAGAAACATCCATTTAACCCCAGAACAATTTTAATTTCTTGACGACATTCGTAAGAATGTTCTATGGAAACTAAAGAAAATTTTCTGAGAAAATGAAACTAACTTCCTGTAAAGTTTTCGTTTAAATGTGGTACATTGAAAGTCCCAAGAGACATCCTTAAACTTCCAAATACAAATGATACTCCGGATTTGTATTTGAAAGACAGAAAGACAGACAAATCTAGACAAATTTCTTCTGGAAATAAACATGAATTCTTTGCAGGAGTTCAGATAATTTTCCTGCAAGAACTTGAAAATAATTTTGTGGAAATAAAGCTGAATTTCTCGTTTAAATTTTGGGGGAATTCCTTCACTGCCCATACTGAAATTATTATAAATTTCCAAGATAATTTGAAAAGAATTTCCAATTTCAATTCTCAACATTTTCGGTCTTGTTTGACGTAAGGAATAATATGATTCAAACGCACTATCAAAACACCGCATAAACACGGCAAATCCTTCAAAAATGCCGTGAATACCAGGTCCCAACGCACCATCTGTTCGTTGATTTCAAGGCGGCATACGACAGTATAGACCGCGTAGAGCTATGGAAAATTATGGACGAGAACAGCTTCCCTGGGAAGCTTACCAGACTGATCAAAGCAACGGTGGATGGTATGCAAAACTGTGTGAAGATTTCGAGCGAACACTCCAGTTCGTTCGAATCGCGCCGGGGACTAAGACAAGGTGATGGACTTTCGTGCCTGTTGTTCAACATTGCGCTAGAAGGTGTCATGCGGAGAGCCGGGTGTAACAGCCGGGGTACGATTTTCAACAGATCCAGTCAATTTATTTGCTTCGCGGATGACATGGACATTGTCGGCCGAACATTTGCAAAGGTGGCAGAACACCCGCCTGAAACGTGAAGCAACAAAAGTTGGACTGGTGGTGAATGCGTCAAAGACAAAGTACATGCTTGTGGGTGGAACCGAGCGCGACAGGGCCCGCCTGGGAAGCAGTGTTACGATAGACGGGGATACCTTCGAGGTGGTCGAGGAATTCGTCTACCTCGGATCCTTGCTAACGGCTGACAACAACGTTAGTCGTGAAATACGAGGGCACATCGTCTGTGGAAGTCGGGCCTACTACGGGCTCCAGAAGAGACTGCGGTCGGAAAAGATTCACCACCGCACCAAATGTGTCATGTACAAGACGCTTATAAGACCGGTTGTCCTCTACGGACATGAAACATGGACAATGCTCGAGGAGGACTTGCAAGCACTCGGAGTATTCGAGAGACGGGTGCTTAGGACCATCTTTGGCGGTGTGCAAGAAGACGGTGTGTGGCGGCGAAGAATGAACCATGAGCTCGCCCAGCTCTACGGCGAACCCAGTATCCAGAAGGTAGCTAAAGCCGGAAGGATACGATGGGGAGGACATGTTGCAAGCATGCTGGGCAGCAACCCTGCAAAGATGGTGTTCGCTTCCGATCCGGCAGGTACGAGACGGCGTGGAGCGCAGCGAGCGAGATGGGCAGACCAGGTGCAAAACGACTTGGCGAGCGTGGGGCGTATCCGAGGATGGAGAGATGCGGCCTCGAACTGTGTATTCCTAGTAACATTTTGATTTTATGCTGGTTTTATTACACTCTTGTAGAGTAAAATATGGTCTTCAAGAGCGTTATAAAACTTAAGATATTACTTGGGTTGTGGCGTCAAATTGTTGATTCAGTGTTATCTGTTTAGATGTAAACTAAATAAATGAAATGAATCAAAACACCGCAGGGCACTTGACTCAACCTTTGATAGTTAAAATATGACGCTGACGGTTCATTCGTTCTGAAATGTTGCACAGCCCAAAATTTGCCTTAATATGTCTTAAATAAAAAATATTATTTTACTGATTTAGACTTTCACCAGATTTTTTAACTTCGGTTCAAGTATTCATGACTATCGTTTGCATGAGCATGAGCAGGATAACCGTACAATTCGTAGTTGCTACTCCGTGATTGACTAGAACTTGCGAAATTGCACAGGGAACCAATTGAATGGAGCTTGGGTTTAGCTATCATTCTCAATGTGCAAATTTCGGAAATTCAATGCATTTTACTAAGTCAATTACGGCGCCGGCCACGTCCTTACGGTCATCAAGGGAAAGAAGGATTATTAGTTCAACTCTCGTTGCTACTAGAGACCGAGTATACCTCTGCATCTCCACGATAGTCTTATGATAGGATATTGTGTTAGTATGAAGGGATATATTATCTGGATTCACTTTGGTAAGTGATGCGATCTATGGGATAGGAATATATGAATGAGAATTAGAAGTACTAGAGTAATGAGAAAGCATTAAAGTGAATTCTAATGGGATTCATTTTTTACAATTAGAATTTGAATGCTATTGGATTCTAATACCACGCACACGTTCACTACACCATCGCTACCCGCACATTAACCTCACACATTCTTACTTGTATGAGGCCTGCACGAGAATAGCGACCGTATATAGTATTCGTATGCGGGTACAAATGAATACCAATCTATTTTCACATTTTATTTACTGCTACTAAGTAACAGGCAGCTTTTTATAACAATTCTATATTTAGAATCATACTTGCTAGCAATGAGAATTTGATTTGCAAAGAGATTGAGTTATATGATTAACGAAATTATCTAATAGGAAATTGGAAAGGGCCAGGGATCAAACCCTTAATCTCCTGCTTATGAAGCAGAAGCAGTGACACAAGGCCACCAAGCACCCTTTGGTTCAAGTATTCATGACTATCGTTTGCAATCATAAACGAGGTAGGGCTTTGGGACCCAATTCTCCTTATTTTACACGAATTATTTTTTTAAAAAGAATTTTTTTAAATCCACGGAAAAATCATCGATTTCTTCAAAATTTATTCTTTTTCTCGACAGGTATTCTGGGAATATCGAAAAGATCAGATGAATTATAAATAAATTTTAAAAAAATGGTTCTAGCCCAAGAACTTTTTTTGTGAAGGTTTACTGGCAGGACTCTGAATAGAGTAGTAACCTCTGCACCAGGCCTTTGATGATACCGTTGCATAATTCCGTTCGAAGCAGTTTGCCAGCCGTACACGGAACATGTCGTCCAAGAAGACGCTGTTGCAAGTTGCAACTGAATCAGAGGGAATTATGTTCATAGATAGTCAGAGAGGTCTCATGCTAACTAACATCGTAATCGTTTAAAGTCATTTTTGTCATTTTCTTGTCAGAGTCACATTATTTAGCCAGTTTTTATGCTATTTAGACGTCTATTGTCATTGTACGCGTTCAAAATCAACCGAAGCAGTTTATCCGACTCACATGGAACATGCTGCCCAATGCTTCATCGTAGAAACTGAGACGGAAGTTTTTTCATCAAATATAAGAAACTGTTCAATTCTCGATTTATAAAAAATGACAAGCTGATAACTTTAGCTGTGTCCATTAAGACACTGTTGAACTGGCTCAAAAGACATTATATTTACAACTTTAATAGATATTCTCTCCCATTATCTCATCCTTAATTATATAGATTGATGTGTACGATGTCATTTTTATCTTTATGGTCAGAAGGTATGAAGTATGGGTTATGGTATGGGAATTACTTTGTTTACCTAAGATATTGGTTCTTCATGGTTTTTGTTCTTTGTCAATACTATCAAACACAATGTACGTTATGTCTTGTAAAAAGTGGAAACTGTTCGTGCATTTGGTCTATTTTATTGTTATTCCTTTGTCAAGGTAGTCTAAGACTATTATTATGTTCTAAGAAGTAGCTTAATCGTTTATAAACTGTCAATATCTATAATGTACTAATGATCAGCTATGAGTCAGCTATAGGACTCACTTTTCGGTGGCAAAGTAAAGCTTCATCACGCCTATTCCCTACTATTAGTAAAAATTATCGAGAATGTAGCCGTCATAAGACTATTCATATACCATCATTATAATGTGTGGTATTTTTTATTATGGCTCTTCGAAGTGAGACAACGCATCAGAAAAGTATTGCCGAAAAGAAGAGAACTCACATCATTATCACTGATGAAAAAGGCTTCTGCCTGACTGTACCACCATCCAAGGATCCAAGACACGATGTCTGTTGGATTACATGCATATGCCGTAGATTGGTGCGTCAATGCCAGATATGTAACGCGGCACCAAACAAAAATAGTCAACATGTGATACCACCACGACAGGATATGTCTTTGGTTGCCATATCAGTGCTAATGGCGTAAGCCGACCCACCGCGCCAAGGTAACATATCCGAGGGGAAGGAATTGTTCTAGCCCAACAACTTATAGTAAAATTCTGTCTTTTTTTGTCGTTTGAAATAAATTAGATTGGTCATTGCGTTCTGATACAATGATCGAAATACCTTTTTAGCAGACACGTCGAAAACGCCACCGCTACCAAGGAAAATTTAAACGATTTGCCATCGGGAATTTTTAACCAGTATATAACTAAAATGTGTTGCAATTGTCAACCTTATCAACCGGCTAGTGTAAATGTATTTTTACGTTTGAAATTTCAAGAAACATTAGTCTGTTATGTATAACGTTTGAAATATTCATATGATCTGCATATAGAGGTCACAAAATTTATAAGCTAGTCATCAAATTATATTTTCTATTCGCTGGCTTATTGATTGTCTTCAAGTATCTTTAAATAAGAAGGTAAGTCTTCAAATATTTTAAAAAGTCTTCAAAATATCTTCATGAAATAAATGTCTTCACAGAGATTCAAATGTCTTCAAATCGAAGACATGTCTTCAAATCTGGCATCCCTGGCGCTGTACACAATTGCTTTTCGAATCTCCAATTTCTTCGACGCCATCATTCACTGAGTACTTGTAACAGTTATAAGAATAAATTTTCAGTAAGTAAGGACATATATTCATCACTCTACAAACTATTTTACTCGTTGATGATGTATTTCGAAAGTTATACGTGTGTAAAGGTGTCCAGATTTTATCGCGCACAAGCCTTACTTCAGACAGTTCACGAGTTCAGGTCCGGCGAACTCGCTGGCCGCTGGGCTCTTAGCACAAAATGAACTCTGAAAGACCCTTAGTTAGGGTTTCTTCACTTTTTAAGCCGACGTCTAATCCTGTCGTAAGACCCAACCCCTGGTATCAAAATATCGACGTACTCACGGTTCTACAAAGTTTTGTAGAACAAATTTCCAATACGAATTTTGTATGATATTATTCTTTCTCACTTATGGGAGTACATAAGCGCAGAATAGAACATGCCACCAGTTATGACAAAACCGAATAAATTATCAACATCGTGTGCCTACTTGGTTTGCTTGGTTTTGACGATTACCGCTCAAAGAAGGATACAGAAGCAGAAGCAGAGTCCCTTCAATCGGTTTGATTTCACCGGAAGCCTCAACGGAAATGCAACTAACTTGCATAAGTTTATTAAACACATTTCGGCGAGACGTACAAAACGAGTTCCACGTGCCACCTATTACAAACGCTTACACAATTCCCATAATTACAGAAAATCAACAAGACTATCAAACCACATATGAAAAACATCTGCTCGGCTTGAATCATCAGTAAGCTGGACCGTTCCTTCTGCCAGGTTATTTTACTACTACGTAAAATCGTAAATACTATTGTGAAGTAACTATGAAATCTCAGTTACCCTACTCGGTAAAGGTGGAGGTTTTACCAAGTCGGAGGTGGAGGGTTCGGACTAGTAAATTTTTGTTTGAATGGTCATATGGTCTTAAAATACACCTATGAACGGAATAAACGTTCATTGTTTCAGTTGTGAGACCCGATGCTATTGAAAAGAGAAAGAGACTCTGAGCAGTGTAATTGCCAAACAATATTAGCTGTGGAAATGCATCTGAGCACTAAGCTGAGAGATGACTATCAGCTAATCGCCAAGCAATACCCTTGCAAATGCCTAGAAGAGGTAACCTGTTTGTTTTCGTTGGCGTGTCAGTTACTTTTCATTTCGCAGTCTGAATCGCATCCAAGTGCAACGAATTATCAAGATCGACCTACTTTTACTGGGCAGTGCCGAACTAATGTGTCCTATTGCTGTCATTCATCTCTCCCCATGCTGGAAACATGTGATGTGATGTGATGTACGACAATCTTTCCAGCTATGAATGCGCATCATTTGGAATGGCGATAGTGATCTCTTTTGATGATGGAAATCTTCTTTGCTGTTCAATGAGATAGGGTATATGATGGAAATCTTCTTTGCTGTACAATGAGATAGGGTATAATGACTATGAGATTGTGACATTCGGCTATCTCGGAGGATTTCCCCTAGACGATAAATTTATTCTCGTACAACAAAGTTGTACCGAAAGGCTACAGGATTACTCCAAAATATGAGCATTTCGGAATTATTGAAAAATCATTGTTTTTCCAAAGGGTCCCGTGTGTTCGTCGGTATTTCGTAACAAGAATCAAAGATAGGTGGAGACGCCATTCTGTTTCCAATCGAATCTTCAAAAGCAATTCCAACTTCTAATTCGACATTTACATTTTTCATCCAGAAGAAGCAAACTAAACGTTCAAGTGATGGCAGTTTTCACAATTCCACTCTGCCGGTCTCTAGTTATAGGGTTGCTAGTAATGGAGTGCCGTCAATCCTTTGAAATTCTATAGCCGCGTGGAAGCTGCCCATTGGTTCTTCAAATCCTGGCTGACGATCTTCTTGATCCAGGCTTTAACGTCAGCCAGGGGAACCGATGTCGTGAAACGCCGGCCTTGGTGACCGACTCCAGCAAGAATGTCCGTGTCGTGCCGTTTTGTGGTGATCCGAACAATATCCGATGAAATTCATGAGTCTCAAGAATAAAGGCTCCCCCAGACCTAAGCGATTTCATCGCCGCGACGGCGACAACTAGTCGCTGCGATTCTATCGTTGGGTCACTGCAAGTCATGTTGCATTTATGCTTCCATACCAACGGCGACAGAATCGCAGTCGTCAAGCGATAGAATCGCGTCGCGTGTGTTTGGGGGAGCCTTAAAACCACTCCGAAAAACGAAATGGTCGCGCTCACGTCTTATGGTAAATTTGAAACTACAGTGCTTGATCGTCACGTGCTAGCGCGTTAAAATTTTGGCAGAACTAGAACATAAAAATGGTTCTCGACAATAGATTTGGTGAATATGTACTTCCATATCGTGCTTTATAAAGAGAGTCGCCATCTCACCAATTTCTGTACAGAATTTTTCCTTTGTTAGGTTGTTGTTGGTCTATGCAACGCGCCGGACATTTTTCAAAAGGTATTACAGCGCAAGAACGCTCAACAGCAACAGCAGTGGAAAGAACGCTACAACGCAGTGGAGAACACTCAACGGCTGGGTGTTACGGGCGATAGCTAATGCGGAGAGCTTCTATTGGACGAACGACGAGGAACTGGAATTCCAAAACTTCAAGCAAGAAGCTATTAAGTACATACATCAAATATCCAATTCAAAACATCTGACAGGACGCAGTTATTTGTTGACACATCTGCAGTCGTCCTGGGAGCTGTACTAGTGCAGTTGAACGGCGAAGAAATTCCGAGAATTATCGCGTGTGCGTCCAAAGCCTTAACTACAACAGAGCAAAGCTCATCGAGAAGCACTCGCCGTGGTATGGGGCGTTGAACGCTTCGCATATAACTTGTCTAGCATGTCCTTTGTCATTAGAACTGACGCCGAAGCAAATCAATTTATTTTCATCGGGAAACATCGTATTGGTAAACTAACAGTTTCTCGGGCGGAAGCGTGGGTTCTACGTTTACAACCGTTTGGTTTCGTTGAAGAGTGAGTTCCAGTTGAATGTTTACTTATACATATTTCTGTATACTATTGAAAACCTTAATGAAAACCATTAGGTGAAGAAAACGTTGAGTTTGAACTGTCGAGATTGTTCGTTCAAATTTCTCAAATAGATCCCTTTGATGAAACCAGTAGAGATCAGTTTTCTTTCGATACACGGAAACAAATCCATTCCCATGATCATGAACATAAAATTATGAAATCATGGAGTTTGTCAGTTCAAGGAATCATGATTACCTACCTGGATGCCTGGTTGGCTTACTTGATACTTGATGGGCTACAGCGCTTCGATGAACCTACGCCGAATGGAGTATCCTTCTCCACTGGACTCGATCCTGGGCCAATCGCTTCCAGTCGCCCTGAACATTGAGCACCCTCAGGTCCTCTTCAACTGCAAAAAGCCATCGTGTACGCGGCCTTCCACGAAGCCTGCGGCCTCTTCCGGGTTCTCTACTAATTATTATCTTCGCTCGACGTTCTTCCGGCATACGAACAACGTGACCAGCCCACCGTAGTCTGCCGTGTTGTATAACCTTAATAATATCCAGCCCTTTAAACACCTGGTACAATTCGTGATTCATGCGACGCCGCCAGATACCGTTCTCCTGTTTACCGCCGAGTATTGTCCGCAGCACCTTACGCTTAAATACTCCGAAAGCTCTACGATCAGCCTCCTTTAACGTCCATGTCTCATGGCCCTACAAAGCCACCGGAAGAGTCAGAGTAGTATACAGCGCGAGTTTTGTTTTCGTTTGCAGACTAAGGGACTTAAGCTGGTTACGAAGTCCGTAATAAGTCCTATTTGCAGCTGCAATACGCCTTTTCACCTCGCGGGTAACATCATTATCGCACGTCACTAATGTTCCAAGATACACAAATTCTTCTACCACTTCAAATTTTTCACCATCCAGCACCATTTCGCTACCACCACCACTGATGAACCCACGTTGATTGCCAGCGACCATGAACTTCGTTTTGCTAGAATTGATCGTGAGTCCAATCCTCGCTGTCTCCCTCTTAAAAGGCACAAAAGCCTCTTCCACGGCACGGCGATCAATTCCGATAATATCGATATCGTCCCTAAATCCCAGGAGCATATGCGATTTTGTGATAATGGTACCGCTTCTTTGCACACCAGCTCTCCTAATCACTCCCTCGAGCGCTATATTGAACAGTAGATTCGAGAGTGCATCCGTTCAACGTTATACGAATCAGCCGTATCACTTTCGCCGGAAAACCATGTTCAAGCATAATTTGCCATAATTCATTCCGTTTCACTGAATCGTACGCCGCCTTGAAATCAATAAACAGATGATGTGTCTTCAAGTTGTACTCCCGGAATTTATCAAGGATTTGTCTCAGGGTAAACATTTGATCCGTCGTTGATCGGCCCTCACGAAAACCTGCTTGGTATTCGCCGACGAAGGACTCTTCAAGCGGTCACAATCTGTTGAACAGAATACGGGACATAATTTTGTACGCTGAATTAAGGAAGGTTATTCCTCGATAATTGGCGCACTCCAGTCTGTGCCCTTTCTTGAATAGAGGGCAAATGAGGCCGTCCAACCAGCTAGCAGGCATTTTCTCGTCTTCCCATATTTTCGACATAATATGGTGCAGAACTTCATAAAGCTGCTCACTGCCGTGTTTGAGAAGTTCAGCCGGGTGCAGGTCCTTCCCCGCAGCCTTATTATTTTTCAGCTCTTTAACAGCTTTCTTAACCTCATCTAGTGTAGGTTACTCCACAGCTTGTCTATCGTCACTAATATTTATTCTGTTCACCGATGCACCGTCACTTCCTCCATTCAACAAAGTCTCGAAGTGTTGCTTCCACCTGGCAGCCACTTCAGTTTTATCTGTCAGCAAATTCCCTTGTTGGTCGTTACACACGACGGGAGATGGCGCTGTCTTTCTCCGCACGCCATTGACAGACTCATAAAACCTCCGCATATCGTTCTGCTCTATTTTTTCCTGCGCCTCACTAATAACTTGTTCTTCGTACTCTTTTTTCTTCCTGCGGTGGGTTCGTATTTCGGCTGCTCTTGCTTCCTTGTACCGATCTCCAATCGATCGGGTACCCGACACCAACATCCGGCTTCTGGCAACGTTTATCTTGTCTGTCAATCTCTGACACTCAACATCGAACCAAACCGTCCTGGGTCGCCTCTGTACAGTGCCTATCCACTTCTCGTGCTGTTGTGCTCACCGCTCTGTGGTAGATGTAGTAGACAATGAATTGTTGATTGATTTCAGTTTGAGTTCTGGATCATTTCGATTGTCGAACTAGTTTTGAACCAGTATCATGATGATGATGTAGAGAAGAAACGAAGGAAATGAAACAACGTATGGTTGCGAATGTGTGTGTGGCAATTTTAGGATGCAAGCACTGCGCTGACTACGCATCATTCAAAGCAATAACGGCAACGTAAGACAGAAAGAAAAGGATAATGAAGGGTGCACAGCGGAATGAATGAAATACGCGATGTGCTACGAACCAGCAAGTGGGAGTGTTGGTTTTCGTTGAACTTGCATGAAGTTCGGATTCTATGATTGCGAAGAAAAGTAGTCATTCTGTTGGCGAACCTTGAGCGGATTGCACGCACGGCATTAGCGTTCTTGGTTTTCGGTTACGACACGCTCCATGGATCGACTCCCATAGATCGTTGATGTTGTCGCTAACGTTGATTGCACTTATCCGTTCGTCGAGCTTCTGGGGGTACTCAGCCGATACTCCTTCCGCCGACAGTCGCTGGATATTGTAACGCATCGTTCGCTGTGATCTTTCGTTCGATACAGTTGACAACCATGATCGAGTTTTGCTGACAACGAGGTAGTGATCAGAGTCAATGTTCGGACCTCTGAATGTCCGCACATCGATAACATCCGAGAAATGGCGCCCATCCACCAGAACATGGTCTATCTGGTTGCAAGTTTCACCATTTGGGTGTCTCCAGGTGTGCTTTCGGATGTTCTTTCGTGCAAAGTAGGTGCTAGTGATGGCCATCCCTCTGGCAGCAGCAAAATTTACTAGCCGTAGGCCGTTGTCATTGGTAGCGGAGTGAAGGCTCTCCCTACCGATTATGGGACGGAAAAAGTCCTCTCTACCGACCTGAGCGTTAGCGTCTCCGATAACAATTTTCACGTCATTTTTTGGGCAATCTCCATAAGCTTTATCAAGACATTCATAAAACGTGTCCTTCACGTCGTTGGATTTATCGTTTGTCGGTGCGTAAACGTTGATTAGGCTGTAATTGAAGAATTTGCCCCGTATCCTCAAAACACAGATTCGTTTGCTAATGGGTTTCCACTCGCTTCATCTGCTTGCCCATCATTACGAAACCAACTCCATGCTCTGCCTTTTGACCGCCGCTGTGATAGATGTTATACTTAAATGCAGTGTTGGTCGTGGGGTCCACGGCTCAGAACTCACGTTCTCCGGATCTGGGCCATCGGACTTCTTGGCCACGTTCACTCCAACCTTCTGCAGTTCGCGAGCCAGAAGGCTCACTCGTCCAGGTTCATTTAGGGTCCTGACATTCCATGTACCGAGTTTCCAATCATAGTCCTTATTTTTTTGCCGGGTCGGTTGCCAAAAATAACGTTCTCTTTTTCTTCTATCTCCATTTTTCGTGGTGTTTGAGAGGCTTCAGTAAGCTACCTTACCGGGGTCGCATTACCTACATCGCGCCACCTTAAGTATAGCTGACGCGATACGGCATTTCGTTAATCAGCCGCTGGGTACCAGGCAGACGCTGTTTGAGCTGTACCTCCTGGTGAACAGATACTCGAGGCGTACCTTCTCACTCTAGCTGATGTCAGAAGGACAACAGTGCCCAGGCTGCACTACCAGCTAAGTACACAACCCTTAGCTGGCTGTCTTTTGTCATCGGACGACCCGTGGAAGCGTGAGATAGCCCATCCTCCCATATTTTCTGGATAATGTGGTGTATTGATTGATGCAGCTGCTCACTTCCGTGTTTGATAAGCTCGACAGGGATGTCGTCCTTCCCAGCAGCTTTACAGTTTTTCAGCTCGTTTAGAGCCTTCTTTACTTCGTCCAGCGTTGGTGGTTCCACAGCTTGACCGTCGCCGACTATGTCCATCCTGCTCCTTAGTACACCTTCATTTCCACCGTTCAACAAATCTTATAAGTGCTTCCACCTGGCTGGATGCCACCATTGTCTTGTCTGTAAGCAAATTTCCCACTCGGTCATTGCACATGACGGGCACTGGCGCAGCTTTATGCCACGCGCCATTGACAGTTGCGTAAAACCTCCGCATATCCTTTCCATCCATGTTCTCCTGCGCTTCAGCTATCACACTCTTTCCGTGTTGCCTTTTTTTGCGGTGGATTCATTTCTCTTCTGCCCTTGTGTTACACACTACCGCTCTCTGTTGGAACGGTTACGAGCCACTAGCATTCGACTCCTAGCACCATTTTTCTCGTCCGTCACTCGTCTGGCACTCCTTATCAAATCAACCAATTCGTTGGCGTCGCTGTACAATGCCTAACACTTCCTACGCCGTTGTAGTCACAGCTTCGTGGATATTTTCCCACAATCTGTTGACGTCGCCAGATCCGGTGGCATCTCCTATCCGTTCGTCTAGCTTCTGGTGATACTGTTCAGCAACTCCTTCAACTAACAAGCGTTGAATATTAGAACGCATCGTTCTGTTGTTTCGTTAATTCGTGACACTGGAAAGTCGCGCCAGAATTTTTGCAACTACAAGGTAGTGATCCGAGTCAATGTTCGGACCTCTGAAGGACCTTACGTCTATAACATCCGAGACATGTCGTCCGTCGATCAGCACGTGGTATATCTATGAGCAAGTGTCTCCACTCGGGTGTTGTCAGGTGTTCATTCATTTATTTAGTTAACATCTAAACAGATAACACTGAATCAACAATTTGACGCCACAATGCACGGTTCGAGGCCGCATCTCTCCATCCTCGGATACGCCCCACGCTCGCCAAGCCGTTCTGCACCTGGTCTGCCCATCTCGCTCGCTGCGCTCCACGCCGTCTCGTACCTGCCGGATCGGAAGCGAACACCATCTTTGCAGGGTTGCTGTCCGGCATTCTTGCAACATGTCCTGCCCATCGTACCCTTCCGGCTTTAGCTACCTTCTGGATACTGGGTTCGCCGTAGAGTTGGGCGAGCTCATGGTTCATTCTTCGCCGCCACACACCGTCTTCTTGCACACCGCCAAAGATGGTCCTAAGCACCCGTCTCTCGAATACTCCGAGTGCTTGCAAGTCCTCCTCGAGCATTGTCCATGTTTCATGTCCGTAGAGGACTACCGGTCTTATTAACGTCTTGTACATGACACATTTGGTGCGGTGGCGAATCTTTTTCGACCGCAGTTTCTTCTGGAGCCCGTAGTAGGCCCGACTTCCACAGATGATGCGCCTTCGTATTTCACGACTAACGTTGTTGTCAGCCGTTAGCAAGGATCCGAGGTAGACGAATTCCTCGACCACCTCGAAGGTATCCCCGTCTATCGTAACACTGCTTCCCAGGCGGGCCCTGTCGCGCTCGGTTCCGCCCACAAGCATGTACTTTGTCTTTGACGCATTCACCACCAGTCCAACTTTTGTTGCTTCACGTTTCAGGCGGGTGTACAGTTCTGCCACCTTTGCAAATGTTCGGCCGACAATGTCCATGTCATCCGCGAAACAAATAAATTTACTGGATCTGTTGAAAATCGTACCTCGGCTGTTACACCCGGCTCTCCGCATGACACCTTCTAGCGCAATGTTGAACAACAGGCACGAAAGTCCATCACCTTGTCTTAGTCCCCGGCGCGATTCGAACGAACTGGAGTGTTCGCCCGAAATCTTCACACAGTTTTGCATACCATCCACCGTTGCTTTGATCAGTCTGGTAAGCTTCCCAGGGAAGCTGTTCTCGTCCATAATTTTCCATAGCTCTACGCGGTCTATACTGTCGTATGCCGCCTTGAAATCAACGAACAGATGGTGCGTTGGGACCTGGTATTCACGACATTTTTGAAGGATTTGCCGTACAGTAAAGATCTGGTCCGTTGTCGAGCGGCCGTCAACGAAGCCGGCTTGATAACTTCCCACGAACTCGTTCACTAATGGTGACAGACGACGGAAGATGATCTGGGATATCACTTTGTAGGCGGCATTAAGGATGGTGATCGCTCGAAAGTTCTCACACTCCAGTTTGTCGCCTTTCTTGTAGATGGGGCATATAACCCCTTCCTTCCACTCCTCCGGTAGCTGTTCGGTTTCCCAGATTCTGACTATCAGTTTGTGCAGGCAAGTGGCCAGCTTTTCCGGGCCCATCTTGATGAGCTCAGCTCCAATACCATCCTTACCAGCTGCTTTATTGGTCTTTAGCTGTTGAATGGCATCCTTAACTACCCTCAAGGTGGGGGCTGGTTGGCTTCCATCGTCCGCTGAACTGACGTAGTCATCTCCTCCGCTGCCTTGACTTTCACTGCCTGTACTCTCAGCGCCATTCAGATGTTCCTCGTAGTGCTGCTTCCACCTTTCAATCACCACACGTTCGTCCGTCAAGATGCTCCCATCCTTATCCCGGCACATTTCGGCTCGCGGCACGAAGCCTTTGCGGGATGCGTTGAGCTTCTGATAGAACTTGCGTGTATCTTGAGAACGGCACAGCTGTTCCATCTCCTCGCACTCCGCTTCTTCCAGGCGGCGTTTCTTCTCCTGAAAAAGGCGGGTCTGCTGTCTCCGCTTCCGTCTATAACGTTCCACGTTCTGCCGGGTACCTTGCTGCAGCGCGACCGCCCGCGCTGCGTCCTTCTCCTCCAGAATCTGTCTGCACTCTTCGTCGAACCAATCGTTCCGTCGATTTCGACCCATATACCCGACGTTGTTCTCCGCTGCGTCGTTAATGGCTGCTTTGACTGTATTCCAGCAGTCCTCAAGAGGGGCCCCATCGAGCTCACCCTCTTCCGGCAACGCTGCCTCGAGATGCTGCGCGTATGCAGTGGCGACATCAGGTTGCTTCAGTCGCTCTAGGTCGTACCGCGGCGGTCGTCGGTACCGAACATTGTTGATGACGGATAGTTTTGGGCGCAGTTTAACCATCACCAGATAGTGGTCAGAGTCGATGTTAGCGCCACGATATGTCCTGACGTCGATAATGTCGGAGAAGTGCCGTCCATCAATCAGAACGTGGTCGATTTGTGATTCTGTCTGCAGTGGTGATCTCCAGGTGTACCGATACGGGAGGCTGTGTTGGAAGTAGGTGCTACGAATGGCCATATTCTTGGAGGCGGAGAAATCAATTAGTCGTAGGCCGTTTTCGTTCGTCAGCCGGTGAGCGCTGAACTTTCCAATAGTCGGTCTAAACTCCTCCTCTTGGCCAACCTGAGCGTTCAAATCTCCTATGATGATTTTGACGTCGTGGCTTGGGCAGCTATCGTACTCACGTTCCAGCTGCGCGTAGAATGCGTCCTTATCATCATCAGTGCTTCCGGAGTGTGGGCTATGGACGTTGATTATGCTGAAGTTGAAGAACCGGCCTTTGATCCTCAACCTGCACATTCTTTCATTGATCGGCCACCACCCGATCACGCGCCTTTGCATATCGCCCATCACTATGAAAGCTGTTCCCAGCTCATGTGTGTTGCCGCAGCTCTGGTAGATGGTATGATTACCTCTAAACGTTCGCACCATTGATCCCTTCCAACAAACCTCCTGCAGCGCTACGATGCCGAATCCACGGTCCTTGAGCACATCGGCGAGTATGCGTGTGCTCCCGATGAAGTTGAGAGATTTGCAGTTCCACGAACCGAGTTTCCAATCGCTAGTCCCTTTTCGTCGCAGTGGTCTTCGCCGATGGTTCCGGTCCGTACTCTCTTGTTGATTGTTCTTTGCTTATGATTTTTAAAGGCTGGCTTACAGGGCCTGACACCAAACCCCATTAAATCCCCGGAGGACCATTCCTCCTTATTTCCGGTGGACCATGGTGCACAGTTGCACTTAGAGTCCCTCGCTGGCACTCGGACGATGATCAGCCGCCCCTAACATGGAGAACAGACGCTGTTGTGAGCCGATCCTGACATGGAGAACAGATACTCAATAAGATTTGCACCTCCGGAGAGGGGGGTTCCTGAGAAAATCATCGGCCTCATCGAAGCACAGTACGAGGCCTTTTCGTGTAGAGTGCTGCACAATGGGGTCCTGTCCGACCCTATCCGGGTCGTAGCTGGTGTGAGGCAAGGATGTATTCTATCACCGTTACTGTTCCTCATCGTAATCGATGAGATTCTGGTAGATGCGATTGACCGTGAACCAAACCGCGGGCTGTTATGGCAGCCTATAACCATGGAGCACCTAAACGACTTCGAATTGGCGGATGACGTTGCACTCCTCGCGCAACGGCGCTCTGATATGCAGAGTAAGCTCAACGACCTTGCCGATCGCTCCTCCTCGGCAGGTTTAGTCATCAACGTCAACAAAACCAAATCGTTGGATGTAAACACGGTGACTCCTTCCAGTTTCACAGTAGCCGGGCAACCAGTGGAGAATGTTGAAAGCTTCCAATATCTTGGTAGCCAAATGGCGTCAGACGGCGGTACCAAGATCGACATAGGCGCACGGATCAAGAAAGCAAGGGCTGCCTTTGCGAGTTTAAGAAATATCTGGAAAAACAGGCAGATAAGTGAACGCACCAAAATACGAATTTTCAACTCTAACGTGAAATCTGTGCTGTTATACGCTAGCGAAACATGGTGTGTATCAGTGGAGAACACTCAACGGCTGCAGGTGTTCATTAACAGATGCCTGCGGTATATAATTCGGGCCTGGTGGCCTCACAACTGGATCTCAAACAACGAGCTCCATCGTCGTTGTCACCAGAGGCCGATAACAACAGAAATTCGGGATCGGAAGTGGGGCTGGGTCGGCCACACTCTACGTAGGGGCGGAAACGAAATCTGTAAGCAAGCATTAGACTGGAACCCAGCGGGACATCGCAGCAGAGGCAGACCCAGAGGCTCATGGCGGCGAAGCCTCAATAAAGAAATAAAAGAAGTCGACCGAAATCTAACCTGGCAACAGGTTAAAGCGATAGCCGGGCATCGCTCAGGATGGAGATCTTTCAAGTCGGCCCTTTGCACCACCGGAGGTGTACAGGATCCATAAGTAAGTAAGTAAGGAGAGGAGCAAACCCCCGCTTCCCTGTCAGCATACGACCATAGTTCCCACCGGGGTTGGTTACCCGATCTTCCCTAAGGTTGCTCGTATCCCGGCCAGCACCACGGGGAGGTAGGGATAGGAGTTGCTGGGTAAGAGGCTAAGGACCGCGAGATGGGGTCTATTTTATTCCTTCAGGTACGCGAAGTACCAATGGTACGCTTTACCCAGCATTTGCCGTGCCAATTGCCGGGTGTGTTTGCGGATATTCTGACGTGCAAAGTAGGTACTGCTGATTGCCATCCCTCTAGAAACAGCAAAGGTTACAAGTCGCAAACCACTATCGTTGGTAGCGGAATGAAGGCTTTCCGTACCAATGACAGGGCGAAAGAATCTTTCTCTTCCGATCTGCGCATTTGCATCCCCGATGACAATCTTTACATCGTGTGTTAGGCCCTCTCCGTAGGCCTTATCAAGGCTCTCATAGAACTCATACTTCACGTCATCAGGCTTATCGTTCGTTGGGGCATATATGCTGATCAGGCTGTAGTTGAAGAATTTGCCCTTTATTCTCAACACGCAAATGCGGTCGCTTATCGGCTTCCACAGGATAACACGCTTCATCTGCTTCCCGATCACCATGAAGCCAACTCCTCGTTCCGCTCTGTAACCGCCGCTATTGTAGATGTGGTACTTGAATGAAGTGTTCGCTATGGGATCCACCGCCCGGAATTCACGTTCTCCAGTTCTGGGCCACCGTATTTCCTGGATTGCTGCCACACTCTCGCCGACCTTCTGCAGCTCACACGCCAGGAGCCCAACACGTGCGGGTTCATTCAAAGTTCTCGCATTCCAAGATCCGACTTTCCAATCGTTGTCCTTTATTCGTTGCCGTTGAATCAATCCGTTTGCTCTACTTTCGCCTTTCTTGGTAACTGTAGAATCTTCGGTAGGCTACCTTACCAGGGTCGCTCTACCTACATCGCGTTGAAGGGGCTGCCTTCTCGATGCTGACACGATGCAGCATGATATGCACAGTTTTGTTTAGAGTCCCTCGCTGGCACTCGAACGATGATCAGCCGCCCCTAACACGGGGAACAGACGCTATTGTGAGCCGCTCCTAACATAGAGAACAGACGCTCGATCAAATTTGCACCTAAGGAGAGGAGCAATTCCCCCTTCCCTGTCAGCACAGCATACCACCATAGTTCCCACGAGGGTTGGTTACCCGATTTTCTCCAAGGTTGCTCGTAACTCGGTCAGCGCCACGACTCACGAGGAGGTAGGGATATGAGTTACTGGGTAAGAGCCTGAGGACCTATTTTATTCCTTCCAGTACGCGAAGTACCAATGGTACGCTTTACCCAGCATTTGCCGGAATCATGATTATAGTTAATGATTTTACGTAAATGATTTAATCATGGCACTCTACAATGCCCATTGATCACTAAAATGTATAACCAGTTACACTTCGAATGTTTCATTCCCAATAAGCAAGGACGGCCGGGAAGCAGCCTCTTGGACTCGAGTTCGATCCTCATGTTCAGTTTTTTTTATTTATTTTTTATTTCAACAACCAAATAACCAAATCGTAAAACATTGGATGCGCTACATAAAAATAATATGTGAAATTATGAACTAAATTCATGAAATCACGAAATAAGTTCATAGGGATTTTCATACCACCATTGACAATGGGTCTGGAGGGGGGGGGGGTTGGACGAGAATGGGGGGGGGGGTTGGACGAGAATGGGTCATCGCTCTCACCGGCAGTCTGGAGGCCGTAGAGCAAAACCGTTCAAAAGGGTCGCTTATGCAACGTACACACCAGTCAAGCAGTTTGACGAACATTGACTCCGCCCCCAAGAAATCGCTTCGGTTGCTGCTTTGTTTGAACGTGTGTGAAGTTGTTCGAACAACCATTTGACAGTTGGCGGCTCGGTTGGAAAAAATTAAAACGGTTTGATTTTGGTTTGAGCTGTCGGGGGTGGAGTCAAGGTTCGCCGAACATGTTTGAACATTTGTAGTGAAGTTGCACAAACCCCCATATATTTTTTGATGGTTGGTGCTCGAGTTGGTGTTTCGGTCGTTCGTGTGTGATATTGCTGGTCGAATAAATTGATTGTTCGTGTCGCTGTTGGTAAAACTTGATGGATGTTTGAATAAACGAGAGGTGGAGTCAATGTTAGTCAAACTGCTTGACCGTGTGTACGTTCCATTATATTTTAGTCTTCTTGCACTCAGATACATTTAATCCACTCTACAAGCATTCTAAGTAGTTGAAACAGTGACCCATTCTCCCCCCCATTTGACCCCCATGTCACCCCCGACGACGTTACCATGAAAGATTACTGGATTTCTGAAATTATGTACTATGGCCTCATTTCTAGGAACAAATTTTTACTTTATAACTGCAGTGGACACTTACACTATCTTTTTGTCGTTGAGAAATGTTATGCAGCGTCAGGACCCTAGTGGCTATGCGCCTTTGAAAATCGATTGGTTACCCACTTACCGATGCAAGTGATGCTAAATATTTCATGATCGGAGACAGTATGGTCCTGTGAATCGATGTGGAGGGCGGGGGGGTAATCTACGCTTGCCACCCAGCGCATTGACTTTCCCCCATAGTTCGGCGGCGGATTGGGCCGGATTAATGGAGTCAAGGAAGTCCTCCCACTGCATTCTTTTGGTATCTTTTGGTGATCGTATGACATTCGTAGTGTTTTTGCTTGTAGATCTCCAATGCACTTACCTTACTCGGGTAGTCGGGTGTCCAGGGGTAAGCCTCCCTCCACTCGGAGAGCTTTCCTTTTGGCTTTGACGGTTCGACTCGCCTCATTTTCCTCCAGGTTGAGAGGGATGGTAGAACCAGCGGCGTCAAGGTCGAACATGGAGAAGTCGCAGAGCGTTAGTGGGGTTTCATCATATTGCCATCGAGATCTCTTAGCGACATCGGGAGTAGAAGCGTTTACAGTGACCTGGATTGAATAGTAATTGTTTAACTGTAAAAGTCAGGGGCAGCCTCCCATTTTAGCTATGGAAGAAAAGACCGACTAGCAGTGGTCATATCAATGGCATTGGCCAAGAAAAAGGTAGGGGTACCATCATTGAGCGGAATGAGATCGATTTTTTTTATACTTATTCCATTTACCCACTTACATCATTGTACCTTATTACATTAAGGATCAAAGCGAACAGCTTGTAAAAGCGACCGTACCTTTGGGACCTATTTGTCAGACTTTGAATTGAATTAACGCTTGCTAGTCTTGAGTATCGAGTTTATTTATCACATAATATCTATCCTTATAAAATAAAAGACATAACAGCTTGCAATTGTTAGGTGTTAATCTACTAGGGAACCCTCTCTATAATTTTCGCACAAACATCCCAGCGTCTGCCGCCCGGATCCCCCTACCGGTCGCTAATACGCATCCATATCAAAATTAGATAATTTTAAATGTTGCATCACGTTCCTTGCCTCGAAGTACCCGGTATCCTGTGGATCATCTGGGTTCGGAATGAACGGTGGCGGCATTGATTCCATGTTGTCCCACTCGACTGGTTCGAAGAAGGACATCGCTTTCATCTGATCGGCCTTGGGCCTCTTGCTGGGATCCATTTCTAGTAGTTGTTCTACCGCCTCGACCGCTCCCGCTGACAGGGCTTCGTCATCCTGGGGCCACTCGATGTTGCGACTCAGAATGTTTTCAAACACTTTCTGTGGTGTTTCGTCGTTGAATGGGGGTACGCCGGTCATGAACTCGTACAAACAGACCCCCAATGCCCACCAATCGACCTGGGGGCCATGGCCTTGCTGGAGCAGCAATTCGGGAGCAAGGTAGTCCGGTGTTCCAAGGATTCGTTCATCGGACTCCATCGGTGCTCTCCGCACCGATTTCGGTGTCCTGAATGGAGTTTTGACGGTTTTGGGAGTGGTGCCCACATTGGGAACAGAGGAATTGGCCGTGCAGATAGGGGACATGACGGATTCGTCGGTAATTTTGAGGAATGCTTCCGTTTTCCGTAACTGCTCGACGGAAGTAGGCAGCGCAAATCGAGTGTTTTTGAGTTTGGCCAGTGGACCGCCTTCGCGACGCACTTTCTGTGATGAAACCGGCGTGGAGAACATTACAGTGCCTAGATTTTCATTCAAAGGCATTTCGTCGTCGGATAGCGAGCGTACCTTGAGAACGCCCTTGATAGGAGAAGTTGCCTTTCGTTTTTTCGGTGTGCTACTGCCGATGTCCATAACATCGATTTCCTGGGTCAGCCCGGTACTGGCGGTGCTTCCGTCCGGATCCGACACAAGCGAGTCAACCCGACTAACCAAGTGTCGTTTGCGTTTGATACCCCTGAAAGATTAGTTAATTATTAATAATCGATCTAAATCACATAATCTGGGTTATGCAGAAATGCATACAAAAATAGTCTAGGATTTTACTAGCGCGAGTCCCATGTCGATTTTTGATGATTTTGATTTTCTTTCAGAAATAAGCATTTTTTATAAAGAAAAATTTATAAAATAATAGGCTTTGTTCTAGAAATTATCAATTTACGAAATAACAAAACGATGCCTTTCAATATTCAACGCTTGGCAGTTGAAGGAGTTGCTGACCGCCAGAAGCTAGACGACCGGATAGGCGATGTCAACGGGACTGGTGACGTCAACAGATTGTAAGACAAAATCCATGAAACAATAACAATAACAACACTGGAAGTGTTGGGAAGTGCACAGCTACCTCAACAAAATGGTTGGTTTGATGAGAAGTGCGAGCGAGTGGTGGACGAGAAAAATGCTATTATGAGTCGGGTAATAGTGGCTGGTGACTGGTGGCGATGCAATAGAGAACGGTACAGTTTAGCCGTCCCGGTAAAAAAACTGGGCGCAGAGGCGGAAGTTAAATCCCTAACTCCAGAGATGGTAATAATGTGCAGGGATCTAGACGAGATCACGTCGGAAGAGGAGCTCAAGGATGCTCTAAAGTCACAGTGTAATGTGGGTGAGGTACAAATGACTATCCGAATAAGAAGAGCATACGGAGGCACACAGACAGCAATGATTCGTCTGCCAGTAACCGCTGCAATCTGACTGTTGGATGGTCAAAATACACATTGAAAGCCGCCCCGCCAGTGAACAAACAAATGGAGAGATCCTTCAAATATTTGGGCTTCGGACACCGGACAGGAACTTGTAAAGGTCCGGACAGATCCAACAAGTGTTGGAATTGCGGAGAAACAGGTCAATTTGCGAAAGATTGCACGCAAAGACCCAAGTGCATGCTTTGCACACAAGAGGACGGAAATGACCATCAGACGGGTGGCTACATATAAGAAGGCGATCGCAGGCCAGCAGTAGTGGATATAATTCAGATTAATCTGAATCACTGCGATACCGCACAGCAACTGTTATGGCATCGTTTCTGTTGATGTGTGACGTAGCGATAATTGCAGGGGCGTATCGAGATCCTCCTGATAACGGCAACTGGGTGGCTGATAGAACGGGAATGGCTGCGATACAAGTTATGGGCAGATTTCCTATCCAAGAAGTGGTAGAGAGTTCATACGAGGGATTCGTGATCGTCAAAATCGATTGTAGGTCAATGCCCAGATGACCAATCCCCAGAATCAGTTCCCTATGATGTTATTTCCCAGAATTCCATTTCCCAGAACGACCAATTCTCCAGAATGATATTCCCCAGAATACACAATTTCCCCAGAAAAAAAAACCCGAATGACCTATTCCCCAGAAACCAAAAACCCAGAATGACCCGTTCCCCAGAAAAAGGTATCAGTCTAAACAACTGTTAAGGTACCCCGGGGCAAGTGGGACCTAAAAAAACGCTAGTTCAGCAAAATTGTTAACGCATATTTATAAAACACGATATTTCAGAACATTAACCACGCATACATCATTATATGCTTCCGTTGTTGAAGTGTAGACGTGTTGTAAGCCATTTATTCAATTACAAAAAATATTGGTAGTGAAAGAAGGAAGAAAGGGCAAGTGGGACCTATTCTGTTTTATACTGTCGAACTAAACTAATTAAAGGAATCTACAATGTTCATGTTACTTCTGAGTCGTAGTATTTTCAGATCATGGATGGAGGTTTGTTGCTTGTCGGATTTTTGTTTTTGCTATAAGGAAGGGATTATAATTTTAGCAAATATGAACATCAGACAACAGCCGATTTACTGTTTAATTGGCTCTTGTTTTGCTCTTCACTGGGTTACTTTTGTACCAAATGTTTTAGATGGAAAGGATAAGCAATTCTTTATTCACCATTCGAGTGAATGTTTCTGTGTTTAAATCACAGATTATTACATAAATCAGTACTTCAAAAGAAACGTTTTTATTCAGGCTATGCGCACTGCTATAAATTTGAACGAAATTGCCAATTTATGTGTTGAGCACTTTATTTATCTGAAAATCTGTAAATTTGTTGCGCAATTTGAAAATAACAAAACACAAGACAAATTTTGTTGACCTATCGTTGAACAAATAGATTATTTGCACTGTAAATGGAAAAATATCGCATTGTTATAACTATTGCGGGAGATAATTTTTAGAATGAATTTTGTATTATTGTTAATCAACTGTACAATACTATTTAACAGCGAAACCAACAATAAGCAAACTACATCTGATTCAGATCCATATGATATATGAGTGTCGAAGCTATATTTCACTAGACAACGATTTAAAAACAATTAAAAGGGCTCTATCGAAATTGTTGTTCAAATATGTCCCACTTGCCCCATGTATGTTAAAACTAAAGGGTAAGTGAAAATTGCAAATTTTGGCTTAAATTAAAACTTATAAATCATTTTCGATGTCACACAATTATTTGATTGCTCAAATTATTCACCTTCCACATCAATGATAAATTTAAAAACGACTATTATGGTGGAAATCCATTGAATTAAAATATAAGTAATAGATTTTCCCGGTAGTCTAAAGTCATGATCAAGCAATAGCATTTGTATGGTTCCTCGAATGGTTTTGGTTCCAAATATGTTTGTGTCGGTTGTATTTGTTTATAGTCCTGCTTTATCTATCTAGAATATTGTTACCACTATAAACGTTTATCGATTCTTCGGCAGCCATAGTAGCCACTTACCCCGTATTTTCACTTGCCCAGAGTACCTTATGTTGTCTTGTCGCTGTTATTTCTATAAATCAAACTAAATATTATATATCTCGCTTAACTTTTCAAAAGGACCTAAGTGACATTTTTTTATGAATTAATTTGAGTACTGCAATCAAAAGCTTTCATGTTGTTCTGTTGATTGCGCCATTCAAATTAATTCATGAAAAAAATCTATTACTAAATACTATATAGGGGAAATGTTCCGATCTCCATCTCACTGTACATATATCCATCTCATCGCTAAACAAAGAAATACGCCACCAAATTCGTCGCTTCTTTTTGTCAACAACCGTTCCCCCATCTATTCAAAACTACTTATATTGAAGTACGCATTTGCCCGGAATGAGCATGCATGAGCATGAGCATGAGATGATCGTACAATTCGTAGTTGCTACTCCGTGATTGACCAGAACTAGCGGAATTGCACAAGGAA
The DNA here is from genome assembly GCF_024139115.2 of Armigeres subalbatus. NCBI lineage: Eukaryota > Metazoa > Arthropoda > Insecta > Diptera > Culicidae > Armigeres > Armigeres subalbatus. The sequence goes on from NW_026943741.1 coordinate 1,036,226, forward strand.
CCAACAGATGGGACTTGGGATTAGCTCTCCATCCTCAATGTGCACGTTCCGCATCTTTTATTGGGTTAATAACGGCGCCGGTCACGTCCGATTGCGATCATCGACGGAAGGGAAGGAATGTTATTGTAACAACCGTTGTTTTAAAGACCGACGAATCGTCTGCATCTCTACGGTTGTTACGGGAAGGAGTATTGTAAGTGGGGAGAGGAAGTGTCATTACTTAGATCAGGATTCACCTTGGCAAATGATGTAATCCAAGTAACTATCATGTTAATGTTGACGCGAGAACAAAGTAAATATCAGTTACGACGTATTGTGTTGTGTCATTGTTCACCCAACGTAAAGGCAGACAATCAATCGCTCCGGTAGAGCAATTACTAATTTATCTTTTAACTGTCCGTAATTGTTTCATATTCATCTAACGCAAGAGAAAATAATCATTACAAAACATAGATTTTTTCACGTACAGAAAAGAAAATTTAAAAAAAAGTTATATCTCTTTGTACGTCGGTAGCTAAGAACTATGTGACTACTGTATTGGAATGCAAATTGGTTTGTGATAATTCTAACATAATCTGCCCATGAAAAATGTATGCTGGGTGTTTCTGTAATTGTAATATTACGCGGTCCTACCCAGGAAATGACGTACCACACATGAGAAAACATCACAACGTTATCGATTCATAGTTTAGCGGCGACACGTGAAGTTTTGAGCAAATCAACCACTTTCTTAATTTGTATAAATATGTTCAGAATATTTACGAGAAAGATCAAACATTTTCATTTTCAATGAAAGCAACATGCGAAACCAGCAAATAGAATATCCATTACGTAGACGAGCTTTTTTTTGTCTTTATTAGCGAGACTCGAGTTAATGATAGACAATACATATTAAAAAATTCCAAAAGAATTTGTGAAGGAATGCAGCAGGAATTCTAGGAGAAAATGCTGGAATAATTCCTAAAGGGATCAACAGATAAATTCCTGAAAAACATTCCAAAGAGAAAAACATATTTTAATTTCTTTTTAGTGGAATGTATTCAACCGTCTAAGACGAGTTAAGTACTCTCCATTTAATTCCACCAATCACTTCGATATATTTGCAGATACGTATTTCGACCACAACTGTGTGGTCGTCTTCAGTGTCTCGTACTTGACTCGACCACACAGTTGTGGTCGAAATACGTATCTGCAAAGATATCGAAACAATTGGTGGAATTAAATGGAGAGTACTAAACTCGTCTTAGACGGTTGAATTCAAAATAAATTTGAGGATGAAGAGCCGAAGAATACTTAGAAGAGAGCTTGGAGGAATTGCCGATTTTTTCTGGTGGAATTGCCATAGGAATTACTTGACAAGTTTTCGATGGACCTCCTGGCAAAGTTTCCGAAATACTAATTGCCGAAGGCATTTCTGACCGACTTGCCGAATTATTTTCTGAATAACTATTGGAAAAACTGTCAAAACTATTTCAAAAGGTCTTGTCGTAGCCGTGGCGATGTTTTTAATTTTTTTTTTTAAATTGTCTCTGAGGGGGGTTTTATGTTCTATGGTCATGCCGAAGGAGTTTCTTAAAGACTAGCCGAAGGGATTGCTGGAAAATTACCGAAAGAATGTATCGCCGATTTTTGAGAAATTTCATGGAAAAGCTGCCGAAGGAATTTCTGGAGGAGTAACCGAAGGAATTTCTGGAGGAGTAACCGAAGGAATTTTTGAAGGAATTGCCGATGGAATGCCTGACGGATTTGCGGTCAGAGTTCATGGATGAATTCCTGGAGGAACTGCTGCAATTAATGCTGAAAGAATTACCTAAGTAATTTTGATGGTCATCGATGAAGTGCCAAAGAAATTGCAAAAGGAATTATTTGCAGAAATGCCGAAAAAAAAATCATGGATGAATGAACCCTGGAGGAATTGCTAAAGGAGAATGTTTGAAAAAATTGCCCGAAGAAAAAAACCCGAAGAAAATGAAAAGGATTTTTTGAGGATTTGCCGGATGTATTCGTGAAGGGCTTTTCGAAGATATTTCTGAAGGATTTGCCGAAGGGAATTGTGAATGTATTGCCGAATGTATTTCCGGAGGAATCACAGAAGATATTCTTAGAAGAATTTCCGAATACTTTGCTAGAGGAATTAGTGAAGGAACTTTTTGAAGAATTTCGGAAGGAATTGCGGGTGGAAGTGGCACGGCAAATGCTGGGTAAAGCGTACCATTGGTACTTCGCGTACCTGAAGGAATAAAATAGACCCCATCTCGCGGTCCTTAGCCTCTTACCCAGCAACTCCTATCCCTACCTCCCCGCGGTGCTGGCCGGGATACGAGCAACCTTAGGGAAGATCGGGTAACCAACCCCGGTGGGAACTATGGTCGTATGCTGACAGGGAAGGGGGGGTTTGCTCCTCTCAGGAGGTGCAAATCTTATTGAGCGTCTGTTCTCCATGTCAGGATCGGCTCACAACAGCGTCTGTTCTCCATGTTAGGGGCGGCTGATCATCGTCCGAGTGCCAGCGAGGGACTCTAAGTGAAACTGTGCACCATGGTCCACCGGAAATAAGGAGGAATGGTCCTCCGGAAATTTAGGGGGTTTGGTGACAGGCCCTGCAAGCCAGCCTTTAAAAAATCATAAGCAACGAACAATCAACTAGAGAGTACGGACCGGAACCATCGGCGAAGACCACTGCGACGAAAAGGGACTAGCGATTGGAAACTCGGTTCGTGGCACTGCAAATCTCTCAACTTCATCGGGAGCACACGCATACTCGCCGATGTGCTCAAGGACCGTGGATTCGGCATCGTAGCGCTGCAGGAGGTTTGTTGGAAGGGATCAATGGTGCGAACGTTTAGAGGTAATCATACCATCTACCAGAGCTGCGGCAACACACACGAGCTGGGAACAGCTTTCATAGTGATGGGCGATATGCAAAGGCGCGTGATCGGGTGGTGGCCGATCAATGAAAGAATGTGCAGGTTATCAACGTCCATAGCCCACACTCCGGAAGCACTGATGATGATAAGGACGCATTCTACGCGCAGCTGGAACGTGAGTACGACAGCTGCCCAAGCCACGACGTCAAAATCATCATAGGAGATTTGAACGCTCAGGTTGGCCAAGAGGAGGAGTTTAGACCGACTATTGGAAAGTTCAGCGCTCACCGGCTGACGAACGAAAACGGCCTACGACTAATTGATTTCGCCGCCTCCAAGAATATGGGCATTCGCAGCACCTACTTCCAACACAGCCTTCCGTATCGGTACACCTGGAGATCACCACTGCAGACAGAATCACAAATCGACCACGTTCTGATTGATGGACGGCACTTCTCCGACATTATCGACGTCAGGACATATCGTGGCGCTAACATCGACTCTGACCACTATCTGGTGATGGTTAAACTGCGCCCAAAACTATCCGTCATCAACAATGTTCGCGGTACGCGGTACGACCTAGAGCGACTGAAGCAACCTGATGTCGCCACTGCATACGCGCAGCATCTCGAGGCAGCGTTGCCGGAAGAGGGTGAGCTCGATGGGGCCCCTCTTGAGGACTGCTGGAATACAGTCAAAGCAGCCATTAACGACGCAGCGGAGAACAACGTCGGGTATATGGGACGAAGTCGACGGAACGATTGGTTCGACGAAGAGTGCAGATAGATTCTGGAGGAGAAGGACGCAGCGCGGGCGGTCGCGCTGCAGCAAGATACCCGACAGAACGTGGAACGTTATAGATGGAAACGGAGACAACAGACCCGCCTTTTAGGAGAAGAAACGCCGCCTGGAAGAAGCGGAGTGCATGGAGATGGAACAACTGTGCCGTTCTCAAGAAACACACAAGTTCTATCAGAAGATTAACGCATCCCGCAAAGGCTTCATGCCGCGAGCCGAAATGTGCAGGGATAAAAATGGGAGCATCTTAAAGGACGAACGTGTGGTGATCGAAAGGTGGAAGCAGCACTAGGAGGAACATTTAAATGGTGCTGAGAGTACAAAAGTCAAAGCAGCGAAGAAGATGACTACTTCAGTTCAGCGGACGATGGGAGCCAACCAGTCCCCACCTTGAGGGAAGTTAAGGATGCCATTCAACAGCTAAAGGCCAATAAAGCAGCTGGTAAGGATGGTATCGGAGCTGAGCTCATCAAGATGGGCCCGGAAAAGCTGGCCACTTGCCTGCAAAAACTGATAGTCAGAATCTGGGAAACCGAACAGCTACCGGAGGAGTGGAAGGAAGGGGTTATATGCCCCATCTACAAGAAAGGCGACAAACTGGAGTGTGAGAACTTTCGAGCGATCACCATCCTTAATGCCGCCTACAAAGTGGTATCCCAGATCATCTTCCGTCGTGTGTCACCATTAGTGAACGAGTTCGTGGGAAGTTATCAAGCCGGCTTCATTGACGGCCGCTCGACAACGGACCAGATCTTTACTGTACGGCAAATCCTTCAAAAATGCCGTGAATACCAGGTCCCAACGCACCATCTGTTCGTTGATTTCAAGGCGGCATACGACAGTATAGACCGCGTAGAGCTATGGAAAATTATGGACGAGAACAGCTTCCTGGGAAGCTTACCAGACTGATCAAAGCAACGGTGGATTGTGTGCAAAACTGTGTGAATATTTCGGGCGGACACTCCCGGTTGTTCGAATCGCGCCGGGGACTAATACAAAGTGATGGACTTTCGTGCTTGTTGTTCAACATTGCGCTTGAAGGTGTCATGCGGAGAGCCGGGTGTAACAGCCGGGGTACGATTTTCAACAGATCCAGTCAATTTATTTGCTTCGCGGATGACATGGACATTGTCGGCCGAACATTTGCAAAGGTGGCAGAACTGTACACCCGCCTGAAACGTGAAGCAACAAAAGTTGGACTGGTGGTGAATGCGTCAAAGACAAAGTACATGCTTGTGGGCGGAACCGAGCGCGACAGAGCCCGCCTGGGAAGCAGTGTTACGAAGACGAGACGGCGTGGAGCGCAGCGAGCGAGATGGGCAGACCAGGTGCAGAACGACTTGGCGAGCGTGGGGCGTATCCGACGATGGAGAGATGCGGCCTCGAACCGTGCATTGTGGCGTCAAATTGTTGATTCAGTGTTATCTGTTTAGATGTTAACTAAATAAATGAAATGAACATTATTTTCGTGTAAATATCAACAACTTTTTCTATCTGTGTAGTTGGAAAGCTTCCGTATAACAAACGTTGCGGACGGATGCCCTCCCAAAGGCGTTTTCTTTCCATTGAAAATATTGGCAAATAACTTTTAGATGTATTAACCACACTAAGTCGAATCCAACAGTCGGAATCGCGAAAAGCATCATTACCACATGGGGTTTAAAAGAGAAAATTTTAAGTTATCGTACTGTCGTCGGGGGTGACAATGGGCCGATTGGGGGTGAGAAAGGGGTCACTGTTTCAACTACATATAATGCTATGAGAATAGATTTAATGCATATGAGGCAAAGCCCTCCTTAGCCAGCGGTAAGACGCGCGGCTACAAAGCAAGACCTGAGGGTGGCTGGATTCGATTCCCGCTGCCGGTCTAGGCAATTTTCGGATTGGAAATGTTCTCGACTTCCCTAGGCATAAAAGTATCATCGTGCTAGCCTCATGATATACGAATACGAGACCTTTTTGAACGATTTTGCCATCCGATTTCCAGACTGTCGGTGAGGATGCTGACCCATTGTCACCTTCAGACCCATTGTCACCCCCGACGACGGTACTCAACAATTTTCATATTTTTTTTACGTAACTAAATTTTCTTCTGAACTAGTGACATAGGTAATCGAATGAATTATCTTAAAATATTCATACATGATGATCACTGCATTCCTCAATGCACAAACTGTTTTACGTAGTTTTCGTCGAGCGGACTTGTCTTGTACACAACCCCTGAATTTTTGTTTTTTTGAAAGACCGCTCAGCTGGTTACGGTCTCAGCGATGCCAGATCTACGGAAATTTCCGTAGATTTACGGAATTGAGTGCTTTCTACGGATCTACGGATCCGTAGGTAAAAACTACGGAAATTTGAAAATTTCTGCGGAAATCTACGGATTTTATTCAAAAGTGCACTGTTAATTTCAATTGTAGTATCTGTGATTTTTAATTCATTCATGAGCGATTCCAAGCAACAGCATCAAAATTTAAGAAAATTTTTAATTCATGATTTTCTATTGAGTTGAAACTTTGCACAGTTTTTCAATTTCATCTAAATCGTCATTTTCGATATCAAATCTTCATATTGAGTCACGACTAACTTTTCAAAAGGGTGTATGTGAAAATGGTTCAAAACTATTTAAAAGCTGCACAGCAAAAACGGAATGTTCGATTGTTATGATTTTTTCAGCAAAGTTAGACAACTAAATGTGGATTCTTAATAAAATGTGCACAGTAAAAAAAAATTTTTTTGCCTTTAAAAATATCATTTTGTCACAAAAACTCAAATATCTCAAAACCCTATCTTTTTCGAACGTAATTTTTTAGGGAAAACGGTCCATTATATTAGCTATCTACCATAAAAATTTGGTGATGGTAAACTAATAAACAAAAGAGTTATTACATTTCAAACCTTTCACATAGTACACTTATATTAAACAAAAAAAATTTCCGTGTATTATTTTTTTTCAAGAATCGCAGTTTGATGCTGATTTTATTGTTAAGGGCCTTGCGTGAGTTAAACAAGTTGTTTGTATGATATTCCATATTTATGTATTCATCGATATTATGTATATTATATGTATAAATATTATATGTATAAATAAATAAAAATGAATTAATATTGTCCTAAGTATTAAATTAAATGTGGCAGTTACACAATGTTGTTATAGAAACTCTAAGAGTTTTGGGTTTGAATTTTGGTATGGGTTATGATATCATGAAAACAGTTTATTAATACTTATTTTTTATTTATTTATATTCAAATTTTTTAAAATATCGAACACTTTTGAATTATTATCAGCACAGTTTGAGTATAGTTTTGCTTTAATTTTATTTTCCGACAATGGATTGAAACAGTGAAATTTTTGGGTTCCTTGGATCGTTTTCGCGTTATTAAATTGCTCGCTGAGCTCTGAAGCCTTTATTTCGTACTCTTCAGTAGTAGTAAAACAAAATGATAATTTGGTTAAATCTTTTTCTTTTCTACGATTTGCCCAATCAAAAAGTTCTTTCGCAGTTTTAATTGGATGCTCACGTTCTTTGGCTAAACTTGCTCTTGTTGCCATGCGCTTTATTGTTCCTCCAATAGCATCACAAGGACCTTTGCCATGTGATGTAGCAAAAAAATGCCATTCTGCATCAATTCCGTACATTGATTTAAATTGACATAGGCTCGAAAAATTCTTACGATTTTTGTACTGCGACGCTGCTCCATCAGACATGAAAGATATCTTCTTGACTTCTTTATGCTTATCAACGCGTAAAAGTTAATCATTTTTCAATGAACAAGTTTACGGATACTGAATCGTGTCTTAAATCTTCGGAAATTATAATAAAACTTAAGTGTTCAATTTGCGTACTTCCATTAAAATAAATAACGAATGGATGAATTGTAGCTTGTTGTACGTTCCAGTGATGGGACTGCACTTCATCTTGCAATACAAAGCTGTAATTTTCAGAAAAATCACAAATGACTAAAAATTCACCATTTTGTAATGTATTTTCGTATTTTTAAAAAGCTGGATTGTTCTGTTTTAATGAAATCGTGAGGATTAAACTTTCTAATTTCAAGCAAAAATATGACACAAACTCATCTACAGGTTTTACAATAGTTTCTATGTCACACCTATCCGTGGTCACCCATTGCTCAAATGATAACTGATCAATATATTTTTCTTCAAACTCAGCGAATAAAGTATTTTCCAATGATGAAGAATCTGGACAATCCGAACAAGATCGTAGATAGCAATTTGATGTTGTATTTTCACACAAAAGATTACCAGTTAACATTTTAATATCCTTTGTTAAATTGATTCTTTTCAAACTATGTAAAATAAGATTAATATTCTCATGGGTTGTGCACACACACACATTATGTGTTCCTGAATTGGAAAGAAGCTTACATTGCCTTGGCCGAAGGCTTGCAAATGAGGAAACACCTATTTTAATATTATCGTGAATTTCCTTGAAGCGTGTGTACGCCTCTTTCAAAGTCGTCATCATTAATCGTTTTTGGATTGCTTGACGCTTTCCATCTTTTTTACTGATACATAATCTTTTGACCAGGCATAGCTCGACTTACTTCATCATCTTCAAAATATTGAACTACTATTTCTTTTGTCTCATCTGTTAATGCAGTACTAGACCTAGTATTTTTGGTTGAAAGACAGTTATTCTTCAATTGTTTTGCCTCTTTTACTGTATTTCTATTGGTTTTGAACTCATCAATGGCATCCTGAATAGACCACGAACTTGGCAGCATCGACAAAATCAATAATTTTTCTTTCCTTGTCGTGGCTGCATTCGAGAACCTTTCCTTCATATTTATAATTACCTCATCGTAGTCTGTATTTTCCACATCATCAGGTCCTAATTTGAAGAGGTTTCTTCGTACAGCTTCGTTTATTTCACGGTATTTTTCTCCGGGTAATAAACGTAGTCCATCTTACTCCATTTAATCAGGTCACTTTTATCCCAGCTATGCCCTCGTTAAAGCGTTCGATGTTGACCTTTTGGATACACTCATCTTCCGATTGATTTGTTGAAACAGATTTCGCTGATGGTACGGTGGCAAGGCTCTCAGCACTTAATACTTCTGGTAATTCCTCAGTTGTTGTCGATACATCTGGCAATTCCTCAGTTGCTGTCGTTTTCGAACTTCCTGCGCTCTGCTCAACCGATGATATACAGATTGCTCTTTTGTCAACGTTTAGACGGCAGGACGTGCAAATGCGTAAATTTGTATTCAATGTGGACATTGGAGCATAACCAGTCGCTTTCAGTTTATCTATGGGGCTTTCGGTGAGATTTCGTAACTCTTTTGAACACTTTTTTCCATCAAACGGCCTACAACAGTTGAGAAAGCGGCTACTCATGTTGTTCGTAATATTTCAATAAACAAAATCACTTTTAAGTTTTTACTGACTAGTTTGGTGTCATTTGCTTGACTGAAGAGAAAAAATACTATAAGATCTTTAACAACCTTAGTAATAGTAATTTTTTGCTTTTTTCGTGAGCATTGTCATGGTATGTACCTATCATGCATTTGTTGTTGTTGAAGATACCCGTTTCCTCCCGATCATAAAGTCTATTCTCTAAGAGGTATATTTTTTGCAGGTAAACTATAGACGTACACGTGTATATAAATCTTTGATTTTGCAGCTTTTGTCTTAAAAATAACATTTCTGATATGTTTCTATCAACGTTATTATCAACAGGTTTCAACACTATTAAAAGAATTTTTCGCCAGTCACGTGCAATGAAAATTATGACACTATCAATACTTTTGATCACAACACTGGATCGTGTCTAAGTTTCTTATAGATGCTATGAATAATTAAATCAAAATCTGCATCAAACTGCAATTCTCGAAATAACTTACACAGAAAAAATTTTTTTTACTAAATGTGAAAATTGTGAAATGTTTGAAATGTCATAACTTTTTTGTTTATTAGTTTACCATCACCAAATTTTTATGGTAGATAGCTAATATAATGGACCGTTATATAAATTACGTTCGAAAAAAGATAGGGTTTTGAGATATTTGAGTTTTTGTGACAAAAATGATATTTTTAAAGGCAAAAAAAATTTTTTTTTTTACTGTGCACATTTTCTTAAGAATCACCATTTAGTTGTCTAACTTTGCTGAAAAAATCATAACAATCGAACATTCCGTTTTTGCTGTGCAGCTTTTTAAATATTTTTGAACCATTTTCACATACACCCTTTTGAAAAGTTAGTCGTGACTCAATATGAAGATTTGATATCGAAAAATGACGATTTAGATGAAACTGTGCAGAGTTTCAAATATTTTCGAAATGGTCGCTCAGGATCGACTGACATGCCCCCGTGGAATGCCTCTGATGATTTTTATCTCATTTAATTCTAACTACCTAGTGCTATAAAAATAGAACACATAGATGAAAAACGAAATTTTACTGGAGGAAATCCTGACGTAATTCTGGAGAAACTAGGCATTCAATTAGACCTTCCATCGTAGATTCTTTCAAAAATACCTTTAGGAATTCATCTCGAAGTTCCACAAGATTTTTTTTAGAAACTTCATTCAAAGTTTCTTTAGAAATTTTCTCAGAAATTCCTTTAGGAATACTTTTAGAAAATCCGTTCGGATGTTTCTTCGGAAAATCTTTCTAAAAATCATTTGTAAATTCCTTCAGAAATACTTTCGGGAGCTCTACCAGGAGTTTCAAATTTCCATTGAACATTCTTCCATCCTTTCAAGATCCTTTGTGAATTTCTCCAGAAGATTCTTCGAAAGATTCTACGGGAAATCCTCTGAAAATTCTAAGAAATCCATATAAAACTCCCTAAGGTTTTCTAAAATAAATATGTTGGGGGCAGTTCTGAAGAACGTTCTAAGAGATTTTCCAAATTACTAGACATTCAAATGAATATCTGGAGGAACTTCCCAAGAATACTCAGGATTTTTTTTTTTGAGTAATTTTGTGAGGATTCTCCAAATAATTGAGCATGAGCATGATGACCGTGCATTTCGTAGTTAATACTCCGTGATCGACCAGAACAATCGCAATTGCACAGGGAACCAATGGATGGAAGCATGGGATTTGCTCTCCAACCTCAATATGCACAGTCCGAGAGCTCTAGTATTTTGGATGGTCGATAACGGCGCTGGCCACGTCCTCACGGTCATTGGTGATGGGAAGGAATTGATGATGCAATCACTCGCCCGCTGCAAGCCGAGAACAACTCTGCACTCGTCACGAGTTCCTCTGGAATTGTATTGGAATCTGGGGTTAGGTTTTATGGCAGAGGTTCGTCTTGGTTAACGGGTTGCCAATGTGATAGTAATGAAAGGGTGGTGTATATTCTAATTGGATGCCAAAACGAGCTTTTTGGCTCATTTCGAATTCTAACAGTTACCTGCTACAACTAATCAAGTTGTATGTATAGAGATAGAAGATGGAAACGGTATGAAAGCCCATTTCCAGATCTAGCGATTGTTAGAACATGAGAAATATATGAAAAGATACAAAGTAGGAGGAATGGAACGGGCCTGGGATTGAACCCACGACCTCCTGCGTATGAGGCAGAAGCGGTAGCCATATGACCACCAAGCCCGTTACTTAGCTGAATATCCAAAGAATTCTTGAAGAAATTCAACCTTCCAGGACTCGCATCGTTGTTCAAAGTTCAACACCTCCGAAAAAAGCTCGCCGTATATAACAGAGGCGGAACTGCGTGACCGCTCCAGAACCATGCGAGTCCCGGAAGGTTAAGAATTTCGAGAATTGTTTTACAAAAATCCTTTATAAATTCCTTTTGTAAATCGTTCGGATATTTATAGAATTTCGTCTTAACATTTTTTCATCCATTCCTAAAAAAATATTTTTATTTGGAGAGAATTTGGATTCACTCCAACAGGTGTAATCAGTAGAAAGGATCTAGTTTTTTTATCTGTACAGTCTTACTCTTATACACCTTTGCGAAGCAATCCAATTTAGGCATTTTGTTGAGCTCGTCCCAACGCTATCGTTGCTTATTTCGTAGTTACGGATTGTCATCGGAGCATTTCCGTCTTTAAAATAGGAAAACTTTTCTCGGGATTGTACCCATGTAGGGTTGATGTTCAAGAATGCTTAAGCCTATTAGCACTAAAGAGACAAGTCATCGATGGGAGAGGTGAGCCAGCCTAGGGCTGCAAGCCTCTTTAATAAAGAAATAAAAAAAAGAAAAAAGTTATCAGCTTTATAATTGGAGTTGTCCTGAAAATTAAGAAGTCCATAATATTAAAAGTTCTATAAATAAAATGCGAAAATGATAATCTCAGCGTTGGAAACAGTTACTGTCAAAAATATGTATAGCAACTGCCAATTGCCTTTATGACGAGTGTGGAAATCTGTATAGGGCGCCTAGTAATCGCTTTCGTTTTTGGATTTTCATGAAAATTAGGATATAACAAGACCAGTAACTATAAATGTTGAAGTTTTGTGGTCTTATTGTTATCTTGTATTGTGGATGAGCGCCGAAATAGGGCTGGCCAAAATTTTTGAGTTAATCTACGGAATTGATGTTGAAGCAATCTGGCATCGCTGGGTCTGATAGCTGACGCTACCATCAATTTGTGGCTTTCCGTGTGGTGGAGATCCTCACTTCAACTAGTGCGGATTAAAGACACTGTATACAAAGACGGGAAGTCTGATCCCTGAACTAAAGACACTATAAACAAAGACGGGAAATGTTCCAATTGGAATTCCAAATTCACTGTCAGTGTCATTCCAATCGAGCAAGAGACCTGACATTCCAAAATATCGCGCGCAACATTTGGCAAGGGTTCATTTTAACCAGCACAAATAAATATGTTTGTATTATTATTTGACTATTTTTTCATGGATTTAGGTAAAAAAGTGTTCGTATGTGGTTGAAAATCAATTAAACATGTTTATAGTAAATTGTGGCTTTTTATTGGGTGGTTGGACACGATACAAATAAAATACTTTTGAATTATGAAATTCGTATAGATCAATGTGGAAAGCTCGGTGGAAAGTATTGTCGGCGTAGCACCAAGTTAGAATTCGGAAGTCGGGACTTCCGAACCGAACTTTCTTCCGAAGTTTTATTTGTCAAACTAATTGATGCGTTGTTTAGCGCATCTTTAGGCGAATCCAGCGCACTACTTCCGAAGTTGGGAAAGTTGCCTGTATCTGGAGAAAAATCCAACTTCGGTATAACAAGCGATATAAATTTATTCCGGATACACAATATATCCAGCATCAGCAGTGTTGCGCACGCAGAGTTGCCTGGTGATTTATTTGTTCAGGGATCAGAGTTCCCGTCTTTGTACACTATATACAATGTTTACCCTGAACACATGGCCTGATTTAGGGGGGGGGCCGGAGGGGCCATGGCCCTGGGCCCCCACAAATCTTATGTACCAAAACCAACCTATTTTATACATTTTGGGGCCCACATACTGTCGGCCACGGGGCCCCTTCCGGCTAAATCCGGCCCTGCCTGAACAAATAAATCACCAGGCAACTCTGCGTGCGCAACACTGCTGATGCTGGATATACTTTCCACATTGGTCTATACGAATTTCATAATTCAAAAGTATTTTATTTGTATCGTGTTCAACCACCCAATAAAAAGCCACAATTTACTATAAACATGTGTAATTGATTTTCAACCACATACGAACACTTTTTTACCTAAATCCATGAAAAAATAGTCAAATAATAATACAAACATATTTATTCGTGCTGGTTAAAATGAACCCTTGCCAAATGTTGCGCGCGATATTTTGGAATGACAGGTCTCTTGCTCGATTGGAATGACACTGACAGTGAATTTGGAATTCCAATTTGTTTATAGTGTCTTTAGTGCGGATGAATGGCACTACGTGCCATCTAAATTGAACAATGCCAACACTGCCACGAAATGGAAAGACGAACCTAGCTTCGATCCGACGAACACTTGGGTCACCGCACCGGAATTCCCACGTAAGGCGCGAGATCAGTGGCCGTTACAACCTGCGCTGAATAGAACAGAAACAGAAGCTGAACTACGGTCCGTATTTCTGTTTCATGGTACCGTTTCTGGTTAAACAAGGAAGATGCTTGGTCGAACGGTAGCGTTATTCACATGCCTCACGGTGCGCGCTGTACACCTGAAGATCACAGTCTCTCTACCCAATCATGCGTAAAGGCCATAAGAAAATTTGTGGCTTGTCGTGGCTCTCCGGAAACGTTCTATAGTGACAACGGAAACAACTTCCTGGGGCGAGCATCTTCTTGCGAAGCAGATCCAGGACATCCATGAGGACTGTGCTCATCTCTAAAAACAAAATTCCTGATTTTCCAGGTTTTCCACGTGTTTTACATTGATTTCCAGGTGAAAACAAATGTGCTGTATATAGATGTTTGCAGCAAAATATTCAATTAAAAAAGAAAATATTGCGAAAAACGTTTACCAAAAGAAACTATTGGTGGCCTCACAACATTTTTACTCGCTAGTTGATTGAGAAATGAATGTGAATGAAAGTGAATTCCTCTAGGGATTCCTTCGGATATTCTCCTACAAAAGAATTAACAAATTCCCTTAAAGAGGTAAGGAGGAGAGAATTTCTTCGGAACTTCCTCCAGGATTTCAATCAAAAATTCCTTTCCCTTCGAAAATTACTTGAACAAACCTTTCGGGATGTTTTTAGATTTTCTTAAAAATTGTGTCGAGAATACCTTTAGGATTTTTCCGGAAATTTATTTAAAATTCTCTCGACAATTTCTTTAGGAATTCCTATGGACTTAAAATTCGGTCGTTTCTTTAGAGAAACCTTAAAAACTTCTTAAGGAATTCTTCCGGAAATTTGTTCGAGATTACCTTCAGATCTTTTTACTAAGATTCCTTAGGAAAACCATTTGGGGACTCCTTGTAAGGTTTTTAGATTAAACTATGAACTAGAAATTTGAACACGTGAAATATAATTTCAGCTAAGAAGCTGCAGTTAGCATTTGACGTTTTGACCGGAAAATAAAATAAACAAAAAAGTTATAATTAATTGCATATTATTCGGCAACTCGGCCGTACGAAAACTATTTTTTGTTAAATATCTTGGCTGTGCATATGCACAGCATATGTTTCGAAATGGACAAATTGATATGAAATTTGCGAAAAAGAATCCACGTGTCTTGAAGGGACTCGAACTCTCAACCTCCTACTCTCTAGATAGCCGTAATAACCCCTACACAACAAGACCACTTAAAGGTCACGTTTGCGGAAAAGCCATGCATGGAGTGCGATCCTCTCGTTTAATAAACAATGTGCACTCGCTTGACTGTGGATATACAATAGTAAAGCACATGTGGAGATTGGACAAATCAAGCATCCGAAAGATATTCAATTTGCAATTTGGTACTCGGATTCTGATGGCTTTTCCGCAAACGTGACCTTTAAGTGGTCTTGTTGTGTAGGGGTTATCACGCCTATCTAGAGAGTAGGAGGTTGAGGGTTCTGAGTCCCTCCAAGACACGTGGATTCTTTTTCGCAAATTTCATATCAATTTGTCCATTTCGAAACATATGCTGTGCATATGCACAGCCAAGATATTTAACAAAAAAAGCTTATGCCTATTGTACTGTGCTGTCGACAATATAGGGCCAGGAGCTGAATCAGTGGTACCTGGATTCGGGTGCAACTAGGCACATGACAAGGGATCTGGAACTTCTGGAAGACGTACAAAAGAGTGGACAGAGTAAATACTTGTAGCTGCTAACAAGGAGACGATGAATATTGAAGCATGTTGAACTGCCACTCTCTAACCGGTATGCCAGAATTCTCAAGATGGAATTCAGGTCCACGACGTGCAGTTTATCCCAAATTTATCGACAAACCTTCTGTCGGTAGTTCAGATTGTGGAGAAAAGATTCAAGATAATATTCCAATCAACTGGCTGCGTAATCTTCAACTCTCAAGGTATGCTGGTGGCAACCGGAATAATCGAGAACGAATTGTTCAAGGTAGCGCTGGTAGAAAAACCAGTAAGGCTATGCTGAGCTCCGCTAGAAACATGACATAAGCGGATGGGATACCTACTATGGGATGAACTACAACAGCGTAAAGAACTTTGCAGTTGGGGTGGTGCGCGGAATTCAAATTTTCGCACAAGTTGATGAGGATAAGGCTTCAAACAAACAACAATTATTCGCCCTTACAGAATGGGCTAGCGGAGCGCGCAAACAGAACGATTACCGAGTGTGCTCGATGTGTGCTGATTGAAGCGAGCCTTCCAAAATCATTCTGCGCGGGGGCAACGGCAGCGGCGGTTTATCTTGTAAACCAATCTCCAACTCGCGGTCACGAATTAACTTCTGAAGAGGCCTGAAGTGCTAAGAAAACCGATATTTCTTACGTCAGGGTGTTTGGTACGAAGTCTATGGTGCAATGGTGGTTCTACCTTACGTCAAAAATTCTTTGTACGACTTATTTGATTCTGGAAACTAAGACTCAATAAAGAGGCAGGCCAACGTCAAAGACAAGTAAAAGCAGGCTTCTGCCACCTGCTAAGTAGTTGATGTGCGTCAGCATACCTACTTTAAGTTGAACATGCATTAACTAATCAACTGCTACCCAACCACCACTTACTTGATTATCTCTTCTATTATTACCTAAAATACTCCGGTCTCTTAAAGCATCTTATTCCATTTTTCACCGGCGAATCGCACTGATGTCTCGAATTACAGGATTCATTTATATTACTCATACTATAGCTGCAAAACAGAAACCAGTGTCAATATAAACATTCCCATATTGGCCCAGCTATTCATCCCACCTGCGAGAAAAATCCGAGCATGAATAGTCCTTGTTGCTGCTGCTGTGATGGCTTGAGCAATCCGCCGGTCGCTCAATGGCTGATAGTTCAGCTGGAATGTTGGAAATATCACTTTTCCGGCTGGAAACACCAGAATCATTGCTGACATGTGTTTTGCACTTGTGATGGCTTGCCCCCGGAAGCTACAAAAGGATGTCAAGACAAATAACAATGAATTAGTTCACCTCGATCAGTTTGTGTAAGTGAAACTTTTCTAAAATCTACCAAGAGGAAATCGAACGAGTCCTTAAATTTCTCCGACATTACCGATCTTGTGTTATATTGGTTCGGATTGTTTTCTTTCTCACAATTGACACCATCACCGATATCACAGGTTTGTCTGTCCGCCCTTCGACTGTCAGAATTGCCATTCAGGGATACGTAGCTCCCGCTGCTACTTTTTCCTTCGGTGCTCGAATTGCACGTATAATACAAAGACGACATGTCCGCCGTTATTCGGGGGTCCACCGCCTTCTGAAGCTCTTTTGCATCATCCAACAAACTTACGTTCTGTTCGGCCGAAAAGAACGGACTTACGCCGGACATTTTGCTATCGTTCTGCTTGCACTGGGTGAACGAATTGTCAGATTCGTTTTCCGACGATTGCTGGAGTCGTTCTTTGTCAAGCTGCTCTTGCAGGCGCTTATCGTGGGAACCGAACGATAAATGAGACGTAAGTGAAAGCAACTGCCCGGGCGTCCTGGCATTGAGACTTGGCGAACAGTTGATTAGGTCCGATATCTCCAAATCTCGACTCATTTCAATTCGGCTCAAACCAAAGTCGGTCAACTTGACGTGCCCTGCTGCCGAAATGAGCATGTTGTCCGGTTTAATGTCCCGATGTACGATACCATGCTTGTGGAGATATTGTAGAGCAAGGCATATTTCGGCAGCGTAGAATCTGGCGGCCGATTCCTCGAAAAATCCATACATGGCAAGGAGAGACTTCAAATCGCCACCCACCATGTACTCCATTACAAGATAAACACACGAAATGGATTGTAGCGAGTAGTAGAGAATGACGCAAAATGGACTCCGGGACAGGGCAAGAGCATTCCGTTCGGTAATCACCTGTGACACCATGTTCTTGTTTATCATTTCCGATTTACGCATCACCTGCAACATTGTTAGACCATAATTAGAGAATAATTGATTCAGTATTAAATCATGGAATCAACAGCTATAACCAAATCTAACTTACCTTGATAGCAAACAATTTGTTCTGGTCATTCCTCTTGTAGCCTAAAAATACCTTCCCGAAGGCACCTCGACTGATTGGTTTCAGAATGCAGAAATCTTTGATCGTTGGAAGCTGCCAATGTATAATGATGAAAAAAAAAAGGGCTTGAAATGATTTTCCAATTCTTACCTTAGGACTAGTCGGAGCGGTGAAATTCTCCAGCGTTTTAAAAATCGTGTCATGATGTTCCGAACTGTTGGATTTTTTCTTCGGGGTGGTGTGTGGTTCCTCCATGGCGCGCGAACCGCTACGAAACGATTATTGGACCAAAAATGTCACACAAATAAAATCTATGGCACAATCATATCACTGCAATTACTTTCTCAATTGGATGATGTTTTTCAAGTAATAATTTGTTATTCTAAGCAAAATTACTCGCTTTAACATGCGTTTTAAACGGTTAAAGGGCTCTCTCGTTCAGATTTGTAACTGCTTTTGTGCTGTGTTTCTTCTTTTGCGTGATTTCTTTTCCCTCGTTGGCATTAAACGGACGAAAACATGCGATGATGACGGAACGATGACGCTTGACTATAGATAGTGGAATATATAGATGAGCGAAGATAAATCCTCTGTCTCCAAACGAACTGTCAAACGTGTCTCCAAACGAGCATGACGTCACGATTTCAATGGAAATGTTAAGGGCTGTGACGTCATATGCGCGTGTGCACGGGCAAAAAAATTGACTCAGCCATGCTTTCGCTCATCTATAGATTCTACTATCTATACGCTTGACGAAACGTCCAGATGACAGGCGGTAAAATGCAACACGGTCAGCAAAAAAGGTAAAAAATACATAATAAAAATATATAAGATATTCCTTGTATAGTAGAAAATCGAAAATTTGTTTTCAATAAAATGAAATATCTGCAGTTATCAAACGTCGCAACTCATTTCTGATTAGTGCGCATGATTGTACATCCATGCGTGCATGATGCGCACTATAGATAGTAGAATCTATAGATGAGCGAAAGCACGGCTGAGTCGATTTTTTGCCCGTGCACACGCGCATATGACGTCACAGCCCTTAACGTTTCCATTGAAATCGTGACGTCATGCTCGTTTGGAGACACGTTTGACAGTTCGTTTGGAGACAGAGGATTTATCTTCGCTCATCTATATACTCCACTATCTATAATGCGCACTACTAATGAAATATTTCAAATTGTCGCGACTCGCCGCGCAGCGCGAGTGCTCAATCGCGCGGTCCGGTTTGGTGGCGGCCCGACAATATATCTTAACTTTCGAGAGTACTTTTTACAGGCGGGTGCTAAGCTGTCAAATTTTTGTTGCCACCAATCGAGCGAATGCCGACGGCACTAACACCAAGCCGTAGTCTATGAAAAATAAACACTGCAGTGCGTGAGAATGTTCTGAAACGCACAAAGTTTGGATAATGCAAGAAACAACTGTTTCTGCTCAGCACAGAGTTTCTTCTACCAACATAATTATTTATCTGCATATTTCGCGTAAGGAATAAAGTGAAAACACTACATATTTACGGATTTGGTGTATTTTTGTTCGTTGCGATCTTTAATTTAATATGTGCTTTCGACACCACTCTCTCTTGTAAAAACGGTAAACAATACAAATTTTTACAAATACCACCACAATTTATAATTGTATATGAGCATTTTGACATTGGAGTATAGATTTATGCGCCAAAAAAGAGGGTACTGTCATACTTGCCAAACCCCATATGAAAGAAATCCGTTGTCCCCTCTGACTTTTTACGATAAATGAGTAAGATTTTCGTGAGAGAAAAGAGTTGGCAATACAATTTTACTCAGTCTCTTAGTAGTTTGAAACGGGCGTGTATATAATAGGGGGGTGATGGATTTTGTAATAAACTATTTAATAAATAAACAATGTTAATAAGATAATAACAAAAAATCATAAATACCTAGATATATTAAGATAACAGCTTTCAAATGTGTTTCAAACATTTTCTAAAATTTTGTCTTGGTTCATTTGTAATGGTTGCACAGTCGAATAAACGAGTTGAAATCCAGTAGTCCGGCCAATCGACCATATATAAATTTGCCCGAATGAAATAATCAGAATTTTATAGAAATAAGTCCAATTTTAACGTGACAATAGGTACAACACAAAATTTATTATTATTTTCTCAACGTGCAGATTCGGTAAAATCTAGATTGCTTTGAGAATAGGTCGTATGTGCAAAAGAGAGATTCTCTTTGTTCACGCTCTCTTTCGCTAATAGATCGGCAAGTTTAGCATTTTCTGCTACATTTTCACTTTAGCACGCTAGACAAAGTTATTGTCTTTTGTGTATAGCTTTGTAATAATCGAAAGAGAATGTAACCGAAGAGAGGCTCTCTTTTGCACATACGACCTATTCTCAAAGCACTCTAGAAATATGGTTCGCGAAAAGGTTTGCGTCTTCGATGCAAACGGCAAACTCTAGATTGCTTTGAGAATAGGTCGTATGTGCAAAAGAGAGATTCTCTTTGTTCACGCTCTCTTTCGCTAATAGATCGGCAAGTTTAGCATTTTCTGCTACATTTTCACTTTAGCACGCTAGACAAAGTTATTGTCTTTAGATATCTGCCAAAAAATCCAACATAAATTTGTGTATAGCTTTGTAATAATCGAAAGAGAATGTAACCGAAGAGAGGCTCTCTTTTGCACATACGACCTATTCTCAAAGCACTCTAGAACTGATGATTTTACTGATTACAGGATTTTCTGGTTCTACACATTTTTGGCTAAAAAGTCACCCAGTCCAGAAACAAAGGCGCAGTTACAGCAGACGATCGATAATATTGCCTGATTTTCTCAAAATTGCACGCGGCGAACCCTTCATGAAAGGTACCGCCGCGCTTTTTGCACCCCGTTTACTTGATTCTTATGGGTGAATAGCATTGCGGTGTATCATTTGGCGCGGCCGTACCTTTCGACAGTCATTCGCCGCGTGAAGTTTTGTGCAAGTACCCATTTGGGAACACTACAAACGCCGCGCAGTGTATCATATCCAGAAAATCTGACAATACTAATAGCCTATTCAGATTGGGCTATTTATGACTTTGTTAAGTGAGAGGGTATCCGATTATTACGAGGTGTTCAGACTGCAGCAAGATAATATATCTTGACGTTTCCATGTTTCCTCATTTGCACGCTAATACAGGGTTGAATTCAAGGAGAGTTTTAAAATTTAATTTGCGAAATCAAGCATTTGTGTGGCGACAATCGAACATTTTTTTCTGAACAAAGTTTCTACGAAAAAAAAAATATTTAAAAAAATATGAAAAGGGATTTTCGAAGAATATTTGAAGCTCTCATTAAGGATAATGAGCGAAGCTACATTCATTAGTTGGGTGCGCCGTTCTTCGGGGAATCAGACTATTCCTCAATTTATTTTAAGTTTAAAAAGTATTTTGATTCTGTACTATGATCGAACGGAGATTTGATAGAAAAATTTAGATACTTTTGGGAATTCTCACAAATAAATAAAAAAAGGACGATTGGACCAATTTTCAAGAAATATTATCGAACTAAAATGTATTTCCACCAGTATCTCCATGTATGAAGGGCAACTCAGCAATTTAATTTTTTTCAAAAACCAATGATACAGCTTCTAACAAAATCGAATCGTGTGAATGTGATATAATTTAAACTGGATTTTGAATGAATTGGATGAAACCAATCCATGTTTTATTTAAGGTTATTCTACTTTATATATACATCCCACTCAAGTCATACAGTTGTCCCACGTGAAAAATGTTGAAATCCAAAGTATATTAAGCCATTTAAGGAGCAGAATTGAAACAATTTATGAAATCATGTTTATTCATCAAATATATTCGTTTTACAACCATTCCTACGTTTTAAATTGTCTTCCACATTGGCCCTTGAACTTTGAAAATTTATTCGATTTGTTCTATTAAATCTAGGTTTAAGTTAAATACTTCATGTTAATTCTAGAGAGCATCTGTTTTTTAAACAATTCTTGTTGAATAAGTGGAGAATAAATAATTATCATCATTATTTTTCATCATATAAAATGTTTTCCACAAAACCATCACAATCCGAGTTATTCTTCAGCGCTCAGAAGATTTCATTCTAACATGCATTCGACCCTGCTGCGACAGAAAGAGCATGACTGTCAACTACGAAACGAAATGAAAACAGAGAGAATTTTCTCTCTGGAAAGAGAGCGTGACGCTTGTCAGTTTTGTTTTGTTGAATTTCTCCCTGCATCCCAGTTAGAACGAAAGCTCTCTCGTAATAATTGTTCGTAATAAATTCTTTATGACTCTTTTTAGCGGGTATCTTTTGACAGCGCAAAATGTATGGAATATTACGTAAATAATCACATCATAAAGCGTATTTACCCTGAAACGCCAATTATTATGTCATTAATGGCGTAATCTGAATAGGCTATAAAAGATATTTTAGTTACTAGATAAAGATTGTCGCTGTCGTCGCTGTCCGGAACATCTTTTGCTGGCGAGAATAGGGGAACTAAATGTCAAAGAAGGAAAATCCATACGATTTGACAGGTATGTACCACACATGTTTCGGACAGCAGAACAAAGGGAACCGAAGCGACAATCTTTATCTAGTAACTAAAATATCTTTTATATTACTGCAATCCCGCATAGTTGAAAACGGTTTGCCCTATTGTTGTTACTAATAATATTTATTAAGGAGTATTGTTACTACTTGGATTATAATCGTTTTACAATGTTACTACACGTTGATCTAAAACTAGTATTGCACAGCATTTTAAATCTACTATACCGTTTGCAATAATTGTACACTTTATTATTCCTTCATAATTTCATATCGTTCATTCTTTTGAAACAATATTGTAATAAATTGTGAATGAAGTATAACTGGTATAGCCTCGGGTATTGCAATAATACAGCACGTGGTTATAAAATAATTATGTATCTTCTTAAGTTGTTGCGCTTCCACACATACTTTGAGAACCGTATCATTTCATGATAAATTCACAATAACCGTTGCAGTTGTGCATTAAGTATGCGTTTGGTTTTTGATGGACTGAAATGTTAATTTTCCGTGTTTGTTTATACAGGGTCTGTCTCATTTGGAGAATCAGGAGAATTAAACTTAAGGGCATCTTTAGTAATGTTACAGTTATAGTTATATTTATTTCCCGAGTTTTACATTTTATAACTGTCAAAGATATAAAACATGAAATGCATCTTCAGTAGCAGTTATAAGCTGCACATGTTTTATATTGGAAAACGAAAAAATGATCGTTCGGGGCCAATTCAAATGTCAAACTGTTATGATGTCGATGAAACAGTATTTTTTGTAGCTGATGACGTCATCTTCTATTGTTTTGAACGAAATAAAACTCTAGTAAATTTTGTTGCAAATTCGTGCAAAAATACAACTGTGCAGTATTCCAGTTATAAATTTCCCGACGAAACTGTTCGAATTTTTAAAACTGTAACGTCTGTTGAAGATGGCATTTTTACAGTTTCAATTTCATTTCCTAACTCCCATACAATTTATAACTCTACTAAAGATGCCCTAAAAGTGACAGTTCGAAAATTACCCAAGTAACCGTGAGCATTATAATGCTGCTTTAATTCAGCTCTATAACTGCACGTAATGCTACGCGTTTAATGTCTATCAGCTTTGAGTGCATATATAATGCTACTATAATGCCGGAAAAGGCGAATTAGCATTCTATTATAGTGCAAAAATGAAAGCTCAATAACTGCATTAGCGATGCCAATATAAGGTTATGAAAGAAATGTCAGATCATTTTCGCCTTCTATTTCGGGCGAATTTTTCGCGCACTTTGAAGAGTTGTTGCTGGCTGAGACGAGACCTGCAAAGACGGCTTTCTTTTTCTTTGTTTTGACACTTGTTCTTCTTTTCATCACAGTTGATCATCAATTCTCAACTGATTCCTTGAGTGTTTCACCTAAATCCCGGGTAGAATCTTCTGAGCACAATAAACGTGTTTGCAATTTACGAATTTGTAAACTTATTTTATAAAGATTTTCCTATCGGAAATAAAACATGTATTTATAACTGTTCAATAATAATCTGTCCGGCTATTCTAGAATACTTTTCAAAGTGAAAAAGTACTCGTAAAAAAATCATTCGGAATACTTTTTTCGAGGGATACCAATACTTTCACACAAAAGGTGCTGGTTGCATCTGACAATTCGTGACAGCGCTTGCTGGTTGCAGATGAAGTTACATTTTTCCTCTTTGCAAGTCCGTCCCAGGTTGCTGGCAGCTGATCAGCTGCCATGATAAACAACTGACAAACGATTCGAATTAATGAAATATAAACAAAACAAAAGAATATTTTTATCCACCATTATTTAGTGGTACAGTCGCGATTCGCTGGTTGGGCCACGATCTCGGCCCAACTAACGAATTCGGTTTTTTAGTTGGGCCAACTGACAGCCATTTGAACACGTGTATTTCGATTTGAACATCACAAATGATGTCCAGTGACGCCCAATCCGTTTTCCGTGTTTACATTGAATTTTGACGTACGGTTGCTTTTTAGTTGGGCCATGACCAAGGCCATAACCCAACCAGAGGTGGCCCAACTAAAAAGTGACCCAAGTATTAAAATCCCAACCAGCGAATATTCCGACTGTATTTCAAGTATAGTTAATTTTATTTATAAGTTATTTATAGTATAGGATTTTGTTTTTTACAATTTTTTTCTTTGTTGGTTGAATAACGTCCTCATGTGGGTCTCGAACCTGGAAGCATGACAGAGCAATCCCAAAGTTGTCCTCCCTTGCTCTTTCGGCCGCGGATGCTATGTTATATTATGCTGCCGAAAGGCTTATTTAAACCATCGTTTCTATATTAATTGGTTCTTCTAATATCAAATTATATCAAAAGGGAGTAGTGTTGGTGACGAATTCATCCGAGAAAGTTCTCACCACTACATACAAAAATCCACGTGGATGTTCTGTCAAAATATTCGGCACTGCTATTTATACGTTTATAATGCCAATGTGATGCTAATTTAATGTTAACAAAAATTTGGCTTTGTAGCATTAACGATGCAGATATAATGGTAAATGAAGGCTTTAAAACATTTGCAGGGCTGTTATGATGCTTCGAAGCATCTTAAATGCTGATTTGAGGCCTAAAACTAATGCTTACGGTTACTTGGGTAGCGAATAACCCAATCATAAGAATGGCTGGTGCTACCCAGCAATTCCAATAAGACATCGATGAAAAATGATTCGATATCTGTCAAAATAATCCTGCTCTGCGAACAGGGTTATTCGATAATTATTGAAATGTCACTTTTAATTTTAATTTCAGTTTAATTTTCCGATTGAGACAGATCCACAGTATACCCCGCTGATCCGACAAATGTATGGCCGGACTATCGTGTTTCTCTCGTTAATCCGACTGTCAAATCCATACAAATGAACCAAAACAAAATCACAGCACAAATTTGAAAACTGACAGCATAATGTGTTTAAATGGGTGTTGATACTTTTTAATCCGGAAAATTCCGAATTAGCGAGATCCGGACTAACGAGTCGTCAGACTAGCGAGGTCCGGATAAGCGGGGCATACTGTCTAATGTTTTCTTCCACTGTGCGATAGATCCGATAAAGGTAAAACCTAAAGACACTACAGTATACCCCCGCTGATCCGACAAATGTATGGCCGGACTACCGGGGTTTCTCTCGTTAATCCGACTGTCAAATCCATACAAATGAATCAAAACAA
This sequence comes from Armigeres subalbatus, assembly GCF_024139115.2. Taxonomy (NCBI): domain Eukaryota; kingdom Metazoa; phylum Arthropoda; class Insecta; order Diptera; family Culicidae; genus Armigeres; species Armigeres subalbatus. The sequence goes on from NW_026943741.1 coordinate 1,061,678, forward strand.
AATCACAGCACAAATTTGAAAACTGACAGCATAATGTGTTTAAATGGGTGTTGATACTTTCTAATCCGGAAAATTCCGAATTAGCGAGATCCGGACTAACGATTAGTCGGATTAGCGAGGTCCGGATAAGCGGGGGGATACTGTATAAACAAAGACGGGAAATGTTCCAATTGGAATTCCAAATTTACTGTCAGATTCTATCGCTTGGTGCCAGCGATTCTGTTGCCGCTGGTATGGAAGCGTAAATAGAACATTGCCTGCAGCGATCCAACGATAGAATCGCGGCGACTAGTTGTCGCCGTCTCGGCGAAGAAATCGCTTAGGTCTGGGGGGCCTTAAACCAGCACGAATAAATATGTTTGTATTATTATTTGAATATGTTTTGATGAATTTAGGTAAAAAAGTGTTCGTAGGTGATTGAAAATCAATAAAACATGTTTATAGTTAATTGTGGCTTTTTATTGGGTGGTTGTGCACGACACAAATCAAATATTTTTGAATTATGAAATTCGTATAGACCAATGTGGAAAGTATATCCAGCATCAGCAGTGTTGCACACGCAGAGTTGCCTGGTGGTTTATTTGTTCATAGATCAGACTTCCCGTCTTTGTATATAGTGTCTTTAGTAAAACCCAATGGTTAAGAAATACAAAGGTTAAGAAGGATGTCTAATGTTTGCTTAATAATCTATTATTCAAACTCAATTCGACCACCTTTTAGAGCATCACATCATAGTCGAACAGAGAATTTTAAATATCATTACTTCAGCACATTGATAAACTTCCCAATGTGCTGAAATGTAATAAAACTAAAACGTTAGTTCGACCTCAAATAAAAGTGGTAAACAAATAAATAGGCCAAGCCAAATATAATTTGAATCAAATGCTGAAATAAATTCTGTCTAGTGAATTATTCAGCATACATTTTATTCAGCTATGAAGATTACAAATAAACAATAATTCAACTTAGATGATTATTTGTAGCTTGTCGTTGTTTGTTGGGGAGCTCCCAGGTGTGGTAGTAATGTATAAGAAATAATAATAGCCCGTAAAATATATTTGATATTTCTTACCGTGTTTAGCTCACGGATCACACCCTTCAGTATCGTCCCGGTAAACAACACCGTGAACGCGTACTACAAATTTGGAACTGTCACTCTCTCGGGAAAAGAGACAAGAGAGTAAAAATAGAAATGAGTAAATTTGGACTCGACAGTAAGCGAGAGCAAGGAAAGCGAAGATAGAGCAGGCAGTTAGTCGGATATAGTTGAACGCAACGGATGTGTTGCGATTTTGTGCTAGGACGGATTTGGCTTTTGTAACTGCACCAGCATTCGGCTGGTACAGTTACCACATGGCACAGCCGGTAGCAGATTAAAAAAAAGGTAAAAAAAAATGTATATGCGAAGATAGCACCGGGATAAAAAAATAAATGAAAATTGAGAGAAAAAAAAGACTGAGATAATTGCGTGAAAAAAATATATGGCGCAAAGCAACAAAAAAATAAATGGATGTTGCTAATGAGATGGCAAAAAAAACGAATAACTGGGAAAAAGTTGGACAGAGTAAGCGTGAAAAAAATAAATGACGCAAAGCAACTAAGAAAAAAATAAATGGAAGTTGCTAACGACATGATACAAAAAAAGGACGAATAAAAAAAAAAAGTAGCGAAATGATGAAAAAAGCGTGGCAAAAAATAAATGACGCAAAGCAACTAAAAAAAATAAATGGAATTTTTTGCCAATGAATTGGTAAAAAAAAAGTATTTTATGGATGAACACCAATAGGCGACAAAATAGCAATTGCTATAAACTAACTGTAAAAAGTGAATTACAGTTGAGAATGGGAAAAAAGTTTGAACGGTATAAGTGAGATGTAAGGGATGGTTGATGCAGTTGAATAGAAGAAAATAATGAAAAAATGGAACAAAGCTTGTGTTTTTAATTCGATTTTGGGCTCGTATAGAGAGCATCAGAGTTGGATTTTAGAAATGGAGGAGATATGAAGCAAATGTTGAGACTGGTTATGGAGTTTGCATTTGGGGAATAAGTGTTGGATTGGAGATCGATTTGATATTTGGAAGATTGTTTTGAAGGTTGTATTGTGTATTGATTTTATGGATGTGACGTGGATTTATTCCTTTTAATTGTGTAATTTTTATTTGGGGTATTGGAAAAGGGTTGTAACTAAATTCGGAGAGGGTGTATTTTTATTCCTAGTGGTTGGACTATGGAGATTGTTTGAATAGATTGAATTGAGAAATAGTGATTGGATATTGATTGAGGGATGGACACTTTGAGGTTGCGGTATTGACGAAGAACTTTGATTTTCTTCATTAAACCGGTCATGGTCTTTTGTTTGTCAAGCGAAGGTGTTACAATGGGGCCCTCCTTGTCCGTGCGGTAAGATGCGCTGTTTCAAGTGCTACGAGTATTATCTCTATTCGATTGCTTATACATGTGTTATTGACGGATGAAAGGAATCATGATTTTAGCACTAGGTACCATAATAAACAGGTTATTTTATGTTACAAATCGGTTTATGTCATGATGTCATGGAAACGATCACTTTAGTTAGAGGCAATAGACTTTCCGGTGCTGAAGAATGTGGCTAATAGATGTTTTGGATATATCGGAATTATTTGAATTAATGACGTATTGTAGATCAGAATTTCTACTAAAAAGGTTAGATATCAGGGAATCTGCAAGGCTGGAAAGATTGCCGTTTTGAGGAAGTTTTAAGGAAATCTACTGCGGGTCTGGTGTCTTTTGTGACTACTAGTTGGGTTAGCTTTCTTGAAATATAATTGGTATAATCACTGTCTTTTACAAAGTTGTTCGGAGGTTTGGAAGGTGTAGGTTGCCAGATTCGGTATATTCATAGAATTTAAAAAGTTATCATTTTCTGAAAAGATTAACATTCGTACCTTGAAAACTCAGCTCATGATAGCTTGGTTGTTCCTGTTGTGCCAAATTGATAGGCTATTTTAAATCTATATGTCTTAATTTTTAGAACAAATTGATATTCATAAATTGAACATCGAAAACACAATCCATGCCAGCATAGACAACACTAGTTATTGCTTACGGGTAGATGTAGAAAATGTGAAATACGAGGAGCAGAAGACATTGATGACTACTTTTCTTGATTTTGATGCTTGATTGACATTTCTGAACCTGGAAAACTCAACTTATGACAGCATAGACAAGATCAGTTTTTGCTTGAGAGCTTTGAGCTTGAGCTTGATTGACTGCTCGTAGTTGCTACTCCATTATGACCAGATCAGCTGTTCTTGCACAGGGAACCAACAGATGTTTGCTTGGGACTAGCACACATCTTCAATGTTCAAGTACTGGTGATCTCATTTGTTAGGTCATACTGGCGCCTGCCACGTCAGAATGCAAGTCAATGTAGGGAAGGGGAGTAAATGATGATGCAATCACTCGGCCACTGCAAGCCGAATATACCTCTTCCACCATGTTCCATTTCGACGATGAGCCTCCATTTCTTCATTCATCGCCGACCGCCATTCCCGAATCTTGAAGGCGACTGGTTTCTCAATAACACAAACTGCAACTCCGGCAGAATGTAGTTGGAATTCTTGCAAATGTCGAGGAGTAACGTCTTGGTTCTGTCTCCTTGATCGCCTCACATTTAATTGTTGCTCGTCATCAGCCACCGATGGCTCCGTCTCCTATTCCTCGTAATCTTCATCTACCTTGAACGGAATCAACTCGATCTCTACTTCTTCTTCTTTGCGTTGATCAGCATTCGTATGAACATCCTTCATCGAGAACTCAACGGAGGAGGTGCTGTTGACTAGCTCAATAAAGCGCGAGTTACAACCGTAACCAACCGGACTTGGCCGAATTCCATCGGTCGTCAACGTAAGCGAAAGCTACTTGGGCATGGAGCGGCAACGAGCATCATCAGCAGTTATCGAATACGATCGATTGGGACTTTGATCGTGTGGTGCTGAGAAAGCATTCTTGGTCACGTAGGTTGAACTGTAATTAAGTCAGAGCAGGGAAAATAAAGTTAGTCTTAGTCTAGCAGTAAACTCGAGTGTATCTTTTTTAAAAAGAACTTTCCGTCCCGGAATCTTTAACTGGCGCCCGAATAGGGACCTCGCGACGGTAACTGTATAATTCGGAGTGAAAATCCAAGTGAATTCTACAGAAATATAAAAGTGATAGAAAAAAATCATCAAATCGGTAGCAATAGCCGTGTAGAATTTAGGTGAACTGAAGTGCAAACCACTGTGAAAATCTTTTAAAGAAGCTGAAAATACTCAGTGAAAAACGGTAGCAAGAGCCGTACAGTGTTTGTGAACTCAGAAGAACTGAAGTGGTTCTAATGGTTCTAAAAAATCCCGTTACTTTACGATGGAATTTACGAATTGACCATTTTTACGGATGTTCCGGATCTTCCAGAGGACCACCCAGTGGACACAATGGTCCGTATGTAGGACGAAGCCTTGGGCGAAGCATCAATTACTCATACTCAGGGTTCGGCAGGAAATAATTTTAAAAAAATCCCGTGGCTGTAAGATGGAGTTTACGAATTGACTATTTTGGGTTCTTTCTAAAATTACGTAACGCATAATTTTGTTGTTTAGGACCCCCACCCACCCCCTCGTAACACTTTTTGTATGGAAGTTTTAATTTTTTTGTATAGTTCAAGACAAAATTTTCAAAACGACTTATCTGTTTTTGTGAACAAAATTTGTTAATATTCAAACGGTGATTTGACGAATCTGATAGCTCTCCCAAGCAAACCAACACCATCAATAGGTAGGTGAAGGTTTCCGCTACCTGTTGATGGTGTTGGTTTGCGTGGGAGAGCCATCAGATTCGTCAAATCATCGTTTGTTCCGATGATTTTCCAGAAATATATTCTTCCACCCAGTGGACACAAAGGCCAGAAATGGGCCAAAGCATCAATTCCCTACTCGGGGTTTAGCAGAAAATGGTTCTAAAAACATCCCGTCGCTTTACGAGGGAAATTACGAATTGACCATTTTTGTGGATGTTCCGGATCTTCCAGGTGGCCACCCGGTGGCCTCTAAAACACTCACACCTCCAAAAATACATACATGTACTTGAGCACCCTTTGTCCCAGTGACATACGCAAAGATTCATATAATCAAACACTTGGGCTGCGAAATGGTGAGTTGACATCTGGGAAGGAGCGACCTACACAGCTCTGGTCCTCACAAGTTCCAATCTCACGCTTCCACGGGTCTTCCGATGACAATCGACCGCCAGCAAAGGGTTTTGTACTTAGCTGGTAGTGCAGCCTGGGCACTGTTGTCCTTCTGACATCAGCTAGAGTGAGTGGGTGCGACCAAAGGGACCATCGTCCCTAACCCCTAATCCCAAGGCGTTTAGCGACCCGTGCCGAGGGGATGCATGGCCAGGGGGGTGAAATAATAAGCTAGGCCTTTAACGGAGCCTGTGAGGTACCTGGGCACCCTCCACAGTAATTGTCCCTTACCGCGTCATGCTGGGCTCTGGCATGGTGGACCTCTCTTCCCGAGCAACTCGTGGGACCAAAATGGAAAACCAAGTCAAATCTTCAATTAGTGGTAGTAGTGTAGGCGACAACCCCTTCTCAAGAGGTGGGTTGTTCAGGTCTCCGCCTAGGAGGCCAGAAGCAATAGTCGGCAGCTCGGGGCGCAGCGCCAGCGTGGGTCACTTAATCATCTCCCAGACTACGCCGGTAGAGGTTATAGACGGCCCATGGCTTGTGAAGGCGATGAACCGCAAACGCGATGGGCTTTCGGCCTTCGAGGTGGCGACGGAACAGCTGGACGCCATAATCGAATTTGCGTCATCGAAGCATAATATCAGTAAGGACCTTAAGAGGAGCTTGCTGAAACTTCGAAAGTCGATGTTGGACGCCAAGCTGGAGAGGGCGGTCGGGAAGGCCAAGAGTAAACCCGTGAAATCCACGGAGTCCAGGTCTACCCAGACTGACGCCCAAGGATTCGCGGACTCGGGCAAGGTCGAATCGACCGAGGGCGTGCCAGCGAAGGCGGTGGTGCCACAGTCTACCCAGACTGAGGCTCAATTATTCGCGGACACGTCGGGGTCACTGCTCCAACTGAGCAGACACAAAAACGGGGGAGACAGTCTCCAGGGGATGAGCTTCCTGGGGGCCGCTCCAAAACGCGGAGGGTTACTACCCCGAACAAGGGTAGTGGGGCTGGGAAGCTGAACCCCGGCCAGGTACCTCCACAAACCGGGGAGGAAGGACCTGGAAAGGTCCGTCCACCCAGGAAAGACGGTGGTAAGGGGTTACGGCATGCTGAGAACTCTCAGCCGCCCCAGACCAGGGAAATAGAGGAAAAGAGGAAACCCAAGACGTCAAGAGCCGAAAAGAAGGCCCAGACGAACGAGGGTAGCGAGAAGTCTAGGGTAGGCGCCAACCGCTCCAGGGGCGATGCCCTAGTCATCAAGACGGATGAGGCTAAGTACTCGGACGTCTTGAAGGCGATGAGGAGTGACGTCAAGCTCGGTGAACGCGGCACCGACGTACGTCAAATAAGACATACCCAGATGGGCGAGATGATCCTCGAGCTGAAGTGGGGCGTCTCGCGAAAGGGCGCCGCCTACAAGAAGTTGGCGGAGGAAGTCCTAGGCGAGACGGTCAACGTGAGGGCACTCACGACGGAGGTGAATCTACACACTTAGCTCATTTTACAGTATTCGGTAAATTTTACCGAAATCTCAACCGCTGAACTGTTCGGTAAATTAATTTACAGATTTTTGTAATTTTTCCATTGCTCAACATTGATTCGGCTATCTGCAGCGGATGCCTCCAAGGTAGTCAAGTTAGGGAGCGTCAAGGTGGGATGGTCGGTGTGCCCTGTGGGCATATACGAGCAACCCGAAGTTTGCTTCAAGTGCCTGGAACCGGGGCACAAGCAATGGGACTGCAAAGGCCCTGACAGAAGCAAGCTCTGTCGACGCTGCGGATTGGAGGGACATAAGGCACAATGCTGCACGAACCCTCCCAATTGTTTGATTTGTTCCAGCAAAGCTGTGAACAGCAAGCACTCCATGGGGGGTTCGAAGTGCCCGGCGTTTAAGCGTGCTGCAAAATCACAGTGCAGGTAACGCAGCTGGCTTGCTCTGCCTCGCCCGAGTGTTTGTTGTGCGCAGGTTTAGAGGAAACGGCGGAACACGTGTTGTTCGTGTGCCCACGTTTTCGCGCAATGCGTGACCACATGCTTGCCACATGTGGTCTGGACACTACCCCGGACAACCTAGTTCGGAGGATGTGTAAATATGAAGTTGGCTGGAACGTCGTTTTATCGGCTATCGTCCAAATCGTCTCGGAGCTACACAGAAGGTGACGCGTGGACTCAACGATGGCTAGTTCTGGCGCAAACAAGAGGTGGACCAAGGGTTCGGAGTCGGCTTCATAGGCCATACCGGTGGTCATGCTCTGTGGTCGAACTCGATCCTTTTATCGAACAAGTGGCGCGCGAAGATCAACATGGTATCGTCGCTTTCGCAGCGTCGGTCAACCGTGCGGGTTCCGGGCCCGAGGACGGAAAGGGGTCCTCGTCAAGGCTGGGGTAGGCGTAGGCACCGCGTCGGCAAATCCCTCTGTGTGATGGCGAACAGACCCTATCGCAGAGAGGTCAATTTGAGGTGCACGCGGCATCATCATTCTTGATACCAGTCGTGCAGAGGGAAGGAGGCGCGAAGTCGACCCTTCCCACCTTCCGAGGACATAGGGCGTGGTATGGCCACTTGGAAAGTCGGCAATGCGCTGGCACGATACCATGGTATTCTTCTAAAAAAGCTAGTCACGATGTTCGGTGTTGCAAGGACACGCAGCTATCCTCGAGGGTGCGTTGTGCACTGCCCCCTATGAAGTATTACTTTCTGGTTGAACCGAAGGGACTTTGGGCTTGGCGGCAATGGAAACGGTTTAGCGGGTCGAGCATGTAGTTCTGTCTCCCTCTTTTGCTGTCGAAGGTGGTCCCTAACCCCACACTTCATGGACAACCCAGGATGTCTGTTGAGCAGATTCCCCTCCATTGCTTAGGAAAAAAAAAATAATCAAACACTCATATAAATATACAGGCTTACTGTTATATGGTTGGGTACCCAGGTATCCCGTCACCCGTTCAAGGGGTATAAATAGTTCTCGACCCTAATAAGCGCTCTAATCGCAACCTAGACCTCAAAGTTTGCCCATCGCTTCGTCTCAACATTCTACAAGATGTCCGAAAGTTTCATTAGTATTTGAACTTACCTACAACAAGTTATTTAAGTTTCAATATCAGAATTGGTACCAGGTACCCCGTCACTCACATAAGGTTTAAATCTGAACTTGATACTCGTGTTCCTATATCAATCTCGATCCTTACTACAGTTATTAATAACGCAGCTTCATCAATCAAACATTCCGAAAACCACTGCACTGCAGTGGTTGAACGACGAACAAATCACGCAGAAAACTTCTCCGGGCCATTGAACGCGCAAAAAAAATACCGAAAAATCATCTCGATATGGTCCTCACTTTAGAAGTTGATTAAGCAGCACGCAACAACTGTCGACAAATTATCAGAAAGGCATAAAATAAATCATGGACAGAGTTTCTCCACTTTATCATGAGAACCAGGCTGCTACAGAGATCCGGAGGTGAATAAACAGTATGCAGGGCAAAAGACGGTACAAGGGAATGGCCATCAAGGTAAACGCCACAGCGACCAAAGATCCACAAGTAATCGCGGATATCATGACAGAATATTTCCCTCTTCCAGAGGGTCTGTCTGGATTTTTTTTGGATCTCTTCCGGGGTTTCATATGAAAACTTTTCAAGTTTTCTCAAGAGAACTCTTTTCCGGATTCCTCCGGATGTTCGTTTAAAAATATCGCACAGAGATCCTTCAGAATGAATTTGTGAAAGCATTCCTGTAAGATTTTGTGAAGAAATTTCCGTAGGAAAGCTGATGGGAATTTTAGAAGAAATTTCTTCGATTGCAAGATAAAATCATCGATGGATATTCCTGGATGGGAGGAAATATGAATTATGAAAAATGGAAATATGAAATATGAAAAAAAATAGAAAATTGATTTGAATAAGATCAGAAAGGGTATTTATCAAAGAATCAAACTGCCATTGAAATCCAATGTTTTATTTTAAATTTTATTTGAAGTATGTATAATTCTATCTCGTATAATAAATAGAGTCTAAAATGCTAAACTGATGAATGAATTTTATCGTAGATTTATTTTTATGTGATTTTCTTGATTTTTTTCCATTATCTACACAAAGCCACAATATTTAGGAAATATGTTTATGATAATCTGAATTACAGAAGATGCACTATCCTAATTTTTGATTCAATCGAATGTGCTACTCGAACGAAACCAAACGAGAGCTTTTTTAATTTGAAATGTTACTTTAGGGATAATAAAGTACGTCTTGTTCTTAGCCTATTTTTTCTCGTCTTACTATAAAAGAATTTTGATATGTTTCTCAATCCGAATAATGTGCAGATCAGTACAAATATGAATTGCCTTGTCATTTTTGTTTGCACTACAGTAGAAAAGCGACATTAAAAATATCTATGATTTTTGTTCACTATGATCTAAGATACTTGAAAAATACACACAGCTTGGCGCTCGATTTAATCTTACTGTCTAGTACTTGCAATATGTTTTTCGTATTTTTGGATGGTGCAGACGTAGATCACATAAAGGCATGATTTGTTTCATATACGAGAGAGGAAATTCGGTCCATTTCAAGGCAAAATACTTGCACTAAGCTTGTTTTTTTATCATCTGTGTTAGCACATGAGTTAGCAATCACAATTATACTTAGCGAAGAGCTTATCCTAAAGCTAAATTTGTGTGTTATATTGCGTAATGATAAAAGCGGATTCAGAGCATCAATCGAAAATCGAGTTTATATGTCGACAAGCCAGTAGTTGCTTAATTTCCGGAGTATCGTACAGCCGAAGACAGCGGTCAGCATTGGTATCAGCAGGGGCGAGGAAAAGATCGCAGCAATAGCGCCACTACAGTGGCGGTAGTCATGCTTATCCTCGACGTATCCAATCTCCTTATCACACAGGCACATCTTATAGTTGGTGTTATTGTTATGCAGCATGTTACTGGTCATAAAGGTTTTACTGGTCACTAGCGTGGTAGTTTTGGTAATGTTCTTTATCGCGCAAATCATTCCAATGTCGCACTGCAGGGTGTCGGTGCAAAGGTGGTTAAGACCTGTAATAAAAAGGATACGATGAGTGTGCATGCCATATCAATCTGGTAGATTCAAGCAAGGGATAAACTGTGTATTTAGTAAAAAAAAAGTACAATGTAAAGAGTGGTCGAAAAAAAAAACATTCATGCAGATCCCGTCAATTGGACCAGGAATCGAAGATTATCGGTGGGAGATGGCCCGAAAGGCCAAAAATATCTAGAACGCGAATTCGGAGAAGTGGTTCTCATCGCAAGCACTTCACACTGCCACTTTTACTTCAATGTTGACAACAGAGAAAAATGTGGAGTTGGCTTCAATATTAGAAAAAGAAATAGAAAAAACTAATCATTAGCGCCAACGAACGAGAGGTGATCTAAATGATGCGTTTATTTGAAGCCTACGGAGAGTATCCGAAGAAAGTTGAAAGGATTTGACAAACGAATAGACTTGATAGCATTATATAGACCACATGCTTCCTACAGGTGCAATTCATTATCCGCTTCGAGTTTCACGGTCATTCTAGACTAGCAGGGTTCGCAGGTACTATGTCCAAGAGATTTTTTTCAAGTTCGTTTATTTGGTAGCCTCAGGCGTGTATAAGGGGCCCCATACACGCTCCGACATGTTGTACAACTTTGACTCCGCCCCCAGGAAATTTGGTTGGGACGGAGTAAAGTCAGACCGTCTGTGGGAAAGTTGTACGACTTCACTCCGACCGAACCAAATTTCCTGGGGGTGGAGTCAAAGTTGTACAACACGTCGGAGCGTGTATGGGGCCCCTAACACTTTACGGATCCATGATTCTTCGTGATATATACAATCTGTTCTGGCACCACTGCAGCACTCCGGGCAGATGACAGATGCTGAATACAATTCTGGTCCGGGGAGAGGGTTTGATGAATATAGTAAAACAAACAAACTGTATCGATAAGAGGTAGAGAGCATAATCAACGTGATCGCTAGAATAATCTTATTGAATCCTTTATTGAATATATGAAGTGAATTTGTTTAAATCTAAAAAGGTAGGAAGCCATTAATTATCTAAATACTATAACCGTACTACGGAAAAAACTATGCGGAATAGCTGCGATATAGGATTAACGTGATATATTTATCAGATTTATAACCTAAAAATACGTTACCTATAGATACGAAAACCGGTCATCTGGCTCTGAATCGTAGTTCGAGTTCGAGTGTGGAAGAATTGAGGAGGAAATTAATGTGGGTAAATTCGAAAATTTAAGAGTATGAAAATTACTGATTAATAAATAATTTCAGCTTTGAGCAATTCTACCATAAACGGTGTCTGCTACAAGGAACCTCTCGAAAGCATCCGAACACTCTCAAAGATTACCCGGAATGGATCCAGAGTTAGATGGAAGCGACTGCGCAATGTGTCCTCGGAAGAATTCGGTGGACAATATGGTACAGTGCGATACCTGTCAGGTATGGTATCACCTGATGTTTCCCCAGGTGTAGTAAATCGACCCTGGCACTGCGCGAAATGTAACCGTTCACCGACTGAGCTGACACAAACTGCGGAACCGAAAAAAGGGCGGCAAGAAAACGACCGCGAAAGTACAGACAGAAAAGGCTTCCACAAGCCGTTTGAAGCCGACAATTTCTGAAGCTGTGTCTACTAAAATCGCGCTTCTGGAAAAAAAAATCGAAAGCCGAAAATCGTAAAAGAGACAAACTAGTGCCTGACGATGCTGAAAATGTCTTTCGCAAAGAGGTGCTTCACTAGCAGACTACGGTATACCGAAGAAAGTTCCCGATACGCGTAAACGTGCAAGTTCTCTTGGTGGATCTGCGAATTTGAGTTCATCCGGCTCTCGAGCTCTAGCGCAGTTGGCGCTGCAGCGATTAGAGGAGAAGCAGAAAATGGAGAGGCAGAAGTTAGAGAAGGAGCAAAGGGAACTGGAGGAAGAAAAGGAACACCTGCGAAAAGAACAGGCGCTGGAACAGCAGCAAAATGCGATCAACAGATAAAATCTTGAGATGGCGCAGAAATTTCTCGAAGAGAAACATCTCTTGGAGGAGTAAATTGCAGAAGAAGATGCCCTTCCGCAACATAACTTCTTCAGTGGAAGATCCAAAGCGCATGAATGGTTGTCGAAGCATCGGACGTCTGGAAGATTATCTCTATCGGTGGAAGAATCCAGCGAAGAAGAAGAGGAAGTAGAAGGTGCCGAGCTAGTTGGTGCTGCAGTTTCTAAAACTAGAGCAGCTATCGAGGAAAGAAAGGTGATCGATATTACTGCATTGCCTCGGTCCAGGGCGGGGCGCATCTTAGGTGAGGAAGAAACACCAATACTACAACCTTCATCGAATCAAATCGCTGCAAGACAACTGTGGCCGAAGAAGTTACCTATGTTTTCCGGTGACCCTGAAGAGTGGCCCATCTTCTATAGTAGCTATTTGGATTCGACTGCAGCGTGCGGATTTTCTCCGGTGGAAAACGTAATTCGTCTGCGAGAGTGCCTACGTGACCAAGCGCGTTACGCGGTAGCAACGAAACTTATGTTCCCAAACGCGGTGTTGTCAATTATGGAAACCCTTCGGCGGTTGTACGGGCGGCCGGAATTACTTGTGAAAAATCTACTGGCGAAAGTTCGACGTTTAGAAGCACCGAAATAGGAACGACTTGACAGTTTGATGAGTTTTGGTATAGCGGTTCAACAATTGTGCGACCACCTCGAGGCCGCAAATCTGCGAAGTCACCTATAGAATCCCACTCTATTGGAGGAACTTGTGGAGAAGCTACCGGCATCGATTAAATTAGAATGGGTTCGGTATAAACGAGAGTTCGACGAACCATCGCTAAAGGAGTTTGGGGAGTTTATGGACCGGCTCGTGGTTGATGCGAGCGAGGTGACAACATTCGTGGCACCGAGAAAAGAGAACACTCACACTGATAGAACAAAACACAACCTTAAGGCGCACATACTATCGCACAACGATACTCCAAGTGTGACAGTAACACATCTTCCGCAAGAACCATGCTCAATATGTTGGAAGCTAGATCATCGTGTGCGCAACTGCGACAAGTTCAGGCAAATGAACGTTATGGATCGTCTAAGAGTAGTAGAACGATTCAAGCTTTGAGAGGTGTGCCTATTTCCCCACGGTAATAAGGTGTGTCGTTCAAGGTACTACTGTAATGCGGAAGGTTGCCGTGTCCGCCACCATCCATTGCTACATCGTGAGATCATTGTTCGAGCGGACTGTCAGGCTCATCGGGTCGCGATGAAACCTGTGTTGTTCAGGGTAGTACCTGTCACTCTGCATCATGGTGCTCGAAGCATAGACACGTTTGCTTTCCTTGACGAAGGATCGTCTCGCACCTTGATCGAAGCTAGTTTAGCACAACGCTTAGGAATCAACGGAGTACCGGAGCCATTGGAGTTGACGTGGACATCAAATGTAGTCCGTAAGGAGCTTTCATCGAGGCGAGTTGACTTAACAATTTCTGCGAGAGGAGGAAAAGAACGATACAAACTTGCATCTGCCCACACTGTCAGCGCACTTAACCTGCCGAAGCAGAGTTTGCAAATGAGCGTTATAGGCAAGCATTTCAAACACCTTGAAAATATTCCAACGATGCCGTTCCAAGAGGCGGAATCAAAAGTGCTCATCGGCCTACAGAACTTGGAGTTATTTGCACCACTGTCCACTGAAAGTCGTGTTGGTCAATCAGGCGAACCTATAGCAGTAAGAAGCGTTCTTGGATGGACAATTTACGAACCTTGCGGAGAGAACCAAGACTCCTACCAGTTTCTGGGTCTGCACGGCTGTAAGTCTGAAGTCGATCGAGAGCTAAACGAGATGATCCGAAAATATTTCGTAATGGAAGAAGTAGGAATGAATTCGGTACAACTACCAGAACCAGCTGAGATAGTTCGAGCGAAAGAAATATTGCGACATTTACTCCTATTTAGACTAACCCCAAATAAATGATTATCACAGTCGAATCTCGCACTCGATTTCGCAGTGCGTCAAGGTTACTGCTGAGTAAGGTTACCTAATTTTTCCATACAATATTTATTTTGAAGTACCTTATTTTGATTGGCCTTGCATCTGACAATCAGCAAATTCGATAGTCAACAATAAAATAAGTTTGTTTTCATCATCGTCTCAAAGTGGTTGACAGCGCGAAGTTCGAAAACGGGGTGAGAAGGATTATCACAGAAAGCTAAACAATTGTGAAAAGAGCAATATTAGAGCGAGCAACAGTTCGCGAGAATGGTCGATTTGTCGACAGGATACAGTTCCCCGACAGCTTGCCAATGGCAATTAAGAGGATGAAAGGCCTAGAATCTAAACTGGCGAAAGATCCCGAACTACGAACTAATGTTCATCGGCAAATTCGTGAGTACGTTGAAAACGGTTACGCACATAGGGCAACAAATGAAGAATTGGCGCTGGTGGATCCTAGTCGCGTCTGGTACCTGCCGCTTAATGTAGTAGCTCATCCAAGGAAGCCGGACAAGAAGCGACTCGTATGGGATGCGGCTGCGCAAGTAGAAGGGTTTCGTTGAACTCTCAACTTCTGAAAGGTCCAGATATGCTGGCCCAGCTACCGGGTGTTATGAGCAGATTCCGTGAAAGACGGATTGCTTTTGGGGGACATCGAAAAATGTTCCATCAAATCCGGATCAAAAGAGAGGACACACATTCACAGCGATTTTTGTTCCGTTTTGATGTCAGTCAGAACCAGAAATATATATTATGGACGTCGCAACGTTTGGCGCTACTTGTTCGCCATGCATAGCGCAGTACGTTATGCATCGTAATGCGGATGAAAATGCGAAGGAGTTTCCGGTGGCGGCAGCAGCGATCAAAAAGAAAACCTACATGGACGACTACTTTGATAGTGCTGACACGCCAGAAGAAGCAACGGAACGGGCAATGCAAGTGAAGCTAATCCACTCGAAGGCTGGCTTCAATATGCGAAATTGGGTCAGCAACAGCGACGTGGTCCTGCGCAATCTCGGTGAGGTATGCGAGCAGCGATTGTTATGTATTGATGGCAGCAAGGAAGAAAAACAGCAACGAGTCCTTGGAATCGCTTGGATGCCAGAGAAGGATGTTTTTGTGTTCTCTACGAATTGGTCGAGTCATCTGGCTCCGTACACACTTAAATCGAGAACTTCAGCTCGGTAATAATTTTTACTGATTTTACCCGGTAAAAATAATTTTCAACCGAGAGGTCAGTTAATTATAATAAAAATACAAAGTTTTGTAAAACATTATACTGACCTCTCAGCAATGCATTAAAATTTACGAGATATCGGTAAAATGAATAACCGAGCTACTCTGTTTAACAAATTCTGATTGAAGTTGTCAAAAAATATACCGAGTACTCAGTGAAACAAAATATACTTTGCTGAATTTACGGTAATACTTTTACCGACCCCAGTTTACACCAGAATCACTTGACGCTCGATGTGGCGCCATATTGTGCAATTATTTCTCTTCATTTTTGCGCGTGTTTTGCTTGACCAAATAATATTTTCATTGTGGTTGAGTTTTCGGTAAGTAGAAGCGATCCATTTTGAAGCCAGCAAATATATAACATCTACTTGAATTTTCAGGAATGTGGGCTGCATTCATCGGGTTTGGTCCGATTGAGTACCTGACAGAGGAAGCCAGCATTCCGCTAGGTCTGAAGCGGAAGTTGCCAACCACGAAGTACACGTTTGGTTTGTTTATCAACTTCCTTCTGATGGATCCACCTGAGCACAGGAAACCCGTCGGAATTCGGACATCGGACAATTTCGACCCATTTAAATAATAATACATATGAGACTACGTTTAAGAGCAATCTACTCCGGGTCAATCGGTTTTGTTTAAAACCGTTGGAAAGATTACTATTTTTTAAATAAATTAACTCAATTCGATCAAAAATTTGTTTCTTTTATTCTGCTTATCCCAAGGAAAACGAATGCTCAATTACATTTGTTCGGTAATATTCTCAACAGAGGTCGGTATTCTTTTTAAAACTCATCCGGATTTTTTTTACCGAGTGCTCAGTAGCTGTTACAGATCAATACGGTATTTTTTGATATTTCATAATAAGAATGCAAACCGAGCACTCGGTAAATGGTTCAACTTTTTACTGAGCAGACTGCCGAGAGCTCAGCTGTTGAGAAATCGGTAATTCGTTTACCGAGCCCGTTAAAATAAATTAAGTGTGTACGAGTTGAAATTCCGAGAATATCAAGTCTACATTCCAATAAGTTTTAAATCTCCCAATAACCGTGATAACCGTGACTCTCCGTGATAATTCCGATGTTTTTCTTGAAAATTTCATGCAATACCCTGAATAATCATCTGTTGAAATCCCAAGAATTCTATTCTAAATTCCAAAAGTTTGCAAATTTCTCGTAAAAAGTTCGAATAGAATTCGAATAAATTTACATTAAAATTACAAAGCCTTTTTTTTACAAAAACTGCATACAATTTTGTGTTGTGGAAAGAGTTTTTGGTGGGTAATTCAAATAATTTCTTGTAGAAGTTTTCAACAATTTATTTAGAAATTTCGAAGATTTTCCATCGATAATTCTAAAGAAATTGGATTAGAACTGCCGAAGAAATTTACGAAGTAGCTTCCACGGGCATTTCGAAGAATTTTGCTTATATGTCCAAAGAATTCTTTGCAAAAATTCCTAAGAATTTACGAAATTAAGAAAAAATTTCCGAGGACATCCCAGAAAATCTCCAGTGGATATTATGAAGGGTTTCTCACGGAAATTTCGAAGAATTCATTTTACAAGTTCCAAAGAATATCTTTTAGGCATTCCAAAGACTTTTTCTTGGATATTCCAAAATCCGTCCGAAAATAAAAAAAATTCTAAAAACTGCAAATCCAAATGAAGATTTTGAAATTTTTTCGAAAGTTTTTATAGAAGAGAGAATTCTCCTGCTCAACACAGAAGAATTTCCTGCTGAAATCCATGACTTTTACTTCAATAAAATTCATTACATTTTTGATCTTCGATCATTCATTGATCTTCGCACAAAGCTGCTGTATAAATCATTTAAAATAAAAAATAAAAAATAAAAAGTCTACGTAGAGTCCCCTTCGTAGACTATCGTAGACTTTTTCGAAACCCCTCCCCCCCCTCAAGAGTCTACGTGGTTTATGGACAGCCCCCAAGCAAAGTCCATTCAAAGCTTCTTCGTCGTACAGTGCCGGCGAAAATTGTTCATCTTCGCCAGCATGAGTATCAGGGAGCTGAACAGTAGTAGAGTAGAGGCAAGAGTACGCACTTAGTTTTCAATCGACGATGTGGCCCTTATGAAGCAAGTTTCTGCATATCATATCAGTGTCGATGATTCATATAATCTTCCTTTATGTTACCCAGAGGAAAAAATACTGAAATTATTGAGCTTCGTTTAAGTAGAACCCTTATTGCAAGACAAGTGAAAAACGCACTCTTACCCCACCGGTGGGGTAAAAGTGCGCATCGGGTGGGGTAAGAGTACGCATTTATCCAATCATGTGCTTTAAGTATATATTAACACAAATAAGAGTTAAAAACATTTAATTGATGTTTAATGTGAATATATTAGGGAATGTTTAAAGATTACGTAACTCTAAAAGGGGGAGAGGGTCTTAAAAATGTGCACTTTCATACGAAAAACCATTGTTTTTTAGATATACAGAAAACTACAGAGGTAAAAATATATATCAGGTTTCGCGTGGCGTATACAAAGGCATATTCCTTAAAGAAAGTCCACCAATTACGTAACGTAAAATTTGGCTATTTCATCACTCCTCCCCCTATCTTACACTATTTGTATGAATCCTCTGAATATTATATGGATCGTCACACATCTCACAACCCCTCCCAGCTAAACGTTGCGTAATTTATGAATGTATCTTTTGATTAAATGAAATTATCATTTAGATGAAATTATGTTTTCTAACTAGGTTTAGTTGTACAAAAAGTCCTAATACAATTTCATTATTTTGCTTCAGTGCTTTGTTTGCCTTTCTAACACCGAATTACTTCAACTTATCCTAAAAACTTGTGATAATTTCAAATTATGTCTCTTTTTCTTAGTTGTGGATCTTTACGCTTTGGAAGAAGTCTTATTTCGGCCGGAGATACGGGTTTGACATCATAACTTGAAGATTCATATGCGTACTCTTGCCCCACCGGTTCCTGCGTACTTTTACCACACAGTCCCAAAATGATTCAAGTAATGGTTTTGACTTCTTGGAAAACCAACCGGATTGGTGTTCTGTACCATAAAGTACTCTATACAATAGGTTATCGAAATGGTATAATGTTCACCTGATTGAACGTATATATGGTAATGAAATACTAGTTGCGGAAATCCATTTTTTTTAGCAATATGACCAAAAAGTTATCTAACTCCATATCTCCCTTGTTGTTTATTCAAATCGTTTACAATTACACATGATAATAGTTGGCCAGAATACCTGTCAAACTGATGCAGTGCTGCTAGTTGATCTTTTTATTACTTAAAAAGTCGAAAACGTACTCTTACCCCACGCGCACTCTTGCCCCACTCTACTCTACCTGTGGCGCGTGGCGCAAAGTGATTACTATCCGGACGAAACAAGAATCCTTTTGCATAATCGCGAAGAACAGCAAGACAACAAACGATTGAATGTCGAGAAAACCAGTCCCCTATATAAATTGTCCCCGTTTATTGATGAGTTTGGCGTCGTAAGGATGGAAGGTCGGACAGCGAATGCGAGTTATGCAACCTTTGACGCTAGGTTCCCGGTGATACTACCAAAAGACCACCCATTAACAAAGTTGCTACTGGAGGATTACCATATCAGATATGGACACGCCAATCGCGAAACGGTTGTCAACGAAGTACGTCAGCGATTCCATATTTCCAACTTAAGATCGTCAGTGGATAAAGTGATGAAAAAATGCCAGCGTTGTAAAGTGATGAAGTGCCAACCTCAAAATCCAAGAATGGCGCCGCTACCGGAAGAACGACTGGCCCCATTTGTTCGACCATTCAGTTACGTAGGGGTTGACTACCTAGGGCCGCTAGAAGTTGCTGTTGGACGTCGCTGCGAGAAAAGATACTTGGTCGTCTTTACTCGTGTTTCATGGCCATTAGAAGATTCGTTCGTAGGCGAGGGTCTCCAGTAGAGATATTTTCGGACAATGGTACTAATTTTGTTGGGGCAAGCAATGAGTTAGTTGAGCAGATTAAAACCATAAACAATGAGTGCTCCGAAACGTTCACCGATGCACGTACCATTTATTATAATCAGACTAAGGCCGAAGTGGCCTGTGCGGTATATAAGAGTCTTCTCCATTCGGCTCGGTCCATGGCTACACGTCGCCAACCACGCAGTCTACGGAGGGTCCGCAAGTCATCTTCCACCTGATCGATCCACCTTGCCCGCTGCGCACCTCGCCTTCTTGTGCCCGTCGGATCGTTGTCGAGAACCATTTTCACCGGGTTACTGTCCGACATTCTGGCTACGTGCCCGGCCCATCGCAGTCGTCCGATTTTCGCGGTGTGAACGATGGATGGTTCTCCCAACAGCTGATGCAATTCGTGGTTCATTCGCCTCTTCCACGTACCGTCCGCCATCTGCACCCCACCATAGATGGTACGCAGCACTTTCCTTTCGAAAACTCCAAGTGCGCGTTGGTCCTCCACGAGCATCGTCCAAGTCTCGTGTCCGTAGAGGACTACCGGTCTAATGAGCGTTTTATAGATTGTCAGTTTGTTACGGCGGCGAACTTTGTTCGATCGGAGCGTCTTGCGGAGTCCAAAGTACGTACGATTTCCAGCCACTATGCGTCTCCGAATTTCTCTGCTGGTATCATTCTCGGCAGTCACCAGTGAGCTCGAGTACACACATTCTTCTACCACCTCGATTTCGTCACCACCGATGCAAACTCGCGGTGGGTGGCTCACATTGTCTTCTCTTGAACCTCTTCCTATCGTGTACTTCGTCTTCGACGTGTTGATGACTAGTCCGATCCGCTTAGCTTCCCTCTTCAGTCTGATGTAGGCTTCCTCCATCTTCTCAAAGTTACGTGCCATAATATCTATGTCGTCGGCGAAGCCAAATAGCTGGACGGACTTATTGAAAATTGTACCACTCGTGTTAATCCCTGCTCTTCGTATTACTCCTTCCAAAGCGATGTTGAATAGCAAACACGAAAGACCATCACCTTGCCGTAACCCTCTGCGGGTTTCGAAGGGACTCGAGAATGCCCCTGAAACTCGAACTACGCACATCACCCGATCCATCGTCGCTTTGATCAACCGTGTCAGTTTATCCGGAAAACCGTGTTCGTGCATTAGCTGCCATAGCTGGTCCCGATCGATTGTATCATATGCGGCTTTGAAGTCGATGAATAGATGATGTGTGGGCACGTTGTATTCGCGGCATTTCTGCAGTACTTGGCGAATGGCGAACACCTGGTCCGTGGTGGAGCGTTCGCCCATAAAACCCGCCTGGTACTGCCCCACGAACTCCCTTGCAGTTGGTGCTAGTCGACGGCATAAAATTTGGGAGAGTACCTTGTAGGCGGCGTTCAGCAATGTGATTGCGCGGTAGTTGCTACAATCCAGCTTATTGCCCTTAATGTAGATGGGACACACGACACCTTCCATCCACTCCTGCGGCAAAACTTCCTCCTCCCAAATCTTGGTAATGACCCAGTGCAGCGCTCTAGCCAGTGCCTCACCACCGTGTTTAAATAGCTCTCCTGGTAGGTGGTCAACCCCGGGGGCTTTGTTGTTCTTCAGCCGGCCAATCTCCTCCTGGATTTCCTGGAGATCTGGAGCCAGTAAAATTATGTCCTGCGCGCGTTCTCCCAGGTCCATCACCATACCGCCATCTTCGTCTGCCACATCGCCATTCAGGTGTTCTTCGTAGTGCTGCCGCCACCTTTGGATCACCTCACGCTCGTTCGTAAGAAGGTTCCCGTTTATGTCCTTACACATATCAGGCTGTGGCACGTGGCCCTTACGTGAACGGTTTAACTTCTCATAAAACTTTCGTGTGTTATTAGCGCGGTACAGTTGCTCCGTTTCTTCACGGTCTCGATCTTCCTGCTGGCGCTTTTTCCTCCGGAAAATCGAGTTTTGTCTGTTCCGCGCCTGTTTATATCGTGCCTCGTTCGCCCTCGTGCGGTGTTGCAGCAATCTCGCCCATGCTGCATTCTTCTCTTCCGATGCACGTACCAAGTGGTCTTTTAATCCGCCATCCGCACCACACATGGGTGGTGTATGGGAACGGATGGTACGGAGTGTCAAGGAGGCTATACGAGCGTAAGTTTTACGACGAAATTTTACTAACGGTCCTAGCATAGGCGGAAGGCTTTATAAATTCTCATCTACTGACCTACATGCGTCAAACATCGGCGAATGATGAGACGCTCAAGCCCAACCACTTTATCTTGGGGAACTCATCCGGGAGCCATGGTCTATTATATACTCCGATGAACTTAGCAGAAACATTGAAGAGCAGCTATCAGAGATCACAATTTCTTTCGGATGCAGTATGGACTCAATGGATAAATATCATACTTCCCAACCCTGAACAGACGGTCCAAGTGGTTTGAAGAGTCTAAGCAGGTGAAAGTTGGAGATTTGGTCTACGTAGCTGACGGTAATCGGAGAACGTGGGTCCGTGCGAAGGTTGTCGAAGTAATTGTTGGAAGCAATGGTAGAGTGCGGCAAGCTGTGGTACGGACAGCGAGTGGTAGAGATCTGAAGCGACCGGTTGTCAAACTAGCTGTTATGGAAGTGGCAGATCGTGAATCCTGCGAGCGACCCGGAGGATATACCCAGGACCCACGGGGCGGGGGATGTTCTGGCACCACTGCAGCACTCCGGGCAGATGACAGATGCTGAATACAATTCTGGTCCGGGGAGAGGGTTTGATGAATATAGTAAAACAAACAAACTGTATCGATAAGAGGTAGAGAGCATAATCAACGTGATCGCTAGAATAAACTTATTGAATTCTTTATTGAATATATGAAGTGAATTTGTTTAAATCTAAAAAGGTAGGAAGCCATTAATTATCTAAATACTATAACCGTACTACGGAAAAAACTATGCGGAATAGCTGCGATATAGGATTAACGTGATATATTTATCAGATTTATAACCTAAAAATACGTTACCTATAGATACGAAAACCGGTCATCTGGCTCTGAATCGTAGTTCGAGTTCGAGTGTGGAAGAATTGAGGAGGAAATTAATGTGGGTAAATTCGAAAATTTAAGAGTATGAAAATTACTGATTAATAAATAATTTCAGCTTTGAGCAATTCTACCATAAACGGTGTCTGCTACAAGGAACCTCTTGAAAGCATCCGAACACAATCAATATATGTCCATGGGCATAACGATACCTTCCCAGAAAACTGCGAGTTGTGGGGCTTGCCTAAGGTGTGGCGATGATGCCTTTCTTGTGCATCATATAAAATGTATTGAAAAAAATCGCATATTAGAGAGGTCAAAAAGCACTTTAGGGAATAAATTAAATTTTTCTCATTTCTTCACCCTTCTTCCTTTTCCATTCTCCCTTCTTCTTTCCTTCTCTTTTCTTCTTTCCTCCTTCTTTCTTTTTTTTTCTTTCTTCTTTATTTTTTGCTTTTTCCTTCTTCCATATGCCTTCTTTCTTCTTCCTTTTTCCTTCTCTCTTCTCCCTTCTTCCTTTTTTTCATTTTTCCTTCTTCCTTCTTCCTTTTCCCTTCTTTCTTCTTCTTTCTTCTTCTTTCTTCTTTACTTCTTCTTTTTGTCTTCTTCTCCTTCTCATCCTCCTTCTACCTTTTTTTCTTCCTTCTTCCTTCTTTATTCTCGCTGGTTCTTTTTTCCTTTTCTATTCTTCCTGGCTCCTTCTTCCTTCTTCATTCTTTATTCTTCATTTTTCCTTCTTCCTATTTCCTTCTTCCTTCTTCCATCTTAATTCTTCCTTCTTTTTGTTTCCTTTTTCCTTTTTTATTCTTCTTAGCTCCTACTTCCTTCTTTCTTCTTCCTTCGTTATTATTTATTTTTCCTTCTTGCTTCTTCATCCTACCTTATTCCTTCTTCCTTCTTCTTTCTTCTTTCTTCCTTTATTTATTTATTTTTCATTCAGAGATGACCTTTCTTCGTATTGCTTGCTACTTGCTCTCTCACCTATCCCTTCTCACCTATCACATCTCACTTCTTACCAATAACTTCACACTACTCATTTCTCATTTGTCAACACTCACTGTCTTACTTCCCACTACAAACAGGTCATTTCCTGAAATAAATAAAATAAATAAATACTTTTTACTTCTCACCACTCACTACTCACTTCTCACTTCACACACTTAATAAAGAAACGTATTTCAATTATTCTGCCAAACGGAATTCGCCAAATGACCCTTTCGGCCAAACGGCACTCGGCCAAATTATCCTAAACCACCGAGGGTTTGAACTCCAAAATGGTGTGAACAACCTAGAATTGTTGACTGCACCACGTTTTCCATCAACTCTAAAATAGTTTTGGCACATTTTGGGCAAAAACAGCAATACGATTGTTTTTGCGCGGTAATCTGAGGTCAGTTTTGGAAAATATATTATAGCTGTCGATATGACCATATAAATTAGGATAATATGTAAGTAACTAAGTCAAAACCGGCTTAATTTGACCCGAACACAGTAAAATTGAGTTTTAGATCCCTTGAGGATCTCCGTAGGTCAACATTCAGGAACAAAGTAGGAAATAGGAAAAGTCAGATTTCCAAATAGTTGCGATAGAAAGTTATTGCAATTTGAAAGTGCGATTCAGGTCATATTGAATCAAACACTGTAGGAAGGTTACAAAAATTAGGTTTACGGATTTCGGTGTCTCGCGTTTTTCATCGGGCTGCTGCATGAATTGAATAGCTCAAATTGCTCTAATTGTAGCTCTGAAAAGTAAATGATATAAACGTATATCATTAGAACATTTCCTTATCGTAAAAACATACACCCAACATAATCGAGGACTAAGTTTAGATACAACAGAATAGGAGCGGTACTGTTTTGTCAAAGTTGGTGTTCGAATGCTTCCTAGCCATCGATATATTGTGTAGGTGAAACCCCCTCTTCCTCCCTCTTAGGACGATAAGTGTTAATACATAACCACATATTCATACCGTGAGTACTACCTACAATGTTGAACTCCATAAATCTTAGTCGCCACCCCGCTCACTATTCCCATCGAGAGGCAGGTCCGGGCTCCATCCATGGATCGCACTACTTATCAGCAATCTTCCGTGCATGTTATGTGCTCCAGACCAATTTGCCACATACAAGCGTTTTTCTCCGTTGGTACACTACATTTTTGGCAGACGATACAACTTACATGACTAATAGCCGGCAATGTATGCCAACACTTTCCGTGTACCGATCCTCATAATACTGTTGGTTGAATGTGATGAACACGTTGACGCTGTGGTATGTTGTTAGTGCCTTCGCGAGAGGGAGAGTTGAGCTGGGCAAGGGCAAAGGTACCTCAAAGTTTTTCTTTGTGTTTATATTTCTAACTAGGTTTCCGATGAACAACGTTGTTCGGAAACTTTTTCCCCCCGGAAGTCTGAGCCATGCCAGTCGTTCAACCGAGCGTTTCGCCATGAAGAATGCAAATTGAAAGCTCCGGTTCAAGCAATTGTTCAATCTCGGTAGCAATTTGGCGAATTTCCTGTGTGTTCTTCTAAGTGGACCTTGGACTCGTCCCAGTTATTCCGCAACCCCCAGCATGGTTGAACGTATGAATGGTATATGATAGCCGTTGACTGGAGCGGATGGCTCAATTTTTGGTACTTACCTTTGTATTTGGCCTTGCAGTATCCATTCTCGGGTGCCTCGAAGTCTCCACAAAGACAGCGCATTTTTCCGTCCGCGGCTTGCACGCAGCTAGTAGCAACTATCGTGGCACAGTCCGCATGGTTGACACATTCTTTGGCTATCACTGAAACAATAATTAAAAATAGAAAAGGATTTTAATGTTTTTTAGTAGGAAGTTTGTAGTTTTGAGATACAGGTTGAAATACATTAGATATAGTGAACCATATTTATGTGACAATATGAGAAAGGCAAAAATTTTTTTTTTTTCAATGCTGAAAGATACAAAGTATGTTTATAAATGTTCATGCATTTTGTATTAAATTTTAACTATTTCCTAATTATTTCATTTTTTCTACTCCCTTGACCACTTGAAGCCTTTAGGACACAATTTGCGTGCAAGGTAGTTCATTATAGTGTTGCCAAAAATTAATTTATAAAATTTGCTGAAATGCCGTGATTATACATTATGAAGCAAGAAACCTCTTAAACTTTGTTATCGAGAGATGAGCCAGCAACTTTGTTATCATGCATAAAGCATAAAACAAATGAGTCATATTAGATGTTGGGTAGACGAAATGACTGTACTTTCATTTCCTGATTATTTATATATTCAGGGACGTCTGAGAAAAATCATAACTTTAACCAAGACATATTGGGCGAATAAACGAATAGACAATAAACTTGATTTTAAAGAGCCTTCCGGAATCCAATTTTAGGTCTACTCGCGTTTCCAAGGGTGCACAACTCAATACGGAATAATAACCCCCAGAAAACTAGACTCCTAATGTCTATTGTTTTAAAACAAAAATCAGTATGCGCTCGGACTAGAAAAACTGCCTTTTGATGAAGAAAATCAAACTTAATTCCTTAGAAACCATTCCTCGCCGCCTCAAAACAAAATCCTTACTACGTTTTTAAAGATGACGCGACAGGCTTCAAGCTATGATGTACCTCAAACATTTCTTAAAGAAGAAAATGATATTGATTGTACATATCAAAAAGAACCATGGCTCCGTAAAGTGTTATACACGCCTGAGCCTACCAAATAAACGAAATTGGAAAAAAATTATTTAAGAAATTGGACGTAGTCATACTTTTTGAAATTCGTTGACCAATTAAGTTCAAAAAGGACGTATAGGACTTCACTTTATTGGCACTATAATGGTCACATGCCACGGCAATCCTGTTCCTACGGAATTCTAACATGAGTCCTTTCAGTTTTCCATTGTTGTTTGGACATAGTAGCATGTAATGAAAAATTAACGTTATTAAACCACAACTAGAGATAAGAAAACAAGACCACCATAATACCGCTTCGGAGCATGATGTGAGCCTTGTTCCAGTGGCCGACCTTCTTCGCGCTGCATTTACCTACTAATTATCGAAAACTCTTTGGCCTATACTGGCGGGCTGCATTGTGGCAGTCAGTGCAGCAAATTCTTACCTTTGAATCCACGAATGAGTAAACTGAGAGTAAACCTTCCATTACCAAGTTGATCAAATGCAATCAGATAGCCGCCACACTACTCGGATTTTTCGCCGAAACGAACGGTTTCCATATTCTTTGACTATGTGGTGTGTACAGAGGCAATTAATTTTCCCAGGCCAACGGCCAAATTAATTGTGAACTAATTGAGTTTAATCATAATTTACATTGCGGCGTAAATCATGCAATAGCCACTACACTACCTGAACGAGAAAATGTCCCATGGAGAGTCTCATGTAGATAAGGGTTCAAGCAATTATAGGACACTGTGTTTTTTTTAATTCGTTTATTTGATGGCTAAGGCGTGTACAGCACTTTACGGAGTCATGATTCTTGGTGATACGTACAACTGATATCAACTTATTATTAACAGTTAGTAAGAGAGGCACATAGGACAACATAGCGGAAATATGTACCAAGTTGGGTAAAATGTGTCACCTTATTTTCTTTTGAAGCCAATAATCATTTGTAGAGGAAACTGGACACAAATGATCCCCAGGGACACATGATCCCCTCCCCATGTTTTCTCGTATACTTTTAACATTTTATTCAAATGTTGACTAAATAAATTAATAATGTCGTCAGTATCCCTTCAGAAAGGTTTTTTTTTCTTAAAAATGTGTATCTTTCATAATCGAAGAATGGAAAATATTCACTGGTACCGACCGTTTCGGTAAGGAGGAAAAATATTCACTGATCAATTACCCGAGCAAAGCTTGAGAGCAAATCGATAACTAATTTTGTTGTTGTGAAATCGTCTAATTTTGATAACTCAGGATGATATCCTTTTGGTCGTTTTAACGGTTAAAATATCAAAATCCACAGCAGAAAAATCTTACTGTGACATCAAATCGAAAACTCTTCCTGCTATCGATGAGAGCAAATCGAAAACTAATTTTGATATTGGTTCCGATAACAAAATAAGTACACAGTTTGATGTCAGATCATACAATTTAGAAATCAACAGCAAAATGAGATCAAAATATGTAATCAGTCATGATGATTCATATTTGAAAACAAATTATGATTTCAATTTGATATCTATAACAAAATATGTTTTCTATATGCTCTCTTTATGTTTTCAGACTTTGCTCGGGTATTCTGACATTTAGTGGGGCGAGCGAGATTTACGATCGTTCAGCTGTTGAAAAGTCAGTAAACGAACTACCAAACCCGATAATTTATTTTAAGTGTAGACCAGGCTTGTAAAATGTCATCTGCATGTCATTTGACTAATTTGTTCATAACTTTCTTTAGAAGCCAAACTTATTCCATAATTTTAGATGTACTCATAACGCTTCAGTAGGGCTGTACTTTTGTCCAAGGGTACATTGCTCCAAATATATCATCTGAGGCTGGAGAGTGAAAACTGTCCAAAATGTCACGTGTCATTTGACATAATGTCATTTGAATGACATTTTGCCTCCCACGCCTCAGATTACATATTTACATCAATGTCTTGTTAGACAAAGTTGTAGGCACATTTAAGAGCTATAAGTTCGTCATACATCATGAATTGATAGATACCTTCTGGAAAAAGTTCTGGGAAAATTATACAAACGAATGCAAATGACATTTTACAACACTGGTGTAGACTATTGAAAAACACTTTGAAAATACAATTTATTGGATGATGATGATTCACTATGTGTCCCCAGTCGACAGTCGTGGTGACTCGAGGATGCACAGTCTTAGCATTTGGAATCAGGGAATTTCAGCTGCTCATCCGAGCATTTGGCGTTAGGACGTGGGGTGGCGTGGCGTCGTACTCGAGATATAGTTCGACTAGGAGCATCTTTTAGATAGTCAGAGCTTTGAAGCTCTACTGGACCGTTCACAAATTACGTAACGCTATAGAAAGAATATCGAGGGTTATAGCAATACATTTGTTCTAGATTTTTGTACAGAAAAATTATATCAACGTTTGTTATAATGTTGATATGAAGGTATCAACCTCTGTTTTAATTATGTTACGGCTAGAGGTATTTTGATATAAGTTTGTTATTTTAACAACTAACCAGCAAAATTTATAACACATTTTGTTACAATATTTTTCTGAAATAAATAACTCCCCTTATTATAAGGCCGTTACAAATATTTATTTTGAATTATGTCCTACTTGTCTCCAAAAGGTCAAGGGGGGACAATAAAAATAAATATTAGAATGGAAAAAATCAATAAAACTCATCGGATTTGTTAAATAATGTTTTGAAAATCCTCAAAAGTGTCCGATTTTTGTTGTTGCCCAAACCCCCCCCCCCTTTCCCACCTAACAGCTTGTTCATTGCCTTCAATGCCACAATGACCAGGAACCCAATACAGGTTCACTTAGTTACCCATGGTTTAGAGTGACTGAACACATTCCCAAACTAGTTTAGATCTGCATGTTGCTGATTTCAAAGCATTCAATGCTGCTTGACTGTCAGACATTATGCAAATATTTGAATGCCTATAATTTCTGCGTTAGCATAACTTAGAGCATTCAAGAATAGCCTGAACTTCAGCTTGGAAAACAGTTGGCCATTTGGCCATGGGAATCGAAATATTTATCCCTGGGCCAGTCACGCCTGCTCCAACTTGATTGTTCAGCTTTGAACCATCGGTGTAAAATACAATTGATCCTGAGCGGACATTTGGTCCACCGTTTGCCCATGCATTTCGCTAAAGATTAGTTACATCAAAACAACGATAAAAATTGTATCTTCTCCTCATCCAGTCATCATTGTTTGTGATAAGTGATTATTATTTATTTATTCAGACTAAGGCCGAAGTGGCCTGTGCGGTATTTAAGAGCCTTCTCCATTCGGCTCGGTCCATGGCTACACGTCGCCAACCACGCAGTCTACGGAGGGTCTGCAAGTCATCTTCCATCGATCCACTTTGCCCGCTGCGCACCTCGCCTTCTTGTGCCCGTCGGATCGTTGTCGAGAACCATTTTCGCCGGGTTACTGTCCTACATTCTGGCTACCACAGTCGTCCGATTTTCGCGGTGTGAACAATGGATGGTTCTCCCAACAGCTGATGCAACTCGTGGTTCATTCGCCTCCTCCACGTACCGTCCGCCATCTGCACCCCACCATAGATGGTACGCAGCACTTTCCTTTCGAAAACTCCGAGTGCGCGTTGGTCCTCCACGAGCATCGTCCAGGTCTCGTGTCCGTAGAGGACTACCGGTCTAATGAGCGTTTTGTAGATTGTCAGTTTGGTACGGCGGCGAACTCTATTCGATCGGAGCGTCTTGCGGAGTCCAAAGTATGTACGATTTCCAGCCACTATGCGTCTCTGAATTTCTCTGCTGGTATCATTTTCGGCAGTCACCAGTGAGCCCAAGTACACAAATTCTTCTACCACCTCGATTTCGTCACCACCGATGCCAACTCGCGGTGGGTGGCTCACATTATCTTCTCTTGAGCCTCTTCCTATCATGTACTTCGTCTTCGACGTGTTGATGACTAGTCCGATTCGCTTGGCTTCCCTCTTCAGTCTGATGTAGGCTTCCTCCATCTTCTCAAAGTTACGTGCCATAATATCTATGTCGTCGGCGAAGCCAAATAGCTGGACGGACTTATTGAAAATTGTACCACTCGTGTTAATCCTTGCTCTTCGTATTACCCCTTCCAAAGCGATGTTGAATAGCAGACACGAAAGACCATCACCTTGCCGTAACCCTCTGCGGGTTTCGAAGGGAATCGAGAACTCGAACTACGCACATCACCCGATCCATCGTCGCTTTGATCAACCGTGTCAGTTTATCCGGAAAACCGTGTTCGTGCATTAGCTGCCATAGCTGGTCCCGATCGATTGTATCATATGCGGCTTTGAAGTCGATGAATAGATGATGTGTGGGCACGTTGTATTCGCGGCACTTCTGCAGTACTTGGCGAATGGCAAACAACTGGTCCGTGGTGGAGCGTTCGCCCATAAAACCCGCCTGGTACTGCCCCACGAACTCCCTTGCAATTGGTGCTAGTCGACGGCATAAAATTTGGGAGAGTACCTTGCAGGCGGCGTTCAGCAATGTGATTGCGCGGTAGTTGCTACAATCCAGCTTATCGCCCTTTTTGTAGATGGGACACACGACACCTTCCATCCACTCCTGCGGCAAAACTTCCTCCTCCCAAATCTTGGTAATGACCCAGTGCAGCGCTCTAGCCAGTGCCTCACCACCGTATTTAAATAGCTCTCCTGGTAGTTGGTCAATCCCAGGGGCTTTGTAGTTCTTCAGCCGGCCAATCTCCTCCTGGATTTCATGGAGATCCGGAGCCGGTAGAATTATGTCCTGCGCGCGTTCCCCTAGGTCCATCACCATACCGCCACCGTTGTCTGCCATATCGCCATTCAGGTACTCTTCGTAGTGCTGCCGCCACCTTTGGATCACCTCACGCTCGTTCGTAAGAAGGTTCCCGTTTATGTCCTTACACATATCAGGCTGTGGCACGTGGCCCTTACGTGAACGGTTTAATTTCTCATAGAACTTTCGTGTGTTATTGGAGCGGTACAGTTGCTCCGTTCCTTCACAGTCTCGATCTTCCTCCTGACGCTTTTTCCTCCGGAAAATCGAGTTTTGTCTGTTCAGCGCCTGTTTATATTGTTCGCTCTCGTGGGGTGTTGCAGCAATCTCGCCCATGCTGCATTCTTCTCATACCAGTCGTTTCTCTGATCCGGGGGCACCGTACCAAGTGCAGCGGTTGCAGTACAACCAATGGCGGATCGAATATCTCTCCAGCCATATTCAAGAGACGCTGCGCCTAGCTACTCTTCCGTTGGGAGTGATACTTCCAGCTGCTGCGCGTATTCTTGGGCTAGTCTACCGTCTTGTAGCCCAGAGTTTTGAGCGCAGGCATACTGCAACGAGGTAGTGGTTGGATTCAATATTCGCACTGCGGTAAGTGCTGACGTTCGTGATGTCGGAGAAGAATTTACCGTCGATTAGAACGTGGTCGATTTGGTTTTCCGTTTCTTGGTTAGGTGATCTCCATGTGGCCTTGTGGATATTTTTGCGGGGAAAGAAGGTGCTTCGGACTACCATTCCGCGGGAGGCTGCGAAGTTTATGCATCGTTGGCCGTTGTCATTCGATACGGTGTGCAGACTATCCAGTCCGATGACCGGTCTATACATTTCCTCCCTTCCTACCTGCGCGTTCATGTCACCGATAACGATTTTGACGTCTCGCAGTGGGCATCCATCGTATGTCTGCTCCATCTGTGCGTACAACGCTTCTTTCTCATCGTCGGGTCTCCCTTCGTGTGGGCAGTGCACGTTGATGATGCTATAGTTGAAGAAACGACCTTTAATCCTCAGCTTGCACATCCTTGCGTTGATTGGCTGCCACCCAATCACGCGTTGGCGCATCTTACCCAGCACTATGAAGCCGGTTTCCAGCTCGTTGGTGGTGCCACAGCTTTGGTAGAAGGTAGCCGCTCGATGCCCGCTTTTCCACACTTTCTGTCCTGTCCAGCAGATTTCCTGCAGCGCCACGACGTCGAAGTTGCGGGGATGTAATTCATCGTAGATCATCCTGTCGCAACCTGCGAAACCTAGCGACTTGCAGTTCCATGTTCCAAGCTTCCAATCGTGATCCTTTATTCGTCGCCTATGTCTTTGCCGATTATATCGAGTCGCATTATCTCTTATATTGTTCGTAATTATTGGTTTTCCAGGCGGCTTATTGGGCCTGCGCAAACCTCCTGTCTCGCCGGAGGGCCATCGTGTCAGGGCTGTTTAGCGGCCCACCTAACACCAGGACTTGGGCTTGTGCGCTTTGAGCGGCACACGGTCGCTTTGGCGGAGCCTACTTGCGGATACATGCAGCTTTTTATAGAGGTTTAACAGGGCCCACTGTCAAACCCCACCACATCCTAGGCAGGCGCCACAACTCGCAGATGGCCTGGGGAGGGATCGTCAAGCCCTTGGACATAGTCCCTGCTGCCCTGGCACCTCGCAACAAGCCTTTGTCAGAACTCACACACAATATGACAAGAATCATTTGCCTTGCATGCTCTGATATTTCCGAGAATAATTCTAATTCTAATTTTGTAATCTGAGTTAGATTCTCGAATATTTCCATAAAAGCAGAAACTATGATAGCTTAAAACCGAAATTTGCTGAAGAGATGAAAAGTAAGCAACAAAATTGTCTTGTTGCTAACAAAAAAAATCGGATCTTTGTCATTATTATCTCCGACAAAAACAAAGCTTTGTCGTTGGTTCTCTTTTGTCGCTTGTTTCGTATGCGTATCCAAGAAAAATTGAGAAAAATTAGTGCCTGTGTTGTCGAGAGTCATGAATACTATATATATATATCTGGGTGGTGCGGATAGAATCGATTTGGTTGTCAAACTGAAGCCAAAATTTTCTATTGTGCCGGAGCCAAACATTGAAGATTGTGGCTATGTTCGTTTCGGATCTAATATTGAGAAGTATTGTTTATTTTGGGAAAAAATAAAAATAAACTTTGTTTGAGTTTTGTATTCTATGTAACAAAAATATTCTCACATTATATTTCGAGTGGAAAATTAGTGGGAATGCAACTAAAAAGCACTCGTTACGAAAGTTCACGAGATTCAGCAGCTGATTGGAGCATGAATATATGTAAACAATCGTAAAGTCATGTAGAGTCTAGCGCATTTGTGCGCCCTCATGCAGCGTGGAAAGAGAAATTCGAAGAGCGGGAAATGTTTGACAGCCAAGTAACTGCAAAATAATTTTGTTTATGGGAGTTATTTCAAAATATCCCTCTGCTCGCTTGAGCGCAGAAAAGCGGCTCTATCCGCAGCACCCAGATATATATATATACTGTTGATGATAGAACACGGGAAGTGTTTTTGCATCATGACTTCTAATGTTTCATAAGTTGTCTTGGTAAAAAAACCATAATCTTTTTCAGGGAATCAATATTCGAGCAACGCCTAACAATATACTCTTTGTCATCAACAGAGTTTGTTACTATAATTGATTGGTTTAATCACCGTTACTCAATATGGGGTTGATTTATTGATATTTTTCGGTGAACAATAACTACGCCATTTGTTTTCCTGCGTGACGTTTCGGTCTACTACTTTGTCTCGACCATCTTCAGACGCCTTATTTATTAAAAAAAATTAAACATTAATTAAATTACAATTATTTAGAACGGCACTTTACATTTAACACAACACACTTTTTTTTCCCACCACAACTCACATTTCGATCACCGCAGCAATTTCCACCTCGTTGTCTGCTGGGCGATCACGTACCACTGGCAAGTGGGGTTGCAGTTGTGGTGTTTGTCGTCTATTTGTCTCTCTTCGTCGTCTTTCGTCATTCGTCAAATTTCGTAGCTTAACCACTAATGCATTGTAGTCCGAGTTGAACATTCCACACTCTCGCTGGAGGTTGACTGTGTTGTGTTCTCCCGCCAGTTTGATATGGAATGTCTCCGCCGTCATCCTGCTTTCCTGGTCGTCGATGCGTTCAATTATTTTAGTTTTGTCAAAATTAAAGTTGTGTCCATCAATCAGCGTATGTTGTGTTAATCCCGTACGGTTGTCTTTTCGTTTTACGTCATTCCTAGGGATCCTATAATGAGAGATATGCAAATACTTTTCCAGACGATTTAGCAACGCTGTTACTTTTGTTAGCAAACGCTTCTAGCACTTCCCGCTGCCCAAAATGTTGAAGCTTGTATATGACTTTTCATTTGATAACAATTTTGAATATGTTTGTCTGTCCACTTACAGTGTTTAAATAAGCATTATCACTAAAATAAAAGTGCAATATAAATAGGCAAAACACGATACATAAACTAGATTACTTCTACTCGCGAAAGTAAAACAAATTGTTTATTTGATGAAAGTTTTCTTAAAATCTATCTCAATACCTCTCAACCTCGTCTCAATCTGCAGCAATAACAACGTTCATTTGGCTCACGTTTTGACAGTTCTCAATGCTCGATTGGCTTACAATGGCCGCTTTCGCATATCTCTCATTATAGGATCCCTAGTCATTCCTATGTTCTCTTATTCGTATGTCGAGTTTCCTTCCTGTTTGTCTGATGTAAACTTTTCCATCTCCTGTTCCACAAGGCACGGAATACACCACGTTTTTCTGCTGTCCTGGTGGTATGGGATCTTTCAGTTTGGAAAAATGTTATTTTCACCTTATTTTTTGGTTTAACAGCCAGCGTTAATCCACTTTGCCTAAGGATTTTTGTAGTTTCTCGCTTAGGCATGGGACATACGGTGAGGGAACATATTTGGTCTGTTCTTCCTCTCTTATATCCTGCAACCCGTTGTAGTGCTTATGCACTCGTTGCTTTAAGACATTCTGAATGAACCATGTTGGATAATTGTTACATTTCAGAATGCCTTTTACGGTGTTGATGGCTTCTGGTCGGTTGACAGCATCGGTTAGTTTGATTGCTCGATCTACTAGAGCAATGGCTGTGTTCCGTTTATGCGAGAACGGGCTCTCTGAGTTGTAGTCCAGATATCGTCCGTTTTCTTGTTTCGGTAGCCAAGTTTTTTCCAGTATCCCATTTCCTCTTGAGAGCATCATGTCGAGAAATTTTATTTTTTGATTCTCTTCCTTTTCCACTGTAAACTGTAGTCTTTCATGGAATTCATTGAAAACTACGAGTATTTGGTCTACGTCTACGTCACGCGCTACACAGAAGCAATCGAGTGTATTGAAGCAAGGTGGAATGAAGTAGCCGAAAACACACTGATCGAGAAAGAAAGTTTCATACAAACTGTCAAACTTGTCTTAGATTCCACGTTCTTCAACTACCAAGGAACATGCTACACCCGAACTTTCGGCGTACCGATGGGGTCGCCATTATCACCAGTGATAGCCAACATCGTTATGGAAAGGTTGGAACAGGAGAGCACTCCCACGTAAATCATCACCACAGACAGGTAGGGAAGCCTTCGGCTACCTGTTGGTGGTGTTGGTTTGCGGGAGTGCCATCAGATTGGACAAATCGACGTTTGAATCTTTGTTTACAAAATCACATACGTCCTTTTGAATAAGTACCGAGATTTTTTCCAAACTGAAAAATCCCATACCACCAGGACAGCAGAAAAACGTGGTGTATTCCGTGCCATGTGGAACAGGAGATGGAAAAGTTTACATCGGACAAACAGGAAGGAAACTCGACATACGAATAAGAGAACATAGGAATGACGTAAAACGAAAAGACAACCGTACGGGATTAACACAACATACGCTGATTGATGGACACAACTTTAATTTTGACAAAACTAAAATAATTGAACGCATCGACGACCAGGAAAGCAGGATGACGGCGGAGACATTCCATATCAAACTGGCGGGAGAACACAACACAGTCAACCTCCAGCGAGAGTGTGGAATGTTCAACTCGGACTACAATGCATTAGTGGTTAAGCTACGAAATCTGACGAATGACGAAAGACGACGAAGAGAGACAAATAGACGACAAACACCACAACTTCAACTCCACTTGCAAGTGGTACGTAATCGCCTAGCAGATAACGAGGTGGAAATTGCTGCGGTGATTGAAATGTCAGTTGTAGTGGAAAAAAAAGTGTGTTGTGTTAAATGTAAAGTGTCGTTCTAAATAATTGTAATTAAATTTATGTAATTTTTTTGTTTTCAATAAATAAGTCGTCTGAAGATGGTCGACACAAGGTAGTAGATCGAAACATCACGCAGGAAAACAAATGGCGTAGTTATTGTTCACCGAAAAATATCAATAAATCAACCCCATACCAGAGTTTGTTACTGACAAACGCATCTAGCGACAAACCTTTATCAGAACCCGAACACAATATGACAAGAATCATTTGCCTTGCATGATCTGATATTTCCGAAAATACGATGCTAATTTTGTAATCATTGTTCGATTCTCGAATATTTCCATAAAAGCAGAAACTGTGATAGCATAAAACCGAAATTTGCTCTAGAAATCTCGGGTACTTATTCAAAAGGACGTATGTGATTTTGTAAACAAAGATTCAAACGTCGATATGACCAGTCTGATGGCACTCCCACGCAAACCATCACCACAGACAAAAGATATTTTAGTTACTAGATAAAGATTGTTGCTTCGGCTCCCTTTGTTCTGCTGTCCGGAACATGTTGGGTACCAAGCTGTCAAATCGTATGGATTTTCCTTCTTTGACATTTAGCTCCCTATCCTCGCCGGCAAAAGATGTTCCGGACAGCGACGACAGCGACAATCTTTATCTAGTAACTAAAATATCTTTTCCACAGACAGGTAGGGAAAGCCTTCGGCTACTGTGGGTGTTGTTGGTTTGCGTGAGAGTGCCATCAGATTTAATGTGACCAGATACATTTTGTGTGAGCGCGGGACAAAAAAAGTTCATAGTTTAATATGTTTTAGTAATAACCCTTCAATCAAATCTTTCAATTTTTAATTTGTTACCAATGCTTAATTTGCTAGCTTTTCGATTAACGGCAACTCATTTTAGAAGTCAAAGCTTTCTTCAAACGTTGAATGTGCAGCTCAATGTAGCTGCCATGGAGTATCGTATAATTTTGAAGTTCAGCGGTTCCTTGTCCAATATCTGCAAAACTGTTGCAACCATCGAATTGCAGTTAAAAAGCATTGCAGTTGAATGACTTTCAGCTGTTGATCGTCTTGTGTATAGAATTTTGTTAGAAAATATGTTTGTATGTAGCGATAGAAGCAATGATAGGTATGGAACCTCGAAAATTGTTTTCCGAATAACCTAAATAACTCTTTCTAAAATACCTATCAAAAGTAGATACTGTGATTATGAATTAATTAGATCATATTTTTCTAAAAGTCTATTCTGGCTGAAGCTTCCACCGTCAGGAAAATGGTCCACGGTTCAATTTATTTCCAAACAGGTGATACTAAATACATATCTGCTCATAAAATGCAGGAAGAGCATCGTGCTTGAGTTTTGCATGCAGAATCGCATCGTTCCGCTTATTCGCCAAAATATTTTTTTTTATTGTCTTTATTAATGAGGTTTTCGGCTTTGCCAAAATAGATTTCGCGTCAAAAGCACCAAATCCCAATAAAAGCGTATTTTAAGTTACCTTTAGATTGATTTTCCATTGTTTTAATTAATTCGACGGAGAACAACACGCAGAAATCAAGCAATGATGCAAACCGCGAGTCGAATCATGAACGATTCTCTGTGCCATGAGTCGGATGGTGTTTAACTCACGCTTGATTTTAATTTTGGAGAAGATTTAAGAATTTGAGTTTTCCCAACACTTTTCCCAGATTTTCCGCAAGATTTTGGTTCGCATGGCATTTAAATGGAGTGGAATTTTTGACGTTCCGTGTCGAAATCCAAGCAATTACGCAGCAGGAAATACATGGAAGCAAAATCTGCTTACAAGATTCCCAGGGTATAAGACTTGGGTAAAACAAACTATAGAAATAATTTAGTCTGAGTCGTTGGAGAACATTTTAATCTTGATTTCTATGATCCATATGATTGCCTTACAAAACGTTAGTCTTAGTCAAAATTATATTTTTTTCAAAATCTAATAATTTCGTTTAAAATACTAAGTATTAGATAATAATGTATTCTATTTTTCTGTATTTCGCGGGACATTATCTAGAAATAAGTTGAATGCGGGACGTTTCGCGGGACGCTTTTCATCGCGGGACAAATAGTGAAAATGCGTAACTGTCCCGCGAAACGCGGGACGTATGGTCACATTAATCAGATTGGCCATATCGACGTTTGAATCTTTGTTTACAAAATCACATACGTCCTTTTGAATAAGTTACCGAGAAATAATGCAAAATAACGGGATGAAAAGTTAGCAACAAGATTGTCTTCTTTTTTGTT
Source organism: Armigeres subalbatus (assembly GCF_024139115.2). NCBI lineage: Eukaryota > Metazoa > Arthropoda > Insecta > Diptera > Culicidae > Armigeres > Armigeres subalbatus. The sequence goes on from NW_026943741.1 coordinate 1,100,043, forward strand.
GCTGACAAAAATTTTCGGAACTTTGTCATTATTTTCTCCGACAAAAACACAGCTTTGTCTTTGGTTCCTTTGGTTCTTTGGTTCTTAGCAGTGCAGCTGACTTGAAAAGATCGAATAGGTTTACTGAAGCACTGACAACAGGTTGATTTTTTGTGATGGAAGATGCAACAATTTTGACTAAGACTTCAGATGAATCATCACGTTTACAGTAGTTGTTACCTTTGCTACACCACAAATACTTGAATCCATGCGACGCTTGGAGTGGTTTTGCCTCTCTGAAAATCGACCTCTAGATAGATTTTCGTTGATGAAAACCTTAGTGTAATAACGCTTGTTATTAGGTTAAACCCTGGAGTAACTTGGAGAAGACGCAGGAGGCAGGTCCCATTCCTAAATCAATTTCGTCGACAAATATCAACTTCGACTATAATCATTCCATTCCAACTTTGTTGTAAGAGAAAAGCAAAACCGATGTATTCTTTTGAGGACCAGTAGGACATAATTTATATTAAATATTTGTAACTGCTTTATCGGAGCAATCTTCTGCCTTTGCTTTTTGAGAAATTAATTTTTATCTGCACGCTGTGCTGCAATCAATTAATTTTGTTTTAATTAACCAAAAAACGCAGACCGGAACTTAATTAATTTTCTGTCATATCAGTTGTGCCAGACGGTTTGATCACAGGGCGCAATTTCCGTTACGAAATTGAAGATCAAAATGAACCAATATTTTGGATAACAATGATGTATTTGACTGACATGGTTGTACCCATTCATGCACGATATTTTACTACAGCCTACAGCTTGTAGAGCAGATTAATTAAAATAGATTTTCTAGATAAAATAAAAACTAATTGGAATTCCAGCAATTACATGAACCCATGCTAACAATAGCATAATTGGTTTTGATTTAGAAAAAAAGGGTCAGCGCCCTCACCGACAGTCTGGAGGTCGGATAACAAAATCGTTCAAAAGGGTCTCTTATAAATTGCCCTTAGATACATTATATTTACTCTACAAGTATTCTATATGGAGTTGGAACAGTGCCCCATTTGACAAATTGTCACCCCGACGATGGTATCAACAAAACTTCGAGATCGTAATTGGAAGACAGCCCGAGCAAAGTCTGAAAACATAATGAGAGCATATAGAAAACATATTTTGATGTTGACATCAAATTGAAATCATAATTTGTTTCCAAATATGAATCATCATGACTGATTACATATTTTGATCTCATTTTGGTGTTGATTTCTAAATTGTATGATCTGACATCAAACTGTGTTCTTATTCTGTTATCGGAACCAATATCAAAATAAGTTTTCGATTTGCTCTCATCGATAGCAGGAATAGTTTTCGATTTGATGTCACAGTAAGATTTTTCTGCTGTAGATTTTGATCTTTTAACCGTTAAAACGACCAAAATTAGTTAACGATTTGCTCTCAAGCTTTGCTCGGGAGCAGAGGCAGACCCAGGGGCTCATGGCGACGTAGCCTCAAAAAAAAGGCAGTCGACAGGAATCTGACCTGGGCCCAGGTCAAGACTAAAGCGAACATCCAAGAAAAATAAAGAAGGTAAAAGAGAAAATGGAGGAGAAAGTAGGAAAAAGGAAGAAGAAAGAGAGAAGAAAAAATGAAGAAAAATTAAGGAAGAAGGAAGAATAATTAAAGATGAAGGAAAAAGAAGGATGAAAAAAACAGGAAGAGGAAAGAAAGAAAAAGGAAGAAAGAGAAAGGAAGAAAGAAAAAGGAAATAGGAAAAAGGAAGAATAAAGGAGAAAGAAGTAAGAAAAAAGGAAACGAGAAAACAGAAAGAAGGGAAGTAGAAGAAAAGGAAGAAAGAAAAAAAATATATGGATGATAAAAGTAGACAGAATGGAAGGAAGAAAATAGAAGGAGTGTCTCATTCGACGTTTTTTCCCTTTCAACTTTTTAACAACGACGTTTTGACATTTGGACCTTTTGCCTTCCAACTTTTTGCCTTCCGACATTTCGTCCCTTTGACCTTTTGTCTATAACCCTCCCAAAAACTGTAGTATTTCGTTTTATCAGCGTCTTCTGCTTCTTGAGGAACTGTATATGAACAACTAAGATTCATGACGTTGAGGTAATGTATGTATTGTACACACATGCTTCGGAGTCCTACGGCAGTTAAAATCATTCGAGATACAATTTTACTTGACCTCGGGTACAAACACTTGCTCGAAATTGCGACAGAAATGTTTCGAGCAACGCGATTTTGGCTACAGGTTTGTTTTAAAATTTCAAATGGCTTCGTCGAAAGTTCTGATTTGCTTTCCAGAAGACCTTATCCTTTTCTAATTTGATCTTCTGCCCTTCCTTGTTGATTTACTGGCCGAGTTTGGGCTGATCTCGTAAACAGGGTTTCTGATCACCATACCGGAGAATGCATTGTCAAACTGTTCGTAGAGCAAACAAATGGTTCAATATGCAACCCAAATGTTGGAAAAACAACTTCGACGATCATAAATAGCAGGAAGATACAAGTCCCTTGGCGCCGCCCATTATTTATAAGCGTTTACCATATTTGTCGCACCGATATTGGCCTCTATTATGCTTTTAACTGTACATCCGACCAATCTTACCGTCTCTCTCTACTCTACCTTCGCCAGTGTTTCATTTGGTCTGCACAGGAACTAAATTCAAATGTCCACCACCTTCGCCCGTACCGATTTGTGGTTGAATAATTATTAATCGTTCGTCACGCTCATTCATTTCAAAAGGGTGGGTTCAATCAGTTGGATTTATTCGGTTAACCCTTGGCGTGTTTTGATTTTCTAATGCGTGTAATAGCAAACATTGTATTCCTGATTCTCAGCTTTCGTATAGAAAACGATGAATCAGATTCGATGATAAAGTGATTAATAATAATCACTGATTATGTTCAATATTTTGATGAGTATTTCAAAAAGATAAAACCAGAATTATAGAATAATTTAATAATGGTTACCGATTGAGACGTTTTCAAACGTTGAGACGTTTTCAAATCTCTCGTGACTTCATTACAAATACTAAGGGCATATTTTGGCCCACTCATATTAGAAACATTATTTATAGAAAATTAGCATTGAGCAATTCGCACAAATTCGTAGGTGGTACAAGCCTATACTATCGTATAAGAGTAGCATCACTTTCATCCGTTACCACAGATAATCATTTGGGACTAATCACTATGTATTAGATGGGAGCAATGCACTATCCAATAGTCGAGATCTGTCCTGGCCACGTCTTTGCGAATGCTGAAGAACGGGAAGGATGGTTGGTTGGACACCTACTTGAGAAAGATGCAGAGAACTCTACGACCTCTCATAGGTGCTACGGGAGGTTTTGGGATTGTTTGGAATTTATTTGGATTCTGGGCAGTTTCACCTTAAATATGTATTCTTCAAGCGGATGGGGTTTCATTGCCTCGAGCGAGCAGACAGAGGGCTAATGACTAGGTTCGGATCGCAATTATTTCGCGGTCTGTATACGCATAATCAATTATAATGATGTGACAACTTGTGGCACGTGGAGCAAGTTCATTAAGATTTTGGGCTAATTCATGAAGTTATAAGTGGCACAACTTAGTGTAAACATTCTCGAATACACGTATAATAAATCATAACCAGAACGTTGTGCGTGTTTGCTTTCCTTCGTTAGAAGATTCAAAGTTGAAACCTCCAGAATTGACCGCATTGAAACCATTTCAATTTTATAGACTATTGCATTTATTATAAGCAAATCTCATTCGTGCCGGTGACCTTATACCTTGCTTACTTTGAAAATTACCATCCGACCGGTCACGAGAATCGAATGCCAATTTGTATTCCCCATCGGCAGTTTTCCGACTTTCCCATTAGTGCACTTCCTGTTGCTACTAAGCTACAAGTGCAACTGAGTGGGCCGAGGATCGATGTGACCATTGACTAGCGAATGCACTTGCCCGGCGAGGTGCCTTGCGAGTGTCTTATCAACATAAACGAATCGAGCCCACTCGGACGAAGAAGGCTGAACTTGCACGCGGTTGAGTAGGTTTTCCAGGCGTGGACGACGACGATTGCAACGATTTTTCATGAATGGTGCTGCACGGGCACACTCCTTCCGCTATAATCCACAGCAGGTTTAATTAACGGCCTTTTGAAAATAAAATAAAAAGGCGTATACATTAAAAATTAGCATAAAAATAACTCGGCAAGTCAGCAACCAAAGGTTAGACTCTTCTTGGTTCCTCAGGTGAGTGTGGTAAGGAGGTCAGCAGTTTTGCGTGATTCCAGACTTTTTTTTCGTTCTCTTTCGGTTCTTGCATTGTAGCTGTGCTTCATAAACGGAAAGCACGTGCTTTTTCGAACGATGAGGAGGGGAAATTCATGTTTAGTCTGCGACATTGGTGTGCGGAAGTTCCGCAAATGGGTCAAAGTCGCGTAATTTCATGAGAATTGGTGTGGGGTGTTTACAAATATGATTGTATATGGAGGATCGTTTTGTGTCACGAGTAAAGTTATATTGACTCAAGTATTAATTTTGTATTTGTAATAGGATTTTGTTGTCGACAATCGGTTACATAGAAAACTGCGAGAAAAGCTCTGCCTATTGCAGTAACACAAATCTTAACAAACGAGTAAAAGACAACAGTGTAAGGCTGCTTAAAATTCTATCGTAAATGTCAGCCGGCCATTCTGATCTATTTTTAAATTGGAGTTCCTAAAGCCAACTCACTCTAGCTGTGTACAACAAGCGAGATTTTTCGACAATATTATGCAAAATACAACAGCGTGCGTGCTCGACTGTACGGTTGTAGCTTTTAGTGTCAACGTAGTAGAGCCACTTACGAAAATCCTTGATTATAATCAAAATATACAAATAGCTTAGTAGATAGTAGTTACTAAGTTCAAAAAAACATGACAATCTTCATCAATTGATTGCACTAAGAATTAGAGGTGTGTGCCGGTCCGGAAACCAGCGGTGGTGGCGTTTGTCAGAATTTTGGTCGGCGGCGGCGCCGTTTTCGGCGTCACGCCGGAAGCCATTTTAGCCGGATTTTTTATGTTCATTTCTTAAAGATTTTTTCTGCATTTTTTCATGATTCGTTAAAATTAATATTTTAAAGTCTGATTGAATTCGCCCTATAGTAAACCCTTTGGGCATCCATAATAGAAAATTGCTTCCCAATAGTCGACACTTCATTTAATTTTTATGTTCCGTTTCGGGACGTTCTTTTTCCCTATTATGGACCCCCAAAAATATTCCTAAAATGGACACTTTCGTGATTATTTTTCATAGAATTGTAAAAAATTAGCTAATTTTACTTTCCATAGCATTTCTAATGCATGTAATCAAATCATAGGAATGTGAGGTAGGTGCTCCCGATGGGATTTCACAGTAAAATTGTGCTGTAATAATGCAAAAATGGATCGAGGGTCCACTATTGGGCACTTTATCCTATTTATTTGAAAACTATTTTCGAATATCCTTGAAGATTTGAGAATTCTTTGAAGTGCCCAAGTAAGCACTTTGGAATTTCCAAGAAAAGTTTCTGCAGGAAAATATTCGGAAAATCCACGGAAAATTTCTATTGAGTATTCTTCGAAATTTACACAGAAAATACTTCAGATTTTCGCTGGAGATTGTTCAAAAAGTGGACATCGACTAAAAATCGATTTTAACAGCAAACTGTTTGAGATTTTCATAGCAAATTCAATGGAATTCGCACGTTTTTTTTTTTAATTTTCTATGGAAAATGCTTCGGAATTCCCAATGTTAATCATGTTACTCATGATCGTTCTAATTTAAAAAATCATTAATTGGCCAATCGGTCACAAGTGGCGCGCGCATCAGATTTGCTCTAGTTTTACATTTGCTCACTATCACCGATTTGCCTAACTAAGTAAAAACAATAAATGTCGTTAGTGTTTGAATAACGATGAATTTGATAAGTAAATGTTCAATCTGTTATGTCTGTTTGTCTGTGTTTTAACCAAAATTGTTCAGAACTTCTACGTGATTTTTTTAAACAGAAATCTGTTCGGTATTTCAACGAAAAATATCGGAATTTCGAAAGAATTTCTTTGGATTTCTACAGAGAATTCTTTGTATTGTCCATAAGACATTCTTCGGAATTTCCTCAGAGAGGTGTGCGTCTAAATGGATCGGCGTGGCGTTTTTTTTATTGCATTCGATTTTTATTTAATTTTTCCGAGACATTTTCAAGATATCTACGGGAGAATCTTTTGAATATCGTCGGAACAATCTAAGGGGCTGTTCACAAATTGCGTAACGTATAAGGGGAGGGTGGAGTCAGGCCAAGCGTTACGGTTCATACAAAAAAAAGCTTCCATACAAAAGTTGTTACGAGGGGAGCATGGGGGTTCAAAATCGGCAAAATTAGCATTACGTAATTTGTGAAAGAACCCTAATATATACGTCCCCAGATAAAGTTTTTTCTTCAAAATATTCATATGGAATCTATTTTCTAATTTTCCACGGGAACTAGTTTAAAGTTTCCTCCTGTAGAATGTAGTTTTTGGAATTCAAAAAATATAGCAGAAAATTCTACGGAATAATCATGAAACATTATTCAGAATTGTCACGGGAAATTGTTCCAAATTTCTACAGAAAATTATTCAAAATAGCCTGGTAAAACTCTTCGAAAATTCTGTTGAATATTTTCACAGAAAATTCTTCGAAATATCCGCGGGAAACTCTTAGAACTTTTCATGAGAAACTCCCTGAATTTTTTACGAATTTCCACAGAAAACTGTTCAAAAAGTGGGTTTAATATTTTTTTTGGATTTTAAAGGAAAATTGTTTGGATTTTCCATGAGACATTCTTTGGAAGTCCCACGGGATTCTTTCATATTTGTTTTGGAAAATTAAGGGAGTTTCTTAAGATTTCACCGGAAATACTTTTATATTGCCCTTAAGAATTTCACGGGAAATAATGCAAAAAGAGGAAGGGTCGTTTGACCGAGAATCACTCGACGGACAGCTATTTGGCCGAAAAATAAGTTACGCTGAAAATCATCTAGCCGAATTCCATTTGGCCGAAATTAATATTTTAGCGAAACGATTATTGATTCGAAAACCGTTAATTTCATTTGACCGAAAGCGAAGAAGCCTTCTGCCCAACAGGTCGTTTCGGCGAATAGGTCATTTGGTTGAAAATTCCATTTTGCGGAAGGTGCCACGATAGATCTTAGCAATTTGTTAAACTTTTACCGAGATCCACACAGCCGATCCCCAGCAAACATTTTTTTTGTTGAGATATCTGTCAAACCGAAAGCCACTTATTATATGCTAAGATATCTGTTTGATTGTTGGGCACACGGCTGTGTGGATTTTCCAGAAATAAAAACTGATTGTGTATGATCAAAAATGTCGATCCGTTTGGCCAAATGACAAAAGTAACGGGAATTTGGTCAAAAAAGTTATTAGCACTAACAGGTCCTTTGTCTGAAAATGCCGTTTTGCCGAAGTGGCCGTATGATCGGAAATATCGTTTGATCGAATAGATCATTTGGTCGAAGAAGATGTTTGATAGAAATGGTAGTTTGGCGGAAAGAGCCATCTGGCACAACATTTTCGATCAAATTTCCTTTCTGTCAAACGACTTTTTCGAACATAGGATCAGTTCGGCCGAACGACATTTTCGGCCGTATGCCCAAATGAAATTTTAAGCCAACGGTGGTGGACTGAAGTCATTTCAAAATTCACGGAAGTAAAGATAAAAAAATTACCCAAACGACCATTTCGGCAAACGGGATTTTCGGTTAAATGACTTATTTAGACAAGTTACTTTTTCGGCCATATGATCAATTTGGCCGAATGAAATTTACGGCCGTATGTTCATTTCGTCTAAATGACATTTCCGACCAAACTACATATTCGGCCAAAAATTTCGGCCTTGTGGTCTACGGCCAAACGGGTCTGCCCGTCGTTTTACCGAAAGTCATTCTGAGGAAAACCATTTTTTTAATTCCACTTGGCCAAATTGAACGTTTGTCCGAAACGGTTGTTAGGTCGAAAATGGTTTGGCCGAACATTTTATTTGGCCGAAAGCGACATACAGCCGAAAGGGACATGGAGCTGAATTGGTAATTTGGTCGAAAAAGTTATTAGCACTAACAGGTCCTTTGTCTGTAAATGCCGTTTTGCCGAAGTGACCGAATAATCGAAAATGGCGTTTGATCGAATAGATCATTTGGTCGAAAAAGATGTTTGATAGAAATGGTAGTTTGGCAGAAAGAGCCATCTGGCACGAATATGTCCTTTCTGCCGAATAACCATTTCAACCAAACGACTTTTTCGATAAAATGACCGAATGACACTTTCGTCCGAATATCCGTTTCGGCCAAATGATCAGTCTACCAACGATGGCATTTCCGGCCAAACGACTTTGTCAACCAGAGGAACTGTTCTCCCGGCCGGATGTCCTTTTCGACCAAATGATTTGTTCAGTCAAATGGCGTACTCGGTCAAACAACCTTCGGCCTCGTGGTTTTCGGCGTTCAAAAATTATATTTCAACGAGAACTTTTTCGGGTTTCAACGGGAAGTCTTCCGGAAAATCCTTCGGTATTTCCACTCGAAGTTTTTCTTCGTTTTTACGGAGAGCTTTTCGAAATTTCAACAGGAAATTCTTTAGAATTTTCGAAAAAAAATCTTTGGAGTTTCAACGTTATGTTGTAAGGATATCAATCAGGAAATTTTACGAAAACTACACTGGATCTTCGGAATTTGCTCTGAAAATTCTGCGGACTTCTACAAATTTGAATCGGCGTGGAAAATAACAAATCAGCGGCGTGACAAAATTTTGACAGCGGCGCGCCGATGCAAAATCGTCGTCGTCGCACACCTCTAGGTGCAGCCCTCGGCTCAATTTTTATTGACCCGCGGCATGTTTGAAACATTTCTTCAAAACCGGCCCGCAAGCTTTTCTGTCAGGCTCGATAAGTTCCTTTTATATTTTATTATATTATTTGTAATTAATTGCCGTAGGTTACGACATATTATCCGAAACAGCATTACGAGATCAAGCATTCTACGAAAAATGATATTAGGGAAGATCCATCAATTACGTAACGCAAAAATTGACCATTTTCAACCCCCCTCCCTCCTATGTTACATTTTTTGTATGAATCATTGAAAATTTTTGTATGGATTGTCACACTTCCAGCAACCCCCCTCCTCCCTCTGAGTGTTACGTAGTTTATGGATGCTCCCTTACCTGAATTAGAACGAAAACAAAAATTGAAAGATCTTCAAAGACAAGGCGTTCATTTAATTGAAACGCCATTATTGATTCAAATTATGGGTGGAATTAGTAAGTGAGCAATACGGATGAAACCTTTCCAGGGCGGGGAAATTGTTAAGGAATGCATATCGGCTAATGTGGACATAGTGTGCCCTATGGAAAAAGTCAGTAGTATTAGTGAAAAGTAAATGCTTTGACCAAGTTTTTCAAAAGATTTGAAAACTGCGCTACGTGAATAAGTCACCTGCTTCAAATTCTACTTGCTCGCAATCGATGAAAATACTGATGTCAAAAACAAGGCCCAGGTAGCTGTATTCAAACTTATGATCTATTTTGAATCACGGAGGAATTGGCAGCTTTCATTCCAAATGAAGGGAACGACTACCGGAAAATACCTGACGGACATGTTTGAAGGAGCTTGGACTCTTATTTGAAAACTTGAGTGGCCTTACAACTGATGGATCACCGTCAATGATGGAAAAGAACACAGACGTTGAAACACTTCTAAGAATGGAAAAGCAATCACAGGGGTTATGGCGATACTTCCCTGTATATTGCATTATGTACCAAGAAACTTAACGTACGTAAACGTTCAATACTCCAGAAGTATTGATGCTTATTATTAATACAACCAATTTTATTAACGCAGGGAATCCAATCATCTTCAATTTCAAGTCATGTTTTTTTTCGAAGAATACGGAAATTTGCTGTATGTTGAAAACAGTTCCTGCAAATCTGTTAAATATACTGGTAAAATCGAGCCCTTCAATAAAAAAAATCAAGCCTATTCGCTGATTTTCCTGAACACAGTAAGTAGTTTCCATTTTCTCAACACCGTTTACTGATGCGAATAATGTACCTGAAATGTTTCAAGAAAGAAACATCGTTATTACGTTATTAACTTATTATTTATTATCTGTTGGAAACTGCGAACCCTGCTTGCGAATCTCGGTAACCGATTGTGTCAAAATCCATGGGCGTAGCCAGGATTTCGAGAGGGGGGGGCGCAACTTTTTTCTAAATCGTAGTTTTATAGTAGTTTTATAAAAACACATGAATATTAACACATGAAACCAAATCCAAACCAAATCGAAACAATAATGATTAAAACAATAATGGATTTAAAAATGCGTGATTTATTGCTCATCAGATATTTTTAAATAAAGTGAGAAAAATATTAACGAACTTAGTATTCAGAAAGAATATAAAATCGGCTATAACAATTATTCTAAAAATCCTGCATTCTTCAATAAGTCTTGTCTTATGCATTCTTCCATAAGTTTAAGAAAACTAGAACCATACATCTGAATTTCTAAACAAATCCTCTCTGAAATAATATTTATTATAAAATAGGCAGAAAAATCAATATGCAAGCTTTCTCCAGGAATTCCTTCGACAATTGCTCCTGGCATTCTATCCGAAATTCTATCAGGGATTATTTAGGAATGCCTCCAGCAACTTATTCGGCAGTGTCTTCAGGAATTCCACCATAAATTTTGCCGGGAATTGATCCGAAAATTCCACCATTATTTACTCCAAGAAAATCTTCACGAACTTCTTTATAAGTTCTGCAGAATTCTCTGCAATAATTCAAATAATTTCGTGCTGTTTCCCATATTTTTTAAGAATAAGAATATTCTGAGGAAATGCCGCAGAATTTCCAGTAAACATTCCTGAGAATTTCACAAAAAATCTTCGAATTTCTTGTGTAAATTCCATAAAATTTTCCGTGAATTGTTTCGAATAATTTCTTGTGAAAATTTCAAAGAATTTCTCCAGGAATTCCACCGGAAATTTATATAGAAATTATACCGAAAATGAAATCAACAATGGAATTTTCGGAGGAATTCCTAGATTAATTCGCAATGAAATCCTGAAAGAATTCCGGTGAAACTTCAAGATTTCCAATGGGAGATCCTCCAGGAGTTTCTCCGAAAATTCCTCCTGGAATTCCTCCAGGAGTTCCACCGGCATTTCCAATTTCTCTAGGATTTCCTTCGAGAAATAATTCCGGTAGTTATCGGCAGTATCGGCAGTTCCTCTGAAAATTCTTCCGGGAATTTCGGCAGAATTGGAATTTATTTAGGCTTCTTCAGGAATTTATATAGATTTTCCACCAGAAGCTCCTCTGAGAATTTCTCTGCGAGCTCCTCAGGGAATTCTCCGGGAGGTCCTCTGATGATGATGATGGTCCAGCTACAAACCCCAACAAAGGTTTCAGCTAGACGAGATTTGTCTATAAGATGAATTCTCTTGTTTCCGAGAATGCTTCTGGTAGTTTCCCCAGGATGCCTTTGAAAATTCACGGCAGAAATGTCTTAAGAAATCCTTCCAGAGAATTCCTTCGAGAGTTCCTCCGGGAATTCCACCAGCAATTCATCCGGGAGTTTCTCCGGAAATTCTTCCGGGAGTTCCACCAGAAGCTATTCCAGGAAATTATTCAGGCTTTTTTCAGGAAATCATTTAGGCTTTCTTCAGAAATTAAGCTGGAAATCTCCGATAGTTTCTCTGGGAGCTCATCCGGGAGGTCCTCTAGGAATTCTTCTAGGAGTTCCTCCTGAGATTCCTCCGGGAGTTCTTACGGGAGCTCCTCACGCAGTTCCTTCAGGAATTCCTCCGGAGATCCACCAGCAGATTCTACGAGAATCCTCCAGAGTCTCACCGGCAGTTTCTCCGGGTGTTTCTCTGAAAAGGAACTCTCGGAGGAACTTGCAGAGTAATTTCCGGAGGAACTCCGTGGATTTTCTACAGGAATTTCCGGAGAAATTATCAGAGGAATTCTCGGAGGAACTGCCGGTGGAACTTCTGGAGGAATTTATTGAAGAACTACAGGAAGAAAATCCTGGAGGAACTCTCGTAAGAATTCTAGGAAGAACTCCCAAAGGAACTTCCGTAAGAATTCCAGGAGGAACTCCTGGAAGAATTCTTAAAAGAACCTCCCGGAGGAATTCCCGTAAGAACTCCCAGAGAAATTCTCCGAGCAACTTCTGGAGGAATTTGTAGATAAATGCCTTAAGAATTCCTAAACTACTGGTGGAACTTCAGAGGAATATCCGGTGGAATACCCTAGAGGAAGAGAAGAAATATTTCTGAAGGAACTTCCGAAATCCCATTTCGGATTTCCATTTCGGATTTCCCATTTTGCCGGTGGAACTTCTGGAGGAATTTATTGAAGAACTACAGGAAGAAAATCCTGAAGGAACTCTCGTAAGAATTCTAGGAAGAACTCCCAAAGGAACTTCCGTAAGAATTCCAGGAGGAACTCCTGGAAGAATTCTTAAAAGAACCTCCCGGAGGAATTCCCGTAAGAACTCCCAGAGAAATTTTCCGAGCAACTTCTGGAGGAATTTGTAGATAAATGCCTAAAGAATTGCTAAACTACTGATGGAACTTCAGAGGAATATCCGGTGGAATACCCTAGAGGAAGAGAAGAAATATTTCTGAAGGAACTTCCGAAATCCCATTTCCCGTGAAATTCCTGCCAATTATCGTCCAGGAATTCCCTGTAATGTTCCTGGAGGTATTACCGGAGAATTTCTTGGAAAAACTCCTTTAAGAACTCCCGGAGGAACTCCCACAAGCACTTCCGGAGGAATTCCCTGAAATAATTCTTAGAGAACTTCCTAAAGGAATTTCCGAAAAAATATCTGAAGAAATTCCCAGAAAAATACCAGGAGGAATTAATGCAGAAATTCCCAGATGAAATCCTGAAAATCCTGAAAGATGAATTGCTGAAGAAAATCCCTGCGGACTGTTCCGAAGAAATTTCTGGAAGAGCTCTTGGCAGATATCCAAGTAAATTCCGAGTGAAGTCCGGAAGGAATTCTAGTACACTTCCGCCGATAATCTCCCTGGAAAATTCCTGAAGGAATTCCTGGAGAAGTACCTGAAGAAACTCCCGAAAAAATACCTGTAAGAATTTCTGGGGAAATACTTGAACGAATTCCAGGAGAAATTCATGAAGATATTTCTAGAGGATTTCTTGAAGGATATTCTGAAGTAATTGCGAAAAGAATTCCAGATTGGAATGCTAGATGATTTCGCTATTGAATGTTTGGAGGTATTCCCGGAAAATTTCCTGGAAGTAATCCCGGAGGAATTAAAGGAAGAGTTCCGAGAGGAATGCCCGAAGAAGTCCCTAGAAGAATTTCTGAAAGAATTTCTTATAGATTTACAAGTGAAATTATGGAGCTAAATCGGAGGATTTCCGTCATAAATTTTTGAAGAAACTTCTGGTAGAATTTTGGGAAGAAATTCCGTATGTATTCTTGACGGAACTCTCGAATGCATGCCTGAAGGAAATGCCGGATTTTTCCTGAAGAGAGAATAACCGAAGAAATATCTAGAAGTAAATCTTGGAGAGAAGAAAATAAATCTTCAAGGAATTTCCTCGTGAATTTCCTAAAAAAAAATTAGTGGGGGTTTCTAGATAAGGAGGAATTACAATTACATGAGAAGGATTTTCGAACGATTTTCAGAGGAATTTGTGGATAACTTTCCGGAGGAATTCAGAAGTTCCCAGGGGAGCTTCTAGAAGGATTTCAAGGAGAATTTTTGAGTCCGAAATGTTTCGAGTTGTTTTGAACTTTCATATATTATGGATCCTGGATGCCCTAATAAGTTTTGGGAATCTTTTGAATTTCAACCACCTATTTCTGTATATGATTGGATCGTAAAGTGCACATGTTTCAGGGAATTCATTTCAGTATTCGTTCAATCTTTCCACAATTTATGGGGGGGGAGGGCGACGGCCCCCCTGCCCCATCTTGGCTACGCCCATGTCAAAATCGCTTACGCCTGTATGAAAAACTCCTTAGAATTCCAAGTTCTTCATAAAATAAAAAAAAAAAGAAATATGAAGAAAAAGTTTAATCTAAACCAAATCGTGTTCAGTTTTTGGCTAAAGAATTCTTAGCCATTCTGGGAAAAATGCCTGTTATTTTGAAAATGTGAAGATAACAGTTGAGTGTTGAATTAATTTGAATAGTGGGCTGTTGTATGACCAAGATGAAAGCTGTTGATTGCATAACTTTTAAAAAGTTATGACAGGCCTGGTTGAGGCAAAACGGTTATGCGGCAAACGGAACGCAGTTTGGTCAAAGAGACATCCGAATGAATTGGCACTATTCTTTCACACATCGTTTGTCTGCAGTAACATGTAGGCAAACTCCATTAGACAGAATTAAACATTTGTCCGGAACGGTATTATGTCGAAAATGGTTCGATCGAAAATAACATTTGGCGGAAAGCGGCAAACAGCCGAAAGGTTCATTCGGCCGAATTGGTAATTTGACCGAAAAAGTTGTTTGCCCTGACAGTTTTTTTTTGTTGAAAATGTCATTTAGCCGAAATGGTCGTTTGCTTTGAGCTTGAGCTTGAGCTTGATTGACTGCTCGTAGTTGCTACTCCATTATGACCAGATCAGCTGTTCTTGCACAGGGAACCAACAGATGTTTGCTTGGGACTAGCACACATCTTCAATGTACAAGTACTGGTGATCTCATTTGTTAGGTCATACTGGCGCCTGCCACGTCAGAATGCAAGTCAATGTCAAGTCAAGTCAATGATGATGCAATCACTCGCCCACTGCAAGCCGAATATACCTCTGCACTTGCCACGAGTTCATGCGGAATTTGTTGGAATTTCTGGGTTAGGTTGGAGAGGCAGAGGTCCGTCTTGGTTAACGAGCTGCCAATGTGATAGGTAGGAGAAGGTAACTGATGGAATTTCTAATTGGATGTAGGAAACGAGCTCTATAGTTCATTTCCAATTCTAGCAGATTACTGTTAGAATACTCAAGTTGAAGGTATAGGAATAGTAATGGAAACGGTATGGAAGTCCATTTCCAGTTCTAGCGATTGCTAGAACATGAGAAATAAAGAGAAAGATACAAAGTAGGGGAATGGAACGGACCTGGGATTGAACCCACGACCTCCTGCGTATGAGGCAGAAGCAGTAGCCATATGACTACCAAGCCCGCTATTTGGCTGAAAATTCCATTTGGCCGAAAAAGTCATTTGATCGAATAGATCGTTTAGCCGAAAATGCCATTTGGGAGAAATGGTCGTTTGACAGAAAGGCACATTTAGCCAGTCAAATGGCATTTTATATCAAATGACATATCCAGCTAAACGACTTTTTTTGACAAAATTTTCAATTCAGCCGAACGATACTTTCGAACGAATTTCGGCCAAATCACCCTTTCTGTCAATTGAGCAATTCAGCCAACTGTTTTAACGTAGGATTACGTCCAGGGGAAGATAGGAGGTCATTCTGTAGATTCAAATCTGAGACCGTCACGAAATTGTTTTTCAGCCAAAGGAACTGTTTGACCGAATGACATTTTTGGTAAAATAATTGTAGACTACACAGTTAAAATTATAATGTAATTTTCAATTCATTTTCATGCACATATTTGGAACATGAATATAAATTGAAAAATAAACACCACTGGATTGAAATTTTGCTCGTGTAAATTTACACTTCGCTTAAATTCTGCCATCTCGATGGTCATAGTTGAAAATTACTCGTCGTTGAAATTGTATGCTTTGCTTCTTGTTGCTTGCTCACGGATGTCAATTAAAATAATAAGAAACAATATAAAGGACTAATTTACTTCTAATGCTATATATTTCCACTCATTTCAATATATTATAAATCGTTTTTTCAAAATCTTTTTCGGAATCCACGTATCATTTCTGTTCAGCCTGCAAATGTTGCTTCGTCATGATGTGTGTGTCCATCGTCTAGAGGCAAACGAAATACAGTTAGATACGAATGTATATCTACTGAAAATGTTTCACTTACCTTATTTTGTTCAAGCCTCTGCAACAAAGGTTCTTTTTTATTTAATCTGGTCAATTTCATTCCAGAATTATTTAATAAGTAAACACCGCACGAACTTTTGGATTCAGTAAAGTTGTAACAAAACGGTAACAAGCACCGAACAACGAATGTAGCTATAAGGGTTGCCAAACAAAAATCTGGATGAAGATAAAAAATATTGATATCAATTCGTGTAAGTACAGAACAGTTTTGAATAGGCATGAATGCTACACCCAAAAATACAGTTTATAATTATAATATTTCAAATATTCTTCTCACATTTACTTCTACTATGAATGGAACTGAATGAATGAAGAAAAATATTTGTGATCTTAAAATCATGAGTTTTTTTTATGTTTGACAGTTTCTTGTAGTTTAACCACCGACAAACCGACGTGCCTTCCCATATACAGTTCTTCAAATTTCTTGGCAATTACTCTCCTTTCATTACCTAGCTCCATCTGTGTGATGGTTTTCACAACAACTCTCACAAGTGTGCGGTCAAACTTGGTCATGCACTCTTTAATTTATTGCATCAGCTCCCACATAATAATCAATATTAGATATTATAAATATCGAGAATTTTATGATAGGATTCGTTCGCCAAATGAAAAACATTCGACTTTCGAAAATGTGTGTAATGATCGTAAAGTCTTCAACGTCGATTTAAGCATCAAAAAAGATTTTTTATTACTTGATTATTTTTATCTACATCGCTGTGTAGATTGTTTGAAACGTGCATATATTGTTGACGTCGAACAGCTGGTGAATTGCGCGCATTTTGCTTTTTCTTCTTCTGGACTTTTTCTATCAAATGAACGTTAATGTTAGTAATGACAGAACGAGTTACTACACTCGGAGTAAAACGATTGTATTATTTTTTGCCAATTTTGGAATCAGAGAGGCCCGTCGGTTTGTCGGTGGTTTAACTACATGTCAGCTCAAAACCACAAATCATATTCTAGTATTTGCTTTTTCCTTTCTTTTTATTCAAAAATATGAAACTATGCAGTTAGTTTAAGACTTTGTAGTAACATTATTTTGGCTATCGAAATAAGGTATGATTATTCATGTCAACCCATAGAATTGCATATCGAAATAAAAAAAATAACTTGTTGATACACAATTGGATCGTATGCTCGAGAAAATGTATTTATTTATTTTACACGATTTCCGAGAAAACAAGAAAAAACAAACAACAAATTGGCACCGAATATTTTGATTCCTTCAATACAGATCAATATTTATAGCCAAAACTCAATTGTGCAATTGTAAACACGATGTACAATGGAGAATACTCCGAATAACATCACTCAAAAAATATGAGTTTAAATGATTTAAAAAAATAATCGTTTAGACAATCCCTTTTCGTGAATAAAAGGGAAGCTTTCATTTCATTCAAGTGAATTGAACAAAGATGTGTAGACGTTCAGCGACTTGTTCAATTCACTTGCTCTGTTTAAACGTAGCATAACCCCGATTATTAACAAATTATGAGAGAAACCCTCTCAAAAGAAGAATATGATCCATAGAAGAAGGTACTCAATGCTCTACAAAACTAAATAATGTATCAATTACATCATGAAATTTGAAATGTTGAAATCTCGAAGTAATTTTGACATCGAATTTGGATGTTAAAGTGCTTTATAAATGGATGGCACTGTAATCATCAACCCGTTAACTAAGATCCGTTTTAGGTGAAAAAATAACGAGTACATGTAGATATTTGTGTTGATAATTAAAATAAATACCTACCAAAATTGAGCAGTTTGTATTATATTGAGCTTTTGGCAACTATGAATCCGGAGAGGCTTTGTTTATCACTGTCAATGGTAGTTGATAATCGGACATGTAAATGTTTAGTCCTATTCGTGTAAAATCACGTTGCATTTAATTGATTGTTACATAAATATAGCCAGCGTAAAAATAATTGAAAAGCGGTGTAAATGTATGTCTTTATACATGTTTTTATCATGTGCATGATCTTTAACTTAATATTAAATTAGGAAATGCCTTTACATTCATGTATTGTGATGTCGTTTACATGACGTTTAAATTTCATAAGTTTTTGCTGTGTGGGATGAACCTCCGATCTGTTTTCACAGGGTTCTAATACAAATACTCCCCTTTCTGGAAATCATGCGGTCAAAATATTCTAAGGGTGAAATTTTAAGAAAATTAGGAATTAGGAATTTTAATAAATTTCAGTTAAAATTGCCCAATCAACTTCGTAAAACACGTGTTGTTTGAACCGCAGTTACTATATGCACCTTTACTATATAATAAGAGTATAAAAAGACATTTATTTGTAAATTTTTAGTAATATAAGTAGGCGACGGTAGCAAATTTCACTCTCAAATGATAGTTAGCATATCATTCACAAAGCAGGCGTCTTAATAGTTTTGAAAACTCCTTGGAAACGGTTGTTTTCATACTCACTTAAAATAAATCGCCGAATTCGGTAAAATTTTAGCGAAATAATCTCAACGGCAGAACTGTTCGGTAAATAATTTTACTGATTTTCGGTGATTTTGACAGTTGAACAATGGAAAAAATTACAAAAAATCTGTAAAATAATTACCGAACAGTTCTGCTGTTGAGAATTCGGTAAAATTTACCGAATACGGTGAATTGAGTTAAGTGTGTAGATTGACGTATCAAGTTCATTTTTCAATTTCTTGGTTGATGAACTTCAATTTAAGACCACGAGAAACCACGAAGGTGTTCATCGTATTCGTGATTGCTTTGGCACAGAATGTTCAAGAAAATTATGAGAATATTCACGAAATACGGGTTAATCATTTGAAACTCCATGAAAGTTATCAAAATATTGGCAGAAGTTATGGCGAATAGTGAATCTCATCCGTGTGCGTATTGTACCGTACATAAGAACTGTTTGAGAGACATGCTGAGGAATGGTTATCATCAGGAGGAAAAGATAAAAATGCGAAGAAATTCTTCAACTGTGTTCATCATCCAGTTCTCTGTGGTGAGGATAGTGCAGAAATTGTCAAGGATGTCCACCAGCATCGCTTCACTTGTTGTTGGGTTTGATGAATGGTTTATACGTTGCTGCACGTCATCCAAAATTGGCTGAAGTTTGGGCGGCAGCGAGTGCTTCGCGACAGACACAATTCGGATTCACCGGACGTCACTGTCGCTGCTTAATTGCAAACCGTATAATTCTGAAAAACGAAGGCCTGCTGTCCTACTATGGTATTTTGGGAAACTTGCAAGAAGTGTTGGATGCATGTTTTGACAATAATCTGTTCGAAGGACATCAAATTTCTAATGATAAGTCTTGTGACAGCTGGGAATCAGAAAATTTACATATCACACCAAAATTGCACATAATCTTGACATAATGAAGTTTCATAGGGGAAGAGGTGGTAAAATGAACAGTTGGCTATATTTATATTAAAACACTATTTAGGCGTATGTTCATCATGCACACGTTTTCCTCGAAATAAAATAAGGTGCCTGAGCTAATATTTTGGTTTTGAGACCGAACGAATAGCTATTACTATCCAAAATATCAAACGAGGCCGTAAAAATAGGGTCTGATGTAATTTTTAACAATTTTTCCGCAAGCTTTAATTCTTAACAAATTCATAATAACATTGATTCAAACCTGTTCTAACCACAGCGGCAAATAGGACAGCCTTCACAAAGATGTTGCAGGGGTAAATAGTAAAATTATTGGTTTGCATAGTTAGAGGAAGAGTTATTTATCACAAGGCACGTATGGGGGTAAAATGAACACTTGTATCAAACTTTCACAAATTTATGATAAAAGTTGTGCGATTGTGAAGCGGAAGTTCAAGAAACAAACCATATCAAATAACCAAGATAAAACTTTGAATATGTAAATTAAATTCAAAAATAATTGATATTTTAAAACTTTTTTCCTTCTTTTTATTTGATAAATAAAAGCTTTTCAAAAGTTGTACCAGATTTTTCAAAAGGGTCTCGTAATTTCAATTAGTTGTATGTACAGTGCCAAAGTAAAAAAAGAAAATTAAATGTTTCAAAAGGGTTTAAGAAGCGATGTTCATTTTACCACCAGGCAGTGTTCATTTTACCTGCACTATTTTTGTACATACGAAATTTCGATGTTAAAATAAAATAATATAAAATAATGTTTATTAGCGAAAAAAATTTTCAGTGCAATAAGAATATGAGTTAAATTGCTGAAACAAGCAAATTATCCTCGTTTTATGATTGAATTCAACGCAAGTCCTTAACGTGTTCATTTTACCACCTGTTCCCCTATTACTGAACATTGTAAAATTACAGGCGAAGGCTTGGCACGATCATCTGAACAAACAATCGAAGCCATTCACAGTGATTTCGCAGCAATTTGGAAAAACTACAAGGTGCAATAATTCATTTGAAATATAAAACCAAACTTTTGAATGCTTTAGTCGCGTATAATAGTAGCCATATTTAATGCATTTAACAAAATTGTAACCTTTCAAACATCATTGAATTTTGACAAAATAGATTAACAACTATCATTAAAGAATATACTGAAAAAAGAACACATTCGTTTAAATAAATTACTTTGAAATGCCCTGATAAATCCACCTAGCGTAAATGTTTCTTTATTGTATATTATAAGAATAGTATTTTGATTTTATAAATTTTAAGCCCATAAGCCCATAATAGAAAATAATAGGACAAGATTCCCTTTCGAATGCGAATTCTTTATTGTCAGAAAATCGGTTGAAGATAAGTGCCAAAAACAGCTTGACTTTTGCGCATATACACACATACAGACACACACACATTCATAACCTCAATTCTAGAAGCTGAGTCGAACTTTTTACAACTGGGCCTTCGGGCCTCCTTTAAAAAGTTTGTTTTTGCGGTGTAGATGTAGCCTTTATGTAAAGGGAAAAATAAATCCTAATTTACTCAAAGTTAACCGATAGAATATTTTGATCGCTCGATTTTCTGAAAGAGGAGAATTATTACTAGAATCCTGTGAAAACAGACCAGAGGTTCATCACAGTTCAATAATACTGTCATTCCTGGTATGCGTGCGAAGGGAATAAATGAGGAAACAAACTGAAGATGAATGCTAATTAAATGGAAATGAAAATAAAAATATGAAAGAGTGTTTATAAGCGTATTTTGCCATAACTTCTGATCCCATAAGTCCGATCTAGCCAATTTTCAATAGCAAACAATTGGACAGGTTTTCCTGTCGATAGGAACCTATTGCGAATAATTCGGACAATGCTAAGATAAAGAAAAATACACAAACTCGATTGTGGTAACTATCGAGGTATTATAGCACTCTTCGATACCGCGTACAAGGTATTCTGTCGAATTCGGTTTAGCAGACTGCACCAGTTGGTGGACATCTTTATCGGAAAACTTATTTACTATATGACAAATTCATAACACTTTAAGACTTTCAGACAGCGTACGACTCAGTGAAACAGAACGAACTGATGCACACAATGCTAGCAATGCTGTTCAAGCTAGAACACATAGCTTCCAACAAAGATGATCTGGCTGATTCGTGTAACGCTTGAAAGGTCCAAATCAAGCGTCAGATTGTTCGGCGAGACATACGATTTTTGCAAACATTTTCTACGTGTTTTTCGAGCATCGCATGCTGTAAAATAACTGTTCAAATTAATTTAATGCAACGCATATTTAACGTTTTAGCTCCCAGAAATTCGAAACGACACCTTGGCGTGAAACGTACAAATCAACATGATCTACAATCTCGATGAAATTGCAATCGGTGGCCTACCATATGGCCGTTATAAGCATTCCCATGTGATGTAATCAGCGTCAAAGCAATTAGGCATGTAAAGTTTGAAATAATTAGCATTTTTGGACTGTTTTATGAATATTAATTTATTCTGAAGTTATTTTTAGTTATAAGTTTCAACCGTCGACCAAAAATTCTTCCAACCAACTTAGAATGTTTCTGCTAAATAAATTCATAGGTAAAAATAGAAGTCCGACGATAATAACTAAACCAACCTGGTGCCCGCGTTGTCAGCGGAGCCTGATTCTGTGTGTTGGACTTGCCGAAAGTAGTCAGAGCTGATGAGCTGACGCCAAAGAGCACTATCAGAACCGCGAACAGTGTACTTATACTTCCACAGCGTGTCATTTTCTTCAAGGCACCCATTTTTGCTCACTTATTCCACTTCTTGAGGTATTTAGCGTTGAAGGCTTCAGAACGTCGAATAAATAGCCTTGATCCGTTCCCTGTTAACGAGAGGAAACACTAATTGGACGGCTGCAGTGGCACCAAAATTGCACACCTCAATGTGCGGTTCCCTCGACTGATTAACTCACTCCGACGGTAGTACGCGATGAAAGACCGATTTGACCGCGGTTTACTGCTCCTCAAAACCGCAAACCAAACTCGTCATGAAGCAATTAGTTGCTGGCAATACTAAGTAGCAGAAGTGCAAAATGTTTCCACGACCGAACGGCAACAGACGTTATTTTGAAATGAGCCGAGGTTTGCCGACACGACTAGCTACAAGTACCCCTCCGGAAAAGCGGAGAACGCCTAGTCCTTGTAGATCGTCGTCGTTGGTATGCTTCGCTCTGTTGGTGTGAATTTCGGAGCGTATTTCGGAGAATGATATCATAGAAAATATGCAATTAGAATAAGTTTGGGGGGATTTTTTCAAGAAAACGTTGTCTAACCAAAATACCGATTCCTCTGCTACACAGGACGTGGGCATAAATGAATCCTTCGGCACGCTACCATTAGGGCGCTGTAACTCACTGCAGATTAATGCAAAGTTTGCAAAATGTATGAATTTATTTTGTTTTTTTATTTATCAAATTCACTAGATTTATAAAATAGATTAAATTTGAAATATTGCATTATAGTTGTCAAAAATGTGGCAAAATAATAAATTTTCATATAACTGTCATGAAATTCAAAAATGTTTTCAACAAATTTTTGAGCACAAGAGCATAATTTTTGGGGAAAAAAATGTAGCTTAGCTACATAAATAAAATCATATTATCCATGGTATTCAAATATATTTAAATTTCTAATCTATTGCCGTACCCTACGATTAGCAGACCACCTCCAAAGATTGCGTGTTGGGAGCCATATTTCGCGCTCTTCGTTTTCAGCGAATGAACGAAGAAAGCCTCAGTCTGCTGCAAGCGGAATAAGCCATCCTTAGCTCGAGCAGCCGACGACGATGACGACGACAACTAGCTGATGGCTGCCGCCTTTCCTTGGGCGCAATATCGGTATGTTCGCGTGTTTGTGATTTACGTTTGGATTTTTGCTACTTGCACTCGCTTGGACGATTGGCTGAAACGGTGTTCCGTCGGGAATGATGTTCTTAAAATATAGAAACTCATGAAAGAGACTGTTTATGACAGCGGATTGTGTTGTGCTGTCAAACTTTACAATGACTGCAATTGAGAGATACAATTGACATTGGCTGTGTTTTCCGCATACTGGCGGCGGTAGTGCGTAAATTTCTGTCGTTAATGTTTTGCATCGACACGTGGCTCTCGAATAAGTAGAATGATTGTCTTTAGTCGTTCGTGATATTGCAGTCTCTTCTGTTGCATCCATTTTCAAAGCAACGTGTGATAGATTGATGATTTAAAACCAAGATTAAGTTTCCTTGCCTGGAGACAAAACAAAATTTCTTCAAGCGGATAAATTCAAATCATATGACTATACAATCTTATGCTGAGCAAGGAAGTGGGTGGGTTTTATAGTTCCTAAAAAAGAAATGACATCCAGAGTTAGAGATGTGACCTTCCTTAGATTAGTGGTCAGATTCATTTCATTTATTTAGTCTACATCTTAGTTGGGCGTTGGGCAAGCTGGTGGTTCATTTTTCGCCGCCACACACCGTCTGCACACCGCCAAAGATGGTCCTGAGCACCCGTCTCTCGAATACTCAGAATGCTCCTCCTCCTCGAGCATTGTCCATGTTTCATGTCCGTAGAGGACAACCGGTCTTATAAGCGTCTTATACATGACACATTTAGCGAGGTGGCGAATCTTTTTTGACCGCAGGTTCTTCTGGAGCCCGTAGTAGGCCCGACTTCCACAGATGATACGCATTCGTATTTCACGACTAACACTGTTATCAGCCGTTAGCAAGGATCCGAGGTAGACGAATTCCTTGACCACCTCGAAGGTATCCCCGTCTATCGTAACACTGCTTCCCAGGCGGGCCCTGACGCGCTCGGTTCCGCCCATAAGCATGTACTTTGTCTTAGACGTATTCACCACCAGTCCAACTTTTGTTGCTTCACGTTTCATGTGGGTGTACAGTTCTGCCACCTTTGCAAATGTTCGGCCAATAATGTCCATGTCATCCGCGAAGCAAATAAATTGACTGGATCTGTTGAAAATCGTACCACAGCTGTTACACCCGGCCCTTCTCATGACACCTTCTAGCGCAATGTTGAACAACAGGCACGAAAGTCCATCACCTTGTCTTAGTCCCCGGCATGATTCGAACGAACTGGAGTGTTCGCCCGCAATCTTCACACAGTTTTGCACACCATCCACCGTTGCTTTGATCAGTCTGGTAAGCTTCCCAGGGAAGCTGTTCTCGTCCATAATTTTCCATATCCCTACGAGGTCTATACTGTCGTATGCCGCCTTGAAATCAACGAACAGATGGTGCGTTGGGAGCTGGTATTCACGGCATTTTGAAGGATTTGCCGTACAATAAAGATCTGGTCCGTTGTCGAGAGGCCATCAACGAAGCCGGCTTGATAACTTTCCACAAACTCACTCACTAATGGTGACAGACGACGGAAGATGATGTGGGATATCACTTTGTAGGCGGCATTAGGGATGGTGATCGCTCGAAAGTTCTTACACACCAGTTTGTCGCCTTTCTTGTAGATGGGGCATATAACCCCTTCCTTCCACTTCTCCGGTGGCTGTTCAGTTTCCCAGATTCTGACTATCAATTTGTGCAGGCAAGTGGCCAGCTTTTCCGGGCCCATCTTGATGAGCTCAGCTCCGATACCATCCTTACCAGCTGCTTTATTGGTCTTTAGCTGTTGGATGGCATCCTTAACTTCCCTCAAGATGGGGGCTGGTTGGCTGGTCGTCCGCTGAACTGACGTAGTCATCTCCTCCGCTGCCTTGACTTTCACTGCCTGTACGTGCTACTTCCACCTTTCGATCACCACACGTTCGTCCGTCAAGATGCTCCCATCCTTACTTACTTGACACTTGATGGGCCACAGCTCTTCGATAAACCTACACCGAACGATATACGAATCAGCCGTATCAGTTTCGCCGGAAAACCATGTTCAAGCACAATTTGCCATAATTCATTCCGTTTCACTGAATCGTACGCCGCCTTGAAATCAATAAACAGATGATGTGTCTGCAAGTTGTACTCCCGGAATTTATCAAGGATTTGTCTCAGGGTAAACATTTGATCCGTCGTTGATCGGCCCTCACGAAAACCTGCTTGGTATTCGCCGACGAAGGACTCTTCAAGCGGTCTCAATATGTTGAACAGAATACGGGACATAATTTTGTACGCCGAATTAAGGAGGGTTATTCCTCGGTAATTGGTGCACTCCAGTCTGTGCCTTCTCTTAAAAAGAGGGAAAATGAGGCCGTCCAACCAGCTAGCAGGCATTTCCTCGTATTCCCATATTTTCGACATAATATGGTGCAGAACTTCATAAAGCTGCTTACTGCCATGTTGGGGAAGTTCAGCCGGGAGCTTTCTCTCCTGAAGCAGTATTTTCAAATACATTAGAAATTGGGCAATTAGCCCCAGCGGATCGAACACAGACATAAGTACACGCAGCATTTGTCGTTTTGTTGGTCGGTATTGGCCCTCCAGTAGCACTCGGCCGTATCGGTCCCACCCAACCTTGTAGGTAAAGGTGTCTACGTCGGTGCACCACCACATACCAAGCACCTTTTGCGTGGCTAATTCCGGTGAAAGATCGAGGTTCTTTTCTTCAGTGTTGTTCTCCTCTAAGGCCTCAGCGACGCGTTTGGAGTTGCTGATCCAATTACGAATTTCGAAGCCGCCAGCTGCGTGTACCTCCTTCACTTGTAATGCGAGTTCAACAGCTTCTTTCTCTGTTGCCACACTCACCAGCATGCCGTCAACGTAGTGCCGTTTCTGGATCACTTCATCCGCCGCTGGATAATCCCCCTTGAAGCGTTCGGCGTTTAGGTTTTTCACGAACTGGACGCTGCTAGGCGCCCATGGAGGAGGTCCCACGGAGAGGGTCCCATCTTCATCATACCAGAGGAACCTCTGGCACTGCTGGTCTTCCGGACGCATGAGTACTTGCAGGAACATTTCGCGCACATCTCCAGTTAGAGCGACCCGGTCTTCACGGAATTGTACCAGTATGGTAAACAGCTCGCTGAGTTGATCCGGTCCTTTGAGTAGCGCGGAGTTAAGGGATATTCCGTGGGCTACTGCAGCGGCATCCCACACCATTCGGATCTTGCCTGGCTTATTGGCGTTCGTTACCGGTAATATAGGTAGATCCCACGTCCGGAGGAAGTTTTGGGAACGTTCTTCATCGATGAGCTTCCTCGCATAAACCATTTCGACGAAATCGATGATCTTCTTGTTGAGGGCGTCTGCTAGTTGGAAGTCTTTATCCATTCTCTTCTTGAGGCACTGCAGTCGCCGGAGGGCCATCGGAAAACTGTCCGGCAGCCGAACATTGTCGTAGCGCCACAACAAGCCAGTTTCGTAGCGATTTCCCTTCAGCACTGTGCGACCTTCGAGCAGATTCTGCGCTCGCTCTTCTTCTGCTGAGACGAGACGTTTCTTCGGCTGAACAACTCCCAGGCTGTCTACTGCGAAGTATTCCTTCATCATTTTATGTAGATCCTCGTCCGAAGACAAGCCGCAGGCGCAGATGTAAAACACAGAGTGTACCAAATTGGTGGCATTGTCGTGATTCCCTCCACCACAAATTGTCCAGTCTAGCCGGGTTTTAACTTCCGATGAGAATTCTAGGCCGGACATCTTGGTAGGAGGTGATCGGAAGACTTTTGAGATGTTCATATAGCTCAGACAACTCTTCGACATTGAGAGACTGAGTCGGAAGAAGTAATTCAGCAACTGTGCGCACTCCTTGCATGGTGTACATCTTGGAGTCGTGTTTTGACCCTATCTCAAGCTTGACACACTTTGAGTCATCCTCTCGACGCTTCGCCCCTCCAGTCCAAAGCAAGCATAGCGAGGCCGCATCTCCCTCAAGCTGCAGCTCATCCGCAAGTTCCTTGTCGAGCAAGGAAAGCTCGGACCCGTCATCCAGGAAGGCGAATGTTTCGATTGATCGGTGCTTCCCGCGCAGCACTACGGGTAGGTAGCGGAACAACACCTGACTAGTGGTGATCCGATGAGCATGGCTCGTGCTCGCCAGAGTTTGGTGCTGATATGGGTTCTTGACGCTGGTTCGGCGATAATTTGCTTGTGTCAGTCGAAGAAGTATTCAACGGCGATGATGTGTTCTTCAGCTCGTTGTGCAGCAACTCGTGATACTTCAACTCGCAGCCATTCTTCCCACACAACTTGGCTTGGCATCTACCCTTATGTTGGCGTAGACACCGGCGACAGAGACCTAGATCTCGAACCGTCGCCCAGCGAGAATCGCGAGAGAACTCCAGGAAACGTTTGCATTTGGTGATAGATTTGCAGCTTCCTTTGCAAACTAGGCAGCTATCGGCTGCAGTTTTCGCGTTGGATAGCGCTACGAAGCGATGACCTTTCGTTACTTCCTTGGTGTGAGCACTGACGAAGGAGTTGCTCTTCTTGGCTGTGCGTGAGTCGTTACGCAGAGTTTTGGATTCGGGTGTGATGTTCAGAATAGTAACAGTGCTAGCAGCTTCTGCTAGAGCGTAGAGCCAGCTGCTGAAAGACTATAAATTGACCGTAGGCAGCGATAATCGGTACTGCGCCCAATTTAACTTGATCGATGGTGGAAGCTTGTTGACGAGTTGGTGAAGGAAGGTCATATTGTAGAAGTATTCTTCCAATCCACATGCGTCGACGGTTGCGGTTGCGGGTCATGTGCTCGACCCTTCAAGCTTCGCTGCAAGCGGACGATATTTTCCTCTTTGGTGAATCCACACAGAGGCCACTCTTCTCGATTTCCAGAAAAGATTGGAAGATCCTTTGAAATAGCTTGTCGGGCGGCCAACTGCTGGCGAGAGATCGGATACGGTTCAGCTACTTTCTCTTGATCTTGGTTGTAGAATTGGTGGCTTTGCAACCTAGATCAATGAGGATGATTTTGCTGATGAACCGAATGCCGGTTCGAGACTGGGACAAATCGTTGATACTCTGGAACCGGTGGGTTACGTGAGAACCGATGCAACGGATCTACTTCCGAGCTGTGGACGATGGTAGGTGCAGCCACTCTACCTGAATAAGGCAACTGTGCCATGGAAACCCGTCGCGAAGGTTCAACCCTTGGGATCGGTTGATACTGTTCCAGTAATGGAGCTTGACATGTTGTGCCGAGAGCTAATTGTTGCATTCCGGCGCTCAATGCCGGTGGATCTACGTCGTAGTTCAGCATGGACTCCGGTGCTGGGAATGGATCAGGGGGGTTGGGCTCTGGTAGCGATGAGCGAGTACTACCAATCCGTGTAACTGCTGGATTCCATAGTTGCATTTTACCAGCGTGCATGGTCGGTTCGACCTGGCTCTCAATATTAGAGGCGATAGGCACACCGCGGGCCGCGTTCGTAGATACGATCCAGTTCTGCGTTCTGCTCATTGATCCATTCTTAGAACAGCCGTTTTCACTCATAGCTTGATCCAACAGTTGATATTTCTGCTCCAGGAATGCCCTTTCCTTTTTAGCTTCCTCCGCTGCGATTGCTCGTTGTCGCTCTGCTTCACACCGCTCGACATCCCGCATGTCCTCCAGCATTTGAAGCTTTAGCTTAGCGAGAGCTTGTGAAGAACGACTTGAAGACACCGATGAGGCCTTGGTTCCGTTTCGAGACGGAGACACAATCCACTGCAGCGAAGTCACGAACGGTGCTTGATCTGCTCCCTTGGGTTGGTTTGACTCGTTGGCGGCAAGTGATAAACCTAGTTGACTACCTGTTATCTGTTGTCTTACCTGTTAATTGTTATGTCACGCGAGAACGTCTCTGATACCGTACGGTCTGTTTGTTGCTTCCTCTATAACGCTGAATTTAACGTGTTGAAGACGTTTAAAAACTAGACAATCTGTGTTAAAGTCAAGTCCATTGAACGTTTTGTTAAAAAGTGTCATCATTAATTGATTATTTCACGTTTGTGCCCGTTAATTTCACAAAATATTCGTTTCTGAACAGCTGTCGCGTCGACCATTGCTTAATAAAACCATGACAATGCATTGTGAGAAATGCTCTCTCGCTATCACCGAGACTGATCTCCATACGGTGTGTGAAGGGATGTGTGCTAAGAAGTTCCACGCTGACTGTGTTGGAGTAACAGAAACTGATCTGTATGCTTTATCAACAAATATAATTTTGATGTGCAACACCTGCATGGATATGTTCTGCAAGATCAGGGAGCGAAGGAAATCGGATGCTGCCACTATAACCGAACCAATGGATGTCGCTACAAACACCGAACCATACCGCTCATTGGAAAGCGAAATTGATCAACTGAAACGTACCGTCGCTCATGTGGTCCAAACGCTTGCTGACATTGTTGAGAAACCAGCTACCGCCGCTTAGTGTTTGCATTCCACACCCATGTCTACCTATAGCCATCATGAATGTTCTAATGCAGCGGTTCTCAACATTTTTCGTGAGAGGTACCATTTCGAACTTTTGCATGATTTGAGGTACCCCCTCTCGAAAGCAGGCTTCCAATCCTCCTGGAAACATAATTCCGAGCCCTTTGAAGGGAAGCTCCTTTAAGCTTTTGAGTCCATTTAGAGTAGGCTTCCGCGCCTCTTTATTAGAAGCTTCTGAGCCTCTTGAAGGCGACTTTCGAGCCACTTAAAAGGAAGCTTTCGTTGCATCTTGAAAGAACGCTTCTGAGCCTCTTGATAGTATGCTTCCAAGCGTATTAAAAGAAGAATTCTGAGCTTCTTGAAGGCAGAAGCTTCCGGAAACCTCTTGAAAGGAGGCTGCCGAGCCTCTTGAAAGAAGGCTTCGAACTACTTGAAAGGAGGCTTCCGAACCTCTTGAAAAGAGGCTTCCGAACCTCTTGAAAAGAGACTTCCGAGCCTCTCGGAAGGAGCCTTCTCTTGGATTCTCTTGGAAAAAGGCTTCAGAGCATCTTGAAAGGAGGCTTTTGAGCCTCTTGCAAGAAGGCTTCCGAGCATCTTGAAAGGAGGTTTTTGAGTCTCTAAAAAAGAGGCTTTTGAGCCTCTAGAAAAGAAGGCTTTTGAACTTCTTGAAAGGAGGCTTCCAAGCATCTTGAAAGAAGGCTTCCGAACCACTTGAAAGTAGGCTTCCGAACCTTTTGAAAAGAGGCTTCCGAGCCTCTCGGAAGGAGCCTTCCGATTCTCTTGGAAAAAGGCTTCAGAGCCTCTTGAAAGGAGGCTTTTGAGACTCTTGAAAGAAGGCTTCCGAGCATCTTGAACATAGGGTTTTTAGTCTCTAGAAAAGGAGGCTTTTGAGCCTCTAGAAAAAAGGCTTTTGAACTTCTTGAAAGGGGACTTCCGAGCCTCTTGAAAGAAGGCTTCCGAGCTTCTTAGAAGGAGGCTTTAGAGCCTCTTGAAAGGATCTATCCAAGCCTCTTGGAAAGAGGCTTCGGGGCCTCTTGAAATGAGGCTTTTGAGCCTCTAGAAAGGCTCTTGAAAGGAGGCTTCCGAGCCCCTTGAGAGGAGGCTTCCGAGCCTCTTGAGAAGAGGCTTCCGAGCCTCTTGAGAGGAGGCTTCCGAGCCTCTTGAGAGGAGACTTCCGAGCCTCTTGAGAGGAGACTTCCGAGCCTCTTGAGAGGAGACTTCCGAGCCTCTTGAGAGGAGGCTTGAGGCCTCTTGAGAGGAGGCTTGAGGCCTCTTGAGAGGAGGCTTCTGAGCCTCTTGAGAGGAGGCTTCCAGGCCTCTTGAGAGGAGGCCTGAGCCTCTTGAGAGGAGGCCTGAGCCTCTTGAGAGGAGGCTTCCTGAGGCCTCTTGAGAGGAGGCCTGAGCCTCTTGAGAGGAGGCTTCCAGAGCCTCTTGAGAGGAGGCCTGAGCCTCTTGAGAGGAGGCTTCTGAGCCTCTTGAGAGGAGGCCTGAGCCTCTTGAGAGGAGGCCTGAGCCTCTTGAGAGGAGGCCTGAGCCTCTTGAGAGGAGGCTTCTGAGCCTCTTGAGAGGAGGCTCTGAGGCTCTTGAGAGGAGGCTTCGAGCCTCTTGAGAGGAGGCCTGAGCCTCTTGAGAGGAGGCTTCTGAGCCTCTTGAGAGGAGGCTTGAGGCCTCTTGAGAGGAGGCTTTAGCCTCTTGAGAGGAGGCTTCTGAGCCTCTTGAGAGGAGGCTTGAGGCCTCTTGAGAGGAGGCTCTGAGCCTCTTGAGAGGAGGCTTCCGAGCCTCTTGAGAGGAGGCCTGAGCCTCTTGAGAGGAGGCCTGAGCCTCTTGAGAGGAGGCTTCCTGAGCCTCTTGAGAGGAGGCCTGAGCCTCTTGAGAGGAGGCTTCTGAGCCTCTTGAGAGGAGGCTTCTGAGCCTCTTGAGAGGAGGCCTGAGCCTCTTGAGAGGAGGCTTCCTGAGGCCTCTTGAGAGAAGGCTTGAGACTCTTGAGAGAAGGCTTGAGACTCTTGAGAGAAGGCTTGAGACTCTTGAGAGAAGGCTTCCTGAGCCTCTTGAGAGAAGGCTTCCGAGCCTCTTGAGAGGAGGCTTCTGAGGCCTCTTGAGAGGAGGCCTGAGGCCTCTTGAGAGGAGGCCTGAGCCTCTTGAGAGGAGGCTTCTGAGCCTCTTGAGAGGAGGCTTCTGAGCCTCTTGAGAGGAGGCTTGAGCCTCTTGAGAGGAGGCTTCTGAGCCTCTTGAGAGGAGGCCTGAGCCTCTTGAGAGGAGGCTTCCAAGCCTCTTGAGAGGAGGCTTCAAGCCTCTTGAGAGGAGGCTTCCAAGCCTCTTGAGAGGAGGCTTCCGAGCATCTTGAGAGGAGGCTTCCAAGCCTCTTGAGAGGAGGCTTCCAAGCCTCTTGAGAGGAGGCTTCCAAGCCTCTTGAGAGGAGGCTTCTGAGCCTCTTGAGAGGAGGCCTGAGGCCTCTTGAGGAGGAGGCCTGAGGCCTCTTGAGAGGAGGCTTCCTGAGGCCCTCTTGAGAGGAGGAGGCCTGAGCCTCTTGAGAGGAGGCTTCCTGAGCCTCTTGAGAGGAGGCCTGAGGCCTCTTGAGAGAGGAGGCTTCCTGAGCCCTCTTGAGAGGAGGCTTCCGAGCCTCTTGAGAGGAGGCTTCCGAGCCTCTTAACAGGAGGCTTCCAAGCCTCTTAACAGGAGGCCTCCAAGCCTCTTAACAGGAGGCTTCCAAGCCTCTTGAGAGGAGGCTTCCAAGCCTCTTGAGAGGAGGCTTTCAAGCCTCTTGAGAGGAGGCTTCCAAGCCTCTTGAGAGGAGGCTTCCAAGCCTCTTGAGAGGAGGCTTCCAAGCCTCTTGAGAGGAGGCTTCCAAGCCTCTTGAGAGGAGGCTTCCAAGCCTCTTGAGAGGAGGCTTCCAAGCCTCTTGAGAGGAGGCTTCCAAGCCTCTTAAGAGGAGGCTTCCAAGCCTCTTGAGAGGAAGCTTTCGAGCCTCTTGAGAGGAGGCTTCCGAGCCTCTTGAGAGGAGGCCTGAGGCCTCTTGAGAGGAGGCTTGCGAGCCTCTTGAGAGGAGGGTTTCCAGCCTCTTGAGAGGAGGCCTGAGCCTTGAGAGGAGGCTTCCTGAGCCTCTTGAGAGGAGGCCTGAGCCTCTTGAGAGGAGGCCTGAGCCTCTTGAGAGAAGGCTTCTGAGCCTCTTGAGAGGAGGCCTGAGGCCTCTTGAGAGAAGGCTTCCTGAGCCTCTTGAGAGGAGGCCTGAGCCTCTTGAGAGGAGGCCTGAGCCTCTTGAGAGGAGGCCTGAGCCTCTTGAGAGGAGGCTTCCGAGCCTCTTGGAGAGGAGGCTTGAGCCTCTTGAGAGGAGGCTTCCTGAGCCTCTTGAGAGGAGGCTTCCGAGCCTCTTGAGAGGAGGCTTCCGAGCCTCTTGAGAGGAGGCTTCCAAGCCTCTCGAGAGGAGGCTTCCAAGCCTCTTGGAGAGGAGGCTCAAGCCTCTTGAGAGGAGGCTTCCAAGCCTCTTTGAGAGGAGGCTTCCGAGCCTCTTGAGAGGAGGCTTCCAAGCCTCTTGAGAGGAGGCTTCCAAGCCTCTTGAGAGGAGGCTTCCAAGCCTCTTGAGAGGAGGCTTCAAGCCTCTTGAGAGGAGGCCTGAGCCTCTTGAGAGGAGGCCTGAGCCTCTTGAGAGGAGGCCTGAGCCTCTTGAGAGGAGGCTTCCGAGCCTCTTGGAGAGGAGGCTTGAGCCTCTTGAGAGGAGGCTTCCAGGCCTCTTGAGGAGGAGGCTTCTGAGCCTCTTGAGAGGAGGCTTCCAGGAGCCTCTTGAGAGGAGGCTTCCTGAGGCCTCTTGAGAGGAGGCTTCCGAGGCCTCTTGAGAGGAGGCTTCTGAGCCTCTTGAGAGGAGGCTTGAGGCCTCTTGAGAGGAGGCTTCCTGAGCCTCTTGAGAGGAGGCTTCAGCCTCTTGAGAGGAGGCTTCCTGAGCCTCTTGGAGAGGAGGCTTCCTGAGCCTCTGAGAGGAGGCCTGAGCCTCTTGGAGAGGAGGCTTCTGAGCCTCTTGAGAGGAGGCCTGAGCCTCTTGAGAGAGGAGGCCTGAGCCTCTTGAGAGGAGGCTTCTGAGCCTCTTGAGAGGAGGCCTGAGCCTCTTGGAGAGGAGGCCTGAGCCTCTTGAGAGGAGGCTTGAGGCCTCTTGGAGAGGAGGCTTCTGAGCCTCTTGAGGAGGAGGCTCCGAGCCTCTTGAGAGGAGGCTTCTGAGCCTCTTGAGAGGAGGCTTCCGAGCCTCTTGAGAGAAGGCTTCCTGAGCCTCTTGAGAGGAGGCTTCCTGAGCCTCTTGAGAGAAGGCTTCTGAGGCCTCTTGAGAGGAGGCTTGAGCCTCTTGGAGAGGAGGCTTCTGAGCCTCTTGAGAGGAGGCTGAGGCCTCTTGAGAGGAGGCTTGAGCCTCTTGAGAGGAGGCTTCTGAGCCTCTTGAGAGGAGGCTTCTGAGCCTCTTGAGAGGAGGCTTCCTGAGCCTCTTGAGAGGAGGCTTCGAGCCTCTTGAGAGGAGGCTTCAAGCCTCTTGAGAGGAGGCTTCAAGCCTCTTGAGAGGAGGCTTCCAAGCCTCTTGAGAGGAGGCTTCCAAGCCTCTTGAGAGGAGGCTTCCAAGCCTCTTGAGAGGAGGCTTCCAAGCCTCTTGGAGAGGAGGCCTGAGCCTCTTGAGAGGAGGCTTCCTGAGCCTCTTGAGAGGAGGCTTCCGAGCCTCTTGAGAGGAGGCTTCCTGAGCCTCTTGAGAGGAGGCCTGAGCCTCTTGAGAGGAGGCTTCTGAGCCTCTCTTGAGAGGAGGCCTGAGCCTCTTGAGAGGAGGCTTCTGAGCCTCTTGAGAGGAGGCTTCTGAGCCTCTTGAGAGGAGGCCTGAGCCTCTTGAGAGGAGGCCTGAGCCTCTTAAGAGGAGGCTTCCAAGCCTCTTAAGAGGAGGCCTCAAGCCTCTTAAGAAGAGGCTTCCAAGCCTTTTGAGAGGAGGCTTCCAAGCCTTTTGAGAGGAGGCTTCCAAGCCTCTTGAGAGGGGGCTTCCAAGCCTCTTGAGAGGAGGCTTCCAAGCCTCTTGAGAGAAGGCTTCCAAGCCTCTTGAGAGGAGGCTTCCAAGCCTCTTGAGAGGAGGCTTAAAAGCCTCTTGAGAGGAGGCTTCAAGCCTTTTGAGAGGAGGCTTCCAAGCCTCTTAAATGGAGGCTTCCAAGCCTCTTGAGAGGAGGCTTCCAAGCCTCTTGAGAGGAGGCTTCCAAGCCTCTTGAGAGGAGGCCTGAGCCTCTTGAGAGGAGGCTTGCAGAGCCTCTTGAGAGGAGGCTTCTGAGCCTCTTGAGAGGAGGCCTGAGGCCTCTTGAGAGGAGGCCTGAGCCTCTTGAGAGGAGGCCTGAGCCTCTTGAGAGGAGGCTTCTGAGCCTCTTGAGAGAAGGCCTGAGCCTCTTGAGA
Organism: Armigeres subalbatus; assembly: GCF_024139115.2. NCBI lineage: Eukaryota > Metazoa > Arthropoda > Insecta > Diptera > Culicidae > Armigeres > Armigeres subalbatus. The sequence continues at coordinate 1,135,227 of NW_026943741.1, forward strand.
GGAGGCCTGAGCCTCTTGAGAGAAGGCTCTGAGGCCTCTTGAGAGGAGGCCTGAGCCTCTTGAGAGGAGGCCTGAGCCTCTTGAGAGGAGGCTTCTGAGCCTCTTGAGAGGAGGCCTGAGCCTCTTGAGAGGAGGCCTGAGCCTCTTGAGAGGAGGCTTCTGAGTCTCTTGAGAGGAGGCTTCTGAGTCTCTTGAGAGGATGCTTCTGAGTCTCTTGAGAGGAGGCTTCCAAGCCTCTTGAGAGGAGGCTTCCAAGCCTCTTGAGAGGAGGCTTCCAAGCCTCTTGAGAGGAGGCTTCCAAGCCTCTTGAGAGGAGACTTCCAAGCCTTTTGGAGGCAGGCTTCCAAGCCTCTTGGAAGAAGGCTTTCAAGCTTCTTGGAAGAAGGCTTCCAAGCCTCTTGGAAGAAGGTTTCCAAGCCTCTTGGGAGAAGGCTTCTGAGCCTCTTGAGAGGAGGCCTGAGCCTCTTGAGAGGAGGCCTGAGGCCTCTTGAGAGGAGGCCTGAGCCTCTTGAGAGGAGGCCTGAGCCTCTTGAGAGGAGGCCTGAGGCCTCTTGAGGAGGAGGCTTCCTGAGCCTCTTGAGAGGAGGCCTGAGCCTCTTGAGGAGGAGGCCTGAGCCTCTTGAGAGGAGGCCTGAGCCTCTTAAGAGGAGGCTTCCAAGCCTCTTAAGAGGAGGCCTCCAAGCCTCTTAAGAAGAGGCTTCCAAGCCTCTTGAGAGGAGACTTCCAAACCTCTTGAGGAGGAGGCTTCCGAGCCTCTTGAGAGGAGGCTTCCGAGCCTCTTGAGAGGAGGCTTGCGAGCCTCTTGAGAGGAGGCTTCCAAGCCTCTTGAGAGGAGGCTTCCAAGCCTCTTGAGAGGAGGCTTCCAAGCCTCTTGAGAGGAGGCTTCCAAGCCTCTTGAGAGGAGGCTTCCAAGCCTCTTAAGAGGAGGCTTCCAAGCCTCTTGAGAGGAGGCTTCCAAGCCTCTTGAGAGGAGGCTTCCAGCCTCTTGAGAGGAGGCCTGAGCCTCTTGAGGAGGAGGCTTGCGAGCCTCTTGAGAGGAGGCCTGAGCCTCTTGAGAGGAGGCTTGCAGGAGCCTCTTGAGAGGAGGCTTCTGAGCCTCTTGAGAGGAGGCCTGAGCCTCTTGAGAGGAGGCTTCTGAGCCTCTTGAGAGGAGGCTTCCAAGCCTCTTGAGAGGAGGCCTGAGGCCTCTTGAGAGGAGGCTTGAGCCTCTTGGAGAGGAGGCTTCTGAGCCTCTTGAGAGGAGGCTTCTGAGCCTCTTGAGAGGAGGCTTCTGAGCCTCTTGAGAGGAGGCCTGAGCCTCTTGAGAGGAGGCTTCTGAGCCTCTTGAGAGGAGGCCTGAGCCTCTTGAGAGGAGGCTTCTGAGCCTCTTGAGAGGAGGCTTCTGAGGCCTCTTGAGAGGAGGCTTCGAGGCCTCTTGAGAGGAGGCCTGAGCCTCTTGAGAGGAGGCCTGAGCCTCTTGAGAGGAGGCTTCTGAGCCTCTTGAGAGGAGGCTTGAGGCCTCTTGAGAGGAGGCTTCCGAGCCTCTTGAGAGGAGGCTTCCAGCCTGCTGGTTGTGGAAGGCAGGATTCAATTTGGATTTATTGATCGCATTACAGATTATGTACAATATAAATTTTTGAAAAGAAAATACACAATTATCAAAACTTTATCAATAAGTTTCGATTGAAATTGTAATTTGTCCGCCATTACGCATTTTTGTCCAAGGTACCCCTAGGGCCAGCAAAGGTACCCCAGGAGTACATGTACCCCAGGTTTAGAACCGCTGTTCTAATGAGATAGCTTGCTCATCACAATGTGCCGAGAAGGAAAGTGAAACGTTCTCGCTGTACTTATCTAACATCGATACTTGCGCTACTGAAAACGATGTACGGCTAATGGTATCCCGTTGCCTTGGCACTTCAATGACGACTTTTCATAATGTGGTTAAGCTTGTGCCGAAATGGAAGAATTTAGGGTCACTCCTGACGGAATCCAAATTTAAAAGTGCTCGCGTTTTCGGGGGCACACCACTCGATGCGGAAGCAAGGCACAACTGTCATTTTTATTATTTCACGCATGCTGCGACGCAGCAAAGCTAAATCAACAAAAATGACAGTTGTGCGCCTGCATATATGCTTAATGCAATGCGCTCAATGATCTCTCTAAACAGGACCCAATCTGTTGGTGAAAATGATTATGTGGTTCATGCGTTAAGCTTAATCCGAAATAGGAAACGGTAAATCTAAAAAACAATTAAAAACAAAACAGATTAAGTAGAAACATTACCCAATTACAGAAGCCTCACGTCATCTTAACTACATAGAAACAGAAAAGTTGAACTAAAAGAGAAACACTAAACGTAAGATACTATTATATATTTAAAATAACCTTTTTTGCTGAACTCATTTGCTGTACTACATTACAGGAAATTTTCAATACATCCACTGTATTCAAAAATTCGGAACTCTCTTCTTTTCTGACTGGCATCCACCAACAGGTAGATTTGGCCAAATAGCTTTTAGCCGAATGAGTTTCGGCCAAACGATCCTTCAGCATGTTTATGAAGGTAGATAATAAGTGGTATAATGTGTAACAAATCCACTTAAGATACGTGTTTAAAGTTGTTTACGTTTATCGCCATGATCGTTTCGCTATACTGGATATTACAAGAAATGATAACATTTAGTAAAAAAAATATAGTGTTTTATATAGCTTTTATAAATCAAAATATGAGCGTATGGTATGGCTCTCCAAAGACTTCGGCATTACATAATAACATTACATGATCTTTTGCCTAGATGATCTATAATAAAACAATAAGTACGTAAGAATAAAACTATATTGCTTTTTCGAAGTAAAGAGGTGGGGTTTAAGTTTCCTAAGGGATCAAGTCAACCCACCTTCCCCACGGCAGTTATTTTAATTCTTCTTTTTTGCTATGTTCATTGACCTTTTACCGCATCCACTATGACGTGCAGAATAAGTGGGTTCTCTCTACCATGTAGATGTAGATGCATATTGTAGAAAATGTAACTTATTTCGGAAACTTCATGTCAGTTTTGAACTCAATGTCACCTTTCTACTCACTAATATTCCATTTCATATTTATTTTTGTAGTAGATAAATAACAGATTATTTGTTTTATAACCTTTTTATTTGCTTCTGAAATATGCTTCAGTAATTCCATAAACTAACGCAGCCTTACGAGCACGGCATTATCTGAAATTTCCTAATAACAAAAGGCCATCTAGTTGAATTCCAAATTCAACTAGTATCCTGCGCTAAAATTAGCAATCCTCAGGCAAATTTTATATGCAAAGCAGATAAGAATGGTCACTAAGCTTACAGCTTAGAAATTGTCCATTACAGTTACCGTCTGGCCACGGTCCTCGGCAAGTCCGTTTATTTTGGCATTATTCTACTCAAGAGTCGACCGACCGCAACCATTTCTTACCGACCCATTACACCTCAGCGAACAGACGTTCGCTTTCGTCCGAGGTGAAGTTTAGTTTTGATTGACTCCAACACCGCATGATTTTGACTGCAAATGAGGTAAAACAACACAGTCTTTTTTATACCCTTTTTAGCTTGATTCATTGTAGCACACTAGTTAATCGCTAATATTTGAAAATTATGTTTCGATTGAAAAGGGCGATTTGTAGTTTTAGGAGAATCGTCAGATTTGTAATTTTTCAATTTTTCAAGAATTATATCATAAGGGCAGGCCAGCATTGGAAAAAAAAAAATATTTTTTTCGAAAAATTTCCAAAGAAAATTTTGCTCAACCTTCAATGTCTGTCACCTGTGCTTCTACTATCCAGTGCCTATGAATCGAATGCCTAGTCTGTGTGTTGCGGTGCTGGTGCCGATGACGACGATGATGAGGCACTAAGAACTCACCGAGCGTGCAAACCGTCCAAATACACTAGTTGCGTGCAGAGAGGGCATAAATAGATGACCCCTTAAGATCTGCGCACCGCACCACAACCTTCCACCTTGCGGACGGATCCAAACAAACTATACGTCCATTCGTTACTTTCCTTTTTCGGGGTTAGAGATACGTGAATAAGGATACGTGCGAGGATAGCACTATTTAGCTTTCCACGTTTCACCTGGTTGTGTTTAATTCTGGGCTTCGTTTATTACACCTTCTACATATATAGTTCCTCCGAAGTCGCCAATTCACACTGTTCTCTTACTGTTGAAAACAGAACTGGCGAAAAAGGTGCCGTTGTCTGATTTCTTGAAAGGTGATGGCAAAGTGATGATAAAGTCTCTGATTTCCTCGCTCTTTTTGATGCCACCCTTCGGGTGTAGTAGCGGCAAATGAGTGTGACGTCGACGTGCCTAATTTGGTTATAATACGGCGACTTGCATGATGTCGTCTATCATTGGTGAATATAGACAATGTAAAACGTAGAAGGTCGCGATGGACGGAACGTGTCTGAAGGGATCATCAATATCATGGATTTAGTAAATAAAAGCATAAACTTATAATTAGTTGTGTGGAAGAATTTCTTATGTCCATGAACTCTACTTTGAAGATGGTTTCTCCAGAAATTAAATTTATTTACATCGTTTGGTCACTTAAAACATATTCGAATATACTGTTAAATAGCTAAAATATGACAAATCATTGAATGTTATGCCTTTTGGCTTCAAGTTGCATTAATTCAGTTTCTTAATATATTAAAGATAATGCAATGCTATTAATATTTACCCATACAGAGTAAACTAATTGATGCTTTCCATGGAAGGCAAAAGCAAACATCATATGAATCTTACAAATAAGAAAATAAATTGTTTCTTCACTGAAGACGGCATAGAATAGCACAAAATTACGTTTGTCGTAGTTTTAATGGACCTCGACAATTTAAATTTACCAAACTGCCTTAAATCGTTGAAACTTTGAAGCACTTTGTACTTTTGCGGCGTTTTGGTTTCGATTATGGAAAGCCCCATGGAATGTTTGTAGGGTTAAGGCAGAAATTTTCGTCTTTTCGTCATAATCTTGAAAACCAATAAAAGAGACACCCAAACTCATCCGTCCCAAATCGTAAGCTTAGAAGAAACGTTCTGCTATAGTGGAGTTCTAGCAAAAGGACGTTGTTTTCGTTGGTTTTAGCCCCCATAACGATGGACGGAAATGCCTGCCGTGTCCTGAGGCTCTTTTGTTTGACCGACTGTTTGCATGGTTTGGTCGTTTCGAGTCGAGATGTGCAATGCCACCCCTGGATTTTTGGAATATAACTACGATGCATAGTGTTGACAAAACCCTGAAATATAAGTTTGTCAGTAGCCTGTGTAGTGTCCATAACTGAAGGAAGCTCCGTAATATTACACACCACGGTCTCCGTCTCGAACACATCCCCGGAAGTCGGAGACGAGCCAGCCTAGGGCTAAAAGTCTCCTTAACAGGGTTCGTAATGCTCACTCAATCTCAGGAGCACAGGATGCTTCCTCACCAAAATTTTCGGGGAGAAATCGCTTTGAAAGAAAAACAGCCTGGAGAGTGATAACCATTTTTCGCTCACTTCGATTGCCTCCAAACGTTGGTTTGTTCTTTTTCTTTCATATTCAAGTCTTTTCGTGGCACCATAAATGCAAATGGTAGTAGCTTATGTGGACCAAATAACTTAACGCTTTCATACAGATAACTTGGTGATGTGGCTAGAGTAAGCGCATCCCCACAGCTATTATTGTTACTATTCTGGGTTCGAATCACGGTGCGGCCATACAATTTTGTAATTGTTCTGCGATAATTCTCGCGAAAAGTGAGTGAGAGGGTAAAAGTGATGAAACGAAAAATGATTTTCATCTAATAGGCAAGATTTTCGTTTATCTTCCCAGGCTAATTCTGGAGAAAGATTGATGGGTGAAATATGATCCTCAACATAAGCAAAGAAAAAAGAATCTCCCCTCGGCTCGAAAAACGCTTGCTTTGGTCTCATTGAAACGAAAAGTCGAAACCCTGCTCCTTAATAAAGATAATAAAAAAACATCTCCGGAATCAAAATTCCTTTCACTCCCGCACGACTCCCTTTTACCATTCTCAACCGCTCACCCTCCTGACCCCTGTCGCAATCTCGTTTTATGTTAAAGTCTGCCAAGACATGACGTCACTAAGAATTGTTGTAAACCCTACAACCTGTTGGCTGACGACGAAAGCCCCATCACTTGGCTACAGATTCTCTTAGAGTTCTGTTTGGGAGCTCACCGGGCGCTGTGGGGAGGCTGGGCATGTGCAAGGATGCTGGATTCTTACAAATATTGTATAAGACATAGCAAACTCAATGTTCCACTAATAGATAAATTCGGAAAATGTAATGTTCTACAAAATTGTAGCGCAGCTTATTCCAATCAACTATCAATATAAACTTTTTCTGTAGCTCTTAAGCTCACTAGAGCAATTTTACTTACTAGGATTAGGGTTTCCCTAAAAAACTATATTTTTGATCTGCCTATTTTATTTTTGAATTATTACAAATATCACCATCTGACTTTGGGGCTTTTCAAGATGCATGTTTTGCTTTAAGAACATCGTCTGTATCTTTTTCCGTTGTCAAGATATCAATTTATTTGGAAAATTTTAACTTGCCCGCTGTGCACCTCGCCTTCTTGTGCCCGTTGGATCGTTGTCGAGAACCATTTTCACCGGGTTACTGTCCGACATTCTGGCTACGTGCCCGGCCCACCGCAGTCGTCCGATTTTCGCGGTGTTAACGATGGATGGTTCTCCCAACAGCTCATGCAACTCGTGGATCATTCGCCTCCTCCACGTACCGTCCGCCATCTGCACCCCACTATAGATGGTATGCAGCACTTTCCTTTCGAAAACTCCAAGTGCCCGTTGGTCCTCCACGAGCATCGTCCAGGTCTCGTGTCCGAACTACCGGTCTAATGAGCGTTTTGTAGATTGTCAGTTTGGTACGGCGGCGAACTCTATTCGATCGGAGCGTCTTGCGGAGTCAAAAGTATGTACGATTTCCAGCCTCTATGCGTCTCCGAATTTCTCTGCTGGTATCATTTTCAGCAGTCACCAGTGAGCCCAAGTACATTAACTCTTCTACTACCTCGATTTCATCACCACCGATGCAAACTCGCGGTGGGTGGCTCACATTGTCTTCTCTAGCACCTTTTCCTATCATGTACTTCGTCTTCGACGTGTTGATGACTAGTCCGATCCGCTTGGCTTCCCTCTTCAGTCTGATGTAGGCTTCCTTCATCTTCTCAAAGTTACGTGCCATGATATCTATGCCGTCGGCGAAGCCAAATAGCTGGACGGACTTATTGAAAATTGCACCACTCGTGTTAATCCCTGCTCTTCGTATTACTCCTTCCAAAGCGATGTTGAATAGCAGACACGAAAGACCATCACCTGGCTGTAGCCCTCTGTGGGTTTCAAAGGGACTCGAGAATGCCCCTGAAACTCGAACTACGCACATCACCCGATCAATCGTCGCTTTGATCAACCGTGTCAGTTCATCCGGAAATCTGTGTTCGTGCATTAGCTGCCATAGCTGGTCCCGATCGATTGTATCATATGCGGCTTTGAAGTACTTGATGATGTGTGGGCACGTTGTATTCGCGGCATTTCTGCAGTACTTGGCGAATGGCAAACAACTGGTCCGTGGTGGAGCGTTCGCCTATAAAACCCGCCTGGTACTGCCCCACGAACTCCCTTGTAATTGGTGCTAGTCGACGGCATAAAATTTGGGAGAGTACCTTGTAGGCGGCGTTCAGCAATGTGATTGCGCGGTAGTTGCTACAATCCAGCTTATCGCCCTTTTTGTAAATGGGACACACGACACCTTCCATCCACTCCTGCGGCAAAACTTCCTCCTCCCAAATCTTGGTAATGACCCAGTGCAGCGCTCTCGCCAGTGCCTCACCACCGTGTTTAAATAGCTCTCCTGGTAGTTGGTCAACCCCAGGGGCTTTGTTGTTCTTCAGCCGGCCAATCTCCTCCTGGATTTCCTGGAGATCCGGAGCCGGTACAATTATGTCCTGCGCATGTTCCCCCAGGTCCATCACCATACCGCCATCTTCGTCTGCCACATTGCCATTCAGGTGCTCTTCGTAGTGCTGCCGCCACCTTTGGACCACCTCACGCTCGTTCGTAAGAAGGTTTCCGTTTATGTCCTTACACATATCGGGCTGTGGCACGTGGCCCTCATGTGAACGGTTCAACTTCTCATAGAACTTTCGTGTGTTATTAGCGCGGTACAGTTGCTCCGTCTCTTCACGGTCTCGATCTTCCTGCTGACGCTTTTTCCTCCGGAAAATCGAGTTTTGTCTGTTCGGCGCCTGTTTATATCGTGCCTCGTTCGCCCTCGTGCGCTGTTGCAGCAATCTCGCCCATGCTGCATTCTTCTCTTCTACTAACTGCTCACATTCGCCGTCATACCAGTCGTTTCTCTGATCCGGGGCCACCGTGCCAAGTGTAGTGGTTGCGGTGCTACCAATGGCGGATCGAATATCTCTCCAGCCATCTTCAAGAGACGCTGCGCCTAGCTGCTCTTCCGTTGGGAGTGCCACTTCCAGCTGCTGCGCGTATTCTCGGGCTAGTCTACCGTCTTGTAGCCGCCCAATGTTAAGCCGCGGCGTCCGACTTCGACGCGTGTTGTACACCGTCGAGAGTTTTGAGCGCAGGCATACTGCAACGAGGTAGTGGTCGAACCCAAGAATTTACCGTCGATTAGAACGTGGTCGATTTGGTTTTCCGTTTCTTGGTTAGGTGATCTCCATGTGGCCTTGTGGATATTTTTGCGGGGAAAGAAGGGCTTCGGACTACCATTCCGCGGGAGGCTGCGAAGTTTATGCATCGTTGGCCGTTGTCATTCGATACGGTGTGCAGACTATCCGGTCCGATGACCGGTCTATACATTTCCTCCCTTCCTACCTGTGCGTTCATGTCACTGATGACAATGTTGACGTCCCGCAGTGGGCATCCATCGTATGTCTGCACCAGCTGTGCGTAGAACGCTTCTTTCTCGTCGTCGGGTGTCCCTTCGTGTGGGCAGTGCACGTTGATGATGCTATAGTTGAAGAAACGGCTTTAATCCTTAGCTTGCACATCCTTGCGTTGATTGCGCATCTTACCCAGCACTATAAAGCTGGTTCCCAGCTTGTTGTTGGTGCCACAGCTTTGGTAGAAGGTAGCCGCTTGATGCCCGCTTTTCCACACTTTCTGTCCTGTCCGGCAAATCTCCTGCAGCGCAACGACGTCGAAGTTGCGGGGATGTAATTCATCGTAGATCATCCTGTCGCAACCTGCGAAACCTAGCGACTTGCAGTTCCATGTTCCTAGCTTCCAATCGTGATCCTTTATTCGTCGCCTAGGTCTTTGCCGATTATATTGAGGTGCATTATCTCTTATATTGTTCGTAATCATTGATTTTCCAGGCGGCTTATTGGGCCTGAGCAAACCTTCTGTCTCGTCGGAGGGCCGTGGTGTCAGGGCTGTTTAGCGTCCTACCTAACACCAGGACTTGGGCTTGTGCGCTTTGAGCGGCACACGGTCGCTTTGGTGGGGCCTACTTGCGGATACATGCAGCTTTTTATAGGAATTTAGCAGGAACCACTGTCAAACCCCACCATATCCTAGACAAGCCCCACAACTCGCAGATGGCCTGGGGAAGAATCGTCAAGCCCTTGGACATAGTACATGCTACCCGCAATTGCCATCCAATGATTTCAATTTAAAGTTTTCTAGGGAATGAGATTAGATACTGCATAATTGTTCAATTGATCAACTTTTCTAGGCGGCGACAGAGATGAAAATTGAAATATATTTTTATTAATATGATTTAAATTATACGGCAATGAACCTAAAATAATTTATTGCTGCCCTTTAAAGTATTGGATGTAGTACTTTTTATAATGTTGTTCTGCATATACAAAAAAAGCAAAAAAGATAGTTCAATAAAACGAAAATCGATAGACATGATATTGAATTCCAGGCTTTATCATGCACATGCTGTTTGGAGCAAGGATTCAAACAACCACCTCCGTAACTGAATTGCACCTCAGAAACAAAGTGGCGCATTGAACGTTGCCAACCACCATGGGCATCGCTCTTGGCTGAACAAAATAATACGATGATGGGTGGCGCAATACCAAACCCAGAAAGCATTAAAATCGACAAAACTTTCGTGTGCAATTCGGGAAGCCAAATGCCTTTGGTCGTGTGCCTCATATCCCAATTCAATGATGCGGAACCGATTGCTTTGTTTCCCCCCGCCGAACGCCGAACGTTGTCAGCAGGCGACGAAGAGGTTTATGGCCGAAAATATTGCAATTGAAGAGGCGCACTGAAGTGACATTGACGGGCGACGGCACCCACCCATCTCTCCTAGGGAATGATGTGTTGAATTTCGGCGGTAGCAACTCCTGGGAAGCTAGATTGGGCTGTTTGTTTCTCACATTATTATGGAGCTGCTAATATTCAAGAATCATTGCCCATTGGAAAATAAAGCCTTAGATACAGATGTCAAGGCTACCAATAAGTGAAATTGAGCAACAAATGTGCTCAAAGTGCTCACCTTATTCTATTGGGATTTTCATGAGAATCCTGTCAATATGCGTAAATGTAAATATAAAATCCTTAAAAATTATATAAATTATCACAAATACTACTCTATTAATAAAGTCGTACGTTCCCTATGATCGCTTATTAGTCCCATATGTAAAAACATTAAAAGGAGAAAATGAGGCACAAACATCAAGCCTATTCGTTCCATCTTGAAAATGACCGCATATGAGTCCCATTATCAGGGAAAAAGGATCGAAGGGGTCGTCCAATGATCAAAATGAAACCAACCTATTGAGCACCATTACAAAAAATGCATGCAACTCGTTTGTTATGCACTCATTGCACAGAACAAAAATCACGAAAAAGTTCTAGGAAGATTGTTTGGTGTAACATTTTAATTTATTATTGTTTAATTGGCCTCGCTCGACATGTGTATTGAGAAGAAAGCAAAAAAAAACTTTTTCTGGTCAGTGATGGACTGCATACCCAGTAGGGTGGCTCAAATTAGTATGGGAAAAACTTTTTAAAATTTTTTCGATGGGCCGCCCTCTTATTCGGTTCTATTTGATGCCCTGATGCTCTGGACAAAATTTCAGCCAAATCGGTCAACGTTTGGGCGGTGCTAAACTCGTTGGAAATTTATATGCAAAAATGTATGCAGAAACATCCACAAACAGTAAATTGCAGATGGACGGCACAACTTACGTAGAAGAACCATAATACTCATTCAGATCTTGAAGAATTTAATACAGAATGTCATGCAGAAAACCGCGAGAAGATTAGAGTTTGCCAGGCTAAGTTATTAGCATTTCTTTGAAGTGGGGTTTGAGCAAATTTCGTTTCTTTTACCTTTGAAAAGAAATAAATTCACCCCTACAACACTCCAGTAAAATGCTTATATCTTTGCGTAATGAACTCTAATCTTCTCGCGGTTTTCAGCATAATATTCTGTATTTAATTCTACAAGAACTGAATGAGTATCATGGCTCTTGATCGTAGATTGTGCCGTCCAACTGCAAATCACTGTTTTGGGATGTTTCTGCATACATTTTTGCATATAAACTTCCAACGAGTTTAGCACCCCCCAAACGTTGACCGATTTGGCTGAAATTTTGTCCAAAGCATCAGGGCATCAAATAGAATCGAATAAGAGGGCGGCCCATCAAAAAATTTGAAAAAGTGTTTTTTGAGCCACCCTAATACCCAGGCATTTATAAACTGAAGAAAGAAAATCGAATGACTGCGCTTCACCCTTTCATTTTACATATCCTCAGCGTAATCCAAGTGCATTATGCTGAGTTGGATACGCTGCCTTGCACTTTGATTGCTAGATTATGCAAACAAAGATAGAAAAGGTTATCTATATCGGACTGTTGTTGCCGAAAGGTCATGCCGTGGCCGACATGCAATAGCAATGATTAAGATTTGTTCGGCATGCAATTCGCCACATGTTTCAGTGCGAAGGTAAGGCGTCCGTTGGAGATAATTCTGTTAGGCTAGGTTTGAAGTTTGAAGTCTTATTCTGTAAGTCGAGAGCTTTCAAACTAAGAACAAACCCGTTACGTTTGTCAAGTCAGTAAGTCATCACGAGTGTATAAATAATAGGAGCTGCAATTCCGGTCCACATGCCTATGGGATGAGATGACCTTTCGTGCCACACGGTTGGTTAACACCGTCAACAATCATTAGCCAAAACTTTGCGTCTTATTCGGAGTGTGCTTTGCCTTGAAAAGAAATGTTGCTCTATTTTATTGTTTGAACATATGATAAGCACCGCCGGATATCACTTCCGGGCATATCCATCTAAGCACACAAGCAACAAACTAATAGGCGGCAATGGCAGTGGGCAGTAAGTTCGGGCGCCTTTGTCTGAAAAGGTCATGAATTTTCTATTTTCCTTTCTAAATGACAAAGCTGCTTTCATTAATTAGGAGCTATAGCGTGATTTTGTTGAAGCGAGACTGAGACCGACATCAGTGTTGAGTGATGACTGCGGGTTTGTGCACGATACAATTAAGTGAATGATTTATCCCACTTATTCATTTGGCTGGTTTTGTACTATTATTTTTAATGCTAATGTGTATACGATGTACCAATATGGATAACTCATATAATGATCACTCCATAATTAGATGTATGCAATGGTGCAACATATATGAAAAATGTCACTACTGTTGTAGTATGATGTTTTTAACACATAGCTTTGGAGAATAAAAAAGAAAAACACACAACTTATCTACGATTCAAATCAAGCGCGAGTAAAAGCCATTGGTTTCATTCAACGGAAAATCATATGATATGATGATACCAATATACCAAGATACCATGTGATACCGGCCGTCCCTTTGTGATTTTCCCAACCCACAATGCATTTTTAACAATTAAATACTGTATTTCTCGCACATTATCCACTTGAATTTAAATCACCTTTTGAAATCAACAGCGTCAGGATCGAAAAAACAGCCTGCCAAGATTCGTAAGTGCGGTTGCACGCCACGGAGATCTGGCAAGAAGGGGCCGAATCATGGCTTGCTGCTCACCGATTGACACGCGCTGATGGTAACTTACTCAAACCCCACAAATGTGATTAATTTTCAATCTAGCAGAAGTCCTAAATATTTAGCTTCGCTAGACCAGTTAATTGGAACCGCGGAACATAGTGTCTGCTAGAAGGATTATCACGAAAATTATAAGCTGAGTTTTTGAAGCATTTAGAGAAATTTTCCATTTTTGCAAGTAGGTAAATGAAGAAAATATCCAAACTTTTTTGCAATCTACTACAAATGACACGAAGGCTTCGCTCTTTGGCGGAAAGGCCCGTGTCATCTGCAAACAAAGATTTTTTACATCCTGGTGGTAAATCAGGTAAGTCAGAAGTAAAAATGTTATACAATATGGGCTCCAGTATGCTGCCCTGGGGAACACCGACTATTATAGGTAATTTATCAGATTTCGAATTCTGATGTGATAGTTTACCTGCATTGAGTGATCTGGTAAACAGTGCCTACGAATGAATGGTTAGGGGGGTCTAAAAAGAACCTAACCGCTAACGGAGCCTGTGAAGCACCAGGACACCCTTCACAGTATCTAGCCCTTACTGCGCTAACCGGCGTAGTTGACTTTTTGCTTCTCCGAAATAATCGGCTACTCTTATTCAATCTCAACTTGAGCTTAAATAAGGGTGGGATTATGAGCATGTTTTTATTTAGTTTTTCAACAAATTGTCACCTATATGGATTCGCTTTATGCGTTATACACATTGTACTCTGTGTTTCGTCTTTGACTTTCTTGATAAGATACCAATTTGGTTTCATCGTTGCTGTTCATATTAATGCTAAAGTTGTGGAGTGCATTATCTTAATTTGCAATGGCTTCAGTTAAGATAGCTCAAATCAATCTTCAGCATAAAAGAACAGCAACGATTAATCTTTGTAGACTTATGCAAAATGGCAAATCCCAAGTGGCTTTGGTGCAGGAACCCTATTTTCGCAAGGGTAGCTTCTACCTAGGTAACCTAGTGAACCCGGTTTTTGCTGCTTTCAGTAAAGAAATGGCAAACTCTCGATCAATGCCGCGTGCATGTGTGCTTGTTAACAATGCTATTGTTGCTACACTTATCTCTGAACTAACAACCAGAGATGTATGTGCTGTCACAATTGATGCAACTGGCGGAACCCCCGAACTCTTGTTCGGTTTATTTACCACATGATGAACCATCCCCTACGGATGCTTTCAAACGAGTTGTCATATATTGCACTTCAAAAGGCCTTCCGCTAATTGTCGGCAGTGATGCTAATGCTCATCACATCATCTGGGGTAGCTCGGATATCAATCTGAGAGGCTCCAGCTTGATGGAATACTTAAGTAGTACCGAGCTTAGTTTACTTAACATAGGCAATCGCCCAACCTTTATGGTATCTAATAGAGCAGAAGTGTTAGACATAACCCTTTGCTCCAATAGAATCAGTCACGAATTGACGAATTGGCATGTGTCAGATGAGGAATCGATATCTGACCATCGCTACATCTACTTTGATCATTTGAATGTTACTTCGCAGACCTTGCGTTTTAGAAATCCCCGTTCAACAAACTGGGATTTTTACACAGAGTTGCTCTCTACCAAATTTCATGGATATCTACCTTCTAGAGAAACTCCTACCGACTTGGATGATGCAGTTGATACTACAACGTTGCACATCGTGGAAGCTTTCGAAGAAGCTTGCCCTTTACGTTCTGTAAAAACCTCAAGAGGAACCCCTTGGTGGAATTCCGATTTGGCTAAGCTAAGGAAGCAGTGCAGAAGGAGTTGGAACAGACGCCATTCAGCAGGGACGGATTCTTTCAAGTTGGCTCGCAAAGCTTACAAGAAGGCTCTACGATCTGCTGAACGATCCGGCTGGAAAAACCTTTGTGCAAATGTTTCCAATTTGAGTGAAGCCAGTCGATTGAATGAAAATTCTTGCGAAATCCAAGGATTTCCAAGTTGGCGAAATTCGCAAGCCAAATGGCGACTACACTTCTACTGATGAAGAATCGTTAGAACACTTATTTGATACGCACTTCCCTGGATGTGTCGATATAACATCTTCGGATGATCCTGATGTCTTTTCATGTAGCTATGGGTCTTGGGCTCAAGCACGTAGAATCATAACTACTGAATCGATTGAATGGGCACTTAACAGTTTTGTTCCTACAAATCTCCAGGTGAGGATGGGATTTATCCCGTTCTACTTCAGAAAGGTTTTGAACATATCAAACATGTTTTGAAAAAGCTTTTAATATGCAGTTTTGCTGCTGGGTATATTCCCATATCCTGGCGGGATGTCACTGTAAAGTTTATCCCAAAAGGAGGACGTGCTTCGTATGAAGAAGCGAAGAGTTTTAGACCCATTAGTCTGACCTCATTTCTTCTGAAATGCTTAGAACGTATTATCGATCATCACATTCGTGATGACTGTTTGGCAAACATGCCTCTTCATGTTAATCAACATGCTTACCAATCTGGAAAGTCCACCGTGACTCTTCTACACAAGGTTGTGTACGATATCGAGAAAGCATTCGCTCAAAAGCAATCGTGCTTGGGTGCTTTCTTAGATATTGAAGGTGCTTTCGACAACGTGTCTTTCGATGCAATATTGGAAGCCGCACGTTGTCATGGGCTACCTAATATTATTACCAAATGGATTCACCAGATGCTTAAAAACCGACATCTCTACTCGACATTACGTTAAGCAGCGATTAGGAAATTAAGTGTCTGCGGATGCCCTCAAGGGGGAGTATTATCTCCACTTTTGTGGAATCTCGTTGCAGATACGCTATTGAGGTTACTCAATAATGGCGGTTTTCCTACCTATGGATTTGCCGACGACTATCTTACATTGATTGTGGGTTTGTGCATTACTACCTTATTCGACCTGATGCAAAATGCTCTTCAGGTAGTTGAAAGTTGGTGTCCCCAATATGGCCTTTCGGTCAATCCGAATAAAACATCTATTGTTCTTTTCACGGAAAAACGTAATCGTAATGGTATTCTCCATTACATCTTTTTGGTTCTGAAATCAATGTAACTGATCAAGAAATGTATGTGGGTCTAATTTTGGATTCAAAGCTTTTCTGGCCTCCTAACATTGAGTTCAGAATCAAAAAGGCGTATATGGCTTTCGGCCAATGCCGACGAACCTTTGGTAAAACTTGGGGTCTTAAGCCCAAATATATCAAATGGATTGACTCAACAGTTGTACGACCAATTTTGGCTTATGGATATCTTGTGTGGTGGCAAAAAGGAGAAATGAGGAAAAAATTAGGCCATCTTCAAAGGATGTGCCTAATGGCAATGACTGGTGCGTTCTCTTCGACTCCCACGACTGCTCTCGAAGCTCTCTTCGACGTGGCCCCACTACACATACATCTCAAACAAGAAGCATTTTCTTGTACTTACCGACTATGGGTTCTCGGTTTTATGGAAGAGAATCCTGTAAACCGCAGTTCTACACACACTTCGTTGTTACCGCTTATGGTTAATTGGGACAAAATTTTCCTTGCTCCAAGTGATCTCACACACGTTAGTAGTTTTCCTTATAGGACATTTTCAACACAATTCCCCTCGCGGGATGAGTGGACATCTGGCTATTTGGAGAGAAGTATGTCGGGCAGCATTGTTTGTTACACTGACGGCTCCCTTTTCGAAGCAGTAGAGCGGGTGCAGGCTTCTATTCGCGTGAGCTGAGATTGGAACAGTCACACTCACTGGGTACACACTGCACTGTCTTTCAAGCGGAAATATTTGCCATCATGTGCGGAGTGCAATCTGCACTGCAGCAACGCATTATGGGCAAAGTAATATACTTCTGTTCAGATAGCCAAGCAGCTATTAAAGCTCTCACCTCGGCCAACTCAAGGTCGAAGTTAGTAATCGCATGTCGAACTCAAATTGAGGAACTGAATTCAGTAAATACTGTACACCTTATATAGGTACCTGGTCATTCTTCCATAGCTGGAAACGAATTGGCTGATGAGTTAGCTCGTAATGGAGCATCGCATGACTTTATTGGTCCTGAGCCAGCTATTCCAATATCCAAGTGGTGGGTGAAGCTTTTGATCAACTCAACATCTCCGGTAGTAGCAAGCTATTTAGCTAATCTGTCTAAACAGAATTGCAGTGTCTTAGTCAAGGCCTTGCCAGGTCACTGCCGACTGAACTATCACATGGCAAATATTCAACGCGTTGAATCATCTGTTTGTGATAGTTGTGAATCCGATTATGGAACTGTTGTTCATAACCCGTTGTGGTAAGGAGCTATAAGCTCTTGTACGCTAATGCGTTGTATGCCCTCTTCAAGGGCCCTTTTCCAAACATTCCCTTTGTTCT
The DNA here is from genome assembly GCF_024139115.2 of Armigeres subalbatus. Taxonomy (NCBI): domain Eukaryota; kingdom Metazoa; phylum Arthropoda; class Insecta; order Diptera; family Culicidae; genus Armigeres; species Armigeres subalbatus. The sequence continues at coordinate 1,152,608 of NW_026943741.1, forward strand.
CCCATCCACGTTCCTTTCCTTTTGTTCACTTCCTTTTCCGTCAGGTGTGTGATGAAAAAGGCTGTGAAGGCGATGGCACAAATCTCCCAAATTGAGGTGAACGTGCCCCTGGAGCCGACGTTCTGATACCATATACACCTGATGCTGTCCTGGGGAACACCGACTATTATAGGTAATTTATCAGATTTCGAATTCTGATGTGATAGTTTACCTGCATTGAGCGATCTGGTAAATAATTTTGTATCGGTTTAATAATGTACAGAGGAAAATTAAAATTTATCAATTTTACAATCAAACCTTCATGCCAAACACTGTCAAATGCTTTCTCTAATATCAAGGAGAGCAACTCCAGTGAATACGATCCACCTGATAATTTAAAATATGTTTAAATCATGTATGTATGTTTATCTGAGTGTTAGGATGTCAACATCTCATGTCTACAAAGTCCACTGCTGCAAAGCTTTCAATTAAGAAAGGCTTTGAATGAAAGCGCACGTTTATGAGCAGATTGACGAATGCGACAAACGTTATTGAATCCTGAGGGATGCGACTCGTGTCTGAAGGAATAAGAATTAAGTAGAATGGAGGTATGGAAGAGATGGAATGTGAATGTTACGATTTGTGCCGGACGGACGGAAGCTTGAGAAAGCAGAAGTGTGCATGAGAGATTCAGTCTATTGACTATGTTATATTCGAATGGTTGTGGTTTTTTATCTTTCATCTTTTATCTTCGAAGCTCCGTGTAACCTGATCCGCAATTGGACACGGAATAAATTAAAATAAATAGTCGCTTACCAAGGCAACTTCCTATTTTTTTTCTTCCTAAGCAATGGTGGTGGAATCTGCTCAACAGACATCCTGGGTTGTCCAGGAAGTGCGGGGTTAGGGATCACCTCCAACAGCAAACGAGGGAGGCAGGAGTACATCCCCGACCCGCTAAACCGTCTCCATCGCCGCCAAGCCCATCGTCCCTTCGGTACAACCAGAAAGTAATGCTTCAAAGGGGGGCCAGTGCACAACGCACCCTCGAGTTTAGCTGCGTGTCCTTGCAGCATCGAACATCGTGACTCGCTTTTCTAGAAGAACACCATGAAATCGTACCAGCGCATTGTTGTTCATGTTGTTCTTCGCGCGGGCACTTGTTCCGTGTTCGACCACAGGGCACCTTATTCGCGACTGAACTAGCCATTCCTCGAGTCCACGCGCCACCTTCTGTGTAGCTCCGAGACGATTTGGACGATAGCCGATAAAACGGCATTTCAGCCAACTTCATCTTTACACATCCTTCGGACTATGTTGTCCGGGGTAGTGTCCAGACCACATGTGGCAAGCATGTGGTTACGCATTGTACGAAAACGTGGGCACACGAACAACACGTGTTCCGCCGTTTCCTCTAAACCTGCGCACACCGGACACTCGGGCGAGGCCGACTGTCCGAACCGGTGTAGATACTGTCTGAAGCGACCATGGCTTGTAAGGTACTGGGTCAGGTGGAAAGCACTTTCCCCTTAGTGGAGCTGTCCCACGCACGCTGCCATTTGACCATTGAGGCCAATCTGACAGTCCTACGGATGCCTCTCATGCCGCGCATTTCGAAGCATTCTATGTCTTCACCGATAACGATGTCAATAGGCATCATACCGGTGATGACGCAAAGTACATCGTGCGACACGGTACGGTACGCGCTCGCAACTCATAGGCACATGAGCCTATACGTACTTTCTAACTTCGTTCTGTAGCAGTTAATACGCAGGGCCGTGCCCTGGCCCCCCAAAAACCTCAGTATGGACAGAGCGACACTAGCCAGAAGCTTGCGCTTGCTGACATAAACCACAGAGCTATTGGACATCATCCGGGACAATGCCACTTCAGCTGTGAAGGCACGCTTGCAGGCGTAATTGACATGGCTACCAAAGGTGAACTTATCGTCGATCATTACCCCCAAGAGTTTGATGAAGCGTTCAGAGGTGACCGCGCAGTTGCCTGCCCTTATCACCGCTTGTTGCTCCGACTTTCGGTTGTAAACAACAACCACCTCAGTCTTGTGGTGAGCCAGTTCTAACTTCCTGGAACTCATCCACTCCTCCACAATTGCGATCGAGTGGGCTGCAGCCAACTCCACCTCCCCAACTCCACGCCCACCGGGAACTTCAACCTCAAGACACCGTCGTACATGACGTTCCATAACACCGGACCCAGTATGGAACCTTGTGGAACCCCTGAGGTTATGTCAACGCACTTCCGACCCGCCTCCGTGTCGTATACCAGTCCTCGATTCTGGAAGTAGCTTCCGAGAATTTTGTACAGGTACTCGGGAATTCCAGGATGCAGGAGCGCATCTGCAATAGCTGCCCAACAGGCACTATTGAATGCCTTCCTCACGTCGAGAGTCACTACTGCACAATGGCGAACTTCCCTCCTTTTACGCTGGATAGATATCACCGCGGATTTGGTAGCCTGTCGGTTACCAAGATAGCGTCTACGGTCGACTTACCCTTTCGGAAGCCAAACTGGTTACTCGATAGACCATTGACACCATCCGTGCGTATCAACAACCTGTTGAGAATGATCTTCTCGAGCACCTTCCCATCGTATCAAGCAGGCATATTGGTATATATGCTGACTGATCCCCCGGTGGTTTTCCCGCCTTTGGCAATAGGACCAAGCTCTGCCTTTTCCATGCTTCAGGGAAGACTCCCTCGTCCAGGCATCTCTGCATGACAGATCTGAACATCTCGGCAATGGCCGCTTTGATGCCCAGGTTCGGAATACCATCCGGTCCTGGCGCCTTACCTACACTAAGGGACTGTGCAATCCCCGAAAGTTCCGCCACAGTTACTCTTCCCTCGTCTGCCACCCTGGCCCCTGGCAGCTCCACAAAGTGAGGCCAGGGACTTGGGTCATGACGTGAGAAGAGCCCCACGATGATCCTCTGCAGCATCTCTGGAGACCGCTCTGTAGGGGCCATCGCCCCACGTGTCTTGACCATTACCCATTACCCTATAGGCGTCACCCCATGGATTCGCGTTGGCACTTTGACACAGGCCCTCGAAGCAGGCTTTTTTGCTTGATCTAACCTCAGTCTTCAGAGCGGCTCTAGCAGCCACGAAAGCCACCCGTCGTTCAACACGTTCCTCTTCTGTGCGTGTTCCGTGCCCGTGGCAGGCGTGGCGCAGGTTCGCAATTGCTTGAGTCCACCAGTAAGCCGGTGTCCTCCCATTCCTAGGGTGGACTTTCCTAGGCATGGTGGCATCGCATGCACGCGAGAGTACTGTTACCAGCTGCTCCCCGCTCAGACCGAGAGTATTGTGCTCGCGGCGGAGCGTTTCCTTAAGCACCTCGTCATCGAAGTACGATGTCTTCCATATACGAGGGCTAGGCCTCGCCCCTTCTTCCGTCCGCTGAATGCTGGTCGTATAGTCGATACTGTAGCAAACTGCCAGGTGGTCGCCGAGAGTGTAGCCATCATCTACCCTCTGTGGTATCCTTATAGGAGTGTTTGAAATGTTAAGCTAGACAAGTCCACAGAGATGTCAGATATGCGTGAATACGAGAGACGGGTCCACACATTCGGTAGTGTTTCGTTGTTTGATATAAGTATAAATGCCTGGATATCACATTGGCGATCCTGCCATGATGATGTTCATTGTGTAATTGTGAAGATGAAGATGAATGTCTGAATGTAAGTATCAATATTTTAAGAAAGAATGCAAGTTAGATTCGAGAGTTAACAAAAATATGAGGTTTCAACAAAACGTGTGACACGGAAAGATAACGCGATGAAAGTCGTAAGCAATGTTCATGAATATAAAGGTAAGGAATTGGACAGAATGCGTGAGAATTTGTGAATAGCCAGAAATGTAAACAAAAATTAGTTGCGTGCAAAATTTCACATTACACCGGATGAAGTCCATGGTTAATGTTGGAGAAAATAGGAACTGTATTGCGTCGAGTAAAGCTCATGGCCAATACAATGTAGACAGAACTCTAGCTTGCGTAGGGTTTTAGCCCATTGCCAAGCAGTATAACGGGTCAAGCCAATATATCCATTGCGTCAAGTGAAGCTCATGTCCAATGCAAAATTTTGGAAAAATAAATGCTTGCGTAGAGTTCTAGCTCATTGCCAAGTAGTAAATCGGAACAAATCGGTATATGCATTGTGTCAAAGGGGCAGAAGAAGACGTAGAAGCATTGCGTCGAGTAAAGCTCATGGCCACTGCAAAATTTCGAAAAACAAAATGCTTGCGTAGAGTTTTAGCTCATTACCAAGCGGGAGAGACAGAAAAAGCCCAATTCCAGTCCATGTATTGCGCTGAGTAAAGCTCATAGCCAATATATTTTTTGTAAACTTATATGCAGCTTGCGTACACCCAGCCAGCGGATGGAAGATTTTAATACAGTTCTGCATAAGAACCTTACAGAAACTGTATAATAATTGGGCATATACAATTTCGGAAGATTTTAATACAATTGTTGTATTGACATTATACAGATTTGTATTATTTTAATACAATATCTGTATAAAAATCTTACAGATTTGTATATGCCAAGATTTTATACAATAATTGTCAGATTTGTTTTTTTGGGTGTAGAGTTTAATAAGCTCATTGCCAAGCATTGATTTCAGTTGAGATGTTGAATCCCATTGCAAAATAAGAAAACCTTTAGTAACGAGACCGATACTTTGAGCTAATCATATCGGGAACAAAGGTGTATTTTTGCTTCAACAAACTCCGAAAAGTTCAACCCCGTAACATTCTCAAAGAATCGTTACCAAGATCCGGAGATCATTCGTTCGGCAGACTCTGTCCGAAACCCGAGCAGCTCAGGATATAGCTGGATTCAACTCCCGCCCTAGTAGTGGCACTCAAGCGACGACTGTGGTAGCAGAGTCAGAGGAGCAGGATGACTTTGAGCCTTCGTATATTGATCTCGAGCACGGAGATGATGTCAATTGTGTGGATAGTAGGCGTCCCAACAAAGCTGACCTGTACATGGCCTAATGCAGCAACTTCAAGAGTTGGTTCCATTTATCGTGTGCGTGTGTGGAGAAGGATACTCCATTCGGCGTAGGTTCATCGAAGAGCTGTAGCCCATCAAGTATCAAGTAAGTAAGTGTGGACAAAACTACAGTCTGAGGGTACCAAACCCTCCTGGTGGCTTTGTGACTGTTCATTCCAGTACTTCAAGTGCTCGGCGAGCCAAGATTGCTTGGAACTCCAAAACTGGAAGATGAAAGGTGCTTACGGGAAAAGCTTGAAGAAGAAAGGCTGTGAATAAAGAAATCACTCGTCGAGAAGACGATGAACGAGAAGCTGGAGCGAGTAAAGTAGTACTTGGAGTACTGAGCTTCTCCGCCAACAAGACGAAGCTGATGCGAAGAATGCTGAGGTCGCTCTGACTGCGAAGGCGACAAATATAGGCACGACCCTGAAAATCTTCCCCAAGCTAATGGGAAATACTCTCAGAAGAAAAACGACGTTAGGAGGAAACGCGAGCTTGACCTGGTCAACCGACTGAAGGTTTTTGAACGAAAGCATGCCGAAGAGCAGGTGAAGCGAGATGAGGAGAGCCAAAGTTTCTTGGCAAAGGAGTGGAATCTGACGGCGCAGCTAGAGTCACTGCGATTACACCATATTACACTGCGGGCAGCAGTCGATGGATGAACAGCACAAACACTGTCCTCAATCAACCCCACAAGGTTTAGCCGTGAGTAGTCACCCACAATCGGCTCCGGTAAGTGGTTTCCAATTTGCACAAATTGAAGCAAATCAAGATACGAATATTGTGAAAGCATGTCCAGATCCCGATAGCTAAGATGGGAGATCAGATAAGATACAAACTAGACAATAGATCGATAAGATACAAACTAGCAAATGATAGTAAGAAAGGCACATTTTCCGTAAAGGGAGGATGTGGTATCCTAATGGGAGCTTTTGGAATGTTAGGCTAGACAAGTCCACGGAGATGTTAGATATGCGTGAATACGAGAGGCGGACCCAAACATTCGGTAGTGGTTCGTTGTTTGATATAAGTATAAATGCCTAGATATCACACCCTCGAGTTCGAACTACTCGTTTGGCCAGGACTCCAGAACGTAACGTCGATAATCGACTCGGCCCCATTCCAGCTGTAGGTACTTTTGGTACCGACACTGGCCAGGTCCATATTCAACATGGCCAGTGATTCCAGCAGGATCTGCCCCCGTTGATTCGTGGATCGGCTTCCCTATTTCACTGGATCGGCTTCCCTGGACTGGGTATTTCCCCGTTGTCCATGTCGCCGCCATTTTAAACCCATCGGTGACCCTATAGATTACCTTATCATCTAACCAAATATCCCTTTCCCATGGGCAGCAGGGACTATGTCCAAGGGCTTGACGACCCCTCCCCAGGCCATCTGCGAGTTGTGGGGCTTGCCTAGGATGTGGTGGGGTTTGACAGTGGGCCCTGTTAAACCTCTATAAAAAGCTGCATGTATCCGCAAGTAGGCTCCACCAAAGCGACCGTGTGCCGCTCAAAGCGCACAAGCCCAAGTCCTGGTGTTAGGTGGGACGCTAAACAGCCCTGACACGACGGCCCTCCGACGAGACAGGAGGTTTGCGCAGGCCCAATAAGCCGCCTAGAAAACCAATCATTACGAACAATATAAGAGATAATGCGACTCGATATAATTTATTGGGTAGAGAGAAAAGGTGTGAAATGTTGCCAAAGTAGATTCGATGGATACGGGGAATTGACTGATAACCCATCGTTATTAGCTGGTTATGGAACAACTTTTCACAAGGGCAGCTGTTGTATAATTGGTAGTACTTCCGTGTACCTAATGGAATAGTGTGGGTTCAAGTCCCACCGGAGGCCGAATCTTTTTTCGTAATATCTCATGAAAAACACCTTCAAATGGGTTGCCTGAGGTGAACAAGCCTAGGGCTAAAAACTTCACTAATAAAGATTAAAAAAAAACCTTCAAATGTTAAAATTAGCTATGTGTATCAAAATTAAACATCTTTTTCCAAAAAAAGTAAAAATCTGGTCAAGTCATTAATCAAAAAAATATATAACTTATGTTTGATACGTCTATTATTGACAATGGCGACCCTACCACAGGCGCTGTCAAGACGATCATTTCTGTAAATAGAATAATTTAGATCTCTTGGGATGGAGAGTCCTGGTTTTAAGTTATAATGGCAATGCGCACATAATGAACAGTTAGGAAGTTGAATAATTCATCTTCCTTACCCTTTAAAGAGTGGGAATTACAATTTAAAATATTCAAAAAAAAATATTTGGATCCAGTAAAACGAAGCCCAATAACATTTTTTGAGTAAATTTGATACCAACATGAACAACTTCATGTACATGATAGGAAGAGGTTCAAGAGAAGACAATGTGAGCCACCCACCGCGAGTTTGCATCGGTGGTGACGAAATCGAGGTGGTAGAAGAATTTGTGTACTTGGGCTCACTGGTGACTGCCGAAAATGACACCAGCAGAGAAATTCGGAGACGCATAGTGGCTGGAAATCGTACGTACTTTGGACTCCGCAAGACGCTCCGATCGAATAGAGTTCGCCGCCGTACCAAACTGACAATCTACAAAACGCTAATTAGACCGGTAGTCCTCTACGGACACGAGACCTGGACGATGCTCGTGGAGGACCAACGCGCACTTGGAGTTTTCGAAAGGAAAGTGCTGCGTACCATCTATGGTGGGGTGCAGATGGCGGACGGTACGTGGAGGAGGCGAATGAACCACGAGTTGCATCAGCTGTCCATCGTTCACACCGCGAAAATCGGACGACTGCGATGGGCCGGGCACGTAGCCAGAATGTCGGACAGTAACCCGGTGAAAATGGTTCTCGACAACGATCCGACGGGCACAAGAAGGCGAGGTGCGCAGCGGGCAAGGTGGATCGATCAGGTGGAAGATGACTTGCGGACCCTCCGTAGACTGCGTGGTTGGCGACGTGTAGCCATGGACCGAGCCGAATGGAGAAGACTCTTATATACCGCACAGGCCACTTCGGCCTTAGTCTGAATAAATAAATAAATAAATAATAAATAAATGAACAACTTCATTTATGGTTTTTATTGCTTTCAACATTGTATCAATCATATGATCCAATTTTTCTTTTTTTCATTTTTCAATGAACTGTTCGCTACCCTGTGAGAAGTAGTAGTAAAATTTGTTCATTGATTTTGGTCTGTATGAATTGCTCGTCCGGCGAATGATTGCAAAAGCTTGAAAACTTGGTAAAAGATACCATAATTGGCAATTGGCAATTGGCTTTACATCTTCACATGAATCGAATCATCTGGGCTAGAGAGTAGATTCGATTTGCTAAAATTTCTTCATGCTCGATTCTTCAGCTCGATAGAAGAAGAATTATTTTCAATATGAATATCTAAAGTTTCCAGCTTTATTGTATTTTTTACAGCGCTTTGACAGGACGATCTTGAAACTTTGTTTCTTAGAAGGAAGTGGAGAATTCAGAGACTTCCCCTTGCTCTTGTTTTTGTTAAGGCTCGTTGCTGAGCGGCGTTGAGACTTGACCTTCTAAGAGGTTTTTTTCCCCAGAACGGTGTCTTTGCAGGATTACCACCGCTTGTCGGAATTCTACTTTCGCAAACGGGTCCAACGTAAAACGAAAGCACGGGTCCAAGCAAAGATCGTGACGGGGTCAAAGCGGTGCTTATAGTCGCACTGAAAACATCAATGTTCGAGCGCCGCTGTGAGCGCGGTGCAAAACATGAGCATCGTGACTGCGTTCGGATTCATGTTGATTTTTACGAGTGCACGTTGGAGCCCGAAACGAATATTAACTCGAGATCATTTTCCTCACTTTTCAGATTTGATCATGATTATTTGCATGTTAATCAGCGATTCAAAGTTTTAGCAACCTTCAAAATTCACGTAAACCACTTGCACCTGTACATTGTATGTAAAGGTGTTTTCTTTTACAACACAAAACACTTTTATACACAATGTTTGCAAATTGCGAAAAATAATAGTCCTCAATCGGAAGCTGAGCTTAACAACCTTTTAAATTATGTTCAATAAAGGCACCATTCCCCATGCGTGACGTTGCCAGTCCTTGATTTCACGGACTATGCCATCACTTATTAGGCCAGTACCCGGCCACACTGAACAACCCCTAACTTGGTACGTAATCATCATGATGCGGTCAAAACTCGTTCCATTGCCGCTTGAATGACATGCTTTCAAAATTCAATTATCCGATTTGCTAATAAACCACACTACTTAAGGCTAAGGACTTCTACCACCGAAAAAAGCTCCATAATAACCGCCCACCGTCGGCAAAGTGCTACCGTCATTTCCATCCAAAATTTTCCGACTTCCTTTTCGCTTTTGCTAAGATAAGTGCCCACACTTACATATCTACCCCAGAGCCCACCTATATATATACCAACACTGCCAAGACGGAACGAAATGCGCGAAACGAATCATTTATCATTCGTTTTGATGGCGTGGTCTGGTGACTGGGTTAGGTACCGAGGTGCCACCTGCTGCTATTCTAGGATCCGCCAACAACCGATGGCCTGGCCAACCATCAATGGCCTAGACCAAGACCAAGCCACACCGATGTACCAACCAGATTCTCTGGCAGCGATAAGCGGTTCGCTTTATGAGCATGAGTTCGTCATAAAGACGCGATGGGAGGAAACCTCGTTACTTCACGTGCCCTGTTCAGGTGCTTTCGCGAGTGGACTGACTGACGTCATTGAATGCTAGGTTTCGTTTTGATTCGGAAAATGCTACAACTTGTGGTCGAGGGTGAATGCAACGTCAAAGGAGTACAAGTTTTCATTCAATATTGTATGAAATCACTTTCGATAGAAAGCTTTTGTTGTAAAAAAGCTTCGCTTCCTTCAATAAAACTTTTATGAATAAAAATGAAGATTCTCCCACCAGTTATCACCAAAATTGTATTTATATTCACCATGATAACTAACTATAATCGAGGGTCTTGGCTTTGAAGATTTGAACGAAATTATGAAAAGATTTGAATCATTTGTTTGAGAAACTGCATAAGTCCATTTTACACTATTTCGAGAAAACAACAAAAAACTGTTTTTTAGCAAATTTGCACTTAATCTTTCGATTTCTTCGATACAGATCAATAGTTTTTGGCAAAATTCAACACCCTGGGGCACTTTCAGTGCAAAAAATGTAAGCAGTACTACACAATTGACATATGTAGCTTCTCAAACAAACGAATTTTTTTCATAAATTCCTGGACAAATTTTTTTCGTAGTTTTACTAGAATATGTATTTTTGGGCGAGGATTCAGAATATATAAAAATCTCATTTTGGCCAAAAATGTTCCATATGCTGTTTCTCAAACAAACGGTTCATTTGTTCTTATTATTTGATATATTTTCGCATCTACCATGCATTTATTCAACAAAAAGCTGAATGATTTCTACAATCATGTCGTATGTTTTCGATCTAATCTTAGCTTTCGAAGAAGAAGATTATATTTAACTCGATCCATGGCATTCACCTCTAAAGTTACTAAAAAATACTTCTAATCCATGATATACGTGAAAACCCATATTACACAACATATCAGTTTTATGAATATAGGTGCTATCATTTACAATCATTTGCAATGCATTTAATTCATTTTTATTTGTACCATCTCACTGCGATCAAATTTTTTTTATCATATCTACTTTTGTTCCCTAGAAACTAATGTTTGAGCATGAGCATGAGCATGAGCATTATGACCGCACAATTCGTAGTTGCTACTCCGTGATTGACTGAACTTGCGAAATTGTACAGAGAACACAATGAATGGGGCTTGGGATTAGCTACCCATTCTCAATGTACACGTTTCGGGAGCTCAAATATTTAAAGTCAATAACGGCGCCGGCCACGTCCTTACGGTCATATAGGAATGGAAGGATTGTTAGTCCGACTCTCGTTGCTACTAGAGACCGAGTATACCTCTGCATCTCCACGATTGTCTTGGGATAGGATATCGTCTTAGTTACAAAGGATAATTTATCTGGATTCACTTTGGTAAGCGATGCGATCTATGGGATGGGAAATGACACTAATACGAGTTAAAAGATAAAAAAACATGCACGCCCGGTGGCATATGAAAGCTAAGCAGATTCGCGTTTTGGACGACCGCACGGAAGCGCAGCACTCTGTACTCACTTGTTCGATGGCTACAGCAAACTATTGAAGAACTCGCTTTTTTCGACCGCGCGCGACATGCGCATGAGCCACCGAACACAAAATACTTTATTTTTTCCCGACGACTAAAACACGCACTGCACTTACTTGTTCGATAGCTACTCTTATTACCGGCCGCGCAATGCAGAACAAATATTTCGGCCGATCGCGCGATCGTTCTGCAGTCCGAAACAAGAGAAATCTCGCACTGAACTGATTTTTATTACCGGCCGCGCAATGCAGAACAAATATTTCGGCCAATCGCGTCATCGTTCTGCAGTCCGAAACAAGAGAAATCTCGCACTGAACTGATTTTTATTACCGGCCGCGAAATGCAGAACAAATATTTCGGCCGATCGCGTCATCGTTCTGCAGTCCGAAACAAGAGAAATCACGCACTGAACTCTTTTGTTCCCTAGAAACTAATGTTTAAGCAAAAACTCTGCACTGGAATGACCGATTTATTAGTTATTTATTATTAAATAATTGAAACAAGTCATTTTCACTATGTGTTGTTCATTTTTATTGTCAAATGTGTTCAACAATTAGTTTAAATAATCAGTCATTAAATTAGCTGCATTTAAAAAAAATCTTAAACATATGAAACTCAAAGAACAAAAGGTTTCCCCTGCGTAAATTTCTTGGAGAATTTAATCAAGCACACCAATTTATACAAAGAAAACGCGGCCAGACAACATGTGAACAACAGGAGGCACAAATTCGCTATTTCGAGTGAGCCGGATTCACCTAAAAGAAAGTACATATGTGTTAATCACAGTTACTTACAGGTTAGATGGAAATATAAACTTACCAGGATATTCGATCTCTTGACAAGACGAACTCTCCTCATCGACAAAGTAGCCCAGTTGACATTTACATTTTGATTCGATGCAGTCAACGCTATCGCGATCGTTGCCATGGGTATAGCAATCCTGTGCACCGGAACATAGACTGTTGAGATCTAAATTCAACCAGTTCAACTATTAGTTATTGATGTTGCATAAAATCCATACTGCTTGTAACAGCATATTTGTACCATATTTGCTGGGTTTCCTATTCATAATGGACAGCTATGCGACTACAGGCAGTCTAGACCACTGAACTATAATTACCTTTATTCAATAACCAACAGTGCCCCAAGTTAGGGAATTCCATATCCTCACAGCGGCATGTTTTGGTTGAACTTGATTCTATATCGATGCAGGTTGTGTTCTGCAGCGAGTTACAGTCGGCATCCGTGGCACAAGGTTGTACTGTAAATAGTGAAAGCAATAGTTGATTTGTATTTTAATAGCAGTTCTGAAAATATGTTGGGGAAGAGGTTCGGTTGTAGTCACCCTTCTGTCTTTGATTCATAACATTGGCCCTAGTTGATCTTTTGCCGACATTTGTATACCAAAGTGCCCTGCGTTGGATTACGTCCACTGGGCATAGGACTCTCACCTAAACCGCATCACCCAGCACCTCTTCTGCCACCTTTTAATACGCGGAACTCTTCCGCGCAGCATCCCGCTTCAGGACGAGGATTATCTCGCCCTTCTGGGTTCTACGGATGCAATTGACGTCGTTCCCTAGGCCAGTGAGCTTTTTGTCGCTCGCAAAACCTTCAGAACGTCAGCATATCTCTGCACCATCAGCCTTGACGATAATAGCTTCGGCTCTGTCCTCCCTGCCATGACCATTGGAAGGAGTGCCCTTTTCTCTACGGGCACTACCCCTCTTGGCCAATTGTGCCTTCGCCTCCTCTACCGCTTTTCGCTCCTTCTTCGCCTTTTTGGAATTTACAACTTCCCTCCAGGTAGAGGTGTGCGCCGCCGTCAACAGTTTTTGGCACACCGCCGCCGCCGACAATTTTGCATCGATTAAAATTTGTCACGCCGCTGAACTATGATTTTCGACGCCGATTCAAATTCAAAGAAGTCCGCAGAATTCTCCGATAGGTATCTTCAACTCATCACGTTGAAACTCCACTGAAATTTTCGTGAAAATACCAAAGATTTCTTTGAAAAATCTAAGAAGAATTTCGAGTGCAAATTCTGAAGGATTGCCCTTTTTCTTAAATTTAGTAAAAAAAACGGCTACTCAGTCTTCATTTAGTAAAACGAGTATGTTATTTATCCAACGTTTCGATACGGGAATTGAGTCTTCCTCAGGGGGAAGACACAATCCACGAGCCGAAACGTAGGGTAAATAACATACTCGTTTCACTAAATGAAGACTGTAGCAGTAGCAGTCATTTTTTTTTCTCTCCCGCAAAATGATTTCTCGATGAAAATCTGCGTGAATGAGTATTCTCTGCTCGTGAGAATGAGTGAGCATTACGATCCCTGGTTACTTGACAGCCATAGCTGGAAAGCATTATTAAAACAAATATATACGAGAGTTTGTGATTGTTTCAAATATAAATATTGTTATTGTTGCAGAACCCGGTTGATTTCACATTTTCCCCGTGTAGAAATTGAAAAAAATAGCAAATTCCATTTAATTTCCAATGGAGCTTCCGAATAGTTGTCCGCGGAAACTATGAAGAATTTTCCGTGAAAACTCCGAAACATCTCGTGAAAATTTCAGAGACTTTCCCAAAGAAACTCCTTAAAGTTTATCGCGCATATTTTGCATAATTTTTGGTGTATATTTCGAAAATTAATAAACAGAAATTCTGATATACTTCCCGTGGATATTCTGAACATTCTCTTGCAGAAATTTGGATCAATTTCTCATAGAAATTCTGAAGATTTTTTCACTACTACCTTTCCTTGCGAGTTCTAAGGAGCTTCTCTTGAAAATTCAAAAAAGTTCTCGAAACTTCAAATGAATTTTGTGCGGAAGTTCCTCAGACTTTCCCTGTGAAATTCTAAAGACTTTTCCGTTAATGTCTTGAAAATATAAAAAAAATGTAAAAGAAAAACTTTAAAAAAATATGAATTTAATAAAAAGGCCCTCCTCCCGGCGAACTTCGGTAGTCTTCGTAGAAGAAGGAACTGGTTTCCGAATTTAATAAGCAGGCCCTCCTCCCGGCGAACTTCGGTAGTCTTCGTAGAAGAAGGAACTGGTTTCCGTCGTTTCTTAGGGTCGGCAACCTGCTCAACCTTCTCCCGACGGATCTTAGTAGTCTTCTTCTTGTGAAATATTGGCTTGGCGCAAGCTCCCTTCAGGTCGGTTGCTATACTGACCTTACTTAGCTTTGGAGTTGCTCCAGTGACATCCATGCGGCGGCGAAGTTCTGCAATCTGGCTTTCTGCCCGCTGCTTTTCTTCAGTAAGGACTCGAATATTCGTATCGACTTCCTCCCTGGCCTCCACCGCTTGGCTCACTGCCAACTCTTTCTCCTTGCTAAGTTGGCGGATCTTTCGTTCCGCATCCTTACTTGCCTGTAGCAAGGACTTCCACTCCTGCTTTGCCTCTACAACCATGTTGCAGAGGGTCAGCACGGACTTCTAAAGGTGCTTGCTGTACTTACCGCCGTTGTCCAGAATGGACATGATTACGTCTGTAATCATCTCCATTTTCTGGCCTCCGCTCTCTTTGTGACCCTTGATAACCCTGGTCAGGGTAGCTCCGTCCATCGTGATCTTGATGGGCGGCTCCTCCGACCTGCCACGCTCTTCTGTTTCGCCTGCCCCTGGCGATCGCTTCTCCATGTCCACTCAAATTTGATTTTTTTTTATTGGATCGACATTTTGGTCCCACGAGTCGCGTGAGTAAAAAGGTCCGCTACGCCAGAGCTCCGTGATAACGTGGTAAGGGAGCGTTATACTGTGAGAGGTGCCCAGGTACCCCACATGCGCCGTAAGCAGCCTGCTATTTATTTCACCCCTCAGACCATGCATCCCCTTGGCACGGGTCGCTTGATACCGTAGGATTAGGGGTTAGAGGACATCATATTATTAGCTGCCCTGAAGTGCTCCTGATAATATGACCAGATACCACCGCTACACACTGCTCAAAAGTGTCTATATCCCCAGTGTAGCGGAGAAGATTGCCATCCCTCAAGCAGCAGCAAACGTCACAAGTCACAGATCATAATCGTTGGTACCGGAATTAAGACTTTCCGTACCAATGTCAGGGCGAAAGAAACTTTCTCTACCGATCTGCGCATTTGCATCCCCGATGACAATCGTGTGTTAAGTGCTCTCCGTAGGCCTTATCAAGGCTATCATAGTACTCACCCTTTACGTCATCAGGCTTATCGTTCGTTGGAGCATAGATGCTGACCAGGCTATAGTTGAAGAATTTGCCCTCCATTCTCAACACGGAAATGCGGTCGCTTATCGGCTTCCACCGAATAACACGCTTCATGTGCTTCCCGATCACCATGAAGCCAACTCCACGTTTTACTCTGTCACCATCACTATAGTAGATGTGTAACTTGAATGAAGTGTTCGCTATGGGATCCACCGCCCGGAATTCACGTTCTCCAGTTCTGGGTCACCGTATTTCCTGGATTGCTGCCACACTCACGCCGACCTTCTGCAGCTCATGAGCCAGGTGGTCAACACGTGCTGGTTAATTCAAAGGTCTCACGTTCCAAGATCCGACTTTTGTTACCGACGATTTCGGTTACAATAAATAAGGCTCAACATATTTTGGGAACAGTAATTAAAAATGAAAAAAAAAAATATATTAAAGTTGTGAATCAAAATAATTAAAAACATTGAATTGTTAGTAAAATTAAATCTTACCTCTATTGTTAATCTTACGGATACAAAACCTATTTTGTAAAAAACAAGGAAAAACCTATATCTAATGGAGAATGTGAAATTAATTTTGAATTCAAATTAGTCTGAAAAATAAATCTGTACCCCTCGCGAAACGCAACCTATTATCAAAAGAGATAAAATGAAATGCAACAACACATAATCCAGAGAGAGGTAGCTCGGGAATGGACGAGACAAGGAGAGGAAGAGGATGGAAGAAGAGAAGAGATGAGAAAAAATGAGGCGGAGGAGAGTGAGTTTGGAGAGGCTCGTTCATTCGAGTCCGGGTTTGGAAGCAATTAAGTCGTTTTTTCAAAAAGTTCCTTACAATTATTAAACGGTTGAAGTGTGAGAATTACTGACAAGTTGAGTGCGAGATTAAGTAAGTAAGTAAGTAAGTGAGTGCGAGATTAAGTTGGGAATTCTTCCCTAGTTCCGAGCAGGTTACGCGCTCGATGTGTAAGGTACGGATTACTATTGCCATAGTGCGTGAATCCGTAAAATCTGCGCGTGAACTCAACGAGACGCTCCGGAACACGCCCTGCCGCTTCCAGGCGTGCCCCGGATAGTAATACACCTGGACACACTGAATCCCGAACCTACCGTTAACGGTTCGCAGAATTCATTCAACCGTGCAACCAACAATTGGCGATCCTTCGGAAAGTTTTCTGTAGCAAATATTTCAATCATCGATTGAAATATTTTACCTACACCGGGAAGACTCGAGAACAAACTCTTGCTTGCCTCGATTTCAGAATTATCAATTAGTTGCTTGCATGACCTTGATTCTTTTCATACGCTGTTTGAATCTGTTTGTACAAAAGACTATTGTTTCGTTGGTTGGAGATAAAAGGTAGTCGACTGGGAAGCAAAATCGGAGCTCTTTTGTGCCATTCGTTACTCGTGCACGGTGGGAGATCTAAGCACAGGCCATCTATTAGATAATTTATTAGAATTGCGACTCAATCGTTAAGCTGGACTAGGTTATCAATTTTCGTTAGATACATCTTCACTCTGCATTATATTAGTGACAATGGGTACAGAAAAGCGTTTTACACTAGACAATTTATTAAACAGATGTTTGGAGCTCGGCGCAGACCTTTTGGATTGAGACGAATTGGATTATTAGCTAGTTATGCGAAAGGTGTTTTTGTCAGATGAGCAGTCGAAATCATTGTCTAGTAGACGTCGCGTCTATCGAGAGACGATTAAACAAGAAAGAAACAGCGGGTTGTTTGTTTTGGCTAATCCACCAGAGGAGGAACTGGGGATTTGCGAACAAAAGCTTTGCTATTTAGAATCTTCAATATTTATAGGTTATCATATTGCACCAAAGGGTTGTTCCAAATTATTACATTTGGCAAACAGTTTGTTGGCGCTAATACAGCATACGGGTAAGGGAGTGCGAAGTAAGGCGCAAGAGCTCCTTCAGAAAATTTAAGGTTATTTAAATCGCTTCTATAGTGATCAGGAAAATCCACCATCTACTGAAGGAGATGCTGAAGAGGAAGAGGAATTGATTAATCAGCCACAGGTCGGTGGTGCGGCTAGCAATTATTCGCTAGTTTCAGCTACTACTCAAAGTTCTACCGTTAATCATGCAGTAATAGATTTTGAATTAAGGAATTTTTTGCAACGTATGGGAATTTCAGACGAAACGTTAGATACACAACCCAACTCCATTCGGGAGATTCTGAGTGGCATTGCAAACGAGCTTAAAGAATTGGGGAAAAGTCAGGAGATAGTTAAGCGATATTCAACGCAGGCCGCGGACCTGGTAGAAAACAGGTTCTACCCGGTGGTAGCCCTAATACTTGTACCGGAACCTTACTGAAAACGGTTCTGACCGTGTCACATTTCACGACAGCTAGTGGTTATCCACAACAGATCAATTTCTCGACAGTTGCGCCGGCAGTGATTTATTCGAATGTATCATTATTAAACCCACCAACAAAACCACCCCTTGCATTCAATCACGCAATCCCACTCCGGGTGTTCCGGCAAGCATACCGTCACAAATATCCCAATTTAATACAGTATTCCATTATCCATCATCATGGTCTGCTACACAGCCGGCAAGTAGTTTCAGAACTCAGAACCAATTTCACATTCCAGAAGCAGGCCCATACTCGTCGAGATTCGATCAATCTCATTTTCAGACGTCTTCAGTTTCTTTCGTGAACCCATGGCTCCCAGCCGTGTCAAGTTCAATATCGTTGAATCCAGTAAGCCAGACTGGGTCATTGCCCAATTTCAACCAGTCGGTTTACCGCGCAGCACCTGTTGCACGTAGAACAATGCCGGTGTCCCAATGGAATATTGGAAAATATTCCGGGACTGATCAAGGAATGAAGTTAAACGAATTTCTTGGTCTGGTCGATCAGTTATCATTGTCTGAAAAAGTGGAAGAACACGAACTTTTTGACTCGGCCTTCCATCTTTTCACGGGACCGGCAGCGAACTGGTACATGTCAATGAGGACTAGCGGTCGATTGATTAATTGGCAACATTTAATTTACGAACTTCGAAAAACTTTCGTACATCCAGAACTGGATACCCTTGTACGCTCAAGAATATACCAGAGACGCCAACAACGGGGTGAAACGTTCCAGGAGTTTTATTTTGACATGGACAAAATGTTTCGATCCATGATTAGCCCCATGGATGATAGAGAAAGGCTTGATATTCTACGACGAAACCTTCGGTCTGATTACAAAAAGGCTCTGTTGTGGAAGCCAGTTCAAGACCTACCCCAATTAATTGAAGCAGGACACCTTATTGATGCGTCCAACTTTTCCATGTATCAGAAAGTATTCGGTATTGAAAAATCTGTTAATATAATTTCCCAAAAGAACCCCCCCATTCAAAATTCTAGTTCCGCTCGACAACAGAAGTCGAATACTGGACAAACTGAGTACTGGAAAAACTCAAAATCAAAACAGTCGTCGATTCCACCGGACAAGCCAAAGTTTTTGAAGGCGAACGACAGGGGACTCAAGCCAAAGGAAGACAACAACGGGTCCGTTAAGTCATCGGCCCCCGATCCTCAGGAGGGTCCATCGAAATCAAACAGAACATTAGATTTCCTAGTATCAGGATTCAAGCCTCCCGCACCGAACGTATGTTTTAACTGTCGTCAGCCCGATCACCAGCTCGAGCAATGTCGTTCCATCAAAGGTCTGATCTGCTATGTCTGTGGTTTCAAAGGGTTTGATTCACTTCATTGCCCATATTGTCAAAAAAATTCCTCAGGCTACCGATAATGGTCTTGGTACCAACAAGATCCTCACAGACTCTACAAATAAAAATAGGTAATCCATTCAACCGGAGTAAACACTAGTTCACGTAAACAGTTTTGTTCAACGTTCACACTCTATAAATAGAATTTTCATCGTTATGCGTAGATGTAACGTCCGTTTTCCTGGAAAGTAATGTTCGCCAGTACTTTCGAGTGGTCCATATCGTTATTCCTGAAAGTAAAACAAAGATATTTCAAGAATAAATGAAAATCTTGAGATTATGAACATCTTAATATTTTTCAATTGTCGATTTGCTTATGCGACGGCGGGATTCAGTTGATTCCTTCAGCCTGTATTCTGACAGATGCTTGTCAGAGTGGCGTCTGGCGTCTGCCTAAATGATTCACATCTCTAGCCATAAGGAGCGTTTATTAGAGATTAATAAAATAAGGTCTTTTCGCCAATGATGCTCATCCAATTCTTAGTCCGTTACCGAAATGCTCAATTTCCAAAGATCTTTTTGAATAAATCGGAGTAGTGACGGACGGTAGTCAAATATTTAAGTTTAGGACATAATCATGACACATCGCTGGAGACCAGAGTCAGTATGACGATGATGGTCAGTAGCAGGACTATTTACTAAGGTAATCCCTGAAAATTGTGCGGAGTTGATTCAATTCAACATTGATGCCCTATGACCCCGATAATGTCTTGATAATAGAACATATTCGATAAGGCGATCGTGCCTTACGATCATATGCTAAAGTAGGCAATTCCATGATGACGTAACAATACTCTTGTCATACTCTTGTCTTGTCATAATTAGTTTAAAGGTAGAAGTTTGGGTGTGAGAATGGAATGTATGTTTGTATTGAATAAATGTCAATGGAGGACGCGTCCAATGAGTGATTATCATCATGAATCCAGATGAATAAATGAGTTAACAAAAATCGTTAGGTTTTTCCAGCTAATAATTGAAGCTGGGAGCTCAAACAATTATATAAGGTGAAATATTTACTTATTTACTCCCTTAAGAGAATAAATGGACCGCAACAGAAGAGCGACAATTGCGTAACCCAGGAGGACAATCTAGATCTTTTCCTAGGAACTGTTCAAAATTTTAAAGATCCAGCTGTATAATTGATCAAATAATTACAAGTCGTTATTCCGATATTCTGTTTTCCAACGAAAAATTGTCATAACAATTTTTCTTCTCGTGAGAGAGGATAATTGTTACCGACGATTTCGGTTACAATAAATAAGGCTCAACATATTTTGGGAACAGTAATTAAAAATTAAAAAAAAACCTAAAAGTTGTGAATTAAAATAAATAAAAACATTGAATTGTTAGTAAAATTAAATCTTACCTCTATTGTTAATCTTACGAATACAAAACCTATTTTGTAAAAAAAACAAGGAAAAACCCTATATCTAATGGAGAATGTGAAATTAATTTTGAATTCAAATTTGTCTGAAAAATAAATCTGTACCCCTCGCGAAACGCAACCTATTATCAAAAGAGATAAAATGAAATGCAACAACACATAATCCAGAGAGAGGCAGCTCGGGAATGGACGAGACAAGGAGAGGAATACGATGGAAGAAGAGAAGAGATGAGAAAAAATGAGGAAGAGAAGATTGAGTTCGGAGAGGCTCGTTCATTCGAGTCCGGGTTTTAAGCAATTAAGTCGTTTTTTCAAAAAGTTCCTTACAATTCTAAATTAATGATTTCGTGTGTGTTACTTCTACGTGAAGTTAAACGATTTACAATGATATAGAAATGCTAATATCATCTTCCAAACTTGGACGTACATGTTCATGATAGAATTAGAGGCGAAAGTATAGAATTGATAGTTCCGTTAGGATACGGCAGGCATGAACAATATTTTTTTATAGAAGTCGATTTGAAAGCAATCGGAGGGCAATATTTGTGATGGCACATATCACACGACCTTCCTTCTGCCAAGATCCCGTATGAAGGGGGGGAAGAATATCAGTGTGGAAGCTGATATATCTCCACTGGCAAAAGGAAGGTGGTTTGACTTGCTCATATGCTATCGCGTGCGGAAGGATTTGCTATCGACGAGTACTGTCTCCAAATTTCTAATATGACATCAGCATTTAGTCGAATAGGATTTTTATTGCACAGTTCTGTTTTCTCATTGCGTCCGTCTCGTCGCAACCAACTTGGCTGCCTCGGAGAGAACAAAGCAGAGAAAGGCACTGCTGCTGTACCGTCGACCAATAACAGCTGAATTGATGGATGCCCCCACCAAGGGTAGTACACTAAATTAATGATTTCGTGTGTGTTACTTCTACGTGAAGTTAAACGATTTACAATGATATGGAAATGCTAATATCATCTTCCAAACTTGGACGTACATGTTCATGATAGAATTAGAGGCGAAAGTATAGAATTGATAGTTCCGTTAGGATACGGCAGGCATGAAGAATGTTTTATAGAAGTCGATTTGAAAGCGAGCGGAGGGCAATATTTGTGATGGCACATATCACATTATCCGGCGATCCGGCGCTCACGAATTTATCACCCCGGATTTATCCGGATAAAAATGTTGTGTGAGAATACTTCCTCACAGGAGGACCATGAAAAATCACACTCCGCTAAATGGATTAATTGCAGGTTTTTATTCATATGAGTGAGAATTCCGAAGCCTGCATATTATAAATTTGGAGACAGCACTCGTCAATAGAAAATCCTTCCGCACGCCATGGCATATGAGCAAATCAAACCACCTTCTTTTTGCCAGTGGCGATATATCAGCTTCCACACTGATATTCTTCCCTCCCCTTCATACGGGAGCTTGGCAGAAGGAAGGTCGTGTGATATGTGCCATCACAAATATTGCCCTCCGCTCACTTTCAAATCGACTTCTATAAAAACATTCTTCATGCCTGCCGTATCCTAACGGAACTATCAATTCTATACTTTCGCCTCTAATTCTATCATGAACATGTACGTCCAAGTTTGGAAGATGATATTAGCATTTCCATATCATTGTAAATCCTTACAATTATTAAACGGTTGAAGTGTGAGAATTACTGACAAGTTGAGTGCGGAATTAAGTTGGAATTCTTCCATGTTTCCGAGAAAGTTACGCGCTCGATGTGTAAGGTCCGGATTACTATTGCCATAGTAAGTGAATCCATAAAATCTGCGCGTAAACTCAACGGGACGCTCCGGAACACGCCCGCCGCTTCCAGGCGTGCCCCAGGATTAAAACAAAACCTGGACACACTGAATCCCGAACCTACCGTTAACGGTTCGCAGAATTCATTCAACCGTGCCACCAACGCGTGGCGAAAACAGCCCTGTTAGCGGCATTCATTACGGCCGTCTACCGACCGACCCCTCACTGGTGAAACCAGCACCCCAGTACGAACGAGAGCAAGTCTGACAGCCAGCGGCGGGAACCAAGCCGACCACCAAAGCTACAGCAACGTACGTCGGCTCTGTCGAACACAGCCCGGCGGGCTTCTAGTCGGCTGATCATCGTAGCCCTGATTGTATGTGATCGTTCTCCTTCTCCTCCTCGCATCGACAACACATCAATGGGCCCCAACGAACAGCTGCTTATTAAGAATAGGCAAAACAAAATTGTTAGATCCCCTTGAATAAACGTAGAATAACTCAATGAATAACTTTACTCTTGCTAAAAGAAATAGAGCATTCCCACAGTTAATTGGCCTTGCATGTTGTCCGCTGGTTGGCAGGTAAGTAGGAGATTGTTCTGTCTTCCGCGAGGTCTAAAGCCGACCCTGAGAAAGCAATCAAGGTGAGCTGGCCGAGGCGTGTGGACGTCGGCACCACAGGACGTGAGGACGTCCACGGTGATAACACTATCCAATCGTTGTCCTTTATTAGTTGCCGGGTCTGTTGCCGTTGAATCAATCCGTTTGCTCTACTTTTGCCTTTCTTGGAAACTGTAGATTCTGTAGTGTAGAATCTACGGTAGGCTTCCTTACTAGGGTTGCTTTACCTACAACGCGTTGAAGGGACTGCCTTCTTGATGCTGACACGATGATTTTGGCATGGTTGTGCTTAGAGTCCTTCGCTGGCACTCTGACGATTATCAGCCGCCCCTAACATAGGGAACAGACGCTGCTGTAAGCCGCTTCTAACATGGAGAACAGACGCTCGGTCAGATTTACACCTGCGGAGAGAATCAAATCCCCCCTTCCCTGCATACGATCATACTTCCTACAGGGGTTGGTAGCCCGCTCTTCCCTAAGGTTGCTCGTATGCCGGCCAGCACCACGAGGAGGTATGGATAGGAGTTGCTGGGTGAGAGGCTGAGGACCACGAAATGGGGTTTATTTTTTTTTCCTTCAGGTACGCGACACCCACCATTTGCCATGCCAGCCTGACATCAGAATGAGGGCAAATAGAAAACATATTCTGATATCGACATCAAATTGAAATCATAATTTGATTTCAAATCTTTTTCTCCGTGATTAATTACAGTTTGCTGTTGATTTTTGAATTAGGTACATGAACTAATGTTAAACTGATTATTCATTTTGTTATCGAAAATCAACATCGAAAACAATTTACAATTTGCTCACATCGACAGCAGAAATAGTTTTCAATTCGATGTCACAGTAAGATTTTCCTGCTATACTTTTTGTTATTTTACCCGTTAAAACGACCAAAAAGATATCAATCTAAGTCATCAAAATGAGCGATTGCACCACATCAAAACAAGTTATTGATTTGATCTCAAGCTTCTTTCGGGGTGCTCTTCTCGTCCAGTTAGGTTTCCTCTATTGTTTACCAGAAAAGACGCGATATAAACCAGGCGCCTTGCGGTTTTCGAGAAGTATGCAGAAGATGCAGAACGATCGCGCGATCATCCATAAAAAAAAATCTGCTTTGTGCGGCCGGTAATTCGTAACCCTAATCCCAAGCCCCATTCATTTGGATCTCTTTACAATTTCACAAGGTCGAATCAATCACGAAGAAGCAACTACGAATTGTACGGTCATAATGCTCATGCTCAATTACGTTTCAAAATCTTAACGCATTTGAATAACCTCGTTCTTCGAATGAATAAAGGTGACGTATCATTTGTGACCATTTCATCGACTCGGAGCCACTAGAATATACGAGCTGTAGTGCCTGGCTTGAATGCCGCGCTTTTTATAACGTGAACATATTTCTCGTTATTTTTCTGTTTTTGACGAAATATGTCAAAATTCGCAGACCAAAAGATTTAGAACTGCACTCACCTCTAGCGGGTCGTTTGGCCGAAACCCGTTCGGCCGAAAGCTATTTGGCCGAATGCCACTAGGCCACGAACAAACTATTAGGCCGAAACCAATCTGGCCGAAAGTAATTTGGCCGAACGGGTCATTGGACGAAAGAGTATTTGGTCGAAAGGGTAATTTTGCCGAAAGGGTAATTTGAGTGAATGGGTCATTTGGCCGAAAGCATCATTTAGCTGAAAGGGTCGTTAGGAAAAAAGGGTCTTCAGGTCGAAAGGATCGTTTGACCTAAAGGGTCGTTTGGCAGAATAAGGAATTTGGCCGAATAGTACATTTGACCGAATAGCTCATTTGAAAAATGAGAAATTAGGAGTGAGAAAAGAGACGTCTCAATTCTCATTCCTCATTTCACGTCTTAGACATCTCACTACTCATCTCGCGCTTCTCACTTTTTACAGTGAAAGTTTAAGGTTCATGTAAAATTTCATCAGCTTTCTTGTATTTTTTTATGGATTTTTTTTTATTTTTTATTGTTCTTTATTGATTATTTTGTGGATTTTTTTTTAATTTTTTTATGGAAAAAAATATTTATTTTGTGGAAAATTTTGTAATTGTTTATTGCTAATATTGGAATATGGAAAATTTGTATTTTTTTCGTGGAGCACTTTGATTTTGTTTTATTTGAAGAAATTTTATATTTATTTATTGCTCATTCTCTGACTTATTTATTGGCAATTTCCTAATTGTTTAGGTAAATTTTCTAATTTTTTATGGAAATTTAATTTTGTTGACCTCGCTTGAAGCTATTTATAAAGGAATTTATCATAGATTTCTTCTCATGATTTAAAAGGCAAAAGATTAATTATTAAAGAATTATAATTAATTATAATTAAAAAACTTAATTAATCCACCTAGCGGCGATGGTGCCTTTCTTGTGCGTTATAAAAAATAGTAGCAACCTACACAGCTCTGGTCTTCACAAGTTCCAATCTCACGCTTCCACGGGTCTTCCGATGACAATCGACCGGCTAAGGGTTTTGTACTTAGCTGGTAGTGCAGCCTGGGCACTGTTGTCCTTCTGACATCAGCTAGAATGAGGGGGTGCGATCAAGAGGGACCAAGAATCATCGTCCCTAACCCCTAATCCCTAGGCGTTAAGCGACCTGTACTGAGGGGATGCATGACCAGGGGGTGAAATAATGAGCTAGGCCTTAAACGGAGCCTAGGGGCATCCTCCACAGTAATTGTCCCTTACCGCGTCATGCTGGGCTCTGGCGTGGTGCACATCTTTTCTCGAGCAACTCGTGGGATCAAAATGGAAAACCAAGACAACTTTTCAACTAGTGGTAGTAGTGTAGGCGACAACCCCTTCGCAAGAGGTGGGTTGTTCAGACTGAGGGTCAAGTATTTGCGGGCACGTTGGGGTGACTGCTCCAACGGAACAGACACAAAAACGGGGAGACAGTCTCCAGGGGATGAGTTCCCTGGGGCCGCTCCAAAACGCGGAGGGTTACTACTCCGAATAAGGGTAGTGGGGCTGATAAATTGAACCCCGGCAGGTACCTCCAAGACTGGGAGAGGGAGAACCTGGAAAGGTCCGTCCATCCAGGAAAGACGGTGGTAAGGGGTTACGGCAGGATGAGAGCCCTCAGCCACCCCAGACCAGGGAAATAGGGGGTGACGCCTCCTGGACCCTGGTCAAGAACAAGAGGAAACCGAAGACCTCAAGGGCCGAAAAGAAGTCCCAGGCGAATGAGGGTAGCAAGAAGTCTAGGATAGGCGCCAATCGCTTCAGGGGCGATGCCCTAGTCATCAAGACGGACGAGGCTAAGTACTCGGACGCCTTGAAGGCGATAAGGAGTGACGTCAACTCGGTGAACTCGACGCCGACGTACGTCGAATAAGACGTACCCGGACGGGCGAGCTGATCCTCGAGCTGAAGCGGGGTGTCTCGCAAAAGGGCGCCGCCTACAAGAAGTTGACGGAAGAAGTCCTAGGCGAGACGGTCAATGTGAGGGACAGTTGCTGAATGGGGAACGGATATCGCCATCATAGCGGATCCTTACCGGGTACCCGCCAAGAACGGTAATTGGGTCACCGATGGGTCCAAAATGGCGGCGATATGGACAACAGTGAAATACCCAGTCCAAGAGTTGGTATCTTCGACACCGAGGGCTTCGTCATTGCCAAAGTCAACGGGTTCAGTCGTTTGAGCGGCGAGCAGCTGGTACTCTCGCATGCATGCGATGTCTAGGAAAGTCCACCCGCTTACTGGTGGACTCCAGCAATGCGAACCTGTGCCGCACCTGCTTACGGGCACGGAGGCGAATGCAACGAGCACGCACAGAAAAGAAGCGTGTTGAACGACGGGTGGCTGCTGGAGCCGCTCTGAAGACTGAGATTAGATCAAGCAAAAAAGCCTGCTTCGAAGGCCTGTGTCAAAGTGCCAACGCGAATCCATGCGGTGACGCCTATAGGGTCGTAATGGCCAAGACACGTGGGGCGATGGCCCCCATAGAGCGGTCTCCAGAGATGCTGAAGGGGATCATCGCGGGGCTCTTCCCACGTCATGACCCAACTCCCTGGCCTCACTTTGTGGAGCTGCCAGCGGCCAGGGTGGCCGACAAGGGAAGAGGAACCGCGTGGAACTTGCGAAAATTGCACAGTCCTTTAGTGTGGGTATGGCGCCAGGAGCGGATGGTTTTCCGAACCTGGCCATTAAAGCGGCCATTGCTGAGGCTCCCGAGATGTTCAGCTCTGTCGTGCTGAGATTCCTGGACGAGGGAGTCTTCCCTGAAGCATGAAAAGGCAGAGCTTGGAGAAGGTGCTCGAGAAGATCATCCTGAACAGGTTGTTGATACGCACGGAGGATGCGGATGGTCTATCGAGTAACCAGTTTGGCTTCCGAAAGGGTAAGTCGACCGTAGACGCTATCTTGTCGGTTACCAAATCCCAGAGATAGCTATAGCCAGGATGTCTGTTGAGCAGATTCTCCCTCCATTGCTTAGGAAGAAAAAACACACACACACACACACACCTCAATTCGTCGATCGGTGTATAACACTGTGGGTCTCCGGGCCTTTTATAAAAGTTATTTTTTGGGCGATCAAATAGCCTTTACGTATACTTACCATACGAGAATACGAGCAAGGTAAAACGGAAATACAAATATTTAAAAATGGGATCTACTTTTCCACAGGACACATTATTAAAATTCTACTTTAGTATTTTAAAAGTTTCTTTAATGACTGTGCAGTATATCAGAAAATATCTGACTTTTGAACTTTCATATATGATAGTAGACATTCCAACTGGACTTTATCAAGGTCGTTCCCACTTTTTGGTAGCACTCAGAAAATAAATGCTGCTAATCACCGTCATAGTTTTAAACTTAGTTCATGTGCGAAACAGCGCATCAACTGTTATTTTGCTTTTTTCTCATCGCAACTCAACGACAAAGTGCGCTGCAGACGCCAAAAATATCTGATTGGAAAATAACATCATAAACAATATTCAAAAGCTCAGAGCTGAGCATCTCCGAGTGTGTTATGTGATGCACATTATCTATGTATATTTCTCAGAGTGATCATGATCACACAGACTTCATCAGCATAAGATTTTCTATCACACAAAAACAATCAGAAATAAGCACTGCTCTTCTGTGCTCCGCTTTACTCACTAAAATCCTATATAAAAAATAAATTCACACTATTC
Organism: Armigeres subalbatus; assembly: GCF_024139115.2. Classification (NCBI taxonomy): domain Eukaryota; kingdom Metazoa; phylum Arthropoda; class Insecta; order Diptera; family Culicidae; genus Armigeres; species Armigeres subalbatus. Next base: position 1,180,685 of record NW_026943741.1, read on the forward strand.
AATGTTTTTCTCAAGTATTCAAAACCAACCTGTTTGGAACGGTAGTTTCGCATTCGACTTTCCTTTACCGCTGATGGTAACCAGAAGAGGCGAGCCAGTACCAAACAGCATCACGAACACGACAGTAAATAATGAATTTCTAATTAAACGCTGTTCCATTTTTCAATGTTTAGTTTTAGCAAAATGACCCGGTCCGTTTCTTACTCAAATTACGACTGGACTAGTGAAGAACACTTTCACATCCGTGTGTCTTCCCCGACGAAAGCTTCGCTATTCCCAATCAACAGGCAAGGCGATAAGGCAAAAGGAATCAACGATGTGCTAATAATGGGACTTTATTCAAGTGAAATAACTTCTCGTAAGTAACAGCCGTATAAATTTATTCGTTTGTATTAACAACTCATTATTGCTTCTTATTTATAAATGTTTCTACAATATCGCTTTTGCTCTCACTTATTAATAATATCATTATACAGATTAAATCTTTGATTAGAACTTTTCGATGAATCTTTACTTACATTAGTTCATTGTGTATTAACCATCTACAGCTAACTAGGAGGGGGACGAGAAAAGATTAACAATAAGAAAGCTTCTAACGTAGTTCTAATATTGGTTCACTACCACTTTGAATATTGATATGTCGTTCGAACGGTATTTCTTCATTCTAAATTTTCGTCATCTATACATGAACTGTTTAGGTAATCTACAATGCAGTTATGGGAGGAGTTTAAACAATCATAATGTATAGTTCAATAATCTGGATCAAATAAGATATGACGATTAGAAGTTAGTATGCTATAATCTCTAGTGAACTCTATCTATTTGTTTTGTTTATTATTGTTTACAAAATGGCCACAATATTATAAATTCACAATTCATGATGCCAACACCTCAATAGAAAAACCAAACTGACCTCTCTGATTTAATGAAGTTCGATTTTTTTTACAAAACCAGATAAGTCTATTTGAAAAATTTCTATTTAATTATAAAGATTGCGACGACAAATATAATTGTGTTAGTCGACCAAAACTTCCCGCGAAAAATGTTTTATTCTTATTACTGCTTTTCTATATTTTCTAAGAATTTCTAAAAGAATGAAATGATTTCTGACCATTATTTTTATTTGTGGCGATGTTTGCGATACCCAGTAGAAATAAGTTACGTTTTTCCTTGCATCTTGTAAAGCAGAACAAAATGTTAAGGCGCGGTTTCTTTTAACTCACGGAATATGATCACTCTACTATGTAGAGTAATTTGTGAATTGCTCTTCATAAGTCGATACCGTCCGATGATTTTACCCCGTATGCAAAATTACTCGATGTCTTTGCACAGCATAATACTGAGCAGCTCTTTCTTATCACTGTCCGCGCCATCAATATTTTGATTAGCTTCGGTTGTATTGATGTACACAATGTCCGATGGACGTAGTCTACCGGTAGTAAGCATCTCGTAAAGCCGACCCCGTAATCAGAATCGCTGCGCTCGTCAACATTAATGTGATTACCTTCAGTGCACTTGGTCGATCGGAAGAGCCTAAAACGTCAGAAGCAAACATTTAGCCATTTCGCTTAGGTTTCGCTTTCAGTAAAGTTCAATACTCTTGCTAGTGGTTTTAACGCATCGTTGTCGCTCGACGTCCGCTGAGTATTCGAACTTGCACTGGCACGCCGAATTGCGGCATTCCACATTGTCGGCACCGTCCTCAACGAAGCATTCGCTGGTCAGTTGGCATCGCTCGTCCAAAGCTAAAAATAAAATAAAGGATCAGAAGCAATTGGCTAAGATAAATGTGTTCTTAGTGTATTTCCAAAAATCTAATGATTTTCTTTCCTAGAATAGTATCCAGAGGTGAACCAGCCAAGAGTTGAAAGCCTCTTTACAAAGAAGAAAAAAATCCTAGGATAGTGATTTTGTTCAATATTTCATAAACACCTTTGAATATGTACCCGAACCCGAACTTATTAACGTGTTATGTGATTTCTAATTGAGGGCGTCCAACGCAAAGCGGCGTAAGTGACAAAACTTAGAAAAATGAGTTTAAAAGGGTATAATTAGTGCAAACTACATTAACATATTGCCACAAAGATCGATACCCATTTTCACTGAAGTCGGCTTAAATTTGATTAAAATGTCACCTACAATCCTCTGCTTTTAACCCCATCAATTGCGTTTTTAGTGCATGTGTTGCTAAACTGCGGATTGCAACCCCAGGGGGGTCGTAGACAGATCAATGATGGGTCTAATTTTTATTCATGCTTTTAACTCTATTTTGTCCAACAAATCTATGTCAGCATTTTTAAATGGATCTAAGTAATGAATGGATGACTAGAGAACCAAAAACTCTATGAAGTCAAAGGCCTTCTTTTGTTATCCGAAGGTGAATATCTGAATGCCGAATAGAGGCAGACACTCAGAAACAGAAGAAAACAATGTCGGGAGTTTGGCAAATACCATGAAGTCCAATACAATCTACATCTAACTCAAATCCAACCAAAATGTAGTCCAACTACAATCCAATCCAAATTCAACCTAAATCCAATCTAAACCCATTCTCAATTCAATCTTAGTCCAATACAAATCCAATCCAATTCAAATCCTACCCAAAATTCAAAACACAACTGCAAAACACACAACATTCTCACCCCATCGATCATGTTTCTAAAGCCGCACGGATTTGTTCACACGCACGGGTAAATGCTCTCGAGTGTAAATCAATACACTTCTCTGTACTTGTAAAATCTCTACACATTTCAAGGCGAAGCGTGTGAAATGGCCAAACCTGGTCTCCCCTAGCATTTGACATAGGGTCTTTTAGTATAACGGCCTTTTGTCATAATTGTGAACAGCGCGAAAAGTGAGTATCATATGGCATAGAGCAGCGGTTCTCAACCTTTTTCTTGAGAGGTACCCGTTCGCACTTTTGCATCAATTGGGGTACCCCTGCCGATAAAAATTAGTGTAACTTATAAGATATATGAAAAATGGAACTGAAAATTAACAGGATATATGATAACTGTCCCGATCTCCATCTCACTGAACATATATTCATCTAATCGCGAATCAAAGAAATACAGGAGCAATTTTGTTGCTTCTTTTTGTCAACATGCGTGCTCACTGCTGAAATGAAAAATACTAAAATAAGAAACAAATCAAATTGTTTTCCATTTCTTTGATTTTGATGGGATGAGTATCCGAGCCATGAGACGAATTTCAGGAGCTGTTCTGTTATGACTCTCCATAAAGTTGGATTAAATTTTAATTATATCATTATACTCTCGGAGAGAAACTTTCGAGCCTCTTGGAAAGCGGCTTTCGAGCCACCTAAAACGAGGCTTCTATGCATTTTAAAAGCATGCTTCTGAGCCTCTTAAACGTTGGCTTCCATGCCTCTAGAAAGATGAATTCCGAGCCACTTGAATGGAGGCTTCCGGGCCTCTTGAAAAGAGGCTTCCGAGCCTCTTGAATGGAGGCTTCCAGGCCTCTTGAAAGGAGGCTTCCGGGCCTCTTAAAAAAAAGCATCCGGGCCTTGTGGGTCTCTTGAAAGCAGGCTTCTGGGCCTCTTCAATGGAGGCTTCTGGGCCTTTTGAAAGGAGGCTTCCGAGCCTCTTGAAGGAAGGCTTCTGAGCCTCTTGAAAAAGGGCATCTGGACCTCTTGAAATGAGATTTCTGGATCTCTGGAAAGGAGGCTTCTGGGTATCTTGAATGGAGACTCCTGGGCCTCTTGAATGGAGGCTTCTTGGCCTCTTGAAAGGAGGCTTCCGGACCTCTTGAAAGGAGGCTTCCGGGCTTCTTAAAAGGAGGCTTCCGGGCCTCTTGAAAGGAGGCTTCCGGGCCTCTTGAAAGGAGGCTTCCGGGCCTCTTGAAAGGAGGCTGGGCCTCTTGAAAGGAGGCTTCTGGGCCTCTTGAAAGGAGGCTTCCGGGCCTCTTGAAAGGAGGCTTCAGGGCCTCTTGAAAGGAGGCTTCGGGCCTCTTGAAAGGAGGCTTCGGGCCCCTTGAAAGGAGGCTTCTGGGCCTCTTGAAAGGAGGCTTCCGGGTCTCTTGAAAGGAGGTTTCCGGGCCTTATGAAAGGAGGCTTCTGGGCCTCTTGAAAGAAGGTTTCAGTGCCTCTTGATAGGAGGCTTCCGGGCCTCTTGAAAGGAGGCTTCCGGGCCTCTTGAAAGGAGGCTTCTGGACCTCTTGAAAGGAGGCTTCTGGGCCTCTTGAAAAGAGGCTTCAGGCCTCTTGAAAGGAGGCTTCGGGCCTCTTGAAAGGAGGCTTCCGGGCCTCTTGAAAGGAGGCTTCCGGGCCTCTTGAAAGGAGGCTTCCGGCCTCTTGAAAGGAGGCTTCCGGGCCTCTTGAAAGGAGGCTTCGGGCCTCTTGAAAGGAGGCTTCCGGGCCTCTTGAAAGGAGGCTTCCGGGCCTCTTGAAGGAGGCTTCCGGGCCTCTTGAAAGGAGGCTTCAGGGCCTCTTGAAAGGAGGCTTCGGGCCTCTTGAAAGGAGGCTTCCGGGCCTCTTGAAAGGAGGCTTCCGGGCCTCTTGAAAGGAGGCTTCCGGGCCTCTTGAAAGGAGGCTTCCGGACCTCTTGAAAGGAGGCTTCCAGGCCTCTTGAAAGGAGGCTTCCGGGCCTCTTGAAAGGAGGCTTCCGGGCCTCTTGAAAGGAGGCTTCCGGGCCTCTTGAAAGGAGGCTTCCGGGCCTCTTGAAAGGAGGCTTCCGGGCCTCTTGAAAGGAGGCTTCCGGGCCTCTTGAAAGGAGGCTTCCGGCCCTCTTGAAAGGAGGCTTCCGGGCCTCTTGAAAGGAGGCTTCCGGGCCTCTTGAAAGGAGGCTTCCGGGACTCCTGTAAGGAGGCTTCCGGACCTCTTGAAAGGAGGCTTCAGGCTTCTCGACAGGAGGCTTCCGGGCCTCTTGAAAGGAGGCTTCCGGGCCTCTTGAAAGGAGGCTTGGGCCTCTTGAAAGGATGCTCCCATGCCTCTTGAAAGGAGGCTTCCGGGACTCTTGAAAGGAGGCTTCAGGGCCTCTTGAAAGGAGGCTTCCGGGCCTCTTGAAAGGAGGCTTCCGGGCCTCTTGAAAGGAGGCTTCCGGGCCTCTTGAAAGGAGGCTTCCGGGCCTCTTGAAAGGAGGCTTCCGGGCCTCTTGAAAGAGGCTTCCGGGCCTCTTGAAAGGAGGCTTCCGGGCCTCTTGAAAGGAGGCTTCCAGGCCTCTTGAAAGGAGGCTTCCGGGCCTCTGAAGGAGGCTTCCGGGCCTCTTGAAAGGAGGCCTGGGCCTCTTGAAAGGAGGCTTCAGGGCCTCTTGAAAGGAGGCTTCGGGCCTCTTGAAAGGAGGCTTGAGCCTCTTGAAAGGAGGCTTCCGGGCCTCTTGAAAGGAGGCTTCCGGGCCTCTTGAAAGGAAGCTTCCGGGCCTCTTGAAAGGAGGCTTCCGGGCCTCTTGAAAGGAGGCTTCCGGGCCTCTTGAAAGGAGGCATCTTGGCCTCTTGAAACAAGGCTTCTTGGCCTCTTGAAAGGGGGCTTCCTGGCCTCTTGAAGGAGGCTTGGGCCTCTTGAAAGGAGGCTTGGGCCTCTTGAAAGGAGGCTTCGGGCCTCTTGAAAGGAGGCTTCCGGGCCTCTTGACAGGAGGCTTCCGGGCCTCTTGAAAGGAGGCTTTGGGGCGTCTGGAGTGGAGGCGTCTGGGCTTCTGGAATGGAGGCTTCCGGGCCTCTTGAAAGGAGGCTTCCGGGCCTCTTGAAAGGAGGCTTCCGGGCCTCTTGAAAGGAGGCTTCCGGGACTCGTGGAAGGAGGCTTCCGGGCCTCTTGAAAGGAGGCTTGGGCCTCTTGAAAAGGAGGCTTCCGGGCCTCTTGAAAGGAGGCTTCGGGCCTCTTGAAAGGAGGCTTCCGGGCCTCTTGAAAGGAGGCTTCCGGGCCTCTTGAAAGGAGGCTTCCGGGCCTCTTGAAAGGAGGCTTCCGGGCCTCTTGAAAGGAAGCTTCCGGGCCTCTTGAAAGGAGGCTTCCGGGCCTCTTGAAAGGAGGCATCCGGGCCTCTTGAAAGGAGGCTTCCGGGCCTCTTGAAAGGAGGCTTCCGGGCCTCTTGAAAGGAGGCTTCCGGGCCTCTTGAAAGGAGGCTTTCGGGCCTCTTGCAAGGAGGCTTCCGGGCCTCTTGAAAGGATGTTTTCGTGCCTCTTGAACGGAGGCTTCCGGGCCTCTTGAAAGGAGGCATCCGGGCCTCTTGAAAGGAGGCTTCCGGGCCTCTTGAAAGGAGGCTTTCGGGCCTCTTGAAAGGAGGCTTCCGGGCCTCTTGAAAGGAGGCTTCCGGGCCTCTTGAAAGGAGGCTTCCGGGCCTCTTGAAAGGAGGCTTCCGGGCCTCTTGAAAGGAGGCTTCCGGCCTCTTGGAATGAGGCTTCGGGCCTCTTGAAAGGAGGCTTCGGGCCTGTTGAAAGGATGCTTTCGGGTATCTTCAATGGAGGCTTCTGGGCCTCTTGAAAGGAGACTTCCAGGCCTCTTGAAAGGAGGCTTCCGGGCCTCTTGAAAGGAGGCTTTCGGGCCTCTTGAAAGGAGGTTTCTGGGTCTCTTGAAAGCAGGCTTCTGGGCCTCTTCAATGGAGGCCCGTGAGCCTCTTGAAATGAGGCTTCCGGGCCTCTTGAAAGAAGGCTTCTGAGCCTCTTGAAAAAGGGCATCTGGGCCTCTTGAAATGAGGCTTCTTGATCTTTTGAAAGGAGGCTTCCGGGTATCTTGAATGGAGACTCCTGGGCCTCTTGAATGGAGACTCCTGGGTCCTTGAATGGAGGCTTCCGGGCCTCTTGAAAGGGGGCTCCCGGGCCTCTTGAAAGGAGGCTTCCGGGCCTCTTGAAAGGAAGCTTCCATGCCTCTTGAATAAATGAATAAATCCCGCAATAGGAATTTGTAGTGACTGGATGGAAACGGTAGTCAATTATGACTTACCTTACGATGTGTTCATTCCTTCCCGCCAGGAGTGGGAAGGAGGTGGACCCAGCGTTCCAACAGGCTCTATAAATTTCTTCACAGATGGTTCGAAAATGAATAATCTGACAGGATCCGGAATCTATGGCCCTACAACAAAATTTCTGTCCACTTAGGACAGTGGCCCACAGTATTTCAGGCGGAAATATATGCAATATTAGAATGCGTGTTATTATGCCTGAGGAGAAAGTATAGATTTGCAAAAATATGTATTTTCTCTGACAGCCAAGCGGCACTTAAGTCGCTTAATAACTACACTTGTAACTCAAAGCTAGTGTGGGAATGCATTCTGGCTTTGAAAAACTTATCCATACGCAATCGAGTCTACCTATATTGGATCCCAGGACATACGGGTCTAGAGGGAAACGAGATTGCTGATGAGCTAGCCAGGAATGGATCTAATGAAAGGTTCATTGGCCCTGAGCCCTTCTGCGGGATCTCAGACTGCTCTGTAAAAATGGAACTGAACAAATATATGGTCAGTCAAATCACATCAAACTGGAATGCACTTCCCCATACGAGCCAATCCAAAAGGCTCGTAACGATTAACCCCAAGAAAACCCAACAACTATTAGGTCTCAACAAAGGGATCTCAACATCTACACCGGTCTCATAACTGGACACTGCCCTGCAGATACCATCTACAAAAGATCGGAGCAATCCAAACCTCAAATTGCCGCTTCTGTGACGAGGAGAGAGAAACATCAGAACACATCCTCTGCTATTGCAGTGCACTCACCCAACGTAGGTTCAAAGTTCTCAGCAAGCCCTTTTAGGGCCTGCTGACATATGGATCTTATCCCCAAGGACGTGGTTGGCTTCATAAAGCTAGTCTCGCCAGAATGGGGAGTCACATACTGTAACTCAGGATCTCTATTCATCAATAATAGATGGTCTTGAGTTCAGTCGATACCAAGGTATCTCAGTGACAAACATGTTACTGAGATAACTTGCGTATTTCACAGTAAAAGGGTATATCACAATAGTCCTAAAATCTGGACGCAGTGATCTTCACCCGACAAACGAGGGATGCCTCTTGAAAAAAGGCTCCTGGGTCTCCTGAAAGAAGGCTTCTGAACATCTTGAAAGGAGGCTTCCGGGCCTCTTGAAAGGAGGCTTCCGGGCCTCTTGAAAGTAGGTTTAAAAAAAGGTTTCCCAACCTCTTCAAAGAATAGGCTTTTGAGGCCTCAGAACCTTTGAAAGTAGGTTTTCGAAAATTTTTGAAGAAGTCCTCTGATCCTCTTGAAAGGAGTTTCCGAGCTGTTTAATAGAAGGTTTTCGAAGCAACAGAGCTTTCTGAAAAAGGTCTCCATGTCTTTTAAATGGAGGCTTGCGAACGTGTAGATTTCAAATTTTAGTTCAGAGGTATATTCATATCCATATTCTTATCATTCAACATTTTGTTTCAATCAGGTAGATAGCATAGAAGATTTTCAAATATTTATTCATTCATCGTTCTGTCCTTTTAATCTTTTCTCCCACAGACTTTCATCCATTACGTTGGTTGTGGAGGGAAGGATTCAATAGCCTTTGAGTTACTGATCGCCATGCATATTATGTCCCAAGCAGCACAACTTGTTTCACTACTGAACAATTCACTGTTTTGCAACTATTCGGAAAGAAACAATCTTTGCATATGTGCCATTAAATATAACTCTCTTGCAATCTAAAAAGCGCAAGAGGTGGAGCTTACGGAAACATCCTTCGATTGCAGTAAAATTGCAATAATGTTGCAAAATACTACAGCGGAAAAAAATAAAAATATAAAACTGGATTCGATTTATGGATCTTGTGATTGGTAGTCCTTCACTCTACCACAGCACACTTCGAAGGGACTACATGTTGACTCACCATAAAAACCATACGATCATGAAGTTTTGTACTCGGGTTTCCTGTTACTTGATTGCACCATCACAGGAAAAAAATGTGAGTTGTCAAAACGTTGAACGATGCTAAATTAAACATGAAGACACACTCAACTTATCTGCAAACAATTAAATTTGACACAACTCAATTTGAACAAACAATTAAATTTTGAAAGACGCATTGAAGTTACATGGTAAACAATATGCAACTTAATGATTTTGTTTCGTGTTTGCAACATGAAGCGCATTTTTCTTTGGTTGTTTGTTTCCAAATGTCAAACACGTACTGCATTGCAATTTTAATGAAACATTGATCACAATTCGAACGTTTTTGACATCTTGATGCAACTTTTCCGTGCTTTGATGTTTTTCCAATGCCTTCAATGAAACTGAATAGAAACAAGGTGCTTTTAGGAAGATGTTACGTGTGCTACTTGGGGTACAAGCAAGAAGTACAACAAGTACCTACAACAAGCAAGTACAACAAGAAGTATAAGCATGGCCGTATTTATGGGGGGCGCGGGGGTGCCGTAGCCCCGGGCCCCCACAAATCTTATGTACCAAAACCAACCTTTTTTGTACATTTTTGGGCCCCCACATACCGTCGGCCCCAGGGCCCCCTGCCGGCTTAATCCGGCCCTGAGTATAAGTAAGCCTAGGATAAGCAAATTATGGAAGCCTCCATCCTTTAAAAATATACGTTTGTAAAAGCTTGTGTTTGCCCGGATTAAGGCAATGGTGCATTTGATCTCTTCTTTAAAAATTGGCGATTTTCCGGAATCAATGGTGAATCTGACCCTTTCTTTAAAAGTTGGAGTTTTCCCGAATTACGGTAATCATGGATGTGATCTCTTCTTTAAAAGTAGGCGTTTGCGTAGATGCGTTTGCCACGAATGAAACAATGGTGGGTTGGATCTCTTCTTCAAAAGTCAGTGTTTGTTCGGCATCAGGCCACGGTTATTGTGATTCCTTTTTCGATTGCCGTTAATAAAAAAATGGTACAAAAAATGGTTTTTCAACAGTTGCTTGCTATGAAAGAATGTGACCCCTTCTTTAAAATTAGGTGATTTCCCAGATTGGAGCAATGTTAGACTTGATCCCTCCACTAAAAGTTGTTATTTGCTCGACATCAAGCTACGGGAATAGTGATTATTTTTTTGAAACCAGGTGTTTGCTTAAAATAAGTCAATGATAAATGTGATCACATCCTCGGAAGTAATTCTGCCGTTTTGTTCGTTCGTCCTTCCAAAATATATACCATCAGTCTAGGTTCATCAGAATATATCCTGGATCTACTTTATCTATGTGAAAAAATACATTAAATAACTCTTCTTTTTTACTGTTCCAAATTATAGTAAAAGTTTGTTATACCGAATAACCTACTCTTTTGTTGCAGCTCAAAATTATGTCAAATGTCCGACAAGCCAAATTAGCGATATGCTAAATGGCCAAATGACATTATGCCAAATGGCGTGGATATGAACCCTTCTTCGAAAGAAGGAGATTACCCGTGTCAAAGCAATAGTGGATGTGATCCCGGCTTATAAAGTAGGCGTTTGCCCTGATTAATGCAATAATGGATGTTATCCCCTTTTTTAAAGTAGGCGTTTACCCGGAACAAGTCAATGGTGGATACGATCCCTTCTTATAAAGTAGGCGTAGTCTAGATTAAGACAATAATGGATGACGGCAAAACGCGCGGCTTCAAAGCAGGACCATGCTGAGGGTGGCCGAATGTGATTTCCGATGCCGGTCTAGGCAATTTGCGGACTGGAAATTCTCTCGATTTCCCTGGGCATAAAAGTATCATCGTGTTAGCTTCATCATTACGAATGCAAAAATGGTACCTTAGCTTAGAAACCTCGCAGTTAATAACTGTGGAAGTGCTAAATGAACACCGCGAGGCGGCAATGTCCCAGGGGGGGGGGGGCTATAATGCCAATATGGAGAAGAAGAAGAAGGATGTGGTCTCTTCTTTAGAAGAAAGCGTTTGCCAAATTACGACAATGAAAAATGTGTAAAAGTAGACACTTGCCCAAAATAAATCAATGGTGGTTTGATCTCTTCTTTAAATATATGCGCTTGCTCGGATTAGGGCAATGGTAGATGTGACCCTTTCACCAAAAGGAGGCGTTTGCCTAGAAGAAGGCATGATAGAGAATGTGAGCAGTTGCCAGACAGACTTGTTGGACTTCCTTAGTGATCGAAGAACACTTTTTTGTTTTACGTTCGTCCTCTACAAACTCTCTCTCAAAACTTGTTCCTGGAAGGTGTCGTATAGAGTGTTTTCCGACATCTTTTCTCGTCCCGGGATTCGGATTAAAAAATGTCCCATATCCTGGAAAATCCCGGAATTCGGAAAATCCCCGAATAATATTACAATAATTCCAATTGAAATTCCTTTAAAAATAATAAATCCCTTAAAGTAAATATAAAAAAATTGGTGCCCGTTTAATTTAAGAGCCAGTTCGCGAGAAGCGCGACCCCCTCTTGTATCGATGTTCTCCGATTTGGATGAAATTTTCAGAGTTTGTTCATATATGTAAGAGAAGGCATTTTGCAAATTTTCAGATTTTTTCATTGAGGGGAAGTGGGGTAAAACGGCCCTTCAAAAATTATTGTTCAAAAATCGCCAAAAACAAAAAGATGCAATAACTTTGGCAATGAGTGACCGATTTTGTTTAAATTTTGCACTTTTTTCCTACGCAATTAGTACTTTGTGCCAAGTGGTTAATAGGGTTATAAAGTTGTTTACTTTAGGAGAAAATTGACTTTTTCGATAAAAAATGGTCGTTTTTCCAAAGGGAATATTTTTCACCAACAGATCTAGGATAAAAACTAAACCCGTAAGGCAATTAAGGAACTAAAGAGCTTTCATCTCCTACATAATGTAGAAGCGCCAACTCAAGAATTTCTAAAAAAATCGCAATTTTCTGCAACACTGTTTATTCAAAAGAAAGTTCGCACAAATTTTTACCCTACTTATGTTGATGTTTTCCGATCTGGGAGAAACTGTCCAAACTTTTTTGTCTAAGTTGAAATTAAAAATTAGAATTTTTCATTAGGGGAGTGTAGGGTAAAATAGTCCTTTAAAAATAAATGTCAAAACATACATCATTTTTTTATGTGAGTTCTAGCAGAAAATACATAAGTTTTAAAAAACTGTTTCTTCTTCCTTTCAATTCATCTATATTTTTCGTCTCAATAGATACGTATATCCTTCGCTGATCTATATTAGATAGCAAACTATTTGCAGAACAATTTACAACAGAAGTAAAATAGGACCAAAATAAGTTCCTTAAACATTAGCACGTTATTTGCGAAACTGAAACAAAAATGAACGGATTCAACGAAAGTGCTTGTTGATATTTTTTTTGAATCAGCTACAATTACTGTGGGTACCGGTTTTGATGTTGCTTTTACAGCTATGCGAACAAAAAACAATTATTCTTAACGGCAAATGAGCAATTTCGTAACGTTTAAACATAAGCTTGTTGGTGGAGCTGCTTCTCAGATTATATTTTTCTTTTGTACCTACTTGCATCAGGTTACCATAGGCTTGTTTTTGTAGCTTGTAACGATTGTGTGGTATTCATAACTCTCTTTCATCCTCCATCATTATCAATTTAAACCAAATTCTGCAAGTTTATTGTCCAAAAACGTCAAACCGTGTACCATTCATACACTTTGAATTACTAACCTTAAAATTGCTAGCTAATATTACAGAGATACAATCTAAACCAAATGTTTGACTGAATGGACTATACCAATTCTAATCGGGTGTATATATTTTCAAGAGTTGGACAATTTTATCTCATAGGTAATGGAATACCCTCGATTCTATGTTTACACAACTGTGTAAAAAACACTCCAAAGTTCAACAAAGTTGCATTCATTTTGCACAATACGGGAGAAACCTTTTTTTTCTACAACGAGCTGATTTTTTACAAGGAGAGCGTAACAATGTAATGTGTATACTATTGAATAGGATAGTGTATCAATTGTCTGACGATTTGAAAACACACCCCTCATGAAAATACTTCAAATTTTAGGATACACGTTTCTACACTCATAGATAAAGTATGTAAATTGTAGATCGCTTAATCAATTAATTTAAAGATTACCAAGCAAAACTGTTTTATTCTCGGCTTAATTTACACCACCTGAAAGTGCTTGAGTACCTCAACAAAACTGTGTAGTTGATTGTAAAAAGGGTGCCTTAAATATCAGCCTTTTTCTCTTGAAATCTTTGCTAACCTTATATGAACATATTTCCAACAAACCATAAGGTGTGGTTTGCTAAGAAGTAGTACTTGGGTAGTAACAGCTTGCAATACTGTTTGAGAAATCTATCTATTGCTTTTTTCACTGAGGAATAGACTACCGTGTTGAAGTACCAATGTAACAAACAAAGTACCAAAACAAATGTTCTCACTTCCGAATGGATGGAAACTAGCTAAAGCATTGGATTTTGCTTTACGTCGTTCTTGAACCACGCATCGTTCTTGCAATTAAGACGTCACCATGGAGGAACTGGTGGAAATATATTTTGGTGGAACAATATTTTTGAACGGGAGTTTAAGACGGCGCAAAGTTTACAATACCTCCGCCGGAATATTATAGAAATGACATGACTAGTTGACTAGTTCACGTTATTTTTTTAGATTGAGAGATTGTGAAGGATTTAATTGTTGACAGATAGAAAACCATAAAAATACTAAGCTTGGAAGAATTTCGAAGCAAACTATAAACCTTGTGAGTTTCAGCCAGATGCTGAAACATCGATAAAATGGAGTTGCGATTCGCACAAACTGGCTTGCAAACAAACAGTGCAATGTGCAGAAATTCATAATTTGATTGATTATTCTTAAGTCGGCGCACTGAAATAAGTTTCAATAAGTTTGATGTATATTCTGCTTGAGCTCACATATAAAAATTTATGAATTTTTGACATTTTATTTTTACAAAGCTATTTTACCCAATTTACCGAAATTGCTCATTTGTCGTTAAGAATAATTGGTTTTTTGTTCGCATAGATGTAAAAGCAACATCACTACCGGTACCCACATTAATTGTAGCTGATTCAAAAAAAATATCAACAAGCACGTTCGCCGAAATCGTTCATTTTTGTTTCAGTTTGCGAAAGACGTGCTAATGTTTAAGGCACTTATTTTGGTCCTATTTTACTTCTGTTGAAAATTGTTCTGCAAATAGTTTGCTATCTAATATAGATCAGCGAAGGATATACGTATCTATTGAGACGAAAAATATAGATGAATTGAAAGGAAGAAGAAACAGTTTTTTAAAACTTATGTATTTTCTGCTAGAACTCACATAAAAAATGATGTATTTTTTGACATTTATTTTTAAAGGACTATTTTACCCTACACTCCCCTAATAGAAAATTCTGATTTTTAAATTCAACTGAGACAAAAAAGTTTGGACAGTTTTCACCAGATCGGAAAACATCAACATAAGTAGGGTCGAAATTTGTGCGAACTTTCTTTTGAATAAACAGTTGAGTTGGCGCTTCTACATTATATATGAGATGAAAGCTCTTTAGTTCCTTAATTGCCTTACGGGTTTAGTTTTTTATCCTAGATCTGTTGGTGAAAAATATTCCCTTTGGAAAAACGACCATTTTTTATCGAAAAAGTCAATTTTCTCCTAAAGTAAACAACTTTATAACCCTATTAACCACTTGGTACAAAGTACTAATTGAGTAGAAAAAAAGTGCAAAATTTAAACAAAATCGGTCACTCATTGCCAAAGTTATTGCATTTTTTGTTTTTGGCGATTTTTGAAAAATAGTTTTTGAAGGGTCGTTGTACCCCACTTACCCTCAATGAAAAAATCTGAAAATTTGCAAAATGTCTTCTCTTACATATATGAACAAACACTGAAAATTTCATCCAAATCGGAGAACATCGTTGCAACCTCCCTTGGAAAGGGGGTCGCGTTTCTCGCGAACTGGCTCTTAAGATAGAAGAGTATGCCTTAATCAATACTCACCAACTTTCGAATGGCACTTTCCACCTTTGTAGTGCGTGTCACTTCCGTCACACTGGCATTTCTCGTCTATACACTTGGCCTGGTCTCCCAGCAATGGTTGGCACTGGTCATTTACAGTGCACTCGTCCCCATAGGCTTCTGCTTCCTTTAGGCACGTATTGTCTTGATATGTGTAACCCTTGATGCAGTCGCATGCTTTTGGTTTCTCGTCGTCTTCCTTTTCGCAACTTGCCTCTTCGAATCCACAGTCCTCCACGGTTTCGCACGTTCCCCCTTGAGCCGCCTGGCAAAGCTCGTTCACGTAGAAAAAGTTCGGCCGGCAAACGCACGTGTTCACCTCACTGCAGCGTGTGTTTCTCATCGTACAGCCTTCGTCATCTTCGCAGTACTGCTCGTAACCGATCTTAGCCACGCACATCTGCTGGTTGCTATCGTACTCGGCATACGGAAGACAGCTGCATCGCCTTGGGCTGGAATCAGGGCAGTATGCAGCACCATATGGAGAACACTGGCTATTTGCCGTACAAGAGGTATTAATTCCAAGTACACCTGAGAAATCAATGATTTTTTAATCAATGCATTTTAAAATAGCAACTGAACTGGTCCTACCTTTTATACATGATCGCATATGGTAATTGTAAAACCAATGGTTGTCACAAACACATCTACCATTTACGAAATTTCCACCGCCACAGTCTTCTGCTTTATCCACGAATTCACCTAATTCAGCTTTGCATACTTTTCCGACTTCGTAGAAACCATCTCGGCAAAGACACTGTCCCATCCGACACACAGAGTAGGGCAGCCCATTGCATTCTTGTTCTTCCACAGTGCAGGTATCACCGTCTGAAATCAATCGAAAACATGTATTTTTGCCCAAATCCTAAACTCCAATATTGACGGCTACATACACTCGTGAGAACTATCATCTTTCAGTGTGTCATCGGCGCTTGTTTGAAGTCTTACTCTCTTAGCTGTCGCTCCGCTGGAGGTACTTTTTGGTGGGTTCTCCGGCACTATCTCCTGCACGTCGTTCGATTCCTCAACACCGGCAGTAGTTCCACAGCTGCTGCTACTGCTCTTAACACTGGTCTGCTGCTGCTGATCGCGGGTCGCCCTCGATTCCACTTGCGCTTTCTTTTCGTCGCAAGTGGGCTTAGCCTGCACTCCGATATCCCTAAAGGTTTTTGTTTGTGCTGCTTTCTCGACACAGACGTCATTATTACACTCGAGATTGTCGCCGACACAGTCCGTGTTTACGAGGCAGTTTTGGCCAACTGTAGAAAAAGTGGAAATCAGTCATGGATATTGGGTAACCTTTCTTTTTCTAAATAACTCACGAGTTACTTCACGCCGGCAGACATTTGTGCTTCGAAGATAAAAACCCGGTGCACATTGGCACTTACCATCGTCGCAAACCACGGCTTCACGATTATAGCTGAAGAAACAGTCAACATCCTGCGAGAAAAGATATTAAATAATATTAACGTTTTGTAATGTTCACCAAATAGAATATTACATTAATACAAATCTTAGTGTGAAAAGGTATGTTTTCCATTTTTCAAATCCATGGTAATCAATAACCCAGATATTGATTCGTAAAGTATTTTTTATTCCTTGTAAATCAATCCTATGATTCTAACATCCAATTTTTTCTCACCTCATTACACGGTTGGTCGAGATTCGCTAGCTGACGGCATCGTCCCCGCACGTAGGTAAACCCGGTATCACAGGTGCATACTTGGTTCTCGCACTTGGCACCGGTAAGCATATGAGAGCACTGGACCGCTTCCTCGCAGCTCACCCCATACAAGCTCTCGGAGAGGCAGCGCCGGACGTCGGTGGAGAAAACATGCCCGGCTGGACACTGGCAGAAACCGTAGATCGAACAGGTCGCGTTCGGGACATCAGCGCAGTCTGCTGTAGTGGTGCATGGCCACACAACGGAGCGAGATTCTACGGAGAAATAGAAACAACGGGAGAAATGTATTCGTCAGTGCTACTGGCAACAAACATAACTAAAACCAGCATGAAAATCAGAATCGATCATCGATACATAACGATACCAACGTAGGCTTTCGTGGGAAGAGAAAAACGGGAGTTATAAATCACTGTCTTTTATCCTTCTGGGGTTTAGTCGATTGCTGTTGGTTGATGCTTGAGAAATTTTATGTTCTCTAGACACGACACATTCTGAGTGTGTAGAAACCGCTGCATCAATGCATATAACTTGCATCGTATTCCACTAGTTTCTTTTAAAACATTATACTGCAGGCTTCTTGATGGTATTAAGTTGATTTTGAAATCTTTAGCACTTGGTATCACGTTTACAGATTATAGAATTTCTGACCAAATATTTTGAGATAATTAATTTTCGGCTCAATATTGTTGTAATTATTTGTCGTAATTGTTTTTAATATGTACCATATGCGCAAAACTACGGAACCTTTGGCGGTAATGAAGTAGCCTTGCTTGCACAGCAGAATTGAGTACCACTGATAATACGGATGACATGCATATTGCAAAAAGCACATCAAATTTATATTGGTAACTAAGGGAGGATAGTCCAACATATAGCCCTCCTAAAGCTTTTTCAATGTTTATCGCAACATAAACTGAAAAATCTAATCATTCGAAAGTACGAAATTAGCTACATATCACAATGATTTCCTATTACTCAAAATAATTAGGCCTTATGCAAAACGCGCAAAACGTATCATACGGCCTAATTAAGGTTGTAGAAACATATTTTGGAAAAATATTTTTGATGACTAAAGCACCACTAGCGTTCTAATACTTATGCTTCTACTAAACGAGCCAACCAGTTCAGATTACAACGAGAAAATCTTCAAAATTTCCTTTAAATTTGTGCAGAAAATGGTTTCAATTTTTCACGTGTGTGACTTATGATTTATTTCTACGGGAAATTAGTCAAATCAAGTGGAATGCAATAATATAGTATACTTCTCCATTTAGCCATTTTAATGATTATCCAATCAATACTTCCTGCCAAGTATGGGAAAAATCGAGTCATCCCAGATTTAATCAGCACTCACCCATGAACACATTCCCGCTATAATCTAGGAGAACCGAAATAACCCTGTCATCAGAGGAAAAGTAGAATCACAAAAATTTCACACGGCAAGGTATGGCAAATGGAAATAAAAATATTTTTTAATGCACTTATTAACGGGACTTGCAGGTTGGCTCATCTCGAAAGAAAAGTAATTTTAAAAATCAATGGTTGGAAGTTTTTTGGAAATTATTTATTACAAAGGATTAGAAATTCAATAAACATTAAAAGTAGTACCTTCTCCGGGATCAATTCACGAAAAAACTTTATTATCATTAACAAGTCTAACATCGTGCTTTGCATTAATCTTATATATAAAAATGAAATGGTCTGTGTTCGTATCCGCATAACTCGAAAACGGCTGGATGGATTTTTTCATTTCTTCAGCAGAAACATTCGTTATAGTTTCCGACGGGTTTATATGATATTTTCTAATGCGAAAATTACGAGTAAAGTTGCGCAAATCGTGAAAAACAAAAATTGTGATTCCTATGCGAAATTTGCATGGGCAGTTCGGAACGCACATTCTCGCCTACTATGCAGGACAACGTCTGCCGGGTCGACTAGTTTCAAATAAATAACATTTTGAAATTCTAAAAATTATGTAAAGAATTGTATCACAAATATACATTGGTAATTCAGATCACCAATAGAAGCATCCTCCTGGTGTATGTGACGATTGTAGGTGGTAGCGAATCCAACTAAATTTGCTGCTTTCCATGCGTTGTATTTTTTTTTTTATTATTTAGGCGCGACAATTCTAGGTATGAGATATCAGTCTGCCATCTAAATTATTGACTTTTAGTAAATTTATTTACGCAGGGTTGATTTCATGGGGATCATATCTTATATATAAAAATGAAATGGTCTGTGTTCGTATCCGCATAACGTGGAAACGGCTGGATGGATTTTCTCCATTTCTTCAGCAGATATGTTCGTTATCGTTTCCGACGGGTTTATATGAGATTTTTTTATGTTAAAATAACGAGTAAGGTTGAGTAAATCGTGAAAAACTAAAATTTAGATTCGTATGGAGATTTTGCATGGGCAGTTCACAATGCGCATTTTCGCCTACTATGCAGGACAACGTCTGCCGGGTCGACTAGTTATTATTATTTGTTGGTCATATTATTATTATGTATTCAGACTAAGGCCGAAGTGTCCTGTGTGGTATATAAGAGTCTTCTCCATTCGGCTCGGACCCACCTACACGTCCGCCAACCACGCAGTCTACGGAGGATCCGCAAGTCATCTGCCACCTGATCGATCCACCTTGCCCGCTGCGCAAGGTGCGCTGCAAGGTGCCTTCTTGTGTCCGTCGGATCGTTGTCGAGAACCATTTTCACCGGGTTACTGTCCAACATTCTGGCTACATGCCCGGCCTACCGCAGTTGTCCGATTTCGCGGTGTGAACGATGGATGGTTCTCTCAGCAGCTCATGCAACTCGTGGTTCATTTGCCTCCTCCACGTACCGTCCGCCATCTGCACCCCACCATAGAAGTTAAACAGTACTTTCCTTTCGAAAACTCCCAGTGCGCGTTGGTCCTCCACGATCATCGTCCAGGTCTCGTGTCCGTAGAGGACTACCTGTCTAATGAGCTTTTTGTAGATAGTCAGTTTGGTACGGCGGCAAACTCTATTCGATCAGACCGTCTTGCGGAGTCCAAAGTACGTACAATTTCCGGCCACTATGCGTCTCCGAATTTCTCTGCTGATATCATTTTCGGCAGTCGCCAGTGAGCCCAAGTACATAAACTCTTCTACCACCTCGATTTCGTCACCACCGATGCAAACTCGCGGTGGATGGCTCCACATTGTCTTCTATTGAACCTCTTCATATCATGTACTTCGTCTTCGACGTGTTGATGACTAGTCCGATCCGCTTGGCTTCCCTCATCAGTCTGATGTAGGCTTCCTTCATCTTCTCAAAGCTACGTGCCATAATATCTATGTCATCAGCGAAGCCAAATAGCTGGACGGACTTATTGAAAATTGTACCACTCCACAATGGTCCCAGAGTCGAATCTAGCAAGACAAAAATGTTTGCACCAAAACTATTAGTTTTAGATATATAGTGTCCTTGGGAAAAAATTTCATATTTTTTGACAATTTTTTCCATGTAGTGAAATTAGGGTGGTACCTATATTTCAGAAGTTCATAATATCAACTTTTTAATTTTTCGGTAAAGACTTGTGCAATGTTCCACAAAGTTGTAGAGCAATTAATTTTGAGCAACTTTGCCGAAGAAACCATTTTTCTATCACTTATGGTTCACAAGTTATGAGCTTTTTCAATAAATACGTTAGGGCGGTCCCTAAAATCGGTATTCTTCACATAACTTTTTATACATTCATTTCTCGCATAAACTTTGTTCCGAGCACTTTTAGGACTTTTGAAGACGCACATTTTTGTTAAAGAACCATGGATCTATCTCTTATAACAAAAAAGTTATTCGAGTTTTTGTATGAAAAACATGTTTTTTTCATATGCGTATATTTCAAAATGGAGCAAACCGATTTCCAATCTATTGGTTCTATTCGAAAGCTCACACTTTTCTGCGTTTATGGTGGGAAAACTGAGAGAGCGTTTTTTGTTTAAAGCGTTTTATTTCATTTTGAAAAAAATATGTTTTTAATCGAAAAACGGCTATAACTTGATAAATAAACGAGATAGGTCCATGGGTCTTCAACAAAAGACGTGTCTTTAGAAGTTCTAAATGTGGTCCATACAAAATATCCCTCAAAAATCAATACATAAAAATATATTTAAAAACGGTTTTCGTAAGGAAATAAACGTTAGATCGATCAAACTCGAAACTCGAACTATGCACATCACCCGATCCATCGTCGCTTTGATCAACCGTGTCAGTTTATTCAGAAAACCGTGTTCGTGCATATTAGCTGCCATAGCTGGCCCCAATTGATTGTATCATATGTGGCTTTGAAGTCGATGAATAGATGATGTGTGAGCACGTTGTATTCGCGGCATTTCTGCAGTACTTGGCGAATGGCGAACACCTGGTCCGTGGTGGAGCGTTCGCCCATAAAACCCGCCTGGTACTGCCCCACGAACTCCCTTGCAATTGGTGCTAGTCGACGGCATAAAATTTAGGAGAGTACCTTGTAGGCGGCGTTCAGCAATGTGATTGCGCGGTAGTTGCTACAATCCAGCATATCGCTCTTTTTATGGATGGGAAACACGACACCTTCCATCCACTTCTGCGGCAAAACTTCCTCCTCCCAAATCTTGGTGATGACGCAGTGCAGCACTCTAGCTAGTGCCTCACCACCGTGTTTAAATAGCTCCCTGGTAGTTGGTCAACCCCAGGGGCTTTGTTGTTCTTCAACCGGCCAATCTCCTCTTGGATTTCCTGGAGATCCGGAGCCGGTAAAATTATGCCCTGCGTGCGTTCTCCCAGGTCCATCACCATACCGCCATGTTCGTCTGCCACAATACCATTCAGGTGTTCTTCGTAGTGCTGCCGCCACCTTTGGATCACCTCACGCTCGTTCGTAAGAATTTTTTAATCTTTATTAAAGTGTTTTTAATCTACAGATTAACGTTCGTAAGAAGGTTCCCGTTTATGTCCTTACACATATCAGGCTGTGGCACGTGGCCCTTACGTGAACGGTTTAACTTCTCATAGAACTTTCGTGTGTTATTAGCGCGGTACAGTTGCTCCGTCTCTTCACGGTCTCGATCTTCCTGCTGGCGCTTTTTCCTCCGGAAAATCGAGTTTTGTCTGTTCCGCGCCCGTTTATATCGTACCTCGTTCGCCCTCGTGCGGTGTTGCAGCAATCTCGCCCATGCTGCATTCTTCTCTTCCACTAACTGCTCACATTCGCCGTCATACCAGTCGTTTCTCTGATCCGGGGGCACCGTGCCAAGTGCAGCGGTTGCGGTGCCACCAATGGCGGATCGAATATCTCTCCAGCCATCTTCAAAAGACGCTGCACCTAGTTGCTCTCCCTTTGAGAGTGCCACTTCCAGCTGCTGCGCGTATTCTTGGGCTAGTCTACCGTCTTGTAGCCGCCCAATGTTAAGCCGCGGCGTCCGACTTCGACGCGTGTTGTACACCGTCGAGAGTTTTGAGCGCAGGCATACTGCAACGAGGTACTGGTCGGATTCAATATTCGCACTGTGGTAAGTGCAGACTTTCGTGATGTCGGAGAAGAATTTACCGTCGATTAGAAAGTCTATTTGGTTTTCGGTTTCTTGGTTTCCACAAAGCCACATGGAGATCACCATGTGGCTTTGTGGATATTTTTGCGGGGAAAGAAGGTGCTTCAGCCTCCGCGGGAGGCTACGAAGTTTATGCATCGTTGGCCGTTGTCATTCGATTTGCCTTTTTCAAAGTGTCATAAATTGAATTAAATTACAATTAATTGCATATTATTCGGCAACTCGGCCGTACGAAAACCACTTTTTTGTTAAATATCTTGGCTGTGCATATGCACAGCATATGTTTCGAAATGGACAAATTGATATGAAATTTGCGAAAAAGAATCCACGTGTCTTGGAGGGACTCGTACCCTCAACCTCCTACTCTCTAGATAGGCGTGATAACCCCTACACAACAAGACCACTTAAAGGTCACGTTTGCGGAAAAGCCATCAGAATCCGAGTACCAACCTCCACCGCGGTTAGCTCTTTTTTACAAATTGAATATCTTTCGGATGCTTGATTTGTCCAATCTCCACATGTGCTTTACTATTGTATACCCACAGCCAAGCCAATTAAATTAATTCAAAAAGTGATTTCCAATGCATATTTATTTGTACAGTAAATTTAATCTATTTTCAGGCTCAATGACGATTGCCATTAACATTTTTGCGCAATTTTTTTTTCTTTGTTTTCTTAAAAGGCTGCGAAATTTGGTTATGGGCACCTTTATTGGTTCGGTTATGGGCACCCTTATTTTGTTGACAAATCATTCAATATCGTTTTAGTTGTCCCCTAACTTATTTCAAATGACGTTTCTATACAGTTTTTAAAATTATTTAGACCAAGGTAATTGATTGAAATAATGAGTTTAATTTCTTTGGGAATGTCTAGTTATTATATCCACACTTTTTGGAACAAATCGTTGACTGGTTTGCTTGAAACAAGTTGCATTCAACCGGGAATCCTGGTTTCTATTCATGTTTCTTTATTTTTAGCTGGGTGGTTATTTTTTCAAGGGTGCCCACAACCGAACCACAAAATTGAAATACCCAAAAATGTAAAATTTGCAAAATTGTCCATATTTTTTTTTCAAACCGATGCAATCAAACTATTTTTTTTGCTAGTAGTAAGATTATTAGTCTAGCTTTGGATTGGTATACAAATGTCGGCAAAAGATCAACTAGGGCCAAAGTTATGAATCAAAGACAAAAGGGTGCCCACAGACAAACAAGAAAACAACTTGTCACAAAAATGGAATACAGTGATCTTCCTTTGTGTCTAGCCCACATCCTGCAGAACACAGGAAAGTGCACATTCATCAAAAAAAATCAAATAAGTTGAATAAGTATGAAGTGAGAGTTATGAGACCCATTCATTGGCAGCCATCCAGATAAGATAATCTTCCACTACACTAATCAATCAAACACCTGCTGTTTCAAAATGCATTTCTAACAGGCATTGCGACATTTGAACATTTAAATTGTAATAAGCTTCTACGAGATTTTCTATCCGAATTCGAGTTGTTAAGTCACGGTTAAGCGCAGCACGACACAAAAAAAAACTCATCACCTTTATCCACAAACCATTAATGATCCTTAACAGTACAAGTACTACCTCTCACGATCAGTATCACTAGGAACCACTTCACAATGCGCATGTTTAGTCAACGATCGAAGCTAATTCAAACAACCAATCCCGCAAAACACCTGTTCGATACTAACTTGCGACCGGCTGCCGGTCGATGGTTTGTACAATCACATGTGAGTGGAATTTTGCCTACGGAATTGTCCACTTAATCTTATCACATTGAGCCCAATCGTTATCGGCTGACTGGACTGGGTTTCGGCCGGTGGTAGCCGCAGTTGATAGTGAC
This sequence comes from Armigeres subalbatus, assembly GCF_024139115.2. Lineage (NCBI taxonomy): Eukaryota > Metazoa > Arthropoda > Insecta > Diptera > Culicidae > Armigeres > Armigeres subalbatus. The sequence goes on from NW_026943741.1 coordinate 1,204,600, forward strand.
CGTTGATCCAGGTGTAAGTCGATTGGTGATTATAATTGTTTGAAGCTGACTGGATTTTCTGATATGTTCAATTGTGGTGATCGATATCTACATTGATATTAGGCGAGATAGCGAAACTGATTTCACATCATAGGAAAAACAGAAATAACTCTTTTGAAGTGGATGACCAGAATGCAAAGCTTATCACTTTTTTCCTCCTGCGTACACCGTTGGCCCGGATTATTTTTAGAGCAATTTAATAATATTCCTTATTTTAGAAACCGAAAATAGTTTTTAAATCCTCTTAGAGCTAGTTTCAAATGATTTCTTCATTTATCCCAGTCTATAATCCTTTACAATTTCCTAGTTATGTTTAATTCGTAACTCTTAATAGTTGATGAGTAGTTGAATGCTGAAATCGAAACAATGTATCAGTGCAATCTTAATTGTTATTAAAATAAAACATTATTCATCTTCTTGTTCTTCTATGGTTCTATATTCCAACTGGAACTTGCAGACTGGTCTGCTTCTCAACTTAGTATTATACTAGTTAGCATTTCCTCAGTACAATGGATGCACTATGACCAGGAATTCAAGTATGCTTCTCACTCAAAAACATCCTGAACCGGATCAAGAATCACACTCGACATTTTCGGATTGACAGTTCTGAGCCTTTGTTCGCAATGGTAACTGGAGACCCCAAAAACATCATTCCAACCAATAAAAATATATGGCGTAAAAGTCCATCATTCAACACATTTTGTTATTGGTGAAGGAACCTAACTCTGCCTAAATTATTGAAACCAACTAATTTAGAAGCAACATTAAAAGCCGTCGAAATGTAGTTTTATCAAATGCATAGATTGCTGGTGCAGACTGAGATCACAATAATGGGGGAGGACTGACCGAGTTGCTAAATTTCCTAATCACCATCCACACTTTTGGAACCCAGCGGATACAGCGGATATGCCAATGCCAACGCTAAAATGCCGGATTAGCTGGAAACGATATACTTAGGAGTCCCAATTTATTTATCATCAGACTAAGGCCGGAGTGGCCTGTGCTGCACATAAAAGACTTCTCCATTCAGCTCGGTCCATGGCTGCACTTCGCCAACCACGCAGTCTGCGGAGGGTCCGCAAGTCGTCCTCCACCTGATCGATCCACCTTGCCCGCTGAGCACCTCGCCTTCTTGTTCCCGTCGGATCGTTGTCGAGAACCATTTTCACCGGATTACTGTCCGACATTCTGGCTACGTGCCCGGCCCACCGCAGTCTTCCGATTTTCGCGGTGTGAACGATGGATGGTTCTCCCAACAGCTGATGCAACTCGTGGTTCTTTCGCCTCCTCCACGTACCGTCCGCCATCTGCACCCCACCATAGATGGTACGCAACACTTTCCTTTCGAAAACTCCCAGTGCGCGTTGGTCCTCCACGAGCATCGTCCAGGTCTCGTGTCCGTAGAGAACTACCGGTCTAATAAGCGTTTTGTAAATAGTCAGTTTGGTATGGCGGCGATCTCTATTCGATCTTGAGTCCAAAGTACGTACGATTTCCAGCCACTATGCGTCTCCGAATTTCTCTGCTGGTATCGTTATCGGCGGTCACCAGTGAGCCCAAGTACACGAATTCTTCAACCACCTCGATTTCGTCACCACGGAAACAAACTCGTGGTGGATGGCTTGCATTGTCCTCTCTTGAGCCTCCTCTTATCATGTACTTCGTCATCGACGTGTTGATAACTAGTCCAATCCGCATCTAGTCTGATGTAGTCTTCCTCCATCCTCCTCAAAGTTACGTGCCATCCCGAGCAGCACAAGTGAGTCAAAAATGGTTGCAGCAACTTGATTGTGACCAAATCTGGTCACATATGAGTTGCAGTAACCTACGTGGAACATGTGTGCTGCTAGGGATGATATCAATGTCGTCGGCGAAACCAAATAACTGGACGGACCTCGTGAAAATCGTACCACTCGTGTCAATCCCTGCCCTTCGTATTACCCCTTCCAAAGCGATGTTGAATAGCAGACAGGAAAGACCATCACCTTGCCGTAACCCTCTGCGGGTTTCGAAGGGACTCGAGAATGCCCCTGAAACTCGAACTACGCACATCACCGGATCCATCGTCGCCTTGATCAACCGTATCAGTTTATCCGGAAATCCGTTTTCGTGCATTAGCTGCCATAGCTGGTCCCGATCGATTGTATCATATGCGGCTTTGAAGACGATAAATAGATGATGTGTGGGCACGTTGTATTCGCGGCATTTGTGCAATACCTGACGTATGACGAACACTTGGTCTGTGGTGGAGCGTTCGCCCATAAAACCCGTCTGGTACTGCCCCACGAACTCCCTTGCAATTGGTGTTAGTCGACGGCATAAAATTTGGGAGAGTACCTTGTAGGCGGCGTTCAGTAATGTGATTGCGCGGTAGTTGCTACAATCCAGCTTATCGCCCTTTTTGTAGATGGGACACACGACACCTTCCATCCACTCCTGCGGCAGAACCTCATCCTCCCACACCTTGGTAATCACCCAGTGCAGCGCTCTAGCCAGTGCTTCACCACCGTGTTTAAACTGCTCTCCTGATAGTTGTTCAACTCCAGGGGCTTTGTTGCTTTCAGCCGGCCGATTTCCTTCTGGAATTCCTGGAGATTCGGAGCTGGAAATCGCATGTCCTGCGCGCGTGCTCCCTAGGTTCATTACCATACCGCCATCTTCGTCTGCCAAATCGCCATTCATGTGCTCTTCATAGTGCTGCCGCTACCTTTGGATCACCTCACGCTCGTTTGTAAGAAGGTTCCCGTTTATGTCCTTACACATATCGGGCTGTGGCACGAGGCCCTTACGTGAACGGTTCAACTTCTCATAGAACTTTCGTGCGTTATTAGCGCGGTACAGTTCCTCCGTCTCTTCACGGTCTCGATCTTTCTGCTAACGCTTTTTCCTCCGGAAAATCGAGTTTTGTCTGTTCCGCGCCCGTTTGTATCGTGCCTCGTTCGCCCTCGTGCGGTGTTGCAGCAAACTGCTCACATTCGCCGTCATACCAGTCGTTTCTCTGATCCGGAGCCACCGTGCCTAGTGCAGCGGTTGCGGTGCTTCCAATGGCGGATCGAATATCTCTCCAGCCATCTTCAAGAGATGCTGCGCCTAGCTGCTCTTCCGTTGGGAGTGCCACTTCCAGCTGCTGCGCGTAGTCTTGGGCTAGTCTACCGTCTTGTAGCCGCCCAATGTTTAGCCGCGGCGGACGACTCCGACGCGTGTTGATCACCGTCGAGAGTTTTGAGCGCAGACATACTGCAACGAGGTAGTGGTCGGATTCAATATTCGCACTGCGGTAAGTGCGTACGTTCGTGATGTCGGAGAAGAATTTACCGTCGATTAGAACGTGGTCGATTTGGTTTTCCGTTACTTAATTAGGTGATTTCCATGTGGCCTTGTGGATATTCTTGCGGGGGAAGAAAGTGCTTCGGACTACCATTCCGCGGGAGGCTGCAAAGTTTATGCATCGTTGGCCGTTGTCGTTCGATACGGTATGCAGACTATCCGGTCCGATGACCGGTCTATACATTTCCTCCCTACCTACCTGAGCGTTCATGTCACCGATGACGATTTTGACGTCCCGCAGTGGGCATCCATCGTATGTCTGCTCCAGCTGCGCATAGAACGCTTCTTTCTCGTCGTCGGATCTCCCTTCGTGTGGGCAGTGCACGTTGATGATGCTATAGTTGAAGAAAAGGCCTTTTATTCTCAGCTTGCACATCCTTGCCTTGATTGGCTGCCACCCAATCACGCGTTGGCGCATCTTTCCCAGCACTATGAAGCCGGTTCCCAGCTCGTTGGTGGTGCCACAGCTTTGGTAGAAGGTAGCCGCTCGATGCCCGCTTTTCCACACTTTCTGTCCTGTCCAGCAGATTTCCTGCAACGCTACGACATCGAAGTTGCGGGGATGTAATTCATCGTAGATTATCCTGTCGCAACCTGCGAAGCCTAGCGACTTGCAGTTCCATGTTCCAAGCTTCCAATCGTGATCCTTTATTCGTCGCCTAGGTCGTTGCCGATTGTATCGAGTCGTATTATCTTCTATGTCGTTCGTAATAGTTGTTTTTAAAGGCGGCTTATTGGGCCTGCGCAAACCTCCTGTCTCGTCGGAGGGCCGTCGTGTCAGGGCTGTTTAGCGTCCCACCTAACACCAGGACTTGGGCTTGTGCGCTTTGAGCGGCACACGGTCGCTTTGGCGGAGCCTAGTTGCGGATACATGCAGCTTTTTATAGAGGTTTAACAGGGCCCACTGTCAAACCCCACCACATCCTAGGCAGGCGCCACAACTCGCAGATGGCCTGGGGAGGGATCGTCAAGCCCTTGGACTTAGTCCCTGCTGCCCCTAGGAGTCCCCTTAGGAGTCCCAAGCAGGGCTGACAATAGTCATTCTCGTCGTATGAAGAAAGCGAAAAAAATTTAGTCTGCTTCATAACATTGCACGACGCAACACCTATTCGTTTTCTTCGCGCCGCATGCGTACCACGACGATAGTCGCGCAGCCAAAAGTTATGACGATTTTCGTCATCACTTCTTCACACAATTGATTGCACGTCATTATAGACGGACTGGTTAAAAACATAATAGCGTCTCAAATAAACAAATAGTAGGAAATTTGGTAACATAAATGTATCAATAACATTCATAACGCTTTCATACGTTGCTTCAAATTCATTATTACAAATAATTAGTAAAAATCTTCGTATGGCAGCTGCCGCTTGAAGAATAACGGTATGAAGTCTTCGTTCTTCGATGTCGTCAGGACGATTTGGTTACACGACGAAAGCTAACGTCGTGCGCGTCATTGACGATGTGTGGAGTAGCAATGAAGACAATGCAACTCGTCGCTACTGTGGCATTTCGTGCTATGACGATGACGATTGTCAGCCCTGGTCCCCAAGCGATAGATAAATATTGCAGCAGATTAAATACATTTTCATTTTTAGCATAAGTGTGTTGAAAGAAATCGGGAAGTTGGTTAAATCGGTACTGGTCGGGTGTCGGCACCCCGGCGAAACTTTCAACAGATAACAGATATGGACATTTTGACATATGTCATTCATGCGCTATTAAAACACGATGCCTATGTTTCGCTTAACAAAGAAAACTTTTTTTTTATCAAGTAAAAACCTGTGAAAACCTACTTAGAATTTTTTTTGGTTATTTGCGTAGTGTTTCGAAACGAAGTAAAACGATCGAAAAAGTAAAAATATTACGTATTTACAAAGTAAATTTACTCTATTTTGTGATTCAATATTGAATGCTACCGTAGCGTTCGCAATTAATCTTTTATTTTCACTTTTCAAAATGATTGCTAATTTTGGTTGTCGGCACCCAAACATGGTCGGTTGTCGGCACCCCTTTTTCCAAGGGTGATCAAAGTTTTTTCCTAATTCCAGGTTATTAGCCACGTTGCAACATTGCAACGCGTTGTGAGGTTTTTTGGGGTGCCGATAACCGACCAGCTTTTCATAACCCACCAAGAAAACGGTAGTTACAATGCTCCTGAAAGATAAAATAAATTAAATTTCTTCACCAGTTGTTACCTTATGCCTATAGGCTCCCATTGGTATGTAAATATTACCACTTTGTTCAATTGGGCGAAAGTATTCAACCAAAAACATAAGGGTTTTCTTCTTCTTCTTATTGGCATTACATCCCCACACTGGGACAGAGCCGCCTCGCAGCTTAGTGTTCATTAAGCACTTCCACAGTTATTAACTACGAGGTTTCTAAGCCAAGTTACCATTTTTGCATTCGTATATCATGAGGCTAGCACGATGATACTTTTATGCCCAGAAATTTATTTTCCTCGTACCATTTTCCATACAAACTTGAAACGCCATGTGCTAAGTCAGTTTTTATCTAAATTAGCTCAAATTTTTAGGAGAACTTTCAGAACAGGAAAAAAAACAAATGAGCAGGTGGTCGGTTAAAGCTAAAAAGGTTGGATTTTAAAATTATTATGGTTGAACTGATCACAGAAGCAAGGATCGAGTGAGTAGAGCTACCTGCAAGGCTAACTGTATGTATGTTACAAAATAGCATCAATTGGGCTACCAATGATAAGGCTGTTGCCTGAAGGAAAGCAATCAGCGGCATCAATTTCTCACGTAAGAATACCCACAAACACAACTGATAACACTCGAGGGGGGATACTTGCTTTCCTGTAGACCACGTGCTGATTGACGAAGGGCAATTCCCGAACGATAGGCCCATTCAGGTGAAAGAGTAAGTCATTCAAATTGTTTGTAACTCTCTCAGAAGCGTTACAAGAGGACAAATGCAAATTGTCTATTTTAACGTTACGTTTGCGAATGATCCTTTCTAGCTGTCATTACAAATTCACGCATGACGTTACAAATTCGTAAAATAACAGCACGATACGTTTAAATATAAATAATAAATATAAACAATAAGACAATCCATGAAACAACTCTGATCAGCTGGCGAATTTTGTTGACTTGATTTTTTACAGCTTCAGACCGGACTGACACAACAGCACAAGAACATTTTGTTAAGGGCGGTCAAACAGAGTTGCCTCCAACTGCATGCACCCTTTGTTTTGATTTTGATTGAAATTACCATTACAGAATATCCACCTCATGGATAGAGATAGCCTAATATCAAACGCATGGTAGTTGCATGGGTTGCTAAACAGATCCGTCAGAAGCTGGGATAGGAGCCAACGGCATCTACTTTTAAACTATTATATACTTGTCGCTTGTTTATTATAGCTTTAAATTTCCTCCATACATAAAAAAACCTGATTAATCCACCTAGCGGTGATGGTGCCTTTCTCGTGCATTATAAAAATAGTATTTTGGCCATTACTTTTGAGCCCATAGTCCGATCTGGCCAATTTTCAATAGGAAACAATGGGAGAGTATTCTGCGTCGAGTGCAACATGTTGCGAGTAAATCGGTTAAGGATAAGTGCCTGAAAAATGAGTGACATTTTTTTACTCATTTTTTTAATAAAAAAAACTGATATTTTGGCCATAACTCCCGAGCCCATAGTCCGATCAGACCAATTTTCAATAGAAAACAATAGTAGGTTATCCTGCGTCGAATGCAACTTGTTGCGAGTAAATCGGTTAAGGATAAGTTCCTGAAAAATGAGTGACATTTTTTTACTCATTTTTTCTATAAAAAAGTGGTATTTTGGCCATAACTTCCGATCCCATAGTCCGATCTGACCAATTTTCAATAGGAAACAATGGTAGAGTATCCTGCGTCGAGTGCAACATGTTGCGAGTAAATCGGTTAAGGATAAGTGCCTGAAAAATGAGTGACATTTTTTTACTTATTTTTTTTTATAAAAAAGTGGTATTTTGGCCATAACATCCGAGCCCATAGTCCGATCTGACCAATTTTCAATAGGAAACAATGGTCGAGTATCCTGCGTCGAATGCAACTTGTTGCGAGTAAATCGGTTAAGGATAAGTACCTGAAAAATGAGTGACATTTTTTTTTGGGTCGGGTGCGCACAGACATACACACATACACACACACACACACACACACATACACACAGACATCACCTCAATTCGTCGAGCTGAGTCGATCGGTATACAACACTATGGGTCTCCGGGCCTTCTATAAAAAGTTTGCTTTTGGAGCGATCATATAGCCTTTACCGTATACTTAGTATACGAGAAAGGCAAAACCATTCTATTTTGAGATAAGGTATGTAGTATCGAAGTTTTACAAGACGATCAATCAACAACATGCGCAAGAAAAACGCATCGGCGCCAGTCACGGTCAATGACAACTCCGGGAAAAATAGGAATATTGAGAATTCTAAAAATTCCTAAAGGTTGTGGTAACTTCCGATCTTTTCCTACCAAACAGAGCCCTAGCCTAATCCATTTTTCTAGCTAGGGCAATAAGTTATACACAGGAAAAAAATCCGTAACTGAATTCATGACTAAAAAGTCATGAATTCATAAAACTTGTTTGTTCATGACATCATGACTACGGTTCATGATATCATAACCGAAACAGCGATTTCCATAGCATTTTTCTTAACCGCTCGAAGCGTTATCAAAATTCTATCTGCATTTATATGATGAATTTGTGTCATGTTCTATGACTCTGAGTCATGAAATCATGAAGCTGGGTCATGAAAAATGACGCTGAGCGGTAGAAACATGACTCAGAGTCATGAAAACATGACTCAAAGTCATGAAAATATGTCAAAATATCCGAAATTAGCGTTATGCAGCTTGTAGAATTGTTGTTTTTTTCTGTCAAGCCGGTTGTAGATGTTTTTCAGGTCGTGTCTTTATTTTCAATTTTTAAATAGTTAATCAATTTATCTTCGTTCTGGTGACTTGTATAAGGTAAAGATTTAATTAATAGTGAGACATTTTAGATGTGTAAAAAAAGTGTGCGGTTGCGTTTCTGTTATTACTGCTCTCGTAATTTTTATTTCGTCCAGCGTTCCGCGGTTTCCTTCGTGACAAATTGGGAAAGTGTCTTTCGGGATCCCGGTCCGATTGCTTTCGCGAACAGTGTAATTAATGTGCATCTGTGATATGATTCTGTTTGCATAACATGTGTCATAAACATTTTGTTGAATTTTTTCTTTTGTTTCGTTGATCAGTGTCCGTGTTTCATACGGTTTTTACGGTCAAATACAGTCGATCGTGGTGGAAATTATTTTCTATGTAAGCAGGACAGATTTCCGTTAGGTTCCCATGGTGAATAATAGAAGAACAAACAATTCGTACACCTGGGACGCAGCGGCGTAGCACCAAACCAGATACCGGAAGCCGAGGCACAAAACCATACAACGTTGAACTATCCGAAAGTGGATCCCGCCGGTAAGCAGAAATTTTGTTCTGCTTTGTGCCGGTGAGTAAATTCATTAGAAAGTGAAAATTTAGTTCGCGTTCAGTCGTGTTTTCTTTAGTACCTACAAGCAGAACAATCGGCTGATACGGATTGAAATGATTTTTTTTTTATCTGTATTATACAGCGAAAATAAAAAAATCAAATCAGTGAATTGTTTCGACGAATGTGCTAAAATAAATTAAACGCTCATTAGTTACAAAATGCATTTTGAGTTGAATGTGCTTGAAAGAAATTTCCCAAACTCCACTCCGTTTAGCTCTTCACAGATGTTGTAGTCAGTAATGTATGATTTGTACTTACGATTTTTATTTTGGCATTTAAATCGACGTTCTGGTCCCTGGGATCTTAAATAACAGATGCCAGATTCATGAATCATGTTTCTGCATTCATGACCTTAGTGCATAGTTCCAGTTGCATGAATTCCCACTTCCCGTCAAATAAATCGGAATCATTAATAACAGATGCCAGATTCATGAATTACGATTCTGTTTTAATGACTTCAGTCCATGGTTCCAGTGTCCAAGCTTCATGATATCATGACTCTGTTTGCCACTTTTCGCCACAAAATATCTAAAACGTTACGCCAAGCTAGCGTTACAGCCAAATAAGTGATGATTTTATGATCTTTTTTCGTGGTATATTTTCATAACATGAAAACATACATTTTTCTCTAAATCATTACTCATTTTGCCACTTTTTAGTTCCGGATTTTTACCCGTGTAGTAATTAAGGATTCATCGTATTTAGTCCTCACTACCAACAGCAGTCTCAAAAATAAAACATAATTAATGTTACCTTGCAGACAGTTGAAAGACTCGAATTCCTCTGGTTTGAGGCTAAACTGTATGCAGCGAAAACAACTTTTCAAGCAATTAGTTAAAAACCTCGGTACCCGTTCCTAGGCTGAACTGACTGCTGGAAAAATCGAGTTTTTTAGGGGTTTAAATACATACTAACTCTTCTTGAACTGGTGAACAATGGTAGTGAGAGGAACACACGGAAGTTCTCATTACTGAACAAATTCTCTTGCTTGAAATGGTCTTGTAGACAGAGCTAAATCCCGGGTTTTAAGAGTTTTACTGGTGATATTCTAGAAGCATTGCACCAATTGCATCAGCTGTTGGGAGAACCATCCATCGTTCACACCGCGAAAATCGGACGACTGCGATGGGCCGGGCACGTAGCCAGAATGTCGGACAGTAACCCGGTGAAAATGGTTCTCGACAACGATCCGACGGGCACAAGAAGGCGAGGTGCGCAGCGGGCAAGGTGGATCGATCAGGTGGAAGATGACTTGCGGACCCTCCGTAGACTGCGTGGTTGGCGACGTGTAGCCATGGACCGAGCCGAATGGAGAAGACTCTTATATACCGCACAGGCCACTTCGGCCTTAGTCTGAATAAATAATAATAATTCTAGAAGCATGGCAATGATATGGCTAGGGCTCCGATGCATGACCAAGTAACAGTATTACTGTTCTGTTTTCTCAAGAAAGGATTGATTTCCTATTGATAAGGGGCGCGCCTTAAATGATTGCTCTCTTTGAAGGGTCTAAATAGCGGGACCTTGTGATGGTGGTCTTGAGAAAACAAAACAACAACTGTATCGAAACAGATACTGCATTGCTTCTCAATAGCACTGGAGTAATTCGACATGCACTTAAACACTAAGGATAGGGGAAACTGGACACATGATCCCCAGGGACACATGATCCCCCTGTTTTCTCGAAGACTAATCACATTTTATACCAGTGATATGTGCGAACGGATCCATTAGATAGATTAATGAATCTGAGTAACATTTGATATTAGTTACTTTATGTTTATGGGTTTTAGAGGTTTTATTATTTAAGGATTCTCAATCCTTTTTTTTTTTTCAAAGGAGAAAAGTTTATTAACTTTGAATATGTCTAACCAAAACGTACCAAATTTTTACTGGACAAAGTTTTATTATTGTAGAATTGAATAAATTCATTCAATTAACTATTGCTTAGTTTTCATTGTATACAAAAACAACACAAGATAAATACTCAACATGGACACACTTGATCCCTCACAGTTTGGACACACTTGATCCCGATATTGCATATATGAGGGCGTTTGTTGTATAGCGTCGCATATTATTGTATTGTCTGTAACTAATTGATCTGTTAAAATTCTTTTCTTGTTAAAAAGTATAAATACATTTTATTTCTCTTTAATTTTGTCAATCAGACAATACAAGCGCAATTTGAATTTCTCAATAGCCTTATTTCATTAACCAGAACAAAGTGTAGTTGAACATACTTAGTTTTGATTAGTTTTATTAAATGCATTTGAACATTATTTTCAATGAAAAATAGTGTAAATTAAGCTTTGAAAATACTCAACAAATCACAGGGCTTAAAATCAGTATTGTTCGATCTGATTTTTTTTTTTCGTTTGAACTAGGAGAAGTTTGCTTACAATCACCATTTATTTGTAAATCTTCTTAAAGAATTTTTAATAATAGGCTCATTCAATATCTTTTGGTCAGTCGTTTAAGAGAAATCGCATTTGTGTAATAATAACACGCACTACAAAAATGATGATGCGTGATAGTACCATATTGATGTATGAAGTCATCATCCTGGTATGATCACGGTTGTGGTATTGGTAGTAGTCTGGCGATCTCGATGTACCGTCGTCGGGGAGGCAATTCAGCTACTTAGAATGATTGTAGAATAGATTTAATGCATCTGAGGGCAAGAAGATCAAAATATAAGAGACCTTTTTTAACTATTTAATAGAATAATTAGATTCTAAAATTACAAAGATATATTTATGTATCGATCAACCATTTTTTGTATCATAACTGTATCAATCACAAAGAGAGATCCTCTTGGAAACATCATGGTTGCCGTGATATGACCATTGTCTTTTAGTGGAGTGAATGGTTTGCAGATAAATCATGATCACCATGCCAATTTTGTTGCTATAGCAGACATTCTATCTGTCACATTACTCTATTCGAGAACTAAAATACTTCCCTTGCTTAATACCAACAATATTTAATTTTCACTTTGAGTGATATTACGGCAGACTATGAAGAATTATTAGGATTTGAGACTAGCCGAGAGCTTCTTATTTGAAACCTTCTAGCAGACATATTGTCACTATGAATGGGGTTCCAATTAATTGGTCTAGCGAAGCCAAATATTTAGGACTTCTGCTGGACCAAAATTAACTTTAAAAATCACATTGAAGGCCTTCAAGCCAAATGTAACAAATATATTAAGTGTCTATATCCACATATAAACAGAAAATCAAAACTTTGTCTTAAGAATAAACTTTTGATTTACAAACAAATTTTTAGACCTGCCATGTTGTATGCTGTGCCAATATGGACTAGTTGCTGCAATACCAGAAAAAAGGCACTTCAGAGGATTCAAAATAAAATTTCGAAGATGATTCTAAAATTGCCTCCGTGGTATAGTACCAATGAGCTTCATAGAATTTCTGATATTGAGACATTGCTACCAATGTCCAATAACATAATTTCCAATTTTAGACTAAAATCGTTGCAATCTTCTATTGCAACGATTAACTCCTTGTACCCTTAGTATAAAATAGGTTAAGTTTAGTTTAAGTTGAAAACATTGTAATTATTATTATTTATCTTTATTAACGAGATTTTCGGCCCTTGGCCGGCTCCTCTCGAACATTGTAATTCCTACATGGTTCAATTCAACCAGAGGAAAAATTCTAACTGCCAGAGGCAATTGAAATGTATTAATAATAACTAAAAAGTAACATAGCAAATAAGGATGATAGTGTTAAGAAAACACGGAACACCTAGTCTAAGAGATGAATGCATGTATTAGATAATTAGCAAATAAAATTAAATAAAAAAAAAAAAAGAAAAAAACGTTTATTCAAAACGTGTCGAAATTCTGTCCGATAATCACTTTAAATCAGAGATTTGAAGTGGCGTCGGTTTTACCCACAGTGTCGGTTTTACCCACAGTTCCCTATTGTAGATCCAGTTGAAAACCGAACTGAGCTAACGCGACAATCGCATTTTCTCCCATTTCCGAATGTCGCAACTGCATCTATAGTGGTACGCAGGATGGCGCACGTCTATGGCACAGATGCGCACTACTCGCGATCAGAATTTTTAAAAACTACATGTTAGCCTACAAATCTACACATGTTTTTTTTTAATCAAAATATTTAGACTTTTGTTTTGCCAATCTAAAAATAAATGAAATATCTAACTCGAAAAATCAAACTATTTTTGGCTAAAATGTGTTTTAACGTTTTAACAATCATTTTAAAATTGTCGTCCTATATCCCTTGCCGAGTGAAATAAAAAAAAGCATAATCTGGCCCCCATTTTGTTATCTCGCTTTCGTCGGGGCCAATGGCGCCAGAAGCGCAAGACATATCTACTTCTAAACCAATCCATACTTCTCGCTTATTTATCTTCCAATTTCCTCCACCAACTTCGCACTTCGGGGGGAAATAGGAAAAAGTTCCTAATCGTTGTGGTAACTCCAGATCTTCCTGAATCTTATCCTTTCTAAAGTGCTCGAAAAGATAACACTTAACTTTCCTAACTGTTCTCGGGTCATTATGACCCGAATTGCATTTTGAAATTGTAATAACTTGTTAACGCAACAGTTTAAAGATCTAAAACTTCTTGAATTTTCCTATTTCGTGAAAAACTTCTCCTGGACGTTGTTCCTGAAGGGCTCCAAAAAAAACTCACACTTACGGTGTTCGGGTCATATTGACTCGGATTTGACTTAGCAATATTTCAGGCACTTCTCAGCCAAATTCACATGTTTATATACCCAAAATAATCGTCAGCCCATAAATTTTCCGAAATTGATCAGATTATTGATCGGATACACCAGTGTTGGTAAAATCGTTCATAAAACTCAATCATTGAGCGCTCCCGCACGAACCAACTCGTTTGCGATTTTAAAGGAATGCATCACGTCTGAGTTTTTCATGCTAAAACGGATCATTTCACTCATTTCCCAAAAATAATTTGATTCAACTCAGCCATGATTTTTTAGGTGCTGAGTTGGATGCGTTCCAACGCACGTTTGATTTGAATCGTTCGTGAGTTTTGAGATTTTGAGCTACACCTACATCTTGTAATCATCGGAGGAAAGATCGTCAGTTGGCCACTTTTAATATGAACGAAAAATGCAAACGAATATCGCGCGTGAACGATTTAGTTGCTGTTTTTTAACAGAAATGTACCCAGAGAAGACGAATCATGAATGCAGACAATATTTCGACAGGTGTTCCAGGTTCTCCAACCCATTCTGGATTTCAGAGCATTAGTCTACCAGGTCAATAACGCTTGGTACGAAACCAATAGCAAACCATGATGCCCATACAGGCCCTTGGAGGCCATGCGCATCTAGATATGTGCCCATTTACGATCAAGATATGTCCAAAGCGAATATTCTAAGTTCTCCTAATCATTCTGGAGTTCAGACCAATTGATCTACCAAGCCAATAACAACACATACGTGCTCTTATTTAATTTATTTATTTGTTCACTATATTAAGTAACCTGCGACATAAGTCTTTGATTAATGTTACATTAGCATCATAAGGTAGAATGGCGGAACGTTTTTTCTAATGCCATGATGAATAATATTAGTAGTTAATAATATTATTCATCATGGGCGTAGCCAGGATTTTGAGAAGGGGGGCAACTTTTTTAGGTCTTCTAAATTGTTATTTTTTCAGTAGTTTTAGTGCTCGGCACGGTAGGCACGTAACACGGTAGATCACTTTGACGTGGTGTGTTACGGTGTAAGATCTACCAAACAGCGCCCTAGCTTAATCCATTTTTCTAGCTAGGGCAATAAGTTGTGGTAATTAACATTTCAAGTCTCAGAAATGAAACATAATTAATGTTACCTTGCAGACAGTTGAAAGACTCGAATTCCTCTTGTTTGAGGCTAAACTGTATGCATCGAAAGCAAATTTTTAAGCAGTTAGTTAAAATACATCGGTACCCGGTCCTAGGCTGAACTGACTGATGGAAAAATCGAGTTGGGGGTTCCAATACGTACTAACTCTTCAAGAACTGATGAACAATAGTAGTGAGAGGAACACACGGAAGTTTTTATTACTGAACAAATTCTCTACCTTGAAATGGTCTTGTAAACAGAGCTAAATCCCGGGTTTTCAACGTTTTACTGGTGATATTCTGGAAGCAAGGCAAGGATGTGGCTAGGGCTCCGATACATGGCCAAATAACAGTAATTCTCAAGCGAAGATTGACTTCCTATAGATATGGGGTGCGTCTTCAATGGGATTGCTCTCTGTGGAGGATATAAATAGCGGGACCTTGTCATGATGCTCTTGAGAAAGCAAAACAACAACTGTATCGAAACCAATACTGCCTTGCTTCTCATCTCAAAAGAAATGGAGTAATTCGATATGCACTTAAACACTAAGGATACGGGTAACGCTACAATCGATCTAATAACTGGTCGCAGTGGCACACCCAAACAGGAAAAAAAGTGCTCGGTACTATTTTGAAACCACATCCACACGGTAAAACCACAGACTTTGGTAAAACTTTGGTAAAACTTTGAAACCACATCCACAACCAACAGTGAAGGCTGGATCACAACAGCGCGTTGCGCATCGCGTCGCACTGGGCGTTGAAGTCAGCGTTTTTGTTACTAAAACGCAACGCCAATGAACGTTACGCATTCACGCCCACAATGCAACGTTCGCGTTGTGCGTTTATTTAACAACAATAATAATTAAAACAACAATGGATTTAAAAACGGATGATTTATTTAACAGTGAGAAAAGTGAGAAAATTATTAACTGAGTTAGTATTCTTTAGTATTCAGATAAGTATTTTTTTTTTAGTTATTTTAGAAATTAGAATTCAGAGAGAATATAAAATCGGCTATAACAATTATTATAAAAATCCTGCATTCTTCTATAAGTTTAAGAAAACTAGAACCATACATCTGAATTTCTAAACAAATCCTCTCTAAAATTCTATATAATAAAAATGGGTTGAGTTTTCCTTCCTGACGATTTAACTCGCGAACGGGTGGACCGATTTGCAAGATTTTTTCCCTAATCGATTCGTGTTGGGATCCGCAAGGTTTGTATCTACAAAAAGGTTGGTGAATTTAACGGGAAATGTAAAAAAATCATTAGAATGCTATTTTGGGTCAGCTGTTGAGGAAAACAAAACAAACGCACGGAAATTGATCTAGAGTGCGATGCTGCAAATAATTCATTGTAACATTTGCAACACCTGGGCAAAGCTGGGTTTCTTTAGCTAGTAGAATTATAAAATAGGCAGAAAAAACAATATGTAAGCTTTCTTCAGGAATTCCTTCGACAATTGCTCCAGGCATTCTATTCGGAATTCTATCAAGGATTCTTTAAGAATGCCTCCAGAAACTTTTTCTGCAATGTCTTCAGGAATTTCGCCGGAAAATTCTACCATTCCACTCCAAGAAATCCTCCACGAACTCCTTCATAAGTTCTGCAGGGAATTCTTCAGATAATTCTTTCGTGCTGTTTCTCATGAAAATTTCAGAAGACTGCACCGTGGAAATCCTAAAAATATTTTAGGGAAATTCCGCAGAATTGCCAGTAAACATTCCTGAGAATTTCGCGAAAAATCTTCGAATTTCTTGTGTAAATTCCATAAAGTTTTCCGTGAAAATTTCAAATACTTGCTTGTGAAAATTTAAAGAATTTCTCCAGGAATTCCACCAATTCCATCTAGTTTATACAGAAATTCTACCGAAAATAAATTATCATTGGAACTATCAGAGGAGTTCTTATAGATTAATTACCGAAGAGATCCTGAAAGAATTCCGGTGGAAACTTCAAGATTTCCACTAGGAGATCATCCAGGAGTTTCTCCGGAAACTCCTCCGGGAATTCTTCCAGGAGTTGTACCGGCATTTCCTCAAGGATTTTCTCCGAGAATTATTCAGGTAGTTCTATCGGCAGTTCCTACGGAGATTCCTCTAAATTTTTCCAGAACTTCCTCCTGGAATTAATTCAGGCTTTCTTTCTGGAATTCATTTAGGCTTCTTCAGGAATTCATAAAATTCCTCTAGAAGCTGCTCCGAGAATTTCTCTGGGAGCTGCTCAGGGAATTCTCCGGGAGATCCTCTGCTACATACCCCTACAAAAGTTTCAGCTTGATGAAATTTATCTATAAAATGAATTCTCCAAGATTTTTTTCGAGAATTCTTCTGGCAATTCCTTCGGGGGTTCTCCTGAAAATTTTCCCGAGAGTTTCTTCACAAATTTCTCCGGGAGTTACTTCGAGAATTCCTCCGAGAGTTCCTCTGGCAATTCACCCGGGAATTCCACATGTAGCTCTTCCAGAAAATCATTCAGGTTTTTTCAGAAAATAATTTAGGCTTTCTTCATAAATTTGGCAGGAAATTCCTTCCGAAGTTCTTCCGATAATTTCTCTAGGAGCTCCTCCGGGAGGTCATATAGGAATTATGCTAGGAGTTTCTCCTGAAATTCCTCCGGGAGTTCCTCCAGCAGTTCCTTCAGGAATTCCTCCGGGAGATCCTCCGGCATTTTCTGAGAGAATTCTTCCGGGAGTTTCACCGGCAGCTCCTCCTGGTGTTCCTCTGAGGAGAAACTTCCAGGGTAATTTCCGGAGAACTCCCGGATGAATTTCCGGGTTAATTCCAGGAAATTCCAAATGAACTTCCTTAAGAATTCCAGGAGGAACTCCTGGAAGAACTCTTGGAGGACCACACGGAGGAACTCCCAGGAAAAATTCATGGAGGAACTTCTAAAGGAAATTGTTGATAAATTCCTAAATTAAGCCTGAATAAACTCCCGGAGGAACTACTAGTTGCACTCCCGAAGAAATTTCCAGAGGAACAGCCGCTGAAATTCCCGGAGTTAAATTTCTTGAGGAACTTACGAAATCCCATTTCCTGTGAAATTTCGGCCGAAAATCCTTTAGGAATTCCCTGTGTATTTTCTGGGATTTCCAGAGGAACTCTTGGAAAAACTCCTGGAGGAGGTTCCGGAAGAGCTCCCACAAGCATTTTCGGAGGAATTCCCACAAGGAAGTACTGAAATATTTATTGGAGAAGTTCCTAAAGGAATTTCCGGAGAAAAATTCAAAGGAATTTCAGAAAAAATACCAGGAGCAATTAATGAAGAAATTCCCAGATGAAATCCTGAAAGTGTTCCCAGATGAATTGATGAAGAAATTACCGGATGAATTCTCGGGAGTTTGTTATGAAGAAATGCCTGGAAGAACTCTTGGAAGATATCCTGGAGGAACTTTCAAATTAATTTCCGAATAAAATTCTGGAGTAATTTGCGAGTGAAGTCCAGAAAGAATTCCAGGACGATTCCGCGGAAAAATTCCCGGAGAAATTCCTGAAAGAATTCCTGGAGAAGTACCTGAAGGAATTCCTGGAGAAGTACCTGAAGGAATTCCCGGAAACAACGTGGAAGCATTTCCGGGGAAATACTATTCCTAAAGAAATTTCTAGAGGAATTCTTGAACGATATTCTGAAGTAATTGCGAAAGGATTTCCAGAGTGAAATCCTAGATGATTTCGATTTATAATTTATGGAGGTCTTTCCGGAAAAAATCCTGGAAATTATCCCGGAGAAATTGAAGGAAGGAATTTATCCGGGATAATTTCCAGGAGGAATTCCCGGAGAAGTTCCTTGAAGAATTTCCAAAGAAATTTCGAAATTTCGCGTGGACTCAAGGATGGCTAGTTCAGGCGCAAACAAGAGGTGGTCCAAGGGTTCGGAGTCGGCTTCATGGGTCATACCGGTGGTCATGCCATGTGGTCGAACTCGATCCTTTTATTAAACAAGTGGCCGCACGAAGAACAACATGGTATCGTCGCTTTCGCGGCGTCGGTCAACGGGGCGGGTTCCGAGTCCGATGACGGAAAGAGGTCCTCGTCAAGGCTGGGGCGTAGGCGTAGGCACCGCGTCGGCAAGTCCCTCTGTGTATTGGCGAACAGGCCCTATCGCAGAGAGGTCAATTTGGGGTGCACGCGGCTTCATCATTCTTGATACCAGCCGTCCAGAGGGAAGCAGGCGCGAAGTCGACCCTTCCCATCTTTCGAGGACATAGGGCGTGGTAAGGCCACCTGGAAAGCCGGCAATGCGCTGGCACGATACCATGGTGTACTTCTAAAAAAGCGAGTCACGATATTCGATGCTGCAAGGACACGCAGCTAACCTCGAGGGTGCGTTGTGCACTGGCCCTCCTTTGAAGCATTACTTTCTGGTTGTACCGAAGGGACGATGGGCTTGGCGGCAATGGAAACGGTTTAGCCGGTCGGGGATATAGTCCTACCTGCCTCCCTCCCTCCCTTGATTCTCTAATCACGGTATTCGGTGTTACGATAGATCCTTATCTCCAACCTCGGAGTCAGATTCTTGGTTATAGGAAAGATGTGCATATGTCAGATGATTCAACGAAGCAGCATTTTTCAACACTTCTGCATGGCTGGGAATGCTGTTGCAAAGACTGATAATCTTTCTGCTGTTTGTAGCTTTAGCTTTCGTTGCAATACGTTCATGTCGGTGCTGTTCTGCACGGCCATCCATATGTTTCTCATCACACAAAACACAGCATTGTTTATTGTAATCGTGCTGATATGTGTGACCAAGCTGCTTGCAATTTATGCAGTTCATTACCATCGGTTTGTTTTGTCTTGAATTCCAAATGTGACTAATATTACGAGCATTGTTTTATAGATGTCCTTTTCAGCATTATTTGTGCATACAATTCTTTCCATAAAATATCCAATTTGTTTGTTATCTTGATGCTGAAGTTTGTTCGGCAGTGCCGAGCTGAAAAAAGTCACACGGAAGGATCAGCACACGCACAGGCACAGCACTTTCAGAACAATCTGTGATTTTTCAATATCGGATAACAACTGTTTAATAAATAGTTAACATTTGTTATCAAGCTCTTGGTATCGATAATGACTTAAACTGAATCAGATGTTTTTTTTTCTGTTCGGAAGCAGACACGACTGAAATCACTGCAATATCCCCTTCTTGTGGTATAAATAGGCGCACAATAAAATGCATGCAGGGAAAAAATTACACCCACCAGATAACATAAATTATTAAATATGTACTCCAGTCATAGTTTTGCAAATAACTGACCTGCTCCTAATAATTCCATATAGAAGGCTCTATAACAGACTTATCGTGATCAGTTCATTTTATGCAAATACAGAGTTACAACCCATGAAGCAAAAAGCAATACTCACTAACTATTACATCTCCGTAGCTCCTATTCCTATAGCATATCACGAAAGCTTCACTGAGAATCAAATCATTGTTGAAGCACGAGTACACCACAACTGCTATTGCGAACCAATTCATAATTGCTTCATAAAGCGTGCTTTACAAAACTCAAACAAATCGAACACCTTAACGAAAC
Source organism: Armigeres subalbatus (assembly GCF_024139115.2). Taxonomy (NCBI): domain Eukaryota; kingdom Metazoa; phylum Arthropoda; class Insecta; order Diptera; family Culicidae; genus Armigeres; species Armigeres subalbatus. Next base: position 1,224,912 of record NW_026943741.1, read on the forward strand.
CCCGACGAAACGACCGATTTCTGCTCACTGTCAAAACATCACTAATGTCGATTTCGTTTTCAAACCTGGGTCAGTGCCAACCCGAACCCTGAATAAAAAACGTTTTCTGTTCCCTCTGTCATTGGATATGTTAGTGTGCGTAGCATCGTGTTTGTTTTGATTCGAAACATATGATCCAGGACATCCAGTGCACTGGCAGTGCGTTGGCGTTGACTAATCAGATCATGATAAATAAATATGTTTAAGTGCGTGAACTGATTTTTGCAGATAGTAGAATTTACTTTTGGGTGGATATAAATAGGGAAACTGCTACTGGAATTCATCTCATGGCTCCGATATTCTTTCCATCAAAAACAAAGCAATGGAAAGGAATTTGGATGCGACAAAAAGAGGCGACGAAATTGGTGCTGCATTTCTTTGTTTCCCGATGAGATGATTGATGATGTGATGTTCAGTGAGATGGAGATCGGAACAGTTTCCCTATTTAATTATATTCAATAATCCCGTGCACATTTTTATACCAAGAATTCCGTATAGAATTCATGTAAAAGAGATTTTCTATTCTACAAAAATTCATCTATTTCTGCAAAAGTTTTTTTTTCGGAGAACAATCAGAAGCATGTAATAAAAATTCTCCAGGATTCGCTAATTTTTTTTCCTCGCTACCTCTCCTGATAAAGGTAGCCTCACACCTCGGGAAAATTTTCCGCCGGATTTTGGGCCCCGTGCATTTTCAACTTTCAAAAATCTCCCGGAGGAATTGCTCAAGGTACTTTCGGGGGAATTTATGTACGAAACTTGCGGAACAAGTTGCGGAACAGTTCCTGTATTCTAGAAGAATTTCCTGAAGGAATTATATTGTAGGAATTTCCAAATTAATTCCTGGAGCAACTTCCAGAGAAAATCCTGGAACATTTCCAAAGGAATTTATCTCGAAAGGATCCTTTGGAAAAAATATGGAGGAATGCCTGAAAGATATCGCCAAAAATTCAAGAAAGAATTACTGAAAGAATCTTTGAAGTAATTTCTGGCAGAATTCGAAGAAAATTCTGAAACATACGAAAGAGTTTTTGGAATAATTTCAAAAGAAATTCTGCATAAGAAATAGGAAACCGCCAAATGTTGAACGAATAATTTTGTCGCCTATTGTTGAACTCCATAAGAAATGCACGTGGGTTCAATAATAGGCGAAGAAATTAACCGTTCAACATTTATGAATTACCCTAATTCTATTCGGTAATCCTCAAATATATTTTTCTGGCAATTCTTAGCGGATTTTGTGAACGGGTTTCAAGGGGAATTCCCAAACTACATAATTCCACCCACGGACCTAATTTAGAACACTATCTGTGAGGAAAACCTGAATGAACTTATGAATACGTAACTTCCCCAACAATTATTTTTAAAACTGAATCTAGACAACAGTACCGGATTAATTTCATTTTAAACTACAATAACAAATATCACAAAGTTCCCGGACAAAAAGATTTTCAATGCGCATTTTATTTTGATAAACAGACAGTTTCGTTTCTCCCTTCTGCTTGTTTATTCCGCCCAGTCCCACCCACCCACGTGGTTTTGACAGTTGAAATACAGTTGTATTGGTGAACCCAGTGCGAAACCGTGAAACAACACAGTGCGAACCCGACAGCTTTGGGGTTGGAACTAGTGCGAACCTAGTTCCAACCTGAGCGAATAAAAAAACACTTTGACAGCACTTAGGTTGGAACTGGTTCCAACCTAGGTTGGAACTTTTAAAACGAATTCGACATAAATCGAACAGAGCTCAACCTACATCCTAGACGACGACAACCATCGAACCAGATGGCCGGACGAGCGGATTGCAAATCCTTTAACGTTAAACCCTGCATGCAAATCCTTTAGCGCGAAAACAATCAGAGGTGAATTGCGCGCCCGCTGCCATGTCATTCGACCATGCCATGCTACGACAACGCAAGCTATCCTGCTTGCCGCCGAACAGTTGCACATAATTCGTTCACATGTGCTCACTTCCATTAGAGTGTGTCACACTCACTGCAATCAATGCTTTTAAGCTCAAACAAGTCGTTTTTTTATTCTGTGGTAAAAAATCGACATCCGATCACAAAACTCCTATAGTTTCGTGGACATTGGTCATCGTTTAGCAAATGGACATGGTTACGGAGATATTGATGGAAATATAGATAAAGATATATTTTTACCATTTTTACCAAAAATCAATCGACCGAATAAAGTTTATAATTTTCTTTTTCTCCTTCTTGGCATTGTATCCCCCACTGGGACATTGCCGCCTCGCTGCTTAGTGTTCAGCACTTCCACAGTTATTAACCGCGAGGTTTCTAAGCCAAGTTACCATTTTTGCATTCGTATATCATGAGACTATCACGATGATACTCTTATGCCCAGGGAAGTCGAAACAATTTCCAAATTGCGCGAAAATCGAACCCAGTCACCCTCAGCATGGTCTTGCTTTATAGCCGCGCATCTTAGAGCTAGGCTAATTTTTTATACATATCCAGCAATGGTTCATCCTAACGACTGGATGCATTCTAGGACACGGGTCAACTGGGAACACGTGTTTCGTCGGGTAGACGCTACGCGTGTGTAACTATATTGTGTATTATACAATGCTTACCTCCTCGTATTTGGTTCCCTTGCAAAAACCATCAAGCCACTACCAACTACACAAGTCCGTTGATAGACTTTCAGGAGTCCGCTCACTGGACAGCAGGTCATGAAAAAAAAAATGCAATCGTAAACCTTCTCCTCCGCCAGTCGCACTTATTGCGGAGTGATGACTAGCTGCAGAACACAGCCTTGCTACAACACCTTGAAGGAGGAACTGGGTGGACGCTAACTATACCTATATGAAAACAGGGGGAATTTATTTCATACATGAAGGAAGTGCGATTGCTTTCCATTTCTATTGATGCGAGTTCGTAAGGCCGGATGATTAGTATGATGGTCAGCAGTTGTACACTTTTGGGGCAAACGAAAGAACTATGATTTTTGTACCAGGGTTGGACTTTGGTGGTAATTTGTGAAAGATAAACCAATCAATTAATTATTATAAGACATCGTTATCTTTGGAAAAAAAATACGGCCCGCTCAAGATTAGTTCGCCATGCAAAAATATACATACACTGTTAGATGACTTTTACCCATTAATGGGTACTGTGTTATTGATATTATTCACCGTGAAAAATTCACCCATTTTCTTGAAAAGTGCCACTACCCATTTTAATGAGTAGTGGCGCTTTGAAGAAAATGGGTGAATTTTTCACAGTGAATAATATCAACAATAACACAGTACCCATTAATGGGTAAAAGTCATCTAACCGTGTATGAGATGTTTGAATAAAGCGAAAATCAGAAGACTTCCCAGAGTAATCCCCGATGTAACTACTGGAGAGCGACGCAAAGGAATTTCCATAGACTGTAGAGGAATTTACAGAGAGAATAATTTCTTCGAAATAAATCCTATGAATTTTTATCGAACTTATGTTTCAAGGAATCCTCAAAGCAGCTTCAAGAGAAACTCCCGGTGGATCTTGTGGATAAATTTCCAGAGAAACTTTTGAAGGAATTTCAAGTTTCAAAAAGTATACCAAAAAAGATCGGTGACGTGCCAGCCTACACACTTAACTAATTTCACAGTATTTGGTAAATTTCACCGAAATCTCAACAGCAACAGATCTGTTCGGTAATTATTTTACAGATCTTTTGTATTTTTTTTTTCATTGAACAGTCAAAATTACCGAAAAGCAGTAAAATTATACTAAACAGTTCTGCTGTTGAAATTTCGGTAAAATTTTACAGAATTCGACGATTTATTTAAGTGTGTCTCCTTAATAAAAACAAAAAAAAATATTACCAATAAAATTCCGGAGAGAGTGTATTTTAGAAGATTTTGGAAATAATTTCTAGAAGATTTTTTGGAGTAATTTCTGGAGCAATTGCCGAAACATTCTGTATAAATGGCAGAAGAATTTTCATGAAGAAGGTATTTTATTAATTATTTATAAGTAATACTCTTGGTCACGGTATACTGTCAACAAGGTAGGCTCGTAAGAAAAATGACACTTCCAGAATAGACGGAAATAGCTAAATAATATCAAATGTTGATAAGATAGCAAAATGAGATATGGACATGATTGATATAAGAGATAAAAGATCAGACGACAATATCAATATTTTGCACTAAAATATCATGAGGATATCAAGATATGATATTTGTAATAAGTGATCGATATCAAATGCCATTAGTTTGTTCTTATCCATAGCATATCTTGATTTTTAAATGATATTTCGGTGCAAATTTTTAATATTGTTGCCTGTTCTTTTATCTCTTATATCAATCAAATCCACATCATGTTTTGTTATTCTGCTCATGGCTTCTGCCCAGGTTCAAGAGTGACGCATATTTTATCGCCACATGTTGGAATACCTACAAAAGTACGCATGCTGAAACCGTAGAGCATCATTTCGGTTCAGCTTGAACGAAGATGATAGTGACGTCACATGTTTACATTCTAACTGAATGTTTACATGCATGCTGAGCCTGCCTTGTTTTTTGTATGCCGTGACTCTTGGTAATACTTTTCTTAGAGATCGAAGTGCGCCATGCGTTGAATAGGACGTGTTTTTATCCTTGTGCGTCAAATTTTCAAACCACCCATTAGCTAAAAGTTTTTCGAATGTACATTTTCCTACCAACGGATTTCATAAGTGATGAAGATTGTATTGTAAAATCTTATGTAAAGAGGAGGCAACGTGGAATAACAGTGAAACGGCGACGGAAAATTGAGGAGCGATGCTGCTGTTTTCGAAGGTGCAACAGCGTTATGCCGTAGAGGTATCATGCAGTCTTGGCAGTTGTTGGCAGTTCTAACCTTGCTTCTTGAGCTCAGTGGGACTGACCATAGAGGAGCGACATGAGACAGCTATGCCAAGAACCACAGTGTAGAACTGTTCCAGTACCGTTTATCAATAACAAAAAAACACGATCACTAATTCGTGAATCACGATGTATTTCAGTCACGGTTTCGGGAGCAACAGTCACATTTTCTGGAACGTTCTCATAGTATCCGTCCTTTCGAACTTAAAGTTCAGTATCACATTATTGTAGTGTTACTATCGAAGAACTCAATGAGTATTCTGAGAGATGTAATGTGAAACGAATAAAGAGATCAGTTCTGATTTACACATGCAACTAAACAGTTGTATTTTCATTAAGGTTTTTCGTGATTCTGAAAGGTATTTTACAACTGGCGACGAGAAAGAGATTATATAATCAACTAATTCGCACTACACAATTATTGAAATACGATATTGAATCTGAACCGTGATATTATAATAAATCCATGCTCATCCTTCCATGTGGTGTGGTGATAAAGTGATTGGTGGATAGTCATTTTAAAGAGACAATTGGTTACAATTGAGACAAAAGGCTTCATCATATTGTCCTACGAACGGACCTGCATGAATAAGACACTATCAACAGCGTATTTCCTTCCTTGTGGAAATTAAAGGTTTTTTGATAGTAGAAAGTCCCTTCACTACATTAAAAGGGCAATTGTGGTTATATCAGCTAAACATAAGCAAGAGTGCTGATCAATAAAGTGAATTGAATTCGAGCAGTTAGTGAGCGTGAGTTCCGGTCAAAGGTTATCGAATTGCTGGATGTTATGCAGCGTACACACCAGTCAAGCAGTTTGACGAACATTGACTCCGCCGCCAAAAAAACGCTTTGGTTACTGCTTTGTTTAAAAGTGTGTGAAGTTGTTCGAACAACCATTTGACAGTTGGCGGCTCGGTTGGAAAAACTGTTTGACTTGTCGGGGTGGAGTCAAGGTTCGCAGAACATTTCCAAAGCCCTATAAGATCAATTATTTTGAAATAACACTCAGTTAAATTATTGGTCTACGTAGTTTGGCAGTGCTGGCAGAATAAATGATTTTTTGTATATGGTTTGAACACTCAGTCTTCGAAGGGCTATAACTGTTTTCGGCAAAGATTTTCGGGATCCTTTGGGTTATACTTTAACGTAATGTGCCACTTGGTTTACGATAAACTGAAACCTCTAGAAGTAAAAAATGTAAAAATATACGTTTTCACATACTAATAACCATACAAACTTCAAACGCGATGCGGAAAGGAGGGGAGTGGGAGTGTGGGTGGAGGAGGGGTGTTGTTCAGCAATCGATCAACTCAATGTAAGTCTTGAACCCAATGACGATTTGAACCAAATTTTTATCAAATATTTTTTGTCCTAAGGAAACAATTTTACTGGATGGGGGAATGTCATTTTAAAAGAGAGAGGGTATGAAAGAGGGGTATTGTTTAGTTATCGATCAATTCAGCATAACTTTTGAACCCATTTACCGATGTCCACCAAATTTGGAATCCATATTCTCTGTTTAAGGAAGACTATATCAGACTGGGTAGAAGTGTCAGAGAGGGTATATTGAGAATGAGACAGAGGGTATATTTATTAACGAACAGTTTAGTTTACCTTTTCATCGCATGGGTCAATTCAAACCAAATTTGTAAACATGTATTCTCTGCCCAAAACTATTATAGAGAGGCTGGTAGAAACTTTTGGAATGCGGAAGGTTATTGGGGTTGGGTATTGTTTAGAAAACGACTTAATTTAAAATCCCTCTTACTTAGTTCATTCGAGGTTCTTTGACATTGTACAATGTTTCGAAAACAAATTTCCCGAATTCCTCAAAAATAGAAAATCCGGTAATAACATTTCCCCAAAAACTACTTCAACACAAATGATATTTCCCAAAAATGATTCTTACCGATACATATATCCCAGAATATGACATTTCCCTTGCCACATCCCTGAATGAAGCAGGCCATAAACATAACACTATTTGGCCTAAGGTCATTCGACATGAAGGACATTTGGGATAATATGAACAGCATCATGAAAATCATTCAAAGAAAGCATGCATTTGCTAGGTATAAAGCAATGCTAATTGTTACCCTTCATCGAAATTATGGTTTGCCCAGTAAAAAGCAATGGTTAAAATGTATCATTCTGGATGGTGGACGTGATTGCTTCTTCAAAAGTAGACATTTGCGCAGAATAAGGCAATGGTAAGTGTGATCCCTTCTTTAAAAATGGGCGTTTGCCCGGAATAAAGCATTGGTTGGTGGTTTTTAGCAATTAACGTTTGCCTGGAACAAGGTTCAAACCAACGATCCCTTTTTCAAGATCAGTCAATGCTTCCAAAAGCCTTCTTTTAATCAAATGATGAAGTATCAATAAGTTAACACAATCACCCTATTGACCAATTGGATTTATTATTTCCGGATTGTGGAAAAAACTGAAAACCAAACTGGCAATTCCGAGCAAGGCCGGGTACATAAAGCTAGTGTTTGAATAAACGGGAGGTGGAGTCAATGTTGGTCGAACTGCTTGACCGTGTGTACGTTCCATTAGAAGCAAAAGTGTTAGACACTCGATTCTGTTTTTACACGGATTTTTTTAACACGGCCGTGTAAAAAAATCCCATGCAAAATTTTTTGCAAAGTTGCTCCATTTTGCATGATTCGTCGAGAAATCATAAAACTTTTTTTACACGGATTTTCGAAATTTGAACTGAAAACTTTTTTTACACGGAACGCATCCCCCGTGTAAAAAAAGAATCGGGTGTACATTGAAGAGACGAAAAAAAGAGAGTGTGAGTCAATGAAAATAGATAGAAGGTGAGGAAGAAGACCAAAAGCAAGTGTATTAGTGGATGATGGATAATGTAAACAGCAAATGGTGACGTACATATTTGCACGGCTTCTTATGGGAGCTCGTTCGAATGTAGTAGTGAAAGATTTTTCGCCATACGCGAAAGGCACGCACACAATATATGGATTTCCATACCTTAGTATTTATTTACATTGAGTGAGAGTTGATTCATCCAAGTGAAAACGAAAAGCAGAGATAGAGAACGAAGTGTATAAAACATAGAAATAATAACCGAAAGAGAGGAGTCGACGAAAAGCAGAGAACGTTCTCATCACACCGGTAAGAGAGCTATCCGGCGCTTTTGATTCACGAAACTGGTATACAAGGTAAGGAGAACAATGACTACTACAAATCTGGTTGGTGTCATCGAGCCCTATGTTTTGGGTAATTCTTTTACTGAGTATGCGGAAAGTTGCGTAGAGTTTTTTTTTTAATTTAACCAAATAGATAACAATAGAAAACGTTCTACCTTCTGTATGCTTGGCGATAATTTGAATAACATGTTATTCAGGCCGTAGTGCGAACATAGTATTAGTGGCCCTGCTATATATTCTGAGATTAAATCGTTATTCCCCGGAAAGAAAATTAAAGAACTGACATATGCAGAGATTATTCAGAAATTGAAGGCACGATATGACAAAATTGATTCCGATGTTATCCAATGTTTTAAGTTCAATACACGCATTCAGAGAGCAGGTGAAACCACCGAAAGCCTTCTTGACCTTAAGTTGCAAGCTTCTCTTTGTGACTTCGGTACTTATAAAGATAAAGCAATTAGGGATAGGATTTTGGTAGGAGTCTATGACAAAAACTTGCAGAAACAATTGCTGAAAGAAGAAATTCAAAAGATTCCCAAAACTTATTAGGGCATCCAGGATCCATAATATATGAAAGTTTAAAACAACTCGAAACATTTTGGGCTCAAAAATTCTCCTTGAAATCCTTCTAGAAGCTCCCCTGGGAACTTCTGAATTCCTCCGGAAAGTTATCCACAAATTCCTCTGAAAATCGTTCGAAAATCCTTCCCATGTAATTGTAATTCCTCCTTATCTAGAAACCCCCCACTAAATTTGTTTAGGAAATTCCTTGAAGATTTTGTTTCTTCTCTCCAAGATTTACTTCTAGATATTTCTTCGGCTATTCTCTCTCCAGGAAGAATCCGGCATTTCCATCAGGAATGCATTCGAGAGTTCCGTCTAGAATACATACTGAATTTCTTCCCAAAATTCAACCAGAAGTTTCTTCAAAAAATTATGAGGGAAATCCTCCGATTTAGCTCCATAAATCCTGGTATTTTTCTGGGAATTCCTTCAGATATTTTTTCGGAAATTTCTTTAGGAACTTCTCTAAGAATTATTTCAGGACTTCCATGTGGAAATTCCCCCGGAAGAGCTTGTGGGAGTTCCTCCGAGAGTTTATCCAAGAAATTCTCCGGTAATACCTCCAGAAACTGCACAGGAAATTCCTGGACGATATTTGGCAGGAATTTCACGGGAAATGGGGTTTCGGAAGTTCCTTCAGAAATATTTTTTCTCTTCCACTATGGTATTCCACCGGATGTTCCTTTGAAGTTCCACCAGTAGTTCCTTCGGGAATTCAATCAGGCTTTCTTCCAGGAATTCATTTAGCATTTCTTTAGGCATTTATCTACAAATTCCTCCAGAAGTTCTTCGGAGAATTTCTCTGGGAGTTCTTACGGGAATTCCTCCGGGAGGTTCTTTTAAGAATTCTTACAGGAGTTCCTCCTGGAATTCTTACGGAAGTTACTTTGGGAGTTCATCCTAGAATTCTTACGAGAGTTCCTCCAGGATTTCCTCCGGAAATTCTTTCTGTAATTCTTCAATAAATTCCTCCAGAAGTTCCACCGGCAGTTCCTCCGAGTATTCCTCTGATAATTTCTCCGGAAATTCCTATAGAAAATCCCCCGGGAGTTCCTCCGGAAATTACTCTGGGAGTTTCTTTTCAGAGAAACACCCGGAGAAACTGCTGGTGAAACTCCCGGAGGGATTCTCGTAGAAACTACTGGTGGAACTCCCGGAGGAATTTCAGGAAGAACTCCTAGAAGAAATCCTAGAGGACCTCCCGGATGAGCTCCCAGAGAAACTATCGGAAGAACTTCGGAAGGAATTTCCAGCTTAATTTCTGAAGAAAGCCTAAATGATTTCCTGAAAAAAGCCTGAATAATTTCCTGGAATAGCTTCTGGTGGAACTCCCGGAGGAATTTCCGAAGAAACTCCCGGATGAATTGCTGGTGGAATTCCCGGAGGAACTCTCGAAGGAATTTTCTGGAAGAATTTCTGAAGAAACTCCCGGGAGAATTTTCGAAGGAACCTCGGAGAAACTACCAGAACCATTCTCGGAAACAAGAGAATTCATCTTAAAGACACATCTCGTCTAGCTGAAACTTTTGTTGGGGTTTGTAGCTGGACCATCATCATCATCAGAGGACCTCCCGGAGAATTCCCTGAGGAGCTCGCAGAGAAATTCGCGGAGGAGCTTCTGGTGGAAAATCTATATAAATTCCTGAAGAAGCCCTAATAAATTCCAATTGTGTGTGTGTGTGTGTGTGTGTGTGTGTGTGTGTGTGTGTGTGTGTTTTTTTTTTTTTTTTACAAGGGTTAAAGGCCATCAAAAATCTGCGCGACAGACACCTCGAGCACACACACTATGCTCGAAGGCGAACAGGGATGGGCTCCTCCCGACCTGCTAAAAATGTGCCTCCCGGATAAACCGGGTCCCTTATCCTCCTTGCCTCGATCCCCCCGGGACCACGGGATGCTGCTCATGCACTTCTTCTAAAATTCCGGCCTCTAGCTTAGGCTAGTTCGCCGACTGGATTGCTGAGATCCACTGCTACGTTGTCTCGATCCCTCGGCGGTCGTGCCACAAACTTCCTCACTCGAATCCTCCTGGCTTCCCCCGGCGTCGAGGGTGGTCCACCAGTTCCGGTGAAGGAAACTTCCGCACTGATGGTGCCCCGACTACCGGCGGCTATCGCAGGGGACGCTTTCGCGCATTGCGCCGACTTCGTCTTCGGGTTGCAGAGGTGGTCCGACAGTTCCGGTGGTGGATAACGTCCGCACTGGCGGTGCCCTACATACCGAAGCACTTTCTTCTTCTTTCTTCTTTCTTCAGCAGGTTGACGGTTCGAGTGCCGAGGTCGGTCCGACGATTCCGGTTGGCAGAAGACTTCCGGTTCGCTGGCGCCCCGACGACTCGAGACCCAACACTGCTCACTGTGCTGGATTTTGCTCCAAACCGACGCTTACTTGCTGGTCCCTTCTCCATCGACGCTGCAGCTCTGACATTATTTGTGTCACGACTCTGGTTACCGCATGCCACGTACCTTCATCGTGACACATTCGCTCTGCGATGTTGTCCGCCCTTATGGCAGGCATTCTCCTACGTGCCTCCGCAAACCTCGGGCAGTCGAATATCACGTGCTCTGGAGTCTCCTCTACGTCGATACACGCCGGGCAGAATGGCGATGACGCATGGCCACACCGGTGCAAATATTGGCGGAAACAGCCGTGTCCGGACAGGAACTGTGTGAGGTAAAGTTCACCTCACCATGCTCCCTGTTCACCCACGTCGACACATTGGGGATGAGCCGATGGGTCCACCTTCCATTATCCGCATTGTCCCACTCCTGCTGCCACTTCACCATAGAGTCCAGTCTCACCGCCTTCCTCACATTTCTGGTATCCCGCCGTTGGTAGCACTCGATGTCCTCTGCTAGGGTTATGCAGACTGGAATCATCCCTGCGATAACGCAAACTGCCTCCGACGAAATAGTTCGGTACGCACTCGCGACTCGAATGGCCATTAGACGAAACACGCTATTCAGCTTCCTCCGGTTACGTTTCGTCTTGAGCGCAGCTCCCCAGGCTGGAACTCCGTACCTTAGTATCGAGGATGATACTGACGCAATAAGACGCCTACTGCTGCCTTTCGGACCGCCGACGTTCGGCATGATCCTTGCTAACGCACTGATCATTTGAGCCGCCTTTTCACAGGAATAGTCCACGTGGGTGTTGAAGTTCAACCGGTCATCAATCATCACACCTAGATGTCTCAGAGTCCGCACCGACGGGATGTCGTGCCCTCCGATGGTAATCTGCATCCGCTGGATTACTTTGCAGTTGCTGACCAGCATCACTTCCGTTTTGTGATGAGCCAGCTGCAGCTTGACTCCATTCATCCAGGTTTCTACAGCGTCGGTCGCTTCCGCCACCAGCATTTCCACCTCCTCCAGTGACTCACCGGTTATCGTTAGGACGACATCATCCGCGAATCCGTAAATCTTTACACCTTTGGGCAACTTCAGCATCAGCACACCGTTGTACATCACATTCCATAACGTCGGGCCTAGTATGGACCCTTGTGGAACGCCCGCCGTAACCCTGATCGACTTCTGCCCCGAGTTCGTGTCGTAAACCAGAATCCGGTTCAGGAAGTAGCTCCTAAGGATCTTACACAGGAAGTCGGGGATTCGCATTCCATGCAGCGCTGCGGCGATGGCCTCCCAGCTGGCACTATTGAACGCGTTTTTGACGTCAATCGTCACTACCGCGCAGAACCGATTGCCGCTCCTCTTCTTCTTGGACGCCCTCTCTGCATCTTCAATGACTGTCCTGATTGCATCCACAGTCGATCTGCCTTTACGGAATCCGAACTGTTTTTCCGATAAGCCAGTCTCACCCTCCGTGAACTGTGTAAGCCTATTAAGGATAACCCTTTCCAGAAGCTTCCCCAGTGTATCCAGCAGACATATGGGCCTATACGATGCGGTTTTCCTGGTTTCGGCAGCAGCACCAGTTTCTGGATCTTCCACGTATCCGGAAAATTAACATCTACTAAACACTTCTGTAGCACCATCCTGAACAGATCCGGGAACGCCAAAATCGCGGATTTTAGAGCAACATTTGGAATTCCATCCGGACCCGGAGCTTTTTTCAACTTCAAACCTTTCGCCACTGATAATAGCTCGTCATTGGTGACTTGCATACCTGCAGCGGTTACTCGGTCTTCGTCTTCGTACGGCGTACGCGGCCAAGTCGTAGAACCATGCTGCGGGAAAAGACCGTCCAAGATGATCTTCAGCTTGTCCGGACACATTTCGGCTGGCGTCGCTGGACCCCTGATCTTCTTTGTCACAACTCGATAAGCGTTACCCCAAGGATCAGCGTCAGCTTCCCGGCACAACTCCTTGAAGCAGTTAGACTTGCTGATTTGGATCGCCCGTTTGAAAGCCGCTCTAGCTTCACGGAAAACTATCTTTCGCTCCTCTCTGATCATTTCAGACCGTGCCCTCTGAACGTGTCTCCTAGCTCTGAGACAGGCAGCGCGAAGGTTGGCAAGATTTTCGTTCCACCAGTAACTTGGCCGTCGGCTATTCGTTGGCTCCAATTTCCTCGGCATCGTCGCATCGCAAGCCCTCGCTAGCGTTTCCGTCAGTTGGTCTGCGTCAAGGTTTGTAGCGTCGCTGTTCACTCGAAGTGCTTCGATAAAAAGATCCTTATCGAAATCTTTTGTCTTCCATCTTCGCCAACTAGACCTTGTCTCCCGTCGTACCGTCGGCGTTCGCGTTCCAACACTATATCGGATCGCCTGGTGATCGCTATGGGTATATTCTTCACAAACTCTCCAGTTCATGTTCCTCGCCATCGACGGACTGCAGAACGTGACATCGATGATGGACACCCTGCCATCTCTGCGGAATGTACTAACGGTACCTTCGTTGCACAATCTTACTTCCAGCTTAGCCAGCGCCTCCAGCAAACTGTAACCTCTGGCGTTAGTCAGTCTGCTTCCCCAATCCACTGCCCAAGCATTGAAATCGCCTCCGATGATCACTGGATTTCGGCCGATCAGCTTCTCCGTGAGTGAGTCCAGCATCCGGTTATACTGCTCCAAAGTCCACCTTGGGGGTGCGTAACAGCTACACACAAAGATCCCGTTAATTTTGGCGATTACGAAACCCTCGCTTGAACTGTCTACCACCTCTTGGATAGGAAATCTGCCCATCACATAAATAGCCGCAATCCCCGTAGCATCCGCCACCCAGTTGCCGTTATCAGAAGGAATCCGGTACGGCTCAGCAATAATTGCCACGTCACACATTGCTTCTGTTGTCGACTGCCACAACAGCTGCTGTGCGGTGTCGCAATGGTTGAGATTCAACTGGATGATCTCCATTAATCTCGGCCCGCCATCGCCTTCTTGTAGGCAGGGCATTGGAAGCCACCCGTCATGTGGTCGTTTCCATCCTCCGGTTTGCAGAGCAGGCATCTTGGTTGCTTCGTGCAGTCCCTAGCAACGTGTCCTTCTCCACCACATTTCCTACAAAGACCGGATCTGTCTGGGCCACTGCAGTTTCGCGCCTGGTGTCCAAATGCCATACATTTGAAGCATCGCTCCATCTGTTTGGTGATTCGAGGGGTGAGTCTCAACGGACACATAGACCATCCGACCTTCACCTTGGCAACCTCCACCATTTTGTTGGCGGCATCTACCGGTAGTCGTATCGCTGCTATTTGTGTACCACCGTACGCCTTTCTCAACCGAATGGTCATCTGAACTTCGCCCAGCATGCATTGTGAGATCAGTGCATCCCTCAGTTCGTCTATCGTGGTGATCTCGTCCAGGTCTCTGCATTCGACCACGGCCTCCTGCGTTAAAGCCCTTACGTTTCCTTCACTACCTAAGGAATTGGCAATGAGCTCCCGGAAGGCCGAGCTCTTGACCGTGGGATCCTTCTTCAGCTCGAACAGCAATTCCCCTTCTGAGTACGCCTAGTCCTCACCACTTTTCACCCAAGTCCTTGAGCACCGGGTCTTCTCTCACCTTCCGTAATATCGCTGCGTATGTCGTCTTGTCGCTCACTTCGACTATCAAGGCGTCCCCTTGACCCGCTCACGAGAAGAGCGATGTTTTTCTTTCTTCTTCTGCTCCTTCTTCTTTCCACGAACTCCTTCTGCTTCTTTCTCTTCTCTCGCTGACTTTCCACGGTTTGCCAATCACCGTTCTTGACGCCTTCCTTCAGTACGCTAGCACTATCTTGCACGTTCCGCTGCTTCTTCAGGATTTCCTGCTCTCCTGGGGAGTCCCTGCTTCGCTTCTCCGTGCGAGTATTTCGGGAGATCATTGGTGTTTGCAGTGCCTCGACTGTTGTATGCTCCGCTGCATCTTTCAGTGCTTTTCAGCTGCTTCCGCTCTTCTTTTGAGCGCGTTCTGTTCGTGCTCAGCAGATTTAACGGCGGACTTGATGCTCGTCACTAGAAGCTTGATCTTCGTGTGAACATTGTGCTTGTCCTTCACGAAGTCATAGAGTTCGTTGACTCGCTTCTGCACCTCCATCAGGTTGGACCTCCCAAATTGTAGATCCTCCTGAATAGCACTTCTTTCCGATTTTGGGGTGGACACCTATTTCCGGATCCTAGCTCCTGTTGGCCTGCCTGGTTCTCAGCAGCCTTGGCCATACTGCTGGTACTTGCTACTGCTGCCTGCGCCATCACTGGAGATCGCTGCAGCCTCCCACTCTTTGCGAAAACATTCGCACCGCCTGCTCCTTCGTTGATTGTAGAATTTGTTTCCATGTAAAGGGTCCCCCTCCGGGCCGTTATCTCTACCTGTTGTAGATAGTCGCCTCTTGTGATCCCATGTGTGCCTTTGTAAACAGTGAGGTCCATGCAAGGGTTGACTCCGGTGCCTTATAACACCGTGTTCAGAGCCGGATCGGCGTAAATCAGGAATGGTGCATCTGAACCTACTACCCACCGGTATAGGTGACAAGTGTTGAGCGTTACCGGAGGCCTGCCAGGTTGTTTACCGGGACGGAGGCAGACGAACCATTAGCCTGCTTGCCATTTCAAAAGATGTCACTCTTTTTACTCAGGAAACAGAATAGCTCGACTGTCAGCCCATATACGCCTAATCCTATCCTAAAACCGAGAATCGTCCAATGTCGTTTGCCGCGACCAGTATACCATAATCAGGATCTTACTGGCATGAATCCTGATGTGCCGGTTGGCACACCTGTTGGGCTTGTGTGCTTTGAGCGGCGCACGGTCGCTGTGATAGGGCCTGCTTGCAAACACATGCAGCTTTTTATAGAGGTTCAACAGAGCCCACTGTCAAACCCCACCACGTTCTAGACAGGCCCCTAACTCGCAGTGGCCATGGGGAGGGTCGTCAAGCCCTGGACAAAGTCTCTGCTGCCCGTTGTGTGTGTGTGTGTGTGTGTGTGTGTGTGTGTGTGTGTGTGTGTGTGTGTGTGTGTGTGTGTGTGTGTGTGTGTGTGTGTGTGTGTGTGTGTGTGTGTGTGTGTGTGTGTGTGTGTGTGTGTGTGTGTGTGTGTGTGTGTGTGTGTGTGTGTGTGTGTGTGTGTGTGTGTGTGTGTGTGTGTGTGTGTGTGTGTGTGTGTGTGTGTGTGTGTGTGTGTGTGTGTGTGTGTGTGTGTGTGTGTGTGTGTGTGTGTGTGTGTGTGTGTGTGTGTGTGTGTGTGTGTGTGTGTGTGTGTGTGTGTGTGTGTGTGTGTGTGTGTGTGTGTGTGTGTGTGTGTGTGTGTGTGTGTGTGTGTGTGTGTGTGTGTGTGTGTGTGTGTGTGTGTGTGTGTGTGTGTGTGTGTGTGTGTGTGTGTGTGTGTGTGTGTGTGTGTGTGTGTGTGTGTGTGTGTGTGTGTGTGTGTGTGTGTGTGTGTGTGTGTGTGTGTGTGTGTGTGTGTGTGTGTGTGTGTGTGTGTGTGTGTGTGTGTGTGTGTGTGTGTGTGTGTGTGTGTGTGTGTGTGTGTGTGTGTGTGTGTGTGTGTGTGTGTGTGTGTGTGTGTGTGTGTGTGTGTACAAACTAACCCCCACTGTCTGGCAGTGATGTTATGGAAGAAAGCTGTCTGTTAAAACAGTCAGATTTAATCCGGGAGTTAGAAAGTGTTAGCTCTACTGCAGCTCCAGTGACCCATTTCAGAATGCCTGGTATTTCATGTCCACTCCGAGGTCACTATCACTAACAGTAAGCCCCGCCTGGTTATGCTACCGTTTATCAAATGGATAAAGGTATCATAATCAAACTTCCGGTTGCAAAATATATATATAATATATTTTGAATCCAGCGCGCATTTAGTAGAATTAATTATACATATATTTTTAAATGGGTTATTTCTCATTCATTCAACTCAATCTCACGCGAATTCATGCCACATAATTCGAAATTTTGAAAACCAGAAAATAATTTTCCATGGTGGACCATCAGCGGAAGCAAACGGAAACATGACAACCATCACTAAGTAATATTTTCGCGTTCGTCACTATCTTGCCAAAACATTTGGTAAAATAATAAGAAAATCCCTTCGTTTCTTCATCACTTTTCACTTGAAATACTTTTTCACTAGGGGTTCGCCCTCCTGTCGCTTTCATGACAATAACTGCCAGTAACCAACATCCGCCGCGTCGACACTCGGCCAAATTGATTATTATTTTAACTGGAATAAATATCGTTCACATTCGCACAACGCCTTTCTTTTCTTAAAAACTAAACTCAAATCGCGTATTTTAAACAAAATTTATGAAAATTCGGGAAAATAAAAAAAAATTGAGACAGGAAAAACAAGTTATGTCAACCGCACCCGACGATTGCTGCGATCTTTTTTTCGAAGCCTAAATAAATTCCAATTCTGCCGAAATTCCCGGAAGCATTTTCAGAGGAACTGCCGATAGAACTACCGGAATAATTCCCGAAGGAAATCCTAGAGAAATTCTTGGTGGAAATGCCGGTGGAACTCCTGGAAGAATTCCAGGAGGAATTTTCGGAGAAACAGTGGAAATCTTGAAATTTCCACCGAAATTCTTTCAAAATTTCTTTGCGAATTAATCTAGCAATTCCTCCGAAAATCCCATTGCTGATTTAATTTTCGGTATAATTTCTGTATAAATTTCCGGTGGAATTCCTGGAGAATTTTTTTGAAATTTTCACAAGAAATTATTCGAAACAATTCACGGAAAATTTTATGGAATTTACACAAGAAATTCGAAGATTTTTCGTGAAATTCTCAGGAATGTTTACTGGCAATTCTGCGGAATTTCCACGGAATATTCTTATTCTTAAAAATTATAGGAAACAGCACGAAATTATTTGAATTATTGCAGGGAGTTCTGCAGAACTTATAAAGAAGTTCGAAAAATCGGCAAAATTTATGGTGGAATTCCTGAAGACACTGCCGAAGAAGTTTCTGGAGACATTCCTTAAGAATCCCTGAATGCCAGGAGCAATTGTCGAAGGAATTCCTGGAGAAAGCTTTCATATTGATTTTTCTGCCTATTTTATAATAAATATTATTTCAGAGAGGATTTGTTTAGAAATTCAGATGTATGGTTCTAGTTTTCTTAAACTTATGGAAGAATGCAGGATTTTTATAATAATTGTTATAGCCGAATTTATATTCTTTCTGAATACTAAGTTCGTTAATATTCTTCTCACTTTATTGAAAAATATCTGATGAGCAATAATTCACGCATTTTAAAATCCATTATTGGTTTAATCATTTTTGTTTCGATTTGGTTTGGATTTGGTTTCATGTGTTAATTTTCATGTGTTTTTATAAAACTACTATAAAACTACGATTTAAAAGACCAAAAAAGTTCCCCCCCCCCCCCCTTCTCGAAATCCTGGCTACGCCCATGCAATTGATATTAGTGAAACATCTTTAGGGGTAAGAACTATAGTATCCGTCCTTTCGAATTTATAGTTAAGTACCACATTGTAGTGTTACTATCGAAGATCAATGAGTATTCTGAAAGATGTAATGTGAAACGAATAAAGAGATCAGTTCTGATTTACACATGAAACTAAACAGTCGTAATTTCATTAATGTTATTCGTGATTCTGAAAAGTATTTTACAGTTTTGAAAAACGTGACTGTCATTCCCGATTTGATTTAAATTACGGTGTATAGTTTTTAAATTACGTGATTTAAATCGCGGTGTATAGTTTTTTTTTTTTCACAATATCGAGAAAGCTTTTTTTTTGTGTTATCAACTTTGGTGTTTTTAAATGATGCATTGGTAGTTAGGTAGCTGACACGATAATGTAATAATAGTAACCACCACCATGGAAAATTTCATACACTTCTAATATTCCACTTGTTGAACCTCTTATACTCATGATAATTGACTAATTTTTGACAAATACAGATGTAGATTATCCAACCAGAATTTACATATTTTCGTGCTTCAAGGTGTGTTAAAAAGTTTTCTCCCATCATCAATTTCTACGAAATCAATCTGCTGTTCATCAAATTCATACAGCAAGATTTCAAAAGCAAAAATTTTTTTTTTTTTGATTGAATTTCAATTCACCTAACGTGATAATAAAGTAAAAAATCAATTCAGTTCTTGCGAGTTTGTTATTCATTCACACTCAGTTTTTATTTCTGCAGCTCGGCAAAAATCCGCACAGCCGTGCGCCAGCAAAATAAATAACTGATATTCCGGCAAAAATAGCGTTTGTTAGCTGATTTTCGGCAAATTATTTGCTGATTATCAGCAATTTTGACAGAAATCTCGGCAAAAAACATGTTTGCTGGGGCACGCCTTTTTTTCTCGGTAAAAGTTCAACATTTTGCTGAGATCCCGGTAAAAAAAATTAAGTGTGTTGGCCACCGCTGAGGGAATCGTATACATATGTCTACTATGGAGCAAATTTAAAATAAATTGCAACCATAGATAGTTCAATTAGGATTTTATTTTTCAGAAGCCACATTATGATCACTGGTCTTCTTCTTCTTCTTCTTCTTCTTCTTCATTGGCATTACATCCCCCACTGGGACATTGCCGCGTCGCAGCTTTGTGTTCATTCAGCACTTCCACAGTTATTAACTGCGAAGTTTCTAAGCCACATGATCGTTACTGCATTCGTATATCATGAGGCTAACATGATGATACTTTTATGCCCAGGGAAGTCGAGACAATTTCCAATTCGAAAATTGTCTAGACCAGCACTGGGAATCGAACCCAGCCATCCTCAGCATGGTCTTGCTTTGTAGCCGCGCATCTCACCGCACGGCTAAGGAGGGCCCCTACATGATCACTGGTCATAAGACGTTTAGTTACACCGCTTTCGTTGTAGTCTTTACGGATGCGTGTTTCGAACTCAGCTGTGGGGCCGATTTCGGTGTCTTGTACTTGACTCGAAGTCGAGGACGACTTTGCCGTTGTGGTCGGGATTCGTATCTGTGGGGACTGCAGCGCGGTGGAGTTGAATGAAGTGTACTGGACTCGTCTTATGACAGGTAAAGACATTCTATTAACATGATCATGATTTTTTCCATATTTAGGACAGAGAATAATTGCATTGCAGATATTGCATATATTGTTATTTGTAAGACGTATTGATATAATTGGGTTATAATTTTGTTATGAGTAACTGGTCGAGAAGCCATCAATTTTTGCACAAAAAGTTTATTCACAAGAAGTTAATGGAACAATGCACCATGCGTCTCCATATGGCTCTGTGCTTATATGATAAACATGTGTAAAACTTGTAGGCATAAAACGTAATAAATCTCCAAAAGTAATGAAATAACGAATCTGTCATGTTCGACTAAGTTTTCCAGGAGAACTTTTGCTATAACTTGTGTAAAGACACGAACCTTGTATGTCGTAAAGTAGAATATATATATTTTTTTCTTTTCACTTTTAGGAGGAACCGTATTAACTTACTGGTAAAATGTCTGGAAGAAACCATAACGCTAAATCGCATAATAAGTAGTTTGTGCAAGTAGTTGCAAACAGATGAGTTTTTCAGCACGAGTTGTACGAGAAACGAGAAAGCTACAAGTGCTGAAAAAATCGAGTTTTGCAATGATTTGCACTCGCTATTTTTTGCAATGACGAAAAATGGGCTTTCATATGAAAAACAGCACCAAAATTGCACAGTCTAATTAAATCCACATGATTATTCTTGCGAGAACAATTTGGGCGAACTGCGCACCCAGAGAAAACAATGGATCATCGATGAGATCTGGAGGAAGATAGAGGAGCGGAAAAGGAGCCAAAGCCTCGATAGAGCGATCAAAAACCCAGAAGAGCCAAAGTCTTAGCCCGTCAACTATACTCGGCCCTTGAGAAGGAAGTAAAACACTCATGTCGACGGGACAAGCGAGCGTGAGCAGACTCTCTGGTCATTCGCCTCCTCCACGATATCTCACGACGATTAAGCGGGGTGAAGATGAATGCAACGATGCCTGTGAAAGACGCGAATGATCAGTTATTGACCGGCCCAACTGATCAGCTGAAACGCTGGTCATCACCACCTCGGCATGATCTGCCTAGGATCCGACGTATAACACGCGTCAGCCATCCAAAGCATGAAATCGAATAAAGCCCCAGGGGTCGACCGCATATCAGTCGATATACTCAAAGCTGACCCCATGACATCCGCTCAACCACTGCATCGTTTATTTCGTAATATCTGGGACACCGCAGCTTTCCCGGTCGACTGGATGCAACGTATCTTAGTGAAGATGCCCAAAAAGGGTAACTTGACTGTATGCGATAACTGGCGAGACATTAGGTGGATGTTTACCGTTCTCAAAGTTCTATGAAAAATTATCCTAACCCGGATTCAGGAGAAGATCGATGCGACCCTCCAGCGGCAGCAGGCCGGATTCCGTGCCGGAAGATTCTGTGTGTGTGGACCATATTGTCACGCTCCGTATCATTCTGGAGCAGGTCAACGAATTCCAAGAGTCCCTTTACTTGGTATTCATTGACTACGAAAAAGCTTTCGACCGTCTCAATCACAAGAATATGTAAGCTCAACGACCTTGCCGAGCGCTCCTCTTCGGCAGGTTTAGTCATCAAAGTCAACAAAACCAAATCGTTGGATGTAAACACGGTGACCCCTTCCAGTTTCACAGTAGCTGGGCAACCAGTGGGGAATGTAGAAAGCTTCCAATATCTTGATAGCCAAATGGCGTCAGGCATTGGTACCAAGATCGACCTAGGCCGGATCAAGAAAGCAAGGACTGCCTTTGCGAGTTTAAGAAATATTTGGAAAAACAGGCAGATAATTGAACGCAATAAAATACGAATTTTCAACTCTAACGTGAAATATGTGCTGTTATACGCTAGCGAAACATGGTGTGTATCAGTGGAGAACACTCAACGGCTGCAGGTTTTTTATCAACAGATGTCTGCGGTATATAATTCGGGCCTGGTGGCCTCACAACTGGATCTCAAACAATGAGCTTCATCGTAGCTGTCACCAGAGGCCGATAGCAACAGAAATTCGGGATCGAAAGTGGGGCTGGGTCGGCCACACTCTACGTAGGGGCGGAAACGAAATCTGTAAACAAGCATTAGACTGGAACCCAGCGGGATATCGCAGCAGAGGCAGACCCAGAGGCTCTTGGCGGCGAAGCCTCAATAAAGAAATAAAAGAAGTCGACCGAATTCTAACCTGACAACAGGTTAAAGCGATAGCTGGGCAACGCTCAGGATGGAGATCTTTCAAGTGGGCTCTTTGCACCGCCGAAGGTGTACAGGATTTATAAGTAAGTAAGTAAGATCATTCTTGTCAATAAATTGAGTTGCTGTAGAGAACAATTAGATTCCATGTTATCGTGCCAATTGCATATGTAGCTTGACTAGTTATATGAAACGACAGATGAACATGCTTTTGGAAAATTTTGTTGCCATGTTCATCAAACTATTTCATTTATTACGGTACGCGGATTTTACCTCATTTGAGCACTTACCCAAGCTAATTCAGCAAAATGTAGTCATGTAACTACTGTTCTGATGTTTGTTTTTCATTATAGCATCCAAATGAGTGTCATAATGGATTTTATGCAACTCATTTGAGTTGCATAATGTTCATTAAAGCACCAATTTCGTTGGTTAGGAAAAGTAGACCGTTTTATCTCTCAAAGACGAACTGTAAACCAGGTATTACAATCAGGAATTTGCAAAAAACAATTTCAGCCATTGTTCAGCGCCACGAAAAATCACTGCAGGTGAAAAGAAGCAAGCGCTCGTATACAATACACGTCTGTTGCTATTATAAAGGGTCTTTATCAAGTTTAATCGTCACCTTTATAGGCGAAATTCGCCGACGCTTTGCACCGATTCCATGAAGAAGGCAAGATTTGGACGACGTTTAAAAACACATCGACTGGAGAATGCCACGAAGGAAAGGTTAACGGCTCCTTATATTTTTTTTTATTGACTGATCATTCAGTTTTACATACTGTGGGAGATAAACCTACAAAGAAAATAATTAAATGAAATATTATGAAGAATAAAACAAGCAGGTAAATCGTTCTCAAATAATATTTCATTTAATTATTTTCTTTGTAGGTTTATCTCCCACACATACCATATACAAATAAAAACGTTGATTAATTGGTTTCAGTGACACAGAGGAAAAAAAAATCAATTAAAAGATTGTTGCCTGATTCCGGTGTATTAACCACCGGCTGTACTGCCGCTAACCGCAAGTCGAGCACATCTGTATATGGCATACATATACAGATGTGCTCGACTTGCGGTTAGCGGCAGTGTAAGTCTCTATAATAAAGACAAAAAAGCAATGTTTGAAATTGCTTAGTATACGGACAATTTAATTCGAAAAAAGTATTGGAGGTAACCACTTCCTCCAAAATTCTGTTGGAGAAGATTGTTCTGTAAAGGTTTGAAAGTGACGATTACAGAAGGCTCCTATATCAAAACTAAAATTTCTTTCATAGCAACATGGAATGTTTAATTCAGTATCACGGAAAGCTTTGGGTACCAAATAGTTCAACTCTGTCAGTTTACGTATGTTATACCACTTAGTGCAGAGTAGCTCTCAACTACCCGCACATGGTCATCATAATTACGTAATGTGTAACGATAAGTGCTACCACCAAGCGGTATCATGCCGTTCATGAAAAGAATAGTAATGCGGAAATACCCCAAATGCAAGGACCCTCCACCATTAAATGGAGCTCATTCAATCAACTCAGTTCTAGCGCAATGTATTTTCTATATACACTCCTTCACCTAGACCTTTCCATTCCAGGAGAATTCGTGCACACCCCTACCCTGAGATTCCTCAGAAGATGAATTACACTGCAATGTGGGTGAGGCCAGCGCCTGGCCTGCCAGGGCCTTGGGTAAAATGCTTCGTGTTATATGTTATATTTATAAATCCCATACGAAACGTGAAAATTGAACATTTGCCGGTATCGGAGTAAGACCATGAATGGGAACAATTATGGTGTCCGATTACGTAACAACCATTTACGGACCCATTGATGAATCTACAGTATCGATTATTGAATATTGAATATTCAATAGAAGTCTACATCCACATTTTTTGATCGATTAGATGTTATCGAAAATAACCCCAAAATGCGTCATTGTATCGGCCTTCAAATGGAAGCTTTAAGGTTGATTAAAGGAAAGTTTGGAAAATGTGAAAAGGATAAGCATCCACGTCATCAGAGTGTGGCCACCAGTTACTATATCTATTCAACAGACAACTGTTGAGCATCACATTGCTTTAAAGGCAATTATCAGCAAACTAAGTTCGATCCGTATAGCAGTTGTTCATCGATCCACAGTCTACCAGACTAGATAATTACCATTCGAGAAGTTTTCAGTTTTGTTCTGGTATATCAATTTGTTTCCCTTGTCATGCAAAGCTCTCTAGCTTGAGAAATCTATTTTGCATAAACGTGTTCGGAAAAGTTTTTCGGACACCATATGACAGACATTTTTGAATGTCCTCTTGAAAATGTGTTTATTAATAAAAACCTCGGTGTTACACCTTGGCATACGAGAAAGGCAAAAACGGTTCAAAAATAATCAATAAGTGAAGAATCTGTTCAAGCATGTTTGGTTTTAGTAACAAAATAAACAAAAGAATAAAAAATATCTGTCTAGATAAGTAATTTAGTTTTTACTTGGCGAAAAAATCTTATTATATTTGTTTCGCTGAAGGCGACAATGTAAGGAGCTCCTGTATTGCTTCTTTTTGCAAAAATGTGTACAATTAATGGACAATTTTTTTAAAAAAAATTTTTTGCTTATTTTATTTAATATTTTGACGCCTTTACCTTTTCTGCAAATTTATAACAAAACATCATAATAGTAGTTTGTGCAACAAGTTGCAAAAATATGATTTTTCCAGTACGAGTTGTACGTTTATCTAACGAGGCTTGCCGAGTTGGATAAATACTACGAGTGCTGTAAAAATCGAGTTTTGCAACGAGTTGCACACTCTATTTTATGCAATGACGAAAAATAGACTTCAGTTTGATAAATCTGTACCAAAATTGTACAGTCTTATTTACTCCACATGATCATTTTTGCCAATAAATATGTTGCTGCAGAGAACAATCAGATTCCATGTTACCGTGCCACATTGCATAGCTCGATAAGCCGTGAAGCGATAGATGTACCTGTCTTTGGAAATTTTTGATGTCATGTCAATCAAACTATTTCATATATCACGCGACGCAGGGAATACACTTTATCCATTTATTTATCCAAGCTAATTCAGCATAATGTAGTCATGTTACTACTGTTCTGATGTTGGTTTTTATTATAGCACCCAAATGAGTGTTATAATGAATATTATGCAACCCGTTTGAGTTGCATAATGTTCATTAAAGCACCCGTTTCGTTGGTATGGAAAAGTATGCCGTTTTATCACTCAAAGACGAACTGTAAACCAGATATTATGATCAGGAATTGCAAAAAACTTTTTTCTTTCGAGTTTGGTTTAACATTCGCCCAGTTTAGCCCAACTAGCATCAGGTGAATTTTTCAGTTAGGTTCACACGTACAGTACTATTTGAGATTTCGTAAAATAATATGGCATCTTTGGGAAAGTTGACTTTTAATAAATTAAAAAAAAATACAGAGACAATAAAAATAGATTAATACTTACTTATGCTTCTACTTTTAAACCCTTCCGCCGAATTTTGTGTCACCACAAATCATTATCGAATAAATTACTAAAATGTCTGTATATAAACTATATCTTATAGTGCGTGTACGGAAACCCCTTCTTCTTCGTCTGGACGAATATGGAAGAAAAAAGAAAGAAAAACTTTTCATTTCTCACGTTTTGCTTCTTACTTCTCATTCGGCCTAATGACCGTTCGGCCTAACGGCCTGGCGTCAACTAAGCCCTACTATACTGTACATGCTTCGGAGTTTCTTACACGACTATGATAAAATTTTTTAAATGTTTATGGAAATTGTGTATTATTTGTGGAAATTTTAAATCAATTTATTGCTCATACCCTGATTTCTTTATTGACAATTAAAAAAAAAAATTATAGAAAACTTCCACTTTTTCGTGAAAATTTTATTTTGCGGCGATGCCGGTCACGTCCTCACAGTCAATTAAGATAAGGGTAGGAAAATTAGTTCTGCACTCATTGCTACAAGAGGCAGGGAAATCCTCTGCATCGCAATGAACGCACGGGGAAGGAATAGTATGTTAGTTGGGAAGGAAATCTACTACTAATTATTTCTTCAGAGCGATGCAATATTCATGATGATATAAAGACGAAAATGCAACGTAATTCATTGATTCGTTATCTTAACCATTTTGCGACGACTAAAACACACACTGTTTTGTCAATACAAGCACATGAGCCACAGAACACCAAATAGATATTTTTTCATTCTCGCGACGACTAAAACACGCACTGTACTTACCTGCTCGTTGGTTTCTGCAAACTATTAATGATCCCGCTTGTCTCCAGTCTCTTAACCAAATGCCTCTGTTCCGGCCTTAACTTGCCCGGTTTAAAAATAAATATGGACTGTATTCTTTCCGCAACAATAATCGTGTTTTATTTAAACATTGAACAGACTTTATTTCATCCTTAAATTATACATGAAACCTTTCAAGGTGTTACCGCGACAGAAGTCTTCTTATAACTAACTCAAAGCGCCCAACCCCGCGTCGATGACGAATGCGCGCTTTTTTCTCGTCAGTGTTGGCACACTCTTCTCACTGCCATGCGTTGCCAACGTTGTTATGATGATTGGACGTGTTGCTAGGTGTTTCAAATATCTATCGAAGCAACCGCTGCCAATAAAAGCGATGAGAAGAAAAAAGTTGACAGCAGTTTTCAAAATCAAACGGAAGCAGACGGATGGCTGCGAACATCCTGCCCCGCGGCTGCGAAGCTGAAGTTATCTTCTGTCGGAAGTGGAGCCAGCTTACTGATGGAACGCCGAAATGTTCCACTTGAAGTCTTCACATCAACAACACGAACCAGTGAATCTCCTCCTGGGTATGTAGTAGATACGATTCCCAACTTCCACACATGTGGTGGGAGGTTGTCTTCTATCAAGAGCACCACCGTTCCGTGTTTTACACTTGGTGATGCTGCAGTCCATTTACCTCGTGACTGAAGAGACGTCAAGTATTCTCGAGACCAGCGTCCCCAGAAGTGCTCACGTAGTTTGTCAAGATACCGCCAACGGGAAAGGCGATTGTCCGAGATGTCTTCACAAGATGGTTTAAGTATGGGAACCAATGGTCTTCCAATCTGCAGATCCGCCGGTGTAATCGGAAGAGGCTCATCCGGACTATCGGAGACGCTGAACAGGGGCCTAGAGTTCAATATAGCCTCAACATGGGTAAGAACTGTACAGTACTCTTCAAAGGTTAGAGTTGCGTTTTGTAATGTTCTCTTCAGGTGCGTTTTGACACTTTTCACCCCCGCCTCCCATAGACCTCCAAAGTTTGGGGCTCTGGGAGGGATGAAATGCCATTCTATCTCTCTAGCTAACAAGAAATCGTTGACTGCTCGGCGGTGGGCTTCGTTTTGAAGATTCTTATAAAGCTGATGAAGTTCATTTGAAGCCCCAACAAAGTTAGTAAAGCACTGAACCACGACGATTGATGAAGCGCTCCAGTGCAGCAATGAACGCAGCGGTGGTAAGATCCGACACTAATTCAAGATGCAAATTTTTCGTCGTCATGCACACAAAAACAGCGATGTAGCACTTTACAACCTTCGGACGATATTTCCCTTGCTTTACAGTTACGGGACCAGCGTAGTCAACACCCGTATATTCAAATGCTGCTGCTACGTTAACGCGCTCAGGAAGGCTACCCATAAGTTGTTGGAGACCTTTAGGCTGTGTCCGGAAACATGGAACACATCTGCGTGTAATCTTTCGGATTGAGGAAATACCTTTCAAGGGCCAGAACTTCTGTCGAACAATTGCTAGCAATCCTGAAGGTCCAATGTGCATGTTCTCGGAATTAAGCGATCTGATAATCATTTCGGTTATTGGGTGACTTGGCAAAAGAAGCTGGTGTTTTGCCTCGAACGGTAGGTTCGACTTTTGCTAGCGACCTCCTACCCTTAGCAACTGATCCTTATCAAGGAAGGAGCTAAGATTTGCCAATCGATGAGGAACTGCTCCATTTTCGATGCTTCGAATTTCTTCAGCTAATTCCACCCTTTGAATCGCCTTAACAATGCATTTCAACGCAGCTTGCATTTCAGAAACACTCAAATATGTTGCAGTGGTGGATTTTGGAAGAGCTATCGAGTTACGCCTTTTTATGATGACCGTTGTCACTCGCAACTCTGGAAGATTCGACTCTAGCAATGGACCAGGATCAGGATCACAATATTCCTCTCTACCCAAGAAGTCCAGCCCATTCCACCAAAGTACGTTTTTGCTCAAGGGGCCCTCCTTAGCCGTGCGGTAAGACGCGCGGCTACAAAGCAAGACCATGCTGAGGGTGGCTGGGTTCGATTCCCGGTGCCGGTCTAGGCAATTTTCGGATTGGAAATTGTCTCGACTTCCCTGGGCATAAAAGTATCATCGTGCTAGCCTCATGATATACGAATGCAAAAATGGTAACCTGGCTTAGAAACATCGCAGTTAATAACTGTGGAAGTGCTTAATGAACACTAAGCTGCGAGGCGGCTCTGTCCCAGTGTGGGGATGTAATGCCAAGAAGAAGAAGAAGAAGACGTTTTTGCTCAACGCTTCTGGCATCTGACCCCGGGAAACAACATCTGCTGGATTTTGCCGAGTATATACGTACCTCCACACGAAACTACTGGTAAGCCTGTTGATCTCCGCCACGCGATTCCGAACGAAAACTTCCAAAGCATCGAGTGGCTTCTTCGTCCACGCCAGTACAATTTGACTGTCACTCCACAACGAAACTCCTGAATGGTTGATTTCCAATGCTGCGATAACTTTCACTACAAGTTGGGCCAATAGCAAAGCAGCTAGCAGCTCTAGTCTTGGTATGGTAGTTGACTTCAAGGGTACCACTCTTGATTTGGCACACATGAGACGTAGCAATGCTGTGCCGTCAGTTTGTACACTCCGAAGATATACGCAAGCACCATAAGCAGCAAACGATGCATCCGAGAACCCATGTATTTCATATCGAACGACGAAAGGTAGCTTGAAATATCTTGGTACTTGGATCTGATTCAACTTGGTCAACGATTTGCGAAAAATTACCCACTCGTTTCGAAGTTCACCTTCAAATTCATCATCCCAGTTCATCTTCGAAGACCACAACCTTTGCATTATAATCTTAGCACAGACTATCACTGGTTGCACTAATCCCAATGGATAGTACAATTTTGAGATCTCCGACAGCACATACCGCTTGGTTATAAATTCGTCAGACTCTTCCAACCAATTCTCAAACAGGAACAAATCATTGTTAGTGTCCCAGAACACTCCAAGCGCCTTTATTCCTTCATTTAGTCCACTATCACCAATATTCACTATTTTTTCTTGTTCTTCTTCAGGTACACTTTCAAGCACTAGGGTCGAATTCGAGCTCCACTTTCGTATTGGAAATCCCCCGGCGGACAGCAACTGTTTCACTTCCAATAAACGCTGTTTTGCTTCCTCTTCTGTGTTCGCTCCGGATAGCATGTCATCCACGTACACATCTTTTAAAACCATTTTCAATGCAATCGGAAAGCGATGTTCCTCCTCATTTGCTAACTGTACCAAACATCTTGTCGCCAGAAACGGTGCAGCTGCCGTTCCATATGTCACAGTGAGAAGCTCCAGCACCCTCAGCGGTTTCGACGTATCCTCCCTCCAGAAAATCCTTAAAAATCTGGTGTGAAAACTATCGATCAAAATTTGCCGGTACATTTTTGTTACGTCACCGGAGAAACCAAATACATGTTGTCGGAAACGAAGATTCACGGAAAATATATCGTTTTGCACAGTTGGGCCTGTATTTGGATGCCTTAGCACTTGCGTCAAACAACTTTGTTGAAGAGCTGGCCAATTTGAAAACCGCATGGTGAGGTAAGTAGTACCGTGGTACTCCGAAAACATCGTCTTCTTCCTTGATTTCTTTGCAGTGACCAAGTAATTCGTACTCTCTCATGAACGCAAGATACTCATCACGCAGCTCAGTATTCCGTGACAGTTTCCTTTCTAAGGCAAAGAATCGTTTTAATGCAAGACTTCGGTCGTCTTCAAGTTCCTCAACTTCCTCCCGAAATGGCATCTGAACCACAAATCGGCCAGATTCATCCCGTCGATATGTTTGCAAGAAATGCTCTTCAACTGCTTGCTCTTCGGTATTATAAGAAGACGACTCAGCCACTTCTTCAACCAACCAAAATCTTTCTATTTGTTCCGCCAATTGGTCTTGGACAGCCACATTAGAGAACAACATAGTGCCACTCACTTGTTGGTACAGGTCGTATGTACCTGTGATGATCCAGCCCAGATCAGTTTCTTGTAGTGATGCAGTACCATTGGTTAATACTACCTTACCAGAACGAAGCATATTCCAGACGAAATCCGAAGCTAGCACCAAATCAATTTCATGTGGTTGAAAGAAGTCCGGATCCGCCAACTTGATTCCAGATGGTATATTCCACGACGACACGTTAATCTCTGCAGACGGAACGTTTCCTGTTGGTCGATCGGAGATCAAGCATGCGATGCTATCTTGGAAATCGCAGTATCTTGACGAGAAATTCACGTTCATCCTCTTATTTACATGTGTCTTCATTGCATTCGCACCAATAACAGTTATGTTGCATTTCAGAATTGGCATGCCGAGCTTTCGGGCCATCGCCTGTGACAAGATGTGTGCCTGTGACCCGGAATCCAATAGGGCACGGCAAGGATGAGGACGACCTCGTGCATCAAAAACATCTATCACTGCCGTTTGAAGAAGTACCTGTTTAGGAGCCTGAATAATTTCTCCACCGAGACAAGATGTAGTCACCGATACACTTCCATTTTCCTGTTGATCTGCTTCCACGTTGCCAACAACTTCCAAGCAAACCGTAGGTTTTTCTTTCGGCACCAGTTGTACAGCGTCTTCCGGTTGATCTTGGTGAAGCATACTATGGTGTTTCTTGTTGCATTTCGCACACAAGCGCTGCGATGGACACGTTCGAATCATATGGCCCTTGCGCAAACAGTTGAAACAAACTTTGGCATCTCGAGCCTTTGCCAGCCGTTGAGCAATGGTCATGTTTTGAATGCATTGCACTTGAAATTTGGATGGTCCCGTTACACAATTCACAGATGATCTCGTTGGTTGTGGTCACTGCTACAGAGATATTTGAGCCCTTGCCCGATGCTGCTGGCTTAGCAGGCACTTGCTTGGATGCAGGCATCGCTGGTATGATCGACTCCCATCGCTCCAATATGAGACAACGTTTTCGTAGGAATTCAATGGTATCGTCATAAGTGGGTAGTTCTCCATGTTCGATCGTAGCTTCCCACAGCTCCCTTGTTTCTTGGTCGAGTGCGGCCGAAAGGATATGAATAACGATGAGCTCTGAAACTCCTTGGAGTGGTTGACCATGAAACTTTAAATTCTCTACGTATCTTGAGCACTCATCTATTAAACAACGTAGCTCCTTGGATGACTTCATAGTCACCTTCTTCATCTGTAGCACACCTTGTACATGGACATCGATAATCAACCGCTTGTTCTCATACCGTTGTTCCAAGATTTGCCAGGCTTGCTGATAGTTATTGTCCTGTATCGTTTTTGCATCGATGATTCCAGCCGCGCTTCCCACCAGCGACTTGTCCAGATGATACAGCTTTACTGCATCCGAGTCCGGAGAATTCCGCATTAAGTCGTGGAACATCGACTTGAACTTGGGCCAGTTCTCGTATCGCCCGTCGAATGTTGGTAACGGTGCACGAAGAGCCTGCTGGTGGATGACGATCTGCGTTTGACCGTTCTGCTGCACACCTGTTGGGAATACTGCTCGCTCACGATGTGTATGAGCTTCCATTAAAGTTTCGATAGCAACTTGCACTTCGTTATAAAGGTCTTCAAACTCGATCAGCTTTGCTTCCTGAGCATCTTTCTGGTTTTCGTGTACAGCTTGCATAACTACATCATGTACGTCATTATACTCACTGTAGTATTTTTCTACGGTTCTCGAATGGACGCGTAGCTGCGCCATAGACATGGCAAGTGGATCTTCAACTGCGACGATTGCAGTGTTGATTCTCGCCATTTTGCTTTTCACTGCACCATGTTTGGCAATCAGCGCTTTAAGCTCCGCCATTTTTCCTCCTTTTGCACTCTTCGGTGTGGACATAGGAGATTGCAGTTCCGCTTTGACGTCGTTTTCAGTGTCCGGGTGTGTAAGTAGAACGCGCCACATGGGATCGACGGATCAGCAGCGGGACTACTATCCGTCCAGATGGGTGAAGCAGCGGGGCTCCAGCTCTTTGAAACCTACCCAACAAAAATGGCGGCACGCACTCACTGTACCTCGCACTAGTTTTCTTTCTTTACTTCCGTCCTCTTCGCACTCACGGTGCCACACACATTATTTTTCCACTATTGAACTGTTCATTCTTCATGCGATCGCACTCCGGATCTCATCCGGTTCCGTAGGACCAATATGTTCCGGCCTTAACTTGCCCGGTTTTAAAATAAATATGGACTGTATTCTTTCCGCAACAATAATCGTGTTTTATTTAAACATTGAACAGACTTTATTTCATCCTTAAATTATACATGAAACGAAGAGAAGTCTTCTTATAACTAACTCAAAGCGCCCAACCCTGCGTCGATGACGAATGCGCGCTTTTTTCTCGTCAGTGTTGGCACACACAACGTTGTGATAATGATTGGACGTGTTGCTAGGTGTTTCAAATATCTATCGAAGCAACCGCTGCCAATAAAAGCGATGAGAAGAAAAAAAGTTGACAGCAGTTTTCAAAATCAAACGGAAGCAGACGGATGGCTGCGAACAGCCTCTAAATGAAAAACTATTTTTTAGCTTTATCTAATTGAATGTCTTTACCTGTCATAAAACGAGCTAGTACTTAGACATTTTATTTCACTATTGGTTGTATGCTGAAATGTTTGGAGCTTAACTTTAGGAGACCTCTTATTATAACAATCACTTAAATAACCACTTGTTGTGCTTTTCCGCTGCCTCTGTTCTACTCATTTCCAGATTTTTTTAAATATTTTAATGTAATGAAGAAATGGCAAAAAAATCATTACTACTAGCTTTACATTACATTTTTTTACCAAAATTGATTTGACATACAAAATAGAACTCTATGTTTATTAGATTGGGGGAAGAATTGTTTGGCCGAAACACATTCGGCCGAAAACCATTTGGCCGAATGCCACTAGGCCGAACAAACCTTTGGGCCAAAACGTATCTGGCCGAATGTCATTTGTCCAAACGGGTCAATTGTCCAAAGAAGCCATTCTGCCGAATAAGTCATTTGGCCAAATAGGCCATTCGGCCGAATATGTTATTTGGCCCAATCTCAATCATCATTTCTTACTTCTAACAGCGTAAGTGAGGAATAGGGAGTTAGAAATGACGAGTGAAAAGAGAGGCGGGTCCCTTTTTAATTAAAAAATCTTTTTAAAAATGAGAAATAATTAGTAAGAAGTGAGAAGTGAGACGTCTTGCTTCAAACTTCTAACCAATTATTTTTCACTTCTAACTTCTCACTGTGAAAAGTGAGATGTTTCTTTTTTTCACTTTTTTTTTCAGACGTCTCACTTCGCACTACTCACTTTTTACAGTGAGAAGAGAGAAGTAAAACACTTTTAGTGAGAAGTGAGAAGTGAAATGTCTCACTTCTAACTTCTCACTAATCATTGCTCACTTCTCACTTTGACAAGTGAGAAGTAGAAAGTGAAACGTCTCTTTCTCATTTTCACTTCCCAATTCGCACTACTCACTTTCACAGTGAGAAGTGAGACGACACTATTAATTTCTGATGTCTCACTATTCACTTTGTCCTTTTTACTATTTTGTGCTACTATTCACAGTGAGAAATGAGAAGTAAGAAATGAGGAGCAAGAAGTGAGTAGCGAGACGTCTTAATTCTTACTTCTCACTCCACATTTCCCACTTATCACTTATAAGAGCGAAGAAAGAAGAGAGTTGTCTCTCTTAGCAGTGAGAAGTGAGACATGATGATTGAGAAGTGAGACGTCAAATGACATATTCGACCGAATGACTTATTCGGACAAATGACCTGCTCGGCCAAATGACCTTTTCGGCCAAATTACCGGTTCGGCCAAATGACCTGTTCGTCAAATGACCTGTTCGGCCAAATTGTAATTGCTAGGATGGGCAGCACATGGACTGCCAGGACAAAGGCCTCGGCAAGCTTGGCTAAGCAACGGCCTGCCGTGTGAGGGTGGGTGCTTCAACGACCTCTTTTTAGGCTAGCTCGATCTGGAGTTCCCTATTGGTCTCAAGGTCGGCTGAATTGATTCCTACTTCGCTAATATGATCTCGGACTTGTGGGAGTAAATCAAAAGCTAGTGTTCAACAATTTCAACATACATTTCAACATGCTGTGTGGGTGTGTGTATCGTGTTGTGGTCTTTTTACAATACCAGTCCGGCCGGATGACTAACCTATGGGTACCCGATGCTTATTTGAGATGACTTCGCTGGCGTAATACGGGGTCAAGGTCAGTTCGGGAGATACTGGTAAAGTCACCGTGGTTTGTTCGGGATCCAACAGGCATCTTAGCGGGTTTTAAAAAACGGGTCCTAGTTGGACATACAATTTTTAACACATGGAATTCTAAAAGATTTTCTCTTTCTCATACCTGATCCAGGATCTAACCAAAAGCTCCACCAACTCTCTATGGTAATTAGCATTCACTTCTACTAGCAATCTTTCTAACGATTCTAACGATCAATTTTAAATACGTCTGATATCGATGAAGGTCTAATAAGAACAGAGAGCTTTCTTCATCAAATATTCGTTAGACCCTCAGCTGAACTTTCCATGTGACCGTAGACACCAAATCTACTTTATCTCCACTGAACTAAAATTCATCCAATAGGCTTTTTCTAATCTTGTAGTGATATCTAGGGGTATATCTAGGGGTATGTTTTATGGCATTTAAATATTTTGAATTTTCAATTACAGTAAGTTAGTTATAATGCATGGATAACAGAAATAACATGATTTAATAGTCTTATTGTTACAAACGGTAACAAAATAACCTGTTTGGCCAAATGATCTGTTCGACCAAACGACCTGTTCGGCCAAATGCCCTTTTCGGCCAAGTGGCATTCGGCCGAATGGTTTTCGGGCAAAGGTCCCATATATGTTTTCAATTATTTATTGGAAGTACACTTTATAAATAGGATCTTTAACAGTTAAGATAGCCTGGTCATCTGGTCCACGGATTTTGTCCCAGTCTAGTTTTTAGTAGCGGGAGTGAAGAGCGACACGAAAAATTAATTATCCCGTTGGCCCCATTTAAAATTACAGAAATTATTAAAATTCTCTAAACATTCTTCTTCTTATTGGCATTACATCCCCACACTGGGACAGAGCCGCCTCGCAGCTTAGTATTCATTTAGCACTTCCACAGTTATTAACTGCAAGGTTTCTAAGCCAGGTTACCATTTTTGCATTCGTATATCATGAGGCTAACACGATGATACTTTTATGCCCAGGAAAGTCGAGACAATTTCCAATCAGAAAATTGCCTAGACCGGCACCGGGAATCGAACCCAGCCACCCTCAGCATGGTTTTGCTTTGTAGCCGCGCGTTTTACCGCACATTGGAAACTTTTTTTCTCTAAATTCAGTAAACCATCTAAAGTTCTTTCTTTTTCTCTTGAATAGTTCGGTCAGATTTTCTACACTTCCCATTACCTAATGATTCCAAACTTTAGATTTCCCAAACTTTATGGATTTATCATGGAATGCGGGACGTTTTCCGGGACACCTGGCAATGCGGGACAGGTAGGCTGAATCCGGGACTGTCCCGCACAATCCGGGACGGCTGGTCACATTAGTGTATATTCATCGGCAATGCTGCTAAATTGAGCTACTGATGGATTATCCGCTGTTTGTTTTTCGGACAAGCTAGGAGAGATTGTGGTGGGCCTTTGCTGTCATCCAAATGCTTCCAAAGTTCCCCAATACTTCATAATTAGGCAGTGTGAATCCAAGGTAAGCCAAACAGAAGAAAAATCAGAGGAGAATGCATTTATTTACAATCTAGTATCTGAACAGGACTCAAAGAAATCTCGCTTAACTTTTCAAAGGACCTAAGTAACATATTTTTCATTAATTAATTTGAGTACTGCAATCAAAAGCTTGCATATTGGTCTGTTGCTTGCATTATTCAAATTAATTCATAAAAAAAAATGCTTAGGTCATTTTAAAAAGTTAAGCAAGAAATGTTCCTGAATAACCGTAACCATTCTTTGTCACATATTCGGCTGCCGTCACCTAATGGCTATCTGGGCTATTCGGGGATTCCGGTTGACATTGACTTCTACTTATTTCTCGGAATGGGTTAACAACACAAAGCAAAGATCTTTCGTGCTTGATAGTCAACATTGATTTGGAGGGTGAAACGGGTAAACAGGGATAGCCACAAGGGCTTCATTTTGTATATAGTACAGCTCGCTAGATCACTTCATAGAAGACAATTTGCAGACCAACCATGTCAGCTTGCATGGCTGACGCCGAACGGTCAAGGATCTATCAAAATTCAGAGAACTTCTACTAATGCCACAAGCCAATTCAGTATTAGTTATTGGATTCGATTAGGGTTGGATTTTGATTATATATAAAAATGTCCATGCAGCTTTCCTAACTCCAGGTAAAAAATCATAAACTAATAAAATGTAGCTATTGTTGTTTACATCAAACAAAGTCAAACAGGTATGAGCAAACCCAAACTTTTTCCCTTATCGAAGCAAAATCTAGAAGGACGTAAATCAACCATGACACCAAGTCTAATGTGAAGGTCATACCCAATCAAACTCAATAATGCATGAGGGGGAAATTTACACCATTCTATACACATAGTTTGAAACCATTTTGGCGCATTTTTTGCTACGACATGAGAGAATTTATTCATGTTCTTTTTTATGGCTGACCGAAGCAACCAATGGACGACTCCAAGAAACAAGTAAAACTTTCCCATATCCCTCTGGTAGCAAACACCTGACCACAACAACGAAAACCTTCTTGCATCGGCTGTTTTGTGCAGGGGAGTATGGTCTTGAGTACCAGTTGAAATATCAGTAGTCGACCCTAATTCAAAAGACACCGTTCCAACTTCTTCTAGACGTTTTTTCAGACAAACAATCAGGATAATAAATCAGCATATTTTCTGCAGTTTATTTAGAATAGAAGCACTTATTCTGTACATGTTGAAATTATTCTTTATTGGACATTATATTTGGAAAGACCTCCAAGCGTACTTTAAACTATCCTCTCCCATACAGAAAGTTCAACACATGACCGATTCCGATCAATACCCGAACTATGACGTCATTAATGGGGCCAACGTAGGATGGTCAACACCGCTGTCTGGTTCTATCGTTTGCCTCATCGATGGACTGGACACGGTGTTAGTCGGACTCGCCTTTAGCCGCTGACCAAAATGCCTCATCTATCTATCAGCTCTACGAAATGCGGAAAGGACATATCGTGAGAACCAGCAAATGTTGGCATGTACTCATACATTAGGGGTGAAGCAGAGGGTAAATCAAATGATTAATATTTTGATGCGTTTCGATCTGCTCTATAGGACTCTGGCTGATGTCTACTAATGTTGCTGAATATTCTAAAACATTATTCACAGCACAGCTAAAACTGCTTGAAAATTGATAAATAAGAATCTTCTCATTTGGATCTTTAACTATCTCAGGATGCGTTTAATATCTAACTATACCGAGAGCAAAAATATTTAGACCAGTTATCTTTTTGAAAGGTTGAATGGCCCACGTTTTTACTAGCAAAAAGATTAACGAAGATGAGTGGTTGTTCCACTCTCCTTCTTAGGTTCTCATGCTTATCCTACTTCAATTTTGAAGAGATTGCAAACGATATTATTCTTTTGGTACTTTGAGTTGATCGATTTGATAGCACTTAGTTGCATACAGCAGGTTGTATTGAGTTAAACGAAATATGTAATTGACTTAAATTGCTATAATAAATAGAGTATAGAGTTTTGCATTTAATTACATGTATATGCGGAAAATCATGATTTTTTTTAGTTTAGTTTAGACTCTTGAACTGTCAACAGCATAATAACGTTTGATGGTTTTTAATTGTGCTTATAGACTTTATTATTTCTACTACTTATGTATATCTAACTGTCAAACTATAAATAATCTAAATTAGACCAGGAATAGAAAACATCCATCTCCAACATGGTTTTGCTCCTGTCATAAGACGAGTTTGAACAATCCCATTGAATTCCACCACTTAATTGTATCCTGACAGATACGTATTTCGACCTCAACAGTAAGGCCGTCTTCAGTGTCTTGTACTTGACTCGACTTGAAGAAAATGATCGCAGCTTACACTATTTATACTATGCGTAGGTATAATAATTTATCTAGGTACTTATCTTACTACGGTGCTTATTTCTACTCGCTTGATGCGCTTAATGCTTAGGTATAAACTTGAAGAGCCAGGAGCTACCATTTCCTTGATCTTTATTCAACAACCGCGTTTGTACCTGTCGGTAGATTTCCAAGCTCTCAGCAACATCAAGTTTCCACGGAGAAGAGACATTTCTTAAAATTTTAATGTTTGATGTCGTAATTGAATGATTTTCCTGATATACATGTTCAGCTACCTTAGACCTAAACTCATAATTTAATCCCTTATCAGTTTCCCTCTTAGCCTTACTTACTTCTGCAATATGTTCTTTGAACCTTACATCTAACGATCTTTTTGTTTGACCTACATATACTTTATCACACTGTGAACAATTAATTTGATAAACCCCGGCCTTATTTAACATTTCTACTCTATCCTTTGTGGAGCCCAACAGTGTCTTCAGTTGATTGCTTCTGCTGGAGAATACTAAATCGATGCCGAATTTCCTCAGTCGATGGCGTAGCTGGTGGGTGATGTGTCGATCATAGGGGACCGATACCCTCTTCAGCGGTTCATCGATCGGTGTTAGTGTTGTCAGTTCGCTTTTCCGTAGGTTCCTCTGCTTCTTGTTGATGATTGCTTGTATTGTTCTTTCCTTGTATCCATTGATCCTCGCTGTTTCCAAGATGTGTTGTAGCTCCTTCGTTTTTCCTTCTTCGCTCAGGGGAATCGTCTGCATCCTGTGGATCATGTGATGAAAAGCTGCCATTTTGTGCTGATACGAATGATTTGATGTGTATGGGATGACTCTCATGGTGTTGGTGGGCTTCCTGTAGATTTCGAAGTCTAATGTTGCATTTGTTCCCTTGATAACCAGTAGATCCAAGAAAGGTAATTTACCTTCCTTTTCCTCCTCGTGGGTGAATTTGATGTCTTTATGCACGTTGTTTATCGCTTCCAAAATCCTGGGTAGATCTTTCCGGTTGATGATGCTGAAAATGTCGTCCACGTATCTCCACCACTTCTCAGGTAGTACTCCTTGTTCCTCTAGGTTGTCCTCCAAATTCGCCATGAATAATTCGCACAACAACGGTGATAGCGGATTTCCATAGGTGCACCCTTCGTTTGTTTGTAGAAGCTTCCACGGAATGTAAAGTAGTTCTCATTCATGCATAATCTTGCAAGCTTGAGATACATCTTTACCTTTCCTCGCCATGTTGTATCCGTCCGTTGTCCTAGTAGCCAATCCTCCAAAAGGTTCAGAGCATCCTTCACTGGAACGCTTGGGAACAATGCCGCTACGTCGAATGATACCATGATGTCCTCTTCTCCGATGTTTCCTGATTCCAATATCCTCTTGGTGAACTCCTGGGTGTTTACAACTGATCTGCTGGGGAACGGCTTCGGCATACTCTGGAACTCCTTGACTAACCACTTGGCCAAGTTTTGTGTAGGGGATCCCACTGATGAAACTATTTCTCGCATCTCTGTACCTGGCTTATGTATCTTTGGTAGTCCTTTGATCCTTGGTAAAACAGGGTTCGTCATTTTAACGCGGGCTTCTCCGATGATCGTCTTGCATTCCTTTATCGTTTTATCCGTAAGTCGGATTAGTCCGGGTAGTGGGTCCACTCTCAAATGCCTGTATGGTCCTCCGTTGATTTTTGTCGTCATCTGTTCATCGTAGTCCTCTTTGTCCATTATCACCACTGCGTTTCCTTTGTCCGCCTTCATGTAGTAAACTGGTTTCTCCTTTAACTCCTTTAAAATCCTCCTCTCGTCTTTGTTCGATGTCCCATGATGTCCTGCTTTGATGGCGTCTGCTACGATGTTTCTCATGCTATTCTGGTCCCGTTGATCAACATTTCGTGAAATCGCTGTCTCAGTATCCACGATTATCTGCTCTAGATCCGCTTTCTGGGTTGTCGCATACCCTAACCCCTTGTTGAGGTGTGCTAATTGTTCCTCCGTAAACTGCTGTGTCGAACGGTTAACAACGAATCCCTCGATCATTTGTACTGTGGGGTTAGTCGTTCTACCTTCCGTCGCTGATTTCCCTCGTAGAATGGTCAATTTCTTCTTGTGCAGTCTCCTCTTCCTGTCCGCTTCACACTCTTCGGCCCGCTGTACCTTCTTTAGGAATATGTCGAAAGAATCTTGGTTCTCCTTTGCCAGCTTGAGGTGCAGGTTGTAGCACTCTAAGTTCAACCTCTCTAGCTTGGCATAGTGTCCCTTGATTGACAACTTCAACAAATCCGATTCCGCCCTCTTACTGATAGATTTTGGGATGTGAGCTCCCATCTTAATCCTATGGCTGACAGGAGTCAGCCTCTCTTAACACTTTGGCACTTCTTAAGGAAGGCCACGTCCTTAAGAATACCTGCGATCCTCCTCTTCAAATCTATAAAAGTACTACGCTCGTTCCGCTTGGATGCCATTTTGATAAGAAAATTATTTTGAGCTTTTTAGTGGAATGTTTTCACCTGTCATAAGACGAGTTTGAACAATCCCATTGAATTCCACCACTTAATTGTATCCTGACAGATACGTATTTCGACCTCAACAGTAAGGCCGTCTTCAGTGTCTTGTACTTGACTCGACTTGAAGAAAATGATCGCAGCTTAAAGATCTACCCAGGATTTTGGAAGCGATAAACAACGTGCATAAAGACATCAAATTCACCCACGAGGAGGAAAAGGAAGGTAAATTACCTTTCTTGGATCTACTGGTTATCAAGGGAACAAATGCAACATTAGACTTCGAAATCTACAGGAAGCCCACCAACACCATGAGAGTCATCCCATACACATCAAATCATTCGTATCAGCACAAAATGGCAGCTTTTCATCACATGATCCACAGGATGCAGACGATTCCCCTGAGCGAAGAAGGAAAAACGAAGGAGCTACAACACATCTTGGAAACAGCGAGGATCAATGGATACAAGGAAAGAACAATACAAGCAATCATCAACAAGAAGCAGAGGAACCTACGGAAAAGCGAACTGACAACACTAACACCGATCGATGAACCGCTGAAGAGGGTATCGGTCCCTATGATCGACACATCACCCACCAGCTACGCCATCGACTGAGGAAATTCGGCATCGATTTAGTATTCTCCAGCAGAAGCAATCAACTGAAGACACTGTTGGGCTCCACAAAGGATAGAGTAGAAATGTTAAATAAGGCCGGGGTTTATCAAATTAATTGTTCACAGTGTGATAAAGTATATGTAGGTCAAACAAAAAGATCGTTAGATGTAAGGTTCAAAGAACATATTGCAGAAGTAAGTAAGGCTAAGAGGGAAACTGATAAGGGATTAAATTATGAGTTTAGGTCTAAGGTAGCTGAACATGTATATCAGGAAAATCATTCAATTACGACATCAAACATTAAAATTTTAAGAAATGTCTCTTCTCCGTGGAAACTTGATGTTGCTGAGAGCTTGGAAATCTACCGACAGGTACAAACGCGGTTGTTGAATAAAGATCAAGGAAATGGTAGCTCCTGGCTCTTCAAGTTTATACCTAAGCATTAAGCGCATCAAGCGAGTAGAAATAAGCACCGTAGTAAGATAAGTACCTAGATAAATTATTATACCTACGCATAGTATAAATAGTGTAAGCTGCGATCATTTTCTTCAAGTCGAGTCAAGTACAAGACACTGAAGACGGCCTTACTGTTGAGGTCGAAATACGTATCTGTCAGGATACAATTAAGTGGTGGAATTCAATGGGATTGTTCAAACTCGTCTTATGACAGGTGAAAACATTCCACTAAAAAGCTCAAAATAATTTTCTTATCAAAATGGCATCCAAGCGGAACGAGCGTAGTACTTTTATAGATTTGAAGAGGAGGATCGCAGGTATTCTTAAGGACGTGGCCTTCCTTAAGAAGTGCCAAAAGGAGAGGCTGACTCCTGTCAGCCATAGGATTAAGATGGGAGCTCACATCCCAAAATCTATCAGTAAGAGGGCGGAATCGGATTTGTTGAAGTTGTCAATCAAGGGACACTATGCCAAGCTAGAGAGGTTGAACTTAGAGTGCTACAACCTGCACCTCAAGCTGGCAAAGGAGAACCAAGATTCTTTCGACATATTCCTAAAGAAGGTACAGCGGGCCGAAGAGTGTGAAGCGGACAGGAAGAGGAGACTGCACAAGAAGAAATTGACCATTCTACGAGGGAAATCAGCGACGGAAGGTAGAACGACTAACCCCACAGTACAAATGATCGAGGGATTCGTTGTTAACCGTTCGACACAGCAGTTTACGGAGGAACAATTAGCACACCTCAACAAGGGGTTAGGGTATGCGACAACCCAGAAAGCGGATCTAGAGCAGATAATCGTGGATACTGAGACAGCGATTTCACGAAATGTTGATCAACGGGACCAGAATAGCATGAGAAACATCGTAGCAGACGCCATCAAAGCAGGACATCATGGGACATCGAACAAAGACGAGAGGAGGATTTTAAAGGAGTTAAAGGAGAAACCAGTTTACTACATGAAGGCGGACAAAGGAAACGCAGTGGTGATAATGGACAAAGAGGACTACGATGAACAGATGACGACAAAAATCAACGGAGGACCATACAGGCATTTGAGAGTGGACCCACTACCCGGACTAATCCGACTTACGGATAAAACGATAAAGGAATGCAAGACGATCATCGGAGAAGCCCGCGTTAAAATGACGAACCCTGTTTTACCAAGGATCAAAGGACTACCAAAGATACATAAGCCAGGTACAGAGATGCGAGAAATAGTTTCATCAGAGGGATTCCCTACACAAAACTTGGCCAAGTGGTTAGTCAAGGAGTTCCAGAGTATGCCGAAGCCGTTCCCCAGCAGATCAGTTGTAAACACCCAGGAGTTCACCAAGAGGATATTGGAATCAGGAAACATCGGAGAAGAGGACATCATGGTATCATTCGACGTAGCGGCATTGTTCCCAAGCGTTCCAGTGAAGGATGCTCTGAACCTTTTGGAGGATTGGCTACTAGGACAACGGACGGATACAACATGGCGAGGAAAGGTAAAGATGTATCTCAAGCTTGCAAGATTATGCATGAATGAGAACTACTTTACATTCCGTGGAAGCTTCTACAAACAAACGAAGGGTGCACCTATGGAAAATCCGCTATCACCGTTGTTGTGCGAATTATTCATGGCGAATTTGGAGGACAACCTAGAGGAACAAGGAGTACTACCCGAGAAGTGGTGGAGATACGTGGACGACATTTTCAGCATCATCAACCGGAAAGATCTACCCAGGATTTTGGAAGCGATAAACAACGTGCATAAAGACATCAAATTCACCCACGAGGAGGAAAAGGAAGGTAAATTACCTTTCTTGGATCTACTGGTTATCAAGGAACAAATGCAACATTAGACTTCGAAATCTACAGGAAGCCCACCAACACCATGAGAGTCATCCCATACACATCAAATCATTCGTATCAGCACAAAATGGCAGCTTTTCATCACATGATCCACAGGATGCAGACGATTCCCCTGAGCGAAGAAGGAAAACGAAGGAGCTACAACACATCTTGGAAACAGCGAGGATCAATGGATACAAGGAAAGAACAATACAAGCAATCATCAACAAGAAGCAGAGGAACCTACGGAAAAGCGAACTGACAACACTAACACCGATCGATGAACCGCTGAAGAGGGTATCGGTCCCCTATGATCGACACATCACCCACCAGCTACGCCATCGACTGAGGAAAT
Source organism: Armigeres subalbatus (assembly GCF_024139115.2). Classification (NCBI taxonomy): domain Eukaryota; kingdom Metazoa; phylum Arthropoda; class Insecta; order Diptera; family Culicidae; genus Armigeres; species Armigeres subalbatus. The sequence continues at coordinate 1,269,261 of NW_026943741.1, forward strand.
TCGGCATCGATTTAGTATTCTCCAGCAGAAGCAATCAACTGAAGACACTGTTGGGCTCCACAAAGGATAGAGTAGAAATGTTAAATAAGGCCGGGGTTTATCAAATTAATTGTTCACAGTGTGATAAAGTATATGTAGGTCAAACAAAAAGATCGTTAGATGTAAGGTTCAAAGAACATATTGCAGAAGTAAGTAAGGCTAAGAGGGAAACTGATAAGGGATTAAATTATGAGTTTAGGTCTAAGGTAGCTGAACATGTATATCAGGAAAATCATTCAATTACGACATCAAACATTAAAATTTTAAGAAATGTCTCTTCTCCGTGGAAACTTGATGTTGCTGAGAGCTTGGAAATCTACCGACAGGTACAAACGCGGTTGTTGAATAAAGATCAAGGAAATGGTAGCTCCTGGCTCTTCAAGTTTATACCTAAGCATTAAGCGCATCAAGCGAGTAGAAATAAGCACCGTAGTAAGATAAGTACCTAGATAAATTATTATACCTACGCATAGTATAAATAGTGTAAGCTGCGATCATTTTCTTCAAGTTGAGTCAAGTACAAGACACTGAAGACGGCCTTACTGTTGAGGTCGAAATACGTATCTGTCAGGATACAATTAAGTGGTGGAATTCAATGGGATTGTTCAAACTCGTCTTATGACAGGTGAAAACATTCCACTAAAAAGCTCAAAATAATTTTCTTATCAAAATGGTTTTGCTGTTCAGTAGCGTATTTCTAACAGCTGTGCTGCAGAAAACGTCTCCACCCTAATGTACAAATGTGTACGCTAAGACGATTTCGTAGAACTGAAATTTTCACCCCGTGCCCCCATCAACCAACGGAAAAACAGCGCACTGATCAATTATTTAAATTTTCTTCCGGTGTGCTGTGCGCTTTCTCTAGCTCACTCGGTGTATTTTTACTTCCCGATTCCAACCAGACGCTGCCGTGCCATAAAAACCAACCCAACTGCCCTACATCTATCGCTTTCCTCGTTGCTTCGTGACACTTTTTGCCGTTCTCTATGTAAATACCGATTGTTGGTATTGGGAAGAATAGTCAAAAATGAACGTATAAAGCTTCCTGTAACTGTAAAACGAATTGAAGGAGCCGAATTAAAATGTTGGGGAAAAGGTTCGCTTATGGGCACCTTTTCGTTTTCAATACATGCATACAAATTACTCTGGAATAGTAATGTTCCCCAAATCCAAAATTTCATTACAAATGTACACTGATTTGTCTCTTTTATGCGGATTGCGGGATTTACGCGGTTTTTAATGTAAGTTATTGTCGAGTTTCTTCGCGCGGATTTTTAAATGGTCAGAGGATACACTTCCTTATCGTAATCGAGAGTTTCTGGTAAATGCAATTGACCGTAAAACAAACCGTGTACTACTTTACTAGCCTAAAACCATGAGCTCGTGGTTCATTCTTCGCCGCCATGCACCGTTCTCTTGCACACCACCTAAAATGGACCTAAGCGCAGGTCTTACGAATACTCCAAGTGCTTGCAAATCCTCCTCGAGCATGGCCCTAGTCTCGTGTCCTTAGGGTCTGTCTCAATTGGATAATTAAACTGAAATTAAACTTAAAAGTGACATTTCAATAATTATCAAATAACCCTGCTCGCAGAGCAAGATTACTTTTGACAGATATCGAATCATTTTCCATCGATGTCCTATTGGAATTGCTGGGTAGCACCAGCCATTCTTATAACGGGGTGATTTTTTAATTTTCGAACTGTCACTTTTAAGTTTAATTCTCCAAATGAGACAGACCCTTAGTGGTCCACTGGTCTTATCAGCGTTCTGCACATAATACATTCGGACCGGGCGTAAATTCGCAGCATCTTCTGGAGCCCAGTGGTAGGGATGAAACAGTACTACCAAGGCACAACGGGGGAAAAGGTCCGTAACGCGAATAAATTCAATATGGTTCGGAATGGCGGATTGTGCTGAAATTATGACACAAATCGTAGAATTTTCTGAGGAATCGTGCAAATGTGGTTAAGCTGCACGATCTTGTTCTACCCCAATGCCCCTTATTTGTTAAGTAAATCTTCTAGTTCGGAGTTACAAATAATTAACAAAACACATTTTACCTTAAATTTTGTCAAAAATCGTATTATGTGTGCTCTGTCTACTGCACGATATTGGGAATCGAGATCTTGCCGATTTTCACCTACGTTTTCATATTCCTCAAATTGCTTACTAATAACCTCACATTACGAGCCTAGATCTATAATTTTCCAAGGAATCGAGTGGAATATTGTCCACCGCACGAATTGCTCGTTTCCCCCCATGTTATTTTATTTTCTAACTATTACCCAAAAAGCCACGGTCTTCCTGAGAGCATATCAAATAAGGGGCATTAGGGTAAAACCAAATCTTGCAGCTTCATGCAGTGAACTTAAACACCTTTGCACGATTTCCCAGAATGTTCTACGATTTGTGTCAAAATTTTAGCGCAATCCGCCCGTGCCGAACCGAGATATTGAATTTATTCGCGTTATGGACAAATCGGTATCGGTACTTTTACTTCAAAGTAGTATCGTATGAAAGTATCGATACCACCAAATATCGAAATGGAAGTATCGATACGTACTTGTAGAATATGAGTTCTGATATATTAGGATAACAAATACGTTTGTCAGATACAAATACACTGTCTGTTGGTTCTTAATCGATACTATGACTGGATTACTTTGAGAGTATAATCTGTTGAACATTTATTTACACAAAATACATTTTAATTGCAATCAACGGGCTTGGTGGTCACATGGCTACCACTTCTGCGTATGAGGGCAAGAGATCGTAGGTTCAATCCCAGGCCCGTTCCAATCTTCATACATCTTTTCATACATTTTTCAGCAATCCACAATGTTATTATTCATTTATTCAGACTACGGCTGAAGTGGCCTGTGCGGTATATAATAGTCTTCTCCATTCGGCTCGGTCCATGGCTACACGTCGCCAACCACGCAGTCTACGGAAGGTCCGCAAGTCATCTTCCACCTGATCGATCCACCTTTGCCCGCTTCGCACCTCGCCTTCTTGTGCCCGTCGGATCGTTGTCGAGAACCATTTTCACCGGGTTACTGTCCGATATTCTGGCTACGTGCCCGGCCCACCGCAGTCCGATTTTCGCGGTGTGAACGATGGATGGTTCTCCCAACAGCTGATGCAACTCGTGGTTCATTCGCCTCCTCCACGTACCGTCCGCCATCTGCACCCCACCATAGATAGTACGCAGCACTTTCCTTTCGAAAACTCCGAGTGCGCGTTGGTCCTCCACGAGCATCGTCCAGGTCTCGTGTCCGTAGAGGACTACCGGTCTAATGAGCGTTTTGTAGATTGTCAGTTTGGTACGGCGGCGAACTCTATTCGATCGGAGCGTCTTGCGGAGTCCAAAGTACCTACGATTTCCAGCCACTATGCGTCTCCGAATTTCTCTGCTGGTATCATTTTCGGCAGTCACCAGTGAGCCCAAGTACACAAATTCTTCTACCACCTCGATTTCGTCACCACCGATGCGGATTCGCGGTGGGTGGCTCACATTGTCTTCTCTTGAACCTCTTCCTATCATGTACTTCGTCTTCGACGTGTTGATGACTAGTCCGATCCGCTTAGCTTCCCTCTTCAGTCTGATGTAGGCTTCCTCCATCTTCTCAAAGTTACGTGCCATAATATCTATGTCGTCGGCGAAGCCAAATAGCTGGACGGAATTATTGAAAATTGTACCACTCGTGTTAATCCCTGCTCTTTGTATTACCCCTTCCAAAGCGATGTTGAATAGCAGACACGAAAGACCATCACCTTGCCGTAACCCTCTGCGGGTTTCGAAGGGACTCGAGAATGCCCTGAAACTCGAACTACGCACATCACCCGATCCATCGTCGCTTTGATCAATCGTGTCAGTTTATCCGGAAAACCGTTTTCGTGCATTAGCTGCCATAGCTGGTCCCGATCGATTGTATCATATGCGGCTTTGAAGTCGATGAATAGATGATGTGTAGGCACGTTGTATTCGCGGCATTTCTGCAGTACTTGGCGAATGGCGAACACCTGGTCCGTAGTGGAGCGTTCGCCCATAAAACCCGCCTGGTACTGCCCCACGAACTCCCTTGCAGTTGGTGCTAGTCGACGGCATAAAATTTGGGAGAGTACCTTGTAGGCGGCGTTCAGCAATGTGATTGCGCGGTAGTTGCTACAATCCAGCTTATCGCCCTTTTTGTAGATGGGACACACGACACTCTCCATCCACTCCTGCGGCAAAACTTCCTCCTCCCAAATCTTGGTAATGACCCAGTGGAGCGCTCTAGCCAGTGCCTTACCACCGTGTTTAAATAGCTCTCCTGGTAGTTGGTCAACCCCAGGGGCTTTGTTGTTCTTCAGCCGGCCAATCTCCTCCTGGATTTCCTGGAGATTCGGAGCCGGTAAGATTATGTCCTGCGCGCGTTCTCCCAGGTCCATCACCATACCGCCATCTTCGTCTGCCACATCGCCATTCAGGTGCTCTTCGTAGTGCTGCCGCCACCTTTGGATCACCTCACGCTCGTTTGTAAGATGGGTTCCCTTTTATGTCCTTACACATATCGGGCTGTGGCACGTGGCCCTTACGTGGACGGTTCTCATAGAACTTTCGTGCGTTATTAGCGCGGTACAGTTCCTTGGTCTCTTCACGGTCTCGATCTTCCTGCTGGCGCTTTTTCCTCCGGAAAATCGAGTTTTGTCTGTTCCGCGCCCGTTTTTATCGTGCCTCGTTCGCCCTCGTGCGGTGTTGCAGCAATCTTGCCCATGCTGCATTCTTCTCCTCAATTAACTGCTCACATTCGCCGTCATACCAGTCGTTTCTCTGATCCGGAGCCACCGTGCCAAGTGCAGCGGTTGCGGTGCTTCCAATGGCGGATCGAATATCTCTCCAGCCATCTTCAAGAGATGCTGCGCCTAGCTGCTCTTTCGTTGGGAGTGCCACTTCCAGCTGCTGCGCGTATTCTTGGGCCAGTCTACCGTCTTGTAGCCGCCCAATGTTTAGCCGCGGCGGACGGCTCCGACGCGTGTTGATCACCGTCGAGAGTTTTGAGTGCAGGCATACTGCAACGAGGTAGTGATCGGATTCAATATTCGCACTGCGGCAAGTGCCTACGTTCGTGATGTCGGAGAAGAATTTACCGTCGATTAGAACATGGTCGATTTGGTTTTCTGTTACTTGATTAGGAGATTTCCATGTGGCCTTGTGGATATTTTTGCGGGGGAAGAAAGTGCTTCGGACTACCATTCCGCGGGAGGCTGCGAAGTTTATGCATCGTTGGCCGTTGTCATTCGATACGGTGTGCAGACTATCCGGTCCGATGACCGGTCTATACATTTCCTCCCTTCCTACCTGTGCGTTCATGTCACCGATGACGATTTTGACGTCCCGCAGTGGGCATCCATCGTATGCCTGCTCCAGCTGTGCGTAGAACGCTTCTTTCTCGTTGTCGGGTCTCCCTTCGTGTGGGCAGTGCACGTTGATGATGCTATAGTTGAAGAAACGGCCTTTAATCCTCAGCTTGCACATCCTTGCGTTGATTGGCTGCCACTCAATCATGCGTTGGCGCATCTTACCCAGCACTATGAAGCCAGTTCCCAGCTCGTTGGTGGTGCCACAGGTGGTGCATTCCTTCACATTGCTGGTGCGTATTTATTTTTTCAATAATTGATGCCGATACACCTTTCAATTTTCTGAAGCAAGTGCAATTTGGATTTTCAATATTTGCACAATATTTTTGGAATTTATTGGCACTTGGTTTATCCATTTTGAATATTAAACGTGATAAAACTTCAAAACTGATATATTCTCATTGACAACAGTTTTTTCATAGCAAGACTTTTTAAACTATATACTTTACATACAAGTACTAATGGGTAGTCACCAGCAAAGAATAAACAAGACTTTTTCAAATTATCCACCGTACGACATCTTCAGGTAATTCAACGGTTATTTAATTCAATAAAACAAACACTGAGAATAACAATGACTGGGTACAATTAAAAATATTTAAAAATAATGAATATATTTTTGTGAACCCAATTGATTTTTGGTTATTTCGATACAAAATTCAAAGCAAATATAAACCCTTTTCAAATGTTAGTCCACATTAGTGTAAGATTATGCTAAATTGCTTCCTAAACACATTTTTATACGTCCAAAATGTGTCGTTGGTTGATGTTAGGCTGCTGAACCTATAATTGGCGCTGTAGGTGTAGAAATCAGTTTCTTAATTTTTGGATATTTTTCCAAAAAACTTCGGGAAATTTCACGACAGTCCGCCATACAACACTTGTTTGTAGGTCTTGTCATTTTAGAGTTACATCGATTTAAAAAAAATCAATGAAAAAACATTAGGCCCTCATCAAATGTTACTTTTGACAATTTTTGAATAACTGAGTATGTAGAGTGGCTTAGAAATACCATATCTTTATGCCCTCCAAGTTTCATTCGATTCTGAGATGGTGCTGCCAGCCCCATAGAAGGGTTTTTGTTTGAGGGCATGTCAAAAATGCTACTTTTTGGTACCTTGTGTTTTTCATATAAGTGAAATATTGGCTCTTTTTATATTTTTTACAGAAACTAGAGTTTTTCCTGAGTTGATTGAGATATGAATTTCTATGGTCTACGACCGTTGCAGAGAAATCCGTGAAACCGGTTCTGAGCAAACTAAAACTGGTTAAAATTTATTCTTATTTTTTCAAATATATCAATATGGGTTTCAAACTTCATCGTTTTCAAATATGGTTGGTACAGGGGTCTAAAATGCACTCATGGAGCAAATATTCCAACTAAATTGTTACCACAACATTTTATAAAAAAGGACAAAATCACCGGTCGCACAGATTGAACACTTAACATCTATCATTGGACATGTGGAAGAAGACTAAACCAGCCCAATTCTATTTTTTTTTTTGAAGAAAACAACAAAATACAACAAGCCTGCACAGGTCGGATCGTTTCACTAGAGAACACGTCGAAAACCGATTATGCAGAAGTCACTAATATTACCAGATTTTAGCATTAGCATTAGCATTGTTACGGTGTTATTCGTAGATTTGACACTAGTGATACTCATGTTTTACTTTTAAGATCCTTATCTAGAATGCTATCAGAAATCAAGAAGGGGAGTGGTTCTTGATTCCAGTCTCAAATAAAAATAACAAAAGCATGAGGATTACTACTCCTGGCCACGCCCATCTTCACCGTAACTAGGGAGAGGAAGGAAGTGTTGATGTAGTACTTACTTAACGAGAGGTCACTGACTTAGCGACACCCTCATAAGTACCACGGTCTTGGATAATGAGGAAGGTAATCATTGGGTCAGGAATTGCCTGTAGCTGGCAATGTAACCGTGGTAGATCTTACCCCGTAACACACCACGTAAAGGTGTCTACCCAGCATTACGGGTCGACTAATATTACCAGATTTTGTTCAAAAACATTCTACAAATATTTTTTTTTTAGATTAAATAATCAAAAACAGATTAAGAATAACAGCTCCATTATCTAAAATATTCAATTATTTAAAGGATTTTTTTCCAACCTGTAAAAACGTTTTTTATTCCGAGCTGCTCTTAGATATATAAGAAGTGTCTTTTCGGCTATTTGTGGCCATAATACCTCTTCTTTTGACGATTTATTGTTTGGGTTTATTCTCTCTCCCCCATGTGAAATTGTTTGTTTATATTTTTGATTTCTTATCCCACCCCCCATAAGCGTTTACGTAATGAGTTTACGGCCTCAAAGCAGTCAAACTAAACAAATATTTTTTTTTTACTTTTTTATAAGCATCATAGTTCTTATGACTGTCCAGAACAATCATTTTGCCCTACCATCACAATAGATAGCGATATATTTACAGGCGGCATGAATATTGTCACACCATACGAACGACTCGCGAAGGATACATTCATTGCTATGAATGGCATGTATCTACAAAACTTAAATTGTCAAACAAAAATCGTGCAACATTCCCGAGGCTGGCTTGTCTCTTAAAACGAATTTTTCTTGGGTATTCAGAAGAATTTACTTTGAACATTCAGAATTTATTTGCATTGGAAGCTTAGGAAATTCAATTCCCAAAAAATTACCTTGAAAATTAGAACATTTTTTTTAAAGAAAATTATTATGAGCTTTTTAGCGGAATGTCTTCACTTGTCATAAGACGAGTTTGTACTATCCCATTTAATTCCACCACTTGAATGCATTTTGACAGATACGTATTTCGACCTCAACAGTAAGGTCGTCCAATTACGTCACATGTAAGTTTCATATTTTTTGGAGTGCACTTCTTGTTGCAACAGACATTTTGAAGTAATGGAGACGCATGGCCATTGGTCATTCCATGCATACATATTATGAATAAAACATGAAACGGCATGGCATGATGAACATTTATTTTTTTTTATCTATTACCAAAAAATGTTAAAATATTCATTAAAAATATAAAAAGAACGATCTTGTAAGATTGAAACATCTATTTCGATCGCTTCATTAAACAACGTGAGCATTGTTTTGTCAAGCAATCTTCAAAGTGGTTGTTTTAACTCTGATTCACTGCTTTGTTCAGATAAAAAAATCCAAATTATTAAAGCTCTTATAGTGGAATGTCTTCAGCTGTCTAAGACGAGTTTATTACTTTCCGTTTAGTTCCACCACGTTTTATTATCTTTTCAGATACGTATTTCGACCTCAACTGTGCGGCCGTCTTCAGTGTCTCGTACATGAAACGAACGAGACACTGATGACAGCCTCACAGTTGAGGTCGAAATACGTATCTGGAAAGATAACAAAACGAGGTGAATAAAAACTGCTGGTTGGATGACCCCATTGCCTGATCTTTTAAAAAGGGCACATACTAGAGTTTGCTGAATACAAACGGATCACCCTTCTGAATTCGGCGTACATCATTCTTCCGCATATTCTGTTTAACAGACTGAAACCGCTTGAGTAGTTTTTCGTGAGGACCGATCATCAACATGATGAATTCCGGAAGTACAACTATCAGACTAACCATCTGATCATTGATGTCAAAGCAGTGCAGGATTCAGTGAACAGAAATGAGCGGTGGCAGATAATGTCTCAACATGGTTTTTAGGCCAAACCGAATAGACTGATACGTGCAATGCTTAAAGGCTCGAAATCAAGTATTCGGATTAGTTTAGCTTGGCGTAGTTTGAATGACCGTACGCATCACAGTTGCTAGTCGTGATTGGCCAAGAAACAACAAATTTGCACAGCTCACCAAATGAATAGTCTTCCTGGGATTCGAAAACCATTCTCATTGTACATGATTTGGAGTTTCAATAATTTAAGACCAATAACGATGCCGGCCACTTCCTCATAGTCAATTTAGGATTAAGGGAGGAAAATTAATCCAACACCCATTGCTACAAGAGACCGAGGATTCTTCTGCATCTCCGTGAGTGCCACGGGAAAAGGATATTTGGTTAAATGATAATCTATAGGAAGTCGCCTTGGTAAGCGACTATTTATTTATTTATTCCGAACGCACACGCTCGTTCATGAGCGAACCCCTGCTGTTCGTAAGGGGTCGTACACTTATTACGTAAGCAATTTTTCTAGGTTTTTCGACCCTCCCCCCACGCTAGGATGTTAACGATCATTCAGTAATTTGCGTTCGATCATTTAGTAGTTTGTCAATAACACATTCCAGAAGCTGAATTTCAAAATATGTTGTATGGTGGACTTCTAGTGCGAAGGTTTTTCTACAACTTTGCCTAATGGTTCATTATTAGAATTCAACTAATAACGGAGTTAGAGCGCTAGCTGCAGTAACTTAAACTAAATGATTGGATTTTGTTATCATTTAGTTTAAGTTACTGAAACTATAGCTATAACTCCGTTGCTAGTGGAATTTAAACAACGAACCATTAGGCAGAGTTGAAGAAAAACCTTCGCACTAGAAGTCCACCATACAACATAATTTAAAATTCAGCTTCTGGAATGTGTTATTGACAAAGTACTAAATGATCGAACGCAAATTACTATATGATCGTTAACATCCTTGCGCCCCATGTAAGATTTTTTTCATACAAATAATTTTTTATTCATATGGAGCGTAATATATTGACCGACCCCCCCTCCCCCCATAAGTGCTTACGTAATATGTGTACGGCCCTAACTTGAAAAACGCGCGCTGATTAACGTTATTACCAACCTATGCAGAACACAATATTTCTGGAGATCACGCGATCGTTCTACTCTACACTCAAGGGCATGATTAAAAGATCTGTCATGCAGAGGAATGGCACTATCATCACACGGTAGCATATGCTCATGGACTTTGTGGATGCCACCGGTCTTATCGAAAACGATCGCAAGGGAGTAGAGGAGGCTTCTCCACTGCATTGGAAATCAAGGGAATAGATGGTTTCGTGACGTGTCCATAAAAAACATCAAATTAATCATCCGCGACCACCTTTGATTAGATGCGCATGTTCTTTACTTCATAATTTTCGCTTGCCGTACTAGCGAATTGTTGTGTATACCTACGGAAGACAAATCCAAATCACTTTCTTTAGTTAGCTGTTACTAAACATTGAATCTCTGCTATTGTTATCCGAGAACGACGTGCTTGATTTATTTACAAAAATTGCATACACCCTTACGATCGTTTCGACGAAAAGATCTTCGCACCGAAAAAAGATAAAACTGCAACTTTGCTGCTAACAGCTGCTTTGGCGCCTTGATCCCGAACTTCAACGAATTAATTTGGCTTCAGCATCTCTGCAACTCATTTGCATCTCGTCAACGGCTGAACAAATATTTTAACAACTTACCATCTAGTTTTTGAGTTTTCCATACAGTCAGATGAAATAGATAGTAAATAATAATCACAAATGAAACACACTAGTCTCATTGTCGTTTAAGCAAAATTTTGCATAACGATTAAATATTGCAAAATTTGATTGAAACATGTTCTAATTTCCTCCAAATATTTGTTGCAACATGAAACATATAACAATTATTTTTTTATAAACAACTGAGATTCAATTATAATAGTTGATGGTAGAATCTGGAAAACTATTTGAAATTTATTGTTCATTTAGGTCGTATACTTAACTGCTAAAACTGTGAACTATTATTAGTCTAACCTTTTGATTTATTAACACTGGTATCGATGGATCCTTGTGGTTCTAATTTAATCAACATTAACACTGGCACCTCTCCGCGCACCACTAGTGGGGAGGGGCGCAATTTACGCCGCACCTCTCTCGGACAGTTGTATATCCTCTAACGGATGCAACACACCAGCTTTTCGAATCACATCACAACACAATCATCATATTTTCCAGGCGAATCGTAACGATTCAAACTGTAAACTAATCAACCAGTTGTTGTAGTTCCGTCAACCGTGGGTATTATCCAATAATAGTTGACAACCGGGCACGACGAGGTCGACGATGAAGGCGAAGGCAATGATTACTCACTAACAAACACACACCTACACCCCACATGCGAACACAAACAGAAACCATTCGTTCCCGCCAAGTCACCGTCAGTAACAGACATGCGACACGATGGCGGATAAGCGGGAAAAACAATCCGATCCTTTGTAAAGTAACCGACGGACCGACCGGGCAGACCGCGACCATCCGCAGAAGACACACGCCAACCAGCGACCGACTACGACTCTTTACCGAGCGATAGAAAGCACACCATAAATATGATTACCAGCCAACACCAGGTAGCGCAACTACTGGTTGGTAAGGGGGCGGGGATGGTGCACTTGTAAACGAGGTAGCAAACAACAGAACTGCGCTGGACAGGCTGCTCACGGAAAGTGATGGGAAGATAGCGTGGAAAAACTACCATGCCGCTCCATTATTTCCCGGGAAAAGCGCAATTCAATTGACAGAACACAGAACAATATTTAATGAGATCCACAAGAAGAGCGAACATTGCCGAGTAAATGAACCGCCATAATGTGTAATGTGTGTGGAATATTTAATGTTTGTATTCATAGCAAACAATCCTGGCTCCGTTCGATGGTTCACTAGTTCAACGGGGGGAAACAATGCCGATTAGAGTCGCGCCATCTGTGTGTTATGTGTCTGGAGCCGGAAAATTGATCGGCGATCCTTAAGACTGTTCTTTTTCACCATGATATTCTGTTGATACTTTATGTTCTTAAAATTAAAATGATGAATTAAGTCATCTAAACCAATTAAACCACTATATTGATGGCATTTTCATGCAATAAAAAAGCATGCTCATGTCTTTGCTCCTCTTATACACCACGTGAAGGTGAGCAATGCGTTGCAGCGGTATGATCCTAGAGCTATTTTTCCGACCACAGAATAAATACCTTTTCTCATTCCAGAAAGGAGAACACAAGGTAGAATGGATTTACAATAACTACTTCATCGAAATTTGATATGAATTTTTCTTCTACTAGACTATTCGCAAGCTTATAGCTTATTTAAACAATATAAAGTTAGGCATATTAGACGTGAGGCAAAATTCAAAGTCCTCATTCATTTGTTCATGCATTTCGTCAGATTTCCCTAAAGTCCCTTAAATCTCCGAAAATATATTTCCCCGGAATTGATATTTATCCAAATATCACATTGCTCCGAAATGACCACGGGAGGAGAGTGGGTTTGACGGTTGAACCACGCGTTTTTATTTTATTTTAATGTTTGTTTAAAAAGAAATTCTCGACAAATAATATTTACAGTAACAAGTGTTGTTGTTTCGCTCTCATCACGTGCGGACGTTTGGCAACTAGCTTGCTTTCGGACTGTGGTAAATATTGGCACTGTTGTAAGTACCTACCACACAGCATTGTTCCTCGTGTTGCTAATTCGTGTTCGTTCGAACGGTCACCTTTACTGTGAGCGGTGGAAACGTTAGAAATGATCGTCAACACTGTCCAATTTCGTTTCCCGCCTATTGCTCCGAAGTTCCTCCAGGAATTCCTCCGAAAGTTCCTCCAGGAATTCCTCCGAAAGTTCCTCCAGGAATTCCTCCGGAAGTTCCTCCAGGAATTCCTCCGGAAGTTCCTCCAGGAATTCCTCCGGAAGTTCCTCCAGGAATTCCTCCGGAAGTTCCTCCAGAAATTCCTCCGGAAGTTCCTCCAGAAATTCCTCCGGAAGTTCCTTCAGAAATTCCTCCGGAAGTTCCTCCAGAAATTCCTCCGGAAGTTCCTCCAGAAATTCCTCCGGAAGTTCCTCCAGGAATTCCTCCGGAAGTTCCTCCAGGAATTCCTCCGGAAGTTTCTCCAGGAATTCCTCCGGAAGTTCCTCCAGGAATTCCTCCGGAAGTTCCTCCAGGAATTCCTCCGGAAGTTCCTCCAGGAATTCCTCCGGAAGTTCCTCCAGGAATTCCTCCGGAAGATCCTCCAGGAATTCCTCCGGAAGTTCCTCCAGGAATTCCTCCGGAAGTTCCTCCAGGAATTCCTCCGGAAGTTCCTCCAGGAATTCCTCCGGAAGTTCCTCCAGGAATTCCTCCGGAAGTTCCTCCAGGAATTCCTCCGGAAGTTCCTCCGGGAATTGCTCCGGAAGTTCCTCCAGGAATTTCTCCGGAAGTTCCTCCAGGAATTCCTCCGGAAGTTCCTCCAGGAATTCCTCCGGAAGTTCCTCCAGGAATTCCTCCGGAAGTTCCTCCAGGAATTCCTCCGGAAGTTCCTCCAGGAATTCCTCCGGAAGTTCCTCCAGGAATTCCTCCGGAAGTTCCTCTAGGAATTCCTCCGGAAGTTCCTCCAGGAATTCCTCCGGAAGTTCCTCCAGGAATTCCTCCGGAAGTTCCTCCAGGAATTCCTCCGGAAGTTCCTCCAGGAATTCCTCCGGAAGTTCCTCCAGGAATTCCTCCGGAAGTTCCTCCAGGAATTCCTCCGGAAGTTCCTCCAGGAATTCCTCCGGAAGTTCCTCCAGGAATTCCTCCGGAAGTTCCTCCAGGAATTCCTCCGGAAGTTCCTCCAGGAATTCCTCCGGAAGTTCCTCCAGGAATTCCTCCGGAAGTTCCTCCAGGAATTCCTCCGGAAGTTCCTCCAGGAATTCCTCCGGAAGTTCCTCCAGGAATTCCTCCGGAAGTTCCTCCAGGAATTCCTCCGGAAGTTCCTCCAGGAATTCCTCGGAAGTTCCTCCAGGAATTCCTCCGGAAGTTCCTCCAGGAATTCCTCCGGAAGTTCCTCCAGGAATTCCTCCGGAAGTTCCTCCAGGAATTCTACGGAAGTTCCTCCAGGAATTCCTCCGGAAGTTCCTCCAGGAATTCCTCCGGAAGTTCCTCCAGGAATTCCTCCGGAAGTTCCTCCAGGAATTCCTCCGGAAGTTCCTCCAGGAATTCCTCCGGAAGTTCCTCCAGGAATTCCTCCGGAAGTTCCTCCAGGAATTCCTCCGGAAGTTCCTCCAGGAATTCCTCCGGAAGTTCTACCAAGAATTCCTCCGGAAGTTCCTCCAAGAATTCCTCCGGAAGTTCCTCCAGGAATTCCAGAAAAGTTCCTCCAGGAATTCTTCTGGAAGTTTCTCCAGGAATTCCTCCGGAAGTTCCTCCGGGAATTCCTCCGGAAGTTCCTCCGGGAATTCCTCCGGAAGTTCCTCCGGGAATTCCTCCGGAAGTTCCTCCGGAAGTTCCTCCGGGAATTCCTCCGGAAGTTCCTCCGGGAATTCCTCCGGGAATTCCTCCGGAAGTTCCTCCGGGAATTCCTCCGGAAGTTCCTCCGGAAGTTCCTCCGGGAATTCCTCCGGAAGTTCCTCCGGGAATTCCTCCGGAAGTTCCTCCGGGAATTCCTCCGGAAGTTCCTCCGGGAATTCCTCCGGAAGTTCCTCCGGGAATTCCTCCGGAAGTTCCTCCGGGTATTCCTCCGGAAGTTCCTCCGGGAATTCCTCCGGAAGTTCCTCCGGGAATTCCTCCGGAAGTTCCTCCGGGAATTCCTCCGGAAGTTCCTCCGGGAATTCCTCCGGAAGTTCCTCCAGGGAATTCCTCCGGAAGTTCCTCCAGGGAATTCCTCCGGAAGTTCCTCCAGGGAATTCCTCCGGAAGTTCCTCCAGGGAATTCCTCCGGAAGTTCCTCCGGAATTCCTCCGGAAGTTCCTCCGGAATTCCTCCGGAAGTTCCTCCGGGAATTCCTCCGGAAGTTCCTCCGGGAATTCCTCCGGAAGTTCCTCCGGGAATTCCTCCGGAAGTTCCTCCGGGAATTCCTCCGGAAGTTCCTCCGGAACTTCCTCCGGAAGTTCCTCCGGAAATTCCTCCGGAAGTTCCTCCGGGAATTCCTCCGGAAGTTCCTCCGGGAATTCCTCCGGAAGTTCCTCCGGGAATTCCTCCGGAAGTTCCTCCGGGAATTCCTCCGGAAGTTCCTCCGGGAATTCCTCCGGAAGTTCCTCCGGGAATTCCTCCGGAAGTTCCTCTGGGAATTCCTCCGGAAGTTCCTCCGGGAATTCCTCCGGAAGTTCCTCCGGGAATTCCTCCGGAAGTTCCTCCGGGAATTCCTCCGGAAGTTCCTCCGGGAATTCCTCCGGAAGTTCCTCCGGGAATTCCTCCGGAAGTTCCTCCGGAAGTTCCTCCGGAAGTTCCTCCGGGAATTCCTCCGGAAGTTCCTCCGGGAATTCCTCCGGAAGTTCCTCCGGAATTCTTCGGAAGTTCCTCCGGAATTCCTCCGGAAGTTCCTCCGGGAATTCCTCCGGAAGTTCCTCCAGGAATTCCTCCGGAAGTTCCTCCGGAAGTTCCTCCGAATTCCTCCGGAAGTTCCTCCAGGAATTCCTCCGGAAGTTCCTCCGGGAATTCCTCCGAAGTTCCTCAGGAATTCCTCCGGAAGTTCCATTAGGAATTCCTCCGGAAGTTCCTCCGGGAATTCCTCCGGAAGTTCCTCCGGGAATTCCTCCGGAAGTTCCTCCGGGAATTCCTCCGGAAGTTCCTCCGGGAATTCCTCCGGAAGTTCCCCGGGAATTCCTCCGGAAGTTCCCCGGGAATTCCTCCGGAAGTTCCCCGGGAATTCCTCCGGAAGTTCCTCCAGGAATTCCTCCGGAAGTTCCTCCAGGAATTCCTCCGGAAGTTCCTCCAGGAATTCCTCCGGAAGTTCCTCCGGGAATTCCTCCGGAAGTTCCCCCGGAATTCCTCCGGAAGTTCCTCCGAATTCCTCCGGAAGTTCCTCCGGGAATTCCTCCGGAAGTTCCTCCGGGAATTCCTCCGGAAGTTCCTCCGGAATTCCTCCGGAAGTTCCTCCAGGAATTCGTTCGGAAGTTCCTCCAGCAATTCTTTCGGGAGTTCCTCCAGGAATTCCTCCGGAAGTTCCTCCGGGAATTCTTCCGGAAGTTCCTTCAGGAAATTCTCCGGAAGTTCCTTCGGGAATTCCTCCGGAAGTTCCTTCGGGAATTCCTTCGGAAGTTCCTTCAGAAAATCCTCCGGAAGCTTCTTCAGGAAATCCTCCGGAAGTTCCTTCGGGAATTCCTCCGGAAGTTCCTCCGGGAATTCCTCCGGAAGTTCCTCCGCGAATTCTTCCGGGGATTCTTCCGGAAGTTCCTCCGGGAATTCCTCCGGAAGTTCCTCCGGGAATTCCTCCGGAAGCTCCTCCAGGAATTCCTCCGGGAATTCCTCTGGAAGTTCCTCCGGGAATTCCTCCGAGAATTCCTCCGGAAGTTCCTCCGGGAATTCCTCCGGAAGTTCCTTCGGGAATTCCTCCGGAAGTTCCTTCGGGAATTCCTCCGGAAGTTCCTCCGGGAATTCCTCCGGAAGTTTCTCCGGGAATTCCTCCGGAAGTTCCTCCAGGAATTCCTCCGGAAGTTCCTCCGGAATTCCTCCGGAAGTTCCTCCGGAATTCCTCCGGAAGTTCCTCCGAATTCCTCCGAAGTTCCTCCGGGAATTCCTCCGGAAGTTCCTCCGGAATTCCTCCGGAAGTTCCTCCGGAATTCCTCCGGAAGTTCCTCCGGGAATTCCTCCGGAAGTTCCTCCAGGAATTCCTCCGGAAGTTCCTCCGGGAATTCTTCCGGAAGTTCCTCCGGGAATTCCTCCGGAAGTTCCTCCGGGAATTCCTCCGGAAGTTCCTCCGGAAATTCCTCCGGAAGTTTCTCCGGGAATTTCTCCGGAAGTTCCTCCGGAAGTTCCTCCGGGAATTCCTCTGGAAGTTCCTTCGGGAATTCCTCCGGAAGTTCCTCTGGGTATTCCTCCGAGAATTCCTCCGAAAGTTCCTCCGGGAATTCCTCCGGAAGTTCCTCCGAGGATTCCTCCGAAAGTTCCTCTGGGAATTCCTCCGGAAGTTCCTCCGGGAATTCCTCCGGAAGTTCCTCCGAGAATTCCTCCGGAAGTTCCTCCGGGAATTCCTCCGGAAGTTCTTCCGGGTATTCCTCCGGAAGTTCCTCCGGGAATTCCTCGGAAGTTCCTCCGGGAATTCCTCCGGATGTTCCTCCGAATTCCTCCAGGAATTCCTCCGGAAGTTCCTCCAGGAATTCCTCCGGAAGTTCCTCCAGGAATTCCTCCGGAAGTTCCTCCAGGAATTCCTCCGGAAGTTCCTCCAAGAATTCCTTCGGAAGTTCCTCCGAAAGTTCCTCCGAAAGTTCCTCCAGGAATTCCTCCGGAAGTTAATCCAGGAATTCCTCCGGAAGTTCCTCCAGAAATTCCTCCGGAAGTTCCTTCAGGAATTCCTCCGGAAGTTCCTCCAGGAATTCGTCCAGAAGTTCCTCCAGGAATTCCCCCGGAAGTGCTTCCAGAATATTCCTCCGGAAATTAGGATTCCGAAGCTAGGATCTCTCTTAAGACACATTTTAGGGTGTAAACCAAGAAAAAGTGGTAGTTCCCCTACTACCAACCACTTCCATTGATGTTTTCACTTTGCTGTCCTTGCTGAAGCTGTGATTCATACCGGTTATACACGCCGGTTACACACTACTTGACAGTTTCAACAACCTTTGTACTTCGATTATTGCGGACAAGTTGGCCGTTTCAAATAAACATATATAAAAAATGGATGATCGCATTCAGCTAGAACATCTCTGTTCAGTCCATTTTTGTTCATTTTACAAAAAGCCTTTGAATCGTTCAGAAAGCTCAAATTACTGCATCTTATCTCACAAACACTACACATATCTGTGATAAGCTGGAAATTATTGAGTTTGTGGGGAGAATTGACAAACGATTTACAAATCAATGCAAATGTTCAGGGTTCAGATTTCTCACTCACTTACGCAACAACAGATCTCTCCACCATGCATTTTATCCGGATAAATTACAGTACGATATACTCCGGCACAAGCGTTGGTGCGAAAAATTGGAACATGGAAAATCACACTCCGCTTAATGGATTAATCACGGGTTTTCATTCATATGAGTGAGAATTGGAAGCCTGTAAATGTTACAAATATACGATCATGGGCAGTGTTAATGATGTACAAGAGATGAAGAAACGTCTAGTTTAATTGCAGTCTACTAACGAAATTGTGTGACTTATGTGAATTGTAGGAGATTACGATTGGTTAATGTCAATGATAAAAGAAAGCTGGAATAAAACACTTTCTACATTTCAACCAAAAACATATTTATTAGTACATATGTTTGCAGCTAGCTCTGCGGATTAAGACGTAGGGTAGGCAATTCGAAGAAGGTAAGTTCGATTTTCGGTTCGGTCAAGGATGTTTTCAGGTGGGCGGGGAAGGCGACATTTTCGACATCAGAATACATTCATTGTACTTGTCCCATAAAACACATATTCATGCAGTGTCAGTCGTAGAATATCTTTCAGTTAAAAACTATGAAAATGCTAATAGAAAATTAATTTGAAAAGGACAAGCTTCAAGACACTATTCCCATTGTCAATGGGCCATTAAAACCTAGCCTTTAATAGGTAACAAACATTGTCCATGGAGATTCAAATTACAGTTTCAAACAATTATCCATTTTTATGTTTACGACAGTAACAACAATGTTTCAGCACAAATCTGGGCTTCAACGTTTGCAACAGAAAAGGAGTTTAAACGATTATTCTTACCTGAAGGACGTTTCCGAGAAAAGCGGTAACCTTTTCTTCTGGCTGTATTGATTATATTGAGCAAAAGAAGCGTTTTTCTTCTGTCATTAAAAATACACTAGCACCATTCGTACTACATTCAAAATCATATTGTCGTTAGTTCGTAAGTTTTCAGAACATAAAATCACAACTCGAGCGCGAGAATCCTTTCACAACTTATCCTGGTAATGATACGCCATTATCGTTCTATCATTTGCTATCAGTTAGTAACATCGCAATCCACGCGACACGAATCGATCCGCGGTCACAAAACTATTACCGCCACCGAAAATGGTGACATTGATTTAATCAACTGCTTCTTTCTCATCCCCACGTGCACACACACCCTTCCGGCCAAACACTACCGACTGGAGCCGAAACACACAGTTTCACTTTGTCGTTAAAACTAAAAGCGAACCAAAAAGTGGCCTAGCAGAAGTCCTGATGCCAGTTTTCGATGATTATATGTATCTACACCATCATGATTACACCTAGTGGGGCATGTAGCTATAGCGGGAACTAACTCTCGCGTTGTCGATAGCCGAACCGAAGACGAGAACAAGATCGAGGACGACGATGAAGTTGACAGAGGAAATCCAAATGCACACGTCCTTCTCGTACCTGTCAGTAGGGGTTTCCAAATTCTGTCGTAAAATCTCTTATCAAGTCTCTGAGTCTCGAGTCTCCTATCAAAGATGCTAAGAGTACGTCTCTCATATTTATGCTGCCCATCGTACTTATCTACACATGTGACTTTATTGTCTATTTTAGGCCTTTAGTCGACCCTTATTAGTGTCGACGACAGCAATTTTGTTCATCAAGTAGAAAATATTTATGGAAAATACAAATTTAAGGACAGTTTTTCAGCTACTCCAGTTATTTGTGTTACTGTTAGATTGATTGCAACAATCATACGTCCTCACTTCATTTATATGTATTGCATTAATCGACATATTACCATAATACATAATGCGTCAATGAAACGAACACGAAAAGTACTGATTGCAAACGTCTGTACTCCTACGACACGATTCCAAAAACACTACAACGGAGAACGACACATTAATATCGAAGCCTTTCCGAGAATCAGGAGCAAAAGTGCATCAGCAAATATGTACAGTGTACTACATGTATATGATACGTGTAAAAAATAAAGTTGTTAGCCATTGTTAAAGCCATCAAAAATGTAAGTAAAAATATTTTATTCAATAAATCTTTCTTATTCAATGCAATTTAAATTTTCCCATATTTGCTGAATGATGCGTGCATTGTATACAGGACCCGCGGTACGATTATTGGTCGTCTATTGCAATAGTCACAGTTTCAGGTATCAGAGATGAATATTAATCTGCGATACTAACCAACACTGAAACGCATGGCTGCCATCGTGAATCCTATTTTGACCATTGTGTTGACCAACGAATTTCACGACCATATTAAATAAAATAATTATGTGTAACCTAATCAATAAAAATTACTTATGTTCTTGTTCTCTAAGAGTGGCCTGAAGTAGCCGGATTCAAATGAATGTTATACTTTTAACCCTAATGCCGAATGAACGAAAGACAAGGATACTTAAAGGCTCCCCCAGACCTAAGCATTTTCATCGGCGCGATGGTGACATATAGTCTCCGCGATTCTATCGCTGAGTTGCTTCCATGCGAACGGCAATATCATCACAGTCGCCAAGCGATAGAATCGCGTCGCGATTGTCGCGTCGCCTGACGCACTGCTCAAACGCAAGGCTGTCGCATAGCCGGGTGCGACTGACGACAACAATAGAAGGACCTTCTAGCAGGTGGTCAAAAAAAACGAAGAACAATCAGATCAATACGAGCGAGGGACAACAACTTGTCAAAAGAAGCGTGAAAATGAAAGGCACGTGAGGGAGGATATCTGAAAGCCCTGCGGACCAAAAGAACAGCTCCGGAACTGGAGGACTTCAGCGCTCGCGCGTACGGACGGATGACATGATCATCGCGCTGAAAAAGACAAGATAGTGTGTAAGTGAGACCCATGTATAACGCTGAAGCGAACTTCCAATGGACCTGAATGAGATTATAACGGCAGATGATGAGTAAGTGGATACCGCAATGGAGGAGTAACTCGAGCTAGGAGCATTCGAAATGAAAATCCAAGTAGAATGGTAAAATGCTTCCGATTGATGCCGCCGTCAGCGGCGGCGTTTGTCTTGATTTTGCTAGGATGCGGCGTTTTTGGCGTCACGCCGGAAGCCATTCTACCAGGCGACGAAAGTCGCCGTGGCAATATTTTTATGCATTTGATTGCCGAGAATTTTTAAAGATTTTTACCAAATTTCATTTTCTACAATGCGTTGAAAATTGATAAATATCCAAAAATTTGTTGAGGAAATTCCCCGAAACTTAATCTGTTTTTGGAGCCCCCTCGGGAAATTCTTCAGCAACTTGGCAACATCTCCGGAATTTCCTCAAGAAATTCTTCGAAATTTCCACAGCAAATTCCACGGAATTTCCTCGGCAAACTCTTAGAAATTTCTTCGGCAAATTCATAGAAATTTCTTCGGCAAATTCTTAAAAATTTCTTCGAGCTTACTTACTTACTTACTTATGGATCCTGTACACCTCCGGTGATGCAAAGGGCCAACTTGAAAGATCTCCATCCTTAGCGTTGCCCGGCTATCGCTTTAACCTGTTGCCAGGTTAGATTTCGGTCGACTTCTTTTAGGGTAAGACGGTATAATATGCCCCCCCCCCCCTAAGGCAAAACCTTGATAACTTTTAACATTTCAACGTAATTTATGCAGACTTTGTGTTATTTGGTAGTGCATGAAGTCGCAAATGCATTGCCCGTGAGTAGTCATATAAAAATATTACAGATAACACGTAATAATGCTTTTCTGAAAAGTCGTGAAAAAATGGATTTCAAAAAGAGCCTGGGCAATACGCCCCACCTTAGCCAAAGACGTTCCATAGCCCTTCATTAGTATTTTATCAATCCCATAATAAAAAGATAGAAATCCTTATGTGCTTGACACTAAAAAACCAACATAAGTCCATTTAATCAGGTTTTAATTACATTTCAATAATTTCCATATAATTTGCGAGCAACTGCTGCAAGCTCGCCGCGCTTGTGTCCAGTTGGTAAGGGCATATTGTCCTGCATACACTGGGGCGTTTTTACCAGTGAAACATATTTTGGAAAATCGTTACATTTTGAAGAAGGAAGCAATTTTATATCATATTAATCACTGAGAAAAGTTATTTTGTTGCCCAACTGAGTGTTCCCGTGCAAGTTTTGCGGACAGTATGCTAGCGTCACTCCAGAATGTTGATCGAACAAACATGAAAAGATACATCAAAACTGTCACTTTTTGTATTTTGCTATTATTTTCATTATGTAATACAAAAATACTTCCACATTCACATAGTACGATGGTTTTTCAAATATTTATAGATACCCCCTGATTTTGACCCGTAGTTAGTTACAGTTTTCTAGAAATCAAAGGGGGGCGTTTTGGCCAGGCGCATTATACCGTCTTACCCTTATTTCTTTATTGAGGCTTCGCCGCCATGAGCCTCTGGCTCTGCCTCTGCTGCGATGTCCTGCAGTCTAATGTTTGTTTCCAGATTTCGTTTCCGCCCCTATGTAGAGTGTGGCCGACCCAGCACCACTCCCGATCCCGAATTTCTGTTGCTATCGGCCTCTGGTGACAACGACACACCATGTTTCGCTAGCGTATAATAGCACAGATTTCACGTTAGAGTTAAAATTCGTATTTTGGTGCGTTCACTTGTCTGCCTGTTTTTCCAGATATTTCTTAAACTCGCAAAGGCAGCCCTTGCTTTCTTGATCCGTGCGCCTATGTCGATCTACCGTCGGTTAGAGGTGTACGCCGCCGCCGCCGTTTAAAATTTTTCACGCCGCTGATCTATAATTTTCCACGCCGATTCAAATTCTAAAAAAATCGCTAAATTTTCAATGGAAATTCCGAAGATTCAGTGGAATTTGCATATAATTTTACTAATAATTTACGTATAATTTTGAAAATAATTTACTAATACATTTCTACAACATTACGTTGAAACTCCAGAGGCTTTTTTGTGAAGATACCAATGCTTTTCATGAAAATTCCATACTGATGGTTGTTTGGCCGAATATGTCGTTTAACCGAAAAGACTATTTGGTAAAAGCCTACCCGTGCAAAGCTTGAGAGCAAATCGATAACTTGTTTTAAATCATCGATTATGTTCACTTAATTTGATATCTTGTAACGGTTAAAATAACAAAACGGATAGCAGAAAAATCTTACTGTGAAACCAATTTAAAAACTATTCCTGCTGTCGATGAAAACAAATCGAAAACTAATTTTGATATTGGTTTCCCACAACAAAATAACCCAAGTTACCAAAAATTCCTTTAAGAGTACGTTTTTCGCTTAAGCAGCTCAGTGAAGCTGATTAAGCGAAAAACGTACTCTTAAAGGAACTTTTGGTTACTTGGGAAGTACACAGATTTGAATGATATGACAATTTAGTAATATACAGCAATATGAGATGAAAATATGTTCTCATTATGTTTTCCGTCTTTGCTAGGGTATGTAGCCTAAAGTTATTTGGCCATGAATGTCATTTGGTCGCGCAGTTTTTTTGGCTGAAAAAATCGGTTGGCCAAATAGCTCAATAGCCGAATATGCCTTTTGGCCGAAATAGTCGTTTGGTCAATAGGACATTCGGTCGAAAATGTCGTTCGGCTGAATGGGACATTTTGGATATTTTGAAGCCATTGACAGGAGAATTTTTTGAATTTCACTTCGAAAATTTGATGAACTTCTCCAGAAAATTGTTCCAAATTTCTACAGAAAAATATTCAATATATCCACGGAAAGTTCCTATCGAGTTTCTGTTGGACATTCTTTGAAAAGGATGCTTTAACGTTGCCTTCCTCAATCTAGATTATTCAAGACGGCTAGTTTGGCATAGCCAACTTTAAAACAACGGAAAAATGCTCGGTGACTTTAAGGATTTTTTTGGATTTCTTCAGAAAATTCTTTCTATTTTCGAGAACTTCTTGGGAAATTCCATTGACCGAAAGCGACAGACGACCGAACTGGTAATTTGGTAAAAGCCGTTTGCCCTAACAGGTCGTCTGGCTGAAACGATCGTTGGCCGAAAATGCCGTTTAGCCGAAATGGATTTTTGACAGAATGGGCCATTTAGCCAAATGTCAATGACTGAGGGGGAATTTGGTCAAAAATGGCCACTCGTTTGGCTAAATGGCCTGGTCAATTGAGAGTCATTTGGCCTAAAAATGTCCTTTCTGCAACCTTTTTTGAAAAGTGTCGTTTGGCTGAATTGATCATTTTGCCAAAAGTTTAGCCGAATAGGTTATTTGGCAAAAAATGCCGTTTGGCCGAAAGTATTGTTTTGCAGAAAGTATATTTGTGAGTCAAATGACCATTCCAGCAAAAAAATGCATTTTCGGTCAAATGATTTTTTCAGCCAAATTACCAGTTCGACTAAATGTCCATTTCATCTCTATGTCGCTTTCGGTCAAACTACATTCTTGGTCAAAACATTTTCGACATGATAACAGTCGGCTTAATGGGATTTGGTTAATGACTTTTGGCTTAAAAGCCAGTATCGACTTAAAAAGTAGAGAGGTTACGAAATTTCGTTCAGAGGTCGTTTGACAAAAAGGCCTTTTGCCGTAAATGTTATTAGGCCAAACGGATGGATATTTTTGACTAAATTACCCGTTCAATTATTGACATTTGGCCGTATGACCTGTTGGCCCAAGCGATATTTTCGGACAAATGGCCCATTCTGTCAAACGATCATTTCGACCAAACGACATATTCGGGCTGATGACCTATTCGGCCAAACGTTAGGGCAATCGACTTTTTCGGTCAAATTACCAGTTCCAGTGAAATTTCCAAAGATTTTTTTTATGAACAAAACACTTGTCGTTCGATAACTGCAACATGTTTTCGTTTCATTTAGCGAATGCCATTCGATAACTGCGACACATTCTAGACGTCAAACGATTGTCAGACGACGTCAAATGAAATGCACCGGATTGTGCAGCGCAATGCAGCTATCATCGACTTTTAAATCGTTTTGAAGTTCAGCTGTCCGAGAACTGCAAAACTGATGTAACTATCGAATTGCAGTTAAAAGCATTGCATCTAAATGACTTTCAGAATTTCCCATAGAATTCCAATAATTCCAAACAATTTTCCATTGAAACCCAAGGATTTTTGCCTTTCTCGTATACTAAGTATACGTAAAGGCTATAATTTCACTCAAAACCAAACTTTTGATAGAAGGCTCTGAGACCCATATAGTGTTCTATACCAATCGACTCAGCTCGACGAATTGTGGTGATGTCTGTTTGTGTATGTATGTATGTGTGTGTGTGTATGTGTATGTGTACAAATTTTGTAGACACTTTTTTGGCACTCAGCATTACCCGATTTACTCGCAACAAGTTGCATTCGACGGGGAATGCGGTCCCATTGTTTGCTATTGAAAATTGGCCTGATCGGACATTGCATTTCGGAATTATTAAAAAATCATTGTTTTTTCCCAAGGGTAAAAAAATTTCAAAATCGAAAAAAAATTTTTTTTTCAAGAATGGTGGAAATGCATAGTAATTAATGCAAAAACATGCAAAATGATAGAAAATATGCGATCTATCCCCCTAAAGTGCTTTTTTGACCTTTCCTATGTGATTTTTTCAGTACATTTTACGATGCACGAGAAAGGCACCATCGCCGCTAGGTGGATTAATCTGGGTTTTTTTATTGAAATCTACATTTTGAACAATCCTTCGCACAAAATTCTAAAGAAATTTCCGTTCAAATTCCGTGAATATTTAAGAGAATTTTCTTTGAAAAATTTTTGGAGTGTCCCGTGGAACAAAATTATCCGTCTTAATTATTCTAGACTGAGAAAGCAAACGTTAGAACACCCACGTACTCTTCTACAAATATGAATAATTGTCTGAGTGAATTTCGAAGAATACTAAACAATAATTTCCGAAGATTTTCCTGTAGAAGTTAAGAGCAATTTCTCGTGGAAACTCTGAAGTTTCTCATGTAAATTGCTACGAATTTGATGCTGAAATTCCAAACAATTTTATTTGTTAATTCTAAAGAGCTTCTCTTGGTAATTCCGAAGATTTCTCGAAACTTCAAAGTAGTTCCCGTGGAAAAACAGAAAAATATTTCCAATTTTAGGAAAAACTTATAGAATCTTAAGAAGAAGTTCATTAGATTTTTCATGCGAAATTTAAAAGGTTTTTCCATTGTAAATAAAAGTCAATCCCGAACAAATGTAATTTTTTTGAAGATGCGTAATAAAAAAATCGCCACGCCGCCGGCTAAAATGGCTTTCGGCGTGACGCCGAAAATGCCGCCGCCGCCGACCAAAATTCTGACAAACGCCGCCGCCGACGAATATCGGACCGGCGCACACCTCTACCGTCGGTACCGTGTTTTTTCCGTGATTTCCTCGGAAAATTCTTTAAAGTGTCCTCGGCAAATTCTTTGGGATTTCCTCGAGAAGTTCGTTAACACTTGAAACCTGCCAGCCTAGCGAGTTTCCCGTTTTTAGTAGAAATGGCTTAAGCGCCACTCTCGGAGGAGACCATTTACCTGTTTGGAGGTTGCCCGACCTGGTGAGACCCTTCAGGGGAGGGTAATATTTTTCCCAAAGAGATTGGGCGGGAGACGAATAGGCTGACCAGGGAAAATTGAATGCCTTTAGACCGTAAGGTCTAGCAAATAAAATGATTGGTGTGAACAGAGGCGATTTCCGCCGGTGACGAAGCAATATTCGCGGTTGTTTTCATCACGGGAAGACTTAAACCAGAACACCTCAAACAAGCCACGTCCAAATGGAGAGAATCCTCGGTTGGATTAAGGGCTAACCTCTCTTAAAAATAACCAAAAGAAACATAAAAAACGACCGAAACGTGAAAGTACTCCTACTTTACCTATTCAAAGTTCTTCCATCCGTTCAAAAACTATCGAGCTGCAGTGTACAAAAAAGCATTTATTGAATTCAGTTCATTTGCTCTATTTCACTACTCTATCGATATAATTCAATATTGCTTAAAACTAGGCCTACCCGAATAAAAAATATTATAGAAAACAATACATTTTTTTGTAACATTATTGGCAAGTTATATTTGAGTGGGCCGAAATAAGATAACTGTATTTGACCAACATTCGTTCGAGCTCTAGATTGTAATAAGTTATTGGCTTGTCTAGTACCATAACCGGCACGGCAAATGCTGGGTAAAGCGTACCATTGGTACTTCGCGTACCTGAAGGAATAAAATAGACCCCATCTCGCGGTCCTTAGCCTCTTACCCAGCAACTCCTATCCCTACCTCCCCGTGGTGCTGGCCGGGATACGAGCAACCTTAAGGAAGATCGGGTAACCAACCCCGGTGGGAACTATGGTCGTATGCTGGGAGGAAGGGGATTTTGCTCCTTTCCGGAGGTGCAAATCTTACTGAGCGACTGTTCTTCTTGTCAGGGTCGGCTCACAACGGCATCTGTTCTCCATGTTAGGGGCGGCTGATCATCACCCGAGTGCCGGCGAGAGAATCTAAGTGAAACTGTACACCATGGTCCACCGGGATTAAGGAGGAATGGTCCTCCAGAAATTTAGGGGTTCTGATGTCAGGCCCTGCAAGCCAGCCTTTGTGCTCAAGGACCGTGGATTCGGTATCGTAGCGCGGCAGGAGGTTTGTTGGAACGGATCAATGGTGCGAACGTTTAGAGGTAATCATATTATCCACCAGAGCTGCGGCAACACACACGAGCTGGAAACAGCTTTCATAGTGATGGGCGATATGCAAAGGCGCGTGATCGGGTCGTGGCCGATCAATGAAAGAATGTGCAGGTTGAGGATCAACGGCCAGTTCTTCAACTTCAGCATAATCACTGATGATGATAAGGATGCATTCTACGCGCAGCTGGAACGTGAGTACGACAGCTGCCCAAGCCACGACGTCAAAATCATCATAGGAGATTTGAACGCTCAGGTTGGCCAAGAGGAGGATTGTAGACCGACTATTGGAAAGTTCAGCGCTCACCGGCTGACGAACGAAAATGGCCTACGACTAATTGATTTCGCCGCCTCCAAAAATATGGCCATTCGCAGCACCTACTTCCAATGCAGCCTCCCGTATCGGTACACCTGGAGATCACCACTGCAGAGAGAATCACAAATCGACCACGTTCTGATTGATGGACGGCACTTTTCTGACATTTTCACCGTCAGGATATATCGTGGCGCTAACATCAACTCTGACCACTATCTGGTGATGGTTAAACTGCGCCCTAAACTATCCGTCACGCTTTACCCAGCATTTGCCGTGCCGGTCATTTACTAGACAATGTTCGGTACCGACGACCGCCGCGGTACGACCTAGAGCGACTGAAGCAACCTGATGTCCCACTGCATACGCGCAGCATCTCGAGACAGCGTTTCCGGAAGAGGGTGAGCTCGATGGGGCCCCTCTGGAGGACTGCTGGAATACAGTAAAAGCAGCCATTTACGACGCAGCGGAGAACAACGTCGAGTATATGGGACGAAGTCGACGGAACGATTAGCTCGACGAAGAGTATAAACAGATTCTGGAGGAGAAGAACGCAGCCCGGGCGGTCGCGCTGCAGCAAGGTACCCGGCAGAACGTGAAACGATAGGGGAGGAGGGTCGGTTGTGGGCACTGTTCGGTTATGGGCACCCCTATGTATCTTTTGACAGATAAGAGATGCTGTCATTCTGACAACCGTCATTTGTTTGCTATAATAGCATGATGTTTTGTGCTCAATATCAAACCGAATGGGCATCTCTACTTTGAACTAGAAACAAATAAATTTTTCGTACGAGACAAACAACACGAAAGTTTTTTGGCCTTTTTCAAAGTGTCATAAATTAAAGGATTTAATTCAAAAGTGAGTTCTAATGCGTATTTACACAGTAAATTTAATCTATTTTGAGGCCCAATGTCGATTGCCATCAAAATTTTAGCGCGAATTTTTTTTTCTTCTCGTTCCAAAAAGGCTGCGAAATTCGGTTGTGGGCACCTTTATTGATTCGGTTATGGGCACCTTCATTTTATTGATAAATCATTCAATATCGTTTTAGTTGTACCTTAACTTTTTTTCGATAACATTTTAATGCAGTTTTTATAATTGTTTTGACATGATTGTTTGAAATAATGAGTTTATTTAATATTTTGTTCCTTGGGCATGTCTAGCCATTATACACACACTTTTTGGAACAAAGCGTTGATGGATTTGCTTGCAACAAGTTGCATTCGACGGGGAATCCTCTTCCATTTTTTCCTATTGAAAATTGGTCAGATCGGACTATGGGACCAAAATTTATGGCGAAAATATATTTTTTTAATGAACGTGAAAGGCACTA
Organism: Armigeres subalbatus; assembly: GCF_024139115.2. Taxonomy (NCBI): domain Eukaryota; kingdom Metazoa; phylum Arthropoda; class Insecta; order Diptera; family Culicidae; genus Armigeres; species Armigeres subalbatus. Next base: position 1,298,678 of record NW_026943741.1, read on the forward strand.
TTGCCGCTAGGGTGATTAATCAGGATTTTTTGACTGTGATGTATACCAATAAAACGTAAATAAATGAAAAGTTAAAACCTATTTACCTAGAGTGCTATTTTAGACCTTTCTTATGTGATTTTTTTAACATCCTCCTTAATGCACCGAGGGAGGCATCATCATTGCTAGGTGAATTGATTTGAGTTTTTTTAGCGTCTCCTGGCTTTTAGAATGAATAAACTATTCCTTGTCTTTAAATCTGGGTGGATTTTATTCATGCTTCTTTATTTTTAGCTAAGTTTTCAAGGGTGCCCACAACCGAACCACGAAATTAAAATGTCCAAAAATGTCAAATTTTCTAAATTGTCAATATTTTTTCTAAATCGTTGAAATCATATTAATTTCTTTGCTAGTAATAAGGTTATAAGTTTAGCTTTCGATTGCTATGCAAATGTCGACATAAGATCAACCAGGGCCAAAGTTATGGACCAAACACAAAAGGGTGCCCACAACCGAATCTCCTCCCCTATATACGGAAGCGGAGACAGCAACAGCAGACCCGTCTTTTTCAGGAGAAGAAACGCCGCCTGGAAGAAGCAGAGTGTGAGGAGATGGAACAGCTGTGCCGTTCTCAAGAAACACGCAAGTTCTATCAGAAGCTCAACGCATCCCGCAAAGGCTTCGTGCCGCGAGCCGAAATGTGCAGGGATTAGGATGGGAGCATCTTGACGGACGAACGTGTGATGAACGGAAGGTAGAAGTAGCACTTCGAGGAACATTTGAATGGCGCTGAGAGTACAGGCAGTTAAAGTCAAGGCAGCGGAGGAGATGACTACGCCAGTTAAGCGGACGATGGAAGCCAACCAGCCCCCACCTTGAGAGAAGTTAAGGATGCCATCCAACAGCGAAGGACTAATAAAGCAGCTGGTACGGATGGTATCAGAGCTGAGCTCATCAAGATGGGCCCGGAAAAGCTAGCCACTTGCCTGCACAAACTGATAGTCAGAATCTGGGAAACTGAACAGCTACCGGAGGACTGGAAGGAAGGGGTTATATGCCCCATCTACAAGAAAGGCGACAAGCTGGAATGTGAGAACTTTCGAGAGATCACAATCCTTAATGCCGCCTGCTAAGTGATATCCCATAATATCTTCCGACGTCTGTCACCATTAGTGAATGAGTTCGTGGGAAGTTATCAAGCCGGCTTTGTTGACGTCCGCTCGACAACGGAACAGATCTTTACTGTACGACAAGTCATTCAAAAATGCCGTGAATACCAGACGGAGATACCTTCAAGGTAGTCGAGGAATTCATCTAACTTGAATCCTTGCTAATGGCTGATAACAATGTTAGTCGTGAAATACGAAGGCGCTTTATTCTCGTAATTATGTTTACACCCACAATAGCACCAGTAAACTCCCAGACCCAAAACACTAATCCTTAGGGGGGCTTTTCGTCATCCAAAATGACCATCAGTCACACAAAACGCCAATAGTTTCACATTCACTTACACAGTTTATTTTTACATCGAACAACTATAACATTTATTTACACTAATCAATGAACACTACATTTATTACTAATTAATTAACTACTAAACATTGAACAATAAATTCGATCGAGAGTTCGCCCCTCAAATTGCACCCGACCACTAAGGAGTATTTTACCCCAAATCCTGGCCAAAAGTCAAAAACAATATTTTTAGATATCTCCATATTATTTTTCGTTTTTGTACTCTCAAATAGTAATACTAACTTGCCCTGGGATTTTTGAATCAATATTGATTACTTGTGAGCAATGCTGGCTGCCAAAACTTCACCAATTTACAAACTAGTTTTATCGCAATTGTCCATGAAAAAATGTTCATGTTTTATTGTGTTTTTCTGGGTTTTTATTGGTTTTTATGATGAAAATCAATATAGGTACCAATAATGAGGATATGTAAAATCCTTTCCAAGCATGATTCGATCTGAAATTGGTTTTAGGTGGCCCATAATGATGATATTAATTGCTATCTTTTTTTGCCTGTTTTACAATAATATGTTTTACAAAATTAAACTTTTGATTAGGTTCCAAACCCGATCAAGCAACAAAATTGTCAGCATTGGAAAGATTGGAGTTTCCTCAATAAGCTCCATGAAAAACATTTCACGCATCTTCACGCAATCGTGAGTTGTTTTTATTTGAATATAGTGAAGTTTTCTAAGAAAAGCTAGGCGAAAAAAATAAATATTTATGATTTTAGCGACAAAGCTCATAAAATAGTTCGCATCCAAAGAAGAGCTGGACTTTGATGAAAAGCATACGCATTTTTCGGATGTAAAAGGTTGTTAAGAAATAAAGCGGTTGAAATGCAACGAATTTATCTGATCTGTTCCATTGATTGTAATATCAATACATTATCCAGGGACTTTAACATTATCCAATGACAAATTTGTATAGTCGAAGTGAACAAACAAAGCACATCTTCGGAAATCTTAGTAAGTAATAATTAAATAATGAGAATTAACATAAAAATCATACTCAATAACAGAGTCAGAGGAGGACACCACTCGTCGCAAGCACGCTGTAGTTCTCAAAGGCAGCGTTCTTACGCCAAGTGGTGCTGTACCTAATAAGGGGCCATTCAGAAACCACGTGGTCATATTTTTGAAGATTTTCAACCCCCCCTCCCCCCATGTGGTCTATCGTGGTCATTTGACAGACCCCCCCCCCTCCCCCCCCTTTGACCACGTGGTTTTTTTTTCAAGTACAAAAATTAAAAAAAAAACCTTTGTAACTAAAACATATGGTTAATCCGATCTATTTTGAAGATGGACAATTTCAACTGATTCAAAATCAAACTAAAACCCAGCATGGAAATTAAAAATTTTCATTATTTCGAAGATTTTTATGATGTTATCATGTTGTAATTTGTATCAGGTATTAGGTTATCTAGAACTCGCATACCTTCGATGCAACAGGAGGATACAAAAAAATGCGGACTCGCGAATATGTTAAAAAAATTTCGAGAAAAATTTGTAATGGTTTAGAAATTTTCCAAAATATTCCTATATTTTTTAATTTCTTTATTGGTGATTTTTTTAAATACATAATTGCAATTTTTGCTTTTACAAGTGCTAATTTATTATTGTTTTGTGGAAAATTTTCAACTGTTTATGGAAATTTTGCATTATTTGCAGTAATTCTATGTTTATTTAATATTCATACCTTGATTTCTTTAATGGCAAATTCCAATTCTATTATGGAAAATTTCTATTTTTTCTCTAATAAATAATCTAGAGCTGGCTCATTTATCAAAATTTCTAATTTTTCTGTGAAATTTTATTTTGATATTGACTCGTGGAATCCAATGATGCCATACTAAACATATTTTCTCGGTCACTCTGATGTCTTTCGAATAATTTCCCAATGAACTTCTATTCCATATCTCGAATATGCTTCAGTCAATGATCCTTTCATAAGCGACTCATAGAAGAATGAATGTATTATAGATCAATTATCATTTTGGAGTTCGGATCATTCGATTTATCCAATTAACCAAATTATTAATGATGTATGATATAATATCCCATTAGGTCCATTGGGTTGATATGACAATTGTTATTTGTACAAGCTACTACAGACTTTTAGTTAAAAAAATTATGTTGAGCTCTTAATGGAATGTCTTTACTTGTCATAAGACGAGTTTGTACCTTCCCATTTAATTCCACCACTTGATTGTACCTTGACAGATACGTATTTCGACCTCAACAGTGAGGTCGTCTTCAGTCTTTCGTACTTGACTCGACTTAGGTTATACAAAACTTTTAGGTTTTAAAAAACGTCCTAGAAGTCGTAATGTTTGAACTACTTAATCATTCAAGTCCGTGAACCCAGTGCTTCTAAGGCCCTACAAAAAAAGTAATAGGGTCGGTGTACCAATTGTCGCCATACATAAGAACAACTATTTTTTAAAAAATAAGTAAAAGGCATGTGGGTGGACTTTATATATCAAGCGAAAGGTTTTACTTCATGCTCCTTAGAACAGCTGTGAAAACCACTATAAAATTTGTTATTATCCTCAAAATTGATTAATCCATAATAGGAACCCATGCACCAGTTGTGGCACTATTCTTAATTTTGGTTCCTTATTTGGCAAATCTCATTGTTTTCTTATGGGACTGGCCAAATAGGGACCACTAGTGCGACAACTGGTGCAAAGAACTGTCGAAAAAATTAAGCAAAATCAATTTTTACAATTATGCTTTGCTTGTTTTGGAGGAAATCAAAGGTGTTATCGTGTCATATGAATATGCTTTATCGATATGAACTTGGTTCACGGTGATTTGATTGGTCATTTGGCATATAAAGCACTAGTGCGACAACTGGTGCTATAGCCACAACTGGTACACCTAGCCTAGTCATTGTGCAGCTTGATGTTGACTCAAGATAATTTTGGGTACCTTGTCTCTTAGATCTCATTTTAATGGAAATTAGGATCATATACTTATTTCATCGGATTGGGTACATACCGATGATGAGGACATTACAATTGTCATGATTGGTCACCCGAGAAGTCGTGGGTTGAACTTGAGAGCAATCACTGGCTTAACGTTCAGGATGACCCATCTTATCTGAGTGTTCAGAATGATTCAAACATTTCAACTTCATTTGCATGCTCTTAGAATCGAAAATCTTCCCAAGGTTTCGGATAACTGAGTTTTCAGGGTCAGTCAAATTTGAGCTCCCATATTTTTTTCTGTAAAACCAATATCTAGATGATTAATTTTACTGAAGAAAATGGTGGTCTAGCTTTCTTTTGTGATTTAATAGACAATCTTAAACGCTGCGCATATATGACCCATCCGTCCTGAAAGGTTTGAGATTTGTTTTGGAATTCAATTTCAATCGTTATTATAACACTATTTATTACCCTAGATTGTTTTAGGAATTGGAGTGTTTTTTGGAATGCTGCCACTTTTTCATATCGCAGGACTCTTCTTAGTTCTAAGACCCTTTTATGAATTTAAAAAGCATTTTATTTAGAATTTCATGTTGATTTTTTAAATGCAAACTTCTCTATGTCATAACCTTTTTCATACGCACTACTAGAATTTTGTGCATTATTGATCGAAAAATTTAATAATGCACCTAAATGTTCTAATTAGGTGCATTATTGAATTTTTCGATCAATTAGCCTAATTGTTCAATATCGTAAGAACTAGGCTTCTTAATCCTAAATGATTGCCTACATTTTTTACTTGGATTAATTTTAACGTCCAAGTTGTTCCTAATTTTCAAGAATAATTATTCTGGAGTTGCAAAAGAAACCCTTCAGAATATTTAGAAGAAATTCTTCGGAGTCTCCACGGAAAAATCTTCAGTATTTCAACGACTTTTTTTCGAAATTCTGTGGAAGAGTTCCTAAAAAAGGTTCGGTAGAAATTTTGAAGAACTAGAAGAATCGGTAGAAGGATCCGAAATGCATATTTACGATGAAAATTCTAATAAACATCAAATTCCAAAGAATTTCTAGTATAAATTGAAAAAAAAATCTAGCTTACTTTTTTTACAGAATCTCTAAAGATTTTTTTCAAAATCCTGGTCAACTTTAATGAATCTTCAAAGGAAATTCTTCTAAATATCCAATGGAATTTTTTTTTCGTTTTCCAAATGAAATTCTTAGAAATTTTCAGCAGTTTTTTTTAATTTCCAAAAGAAATTATTTGGAATATATCAACATATTTCCGATGGAAATTCCTAAGATTTTCAGTAGAAAATCGAAAAAAGTTCGTCTAAAACACCAATAATGAATTTCGAGGATATTCTGATGTTTTACAAGTGGAAATAACGAAAAATTGCACTTTTGTAGTACTTGTGAAGATTGTACTTTAGAAGCAATTCCAATAGGAATTCCTTAGAAAATTAAATCAAAATTTTAAAGAATTTCTGATGTGAAAATTCCTTAAAATTTTTAAATCATTTCTTGTGCTTCTTTGCATGGTAAAGATTAAAAGCAATGTTTAGCTGAACCTACAAAGAAATCAAAATGACTTTCCGAAGAAGAATGAATTTCCCATGAAATTTTGAAAGAATTTATGGTGGAAATTAAAAAAAAACATGAACCCTGAGAATTCTTAAGATTTATTCTTTGAAAAACCAAAGTATTTTTTGAAGATAATCCATAGCCTCTGCCGTGGAAATTCTAAATAAAGCCTCGAATAAAAAAATATTTGGAAAATTTAAAAAATGTGATAGAATTCACAAAGAGCGTAAAAAAATTCATTTCAAAATTCCAAATTTGAAAACAAAAAATCAACGGTAATATCAAAGTGTTTCATGTGGCATTGGCTATTTAATTTCTCATGAAAATTCAGAGAATTTTTCTTGAAAAATTAGAAGTCTTCTTCTTCTTCTATGGCTCTATATTCCAACTGGAAGTTGGTCTGCTTTTCAACTTAGTTTATTCTATTAGCATTTCCTCAGTTATAAATTGAAAGTTTTAAATGCCAGCCATTGTACGATTATATATCTTGTGTAGCAAGTACGATGGATACATTATACCTAGGGTGTCGACAATGTTTGAAACCCGAAAACATCCTAGACAGGAACGAGAATCGAACTCGTCATCTCCGGATTGGCAATCCTACGCCTTTGCTCGTAAGGCTAACTGGAGACTGAACATTTTGAAATGCACTCCCTAAAATGTTCGTAAAACTTATTTTGGAAATGAAAAAGAATTTCTGGTGAAGATTCGGAAGAACTTGTCGAAGAAATTCATTAGAATGTAAAAAAAATATGAAAATATGAACATTTTTTCCACCGAAAATTATTATTATATGTATTTCCCACGAGACTGTTTTGAATTTTCAGACAGAATTCACATGGAATTTTTTTCGGCATTTACACTGGAGATGTTTTGTTTTTTTCATGACCAATTTGTAGCAAAATTTACAAGCAAAATTTTCCAGAGAGAATTGTTCAAAAAACATTCTGAATGCTAGCACTTTATCAGGATTGTATGAAGTAAGGTCAAAGTTTTTACAGGAAATTTTTTTACTGGATTTTTCCTGAATATCCACAAGAAATTCTTTTGAAGATTTTTCTTGAATTATTGTAAAAACATGAACAGTTTTCAAAATTGTAGCTGTAGTCCGCTGATGCAAAAGTGTCGGCGGCGTGATGCCAAAAACCATCTGCGGCGGAATTTTAAAAAAAATATTTTTTCATTTTTCTTTCCCAAATTTTTTTTGTGGAAATTGAGGTTTCAGTCTCACCTGTTTTTTCGTTTATTTTTTTTTATGGACATAGGATCTAAAGCTAAGTTGGCCAAATAACTCAGATATGCATCGGCGTTGCGACCGACGTTGCGTTACCGGGTTTTCTCGATGCTTAATGCTAAATTCTTTTTAACACTGAGTTGAAAAGACGCTACGTGGGCATCGGCCCTAAGATGCGCTTTGCGTTTAATGATTAAATCATTAAATTTTGATGATTTGTATTTTTTACACCGCTATTGTTATTCCCCAAAAGTTTTTCGTGTAAAAAAAAACCACGTGGTTCGAGAGCAACACCCCCCCCTCCCCCCATGTGGCTTATCGTGGTCATTTTCCAAACCCCCCCCTCCCCCCATATATGACCACGTGGTTTCTGGACGGCCCCTAACAACAACTGACGCCAAAGGTGGTCATACTTCACTAGGGTAAAACGACCTATTATGGAGGGGTTAAGCACCGTGTCGAAACAAAATTGATTACAAAAATTCTTCGAAAATTACCTGTTGGTCGACTTCCACATTGTAGTAGTTGAATAGGATGCTCGTTAACTATAGTTTCGTAAATATTACGTCAATTGTGCTAAAATTATGTTGTTTTGTTTTTATCACAATAAAACAAACTACCGCAATAATAGGACGCAGTTGCGATATTTTTTGAAGGTCAGTCCTATTGTTGCGGTATTGCATGTAATTCTTATGGAGAGCGATACCGCAACAATAGGACCTTAGCATTACCGCAATAATAGGCTCAAAGGATTCAAATTTTTAACGAAAAATGATGGTTTTTCATCGTTTTGAACGGAATTTTGTCAAACAAAAGCTGTTCTAGTCGTTAATCCGAAGAGTTTTAGCGTACCCACAACTGTTTGCAATGGTATTATATCCAGAATGGACTTCTTTAACACTACCGCAACATTAGGGCATACCACAACGATAGGACGATTTACCCTACTAGTTTAATACAAAGAGCAAAAATTCAAAAAAATACGCTTTCCTGTTAATTGAATGCATTTACAGCCGACAAAATGATTAGCATAGTTTTGGCCAAGCTTTTACACTGCGTACTCCTATGTGCGACGACGCGACGGTTTGTTTACAACTACTTTTATGCAGCATTCGCTGCTGCTGCTGTAGCCTTTGCACTATCGACGCCCCGAACGGCGATCGCATCGATCGCACGGCAAATTTACTGCGAGAGAATTACGAGCCAATACCAATAGAAGTGCGACATCACTGATATCGCACAAGGGGAGTGTGGGGGAGAAATACTTCGGAATTTCTTCGAATTTTTTTAAGGATTTCCTCGACAAACTTTTTGGCATTACTTCGGCAAATCTTTGAAAATTTCTCGGAAAAATCTTTGAGATTAACTTGGCATTTTTTTGCATTTCTTTGGCAAATTATTCGCAATTTCCTGAGAAAATTTCCTCGCTAAATTTCTCCAAAATTTCCTTTGATTGTTTAAAATTTCCTCGGCAAATCGGAGCTACCTCACAAAACTCGTAAAAATATCCTCGGCAACTTCTTAGGGTTTCCCGTGCAACACACTTGTCATAGATGAGTTTATGCAACTTGTATTCCACCAAATTCAGTCATATTAAAATCAGGATGAGATGTGCTGCTAAGGTAATTTTTCGACGACGTGGCGCTTATGGTTATCGAAGAAACAATAGAAAAGGACACTCGGCGTTAGTGAGTGAGTAGAAGAGGTGTAAATACCTATGCGGTAGAAATAGTTGAAAACTGGATATGCGATAAAAAGATAGCATCAGCCTATCATGAAACTGAAGTAATTAGGATAAGCAACCGGAAAGAAGTACAGCAGAGTACGATTACGGTCGGAGATGTCATTATAGACTTGCAGCGGGAAACATGTAAAGTAGGAATGACTCCAATAAAAATGATATTGGAAACAGACTGTGAGTGCTATATACTTCGGGGAACTACTGATGCTTGCAAGATTGCGAGTGCCAATTCGATGACGAAGTGACGGCAGGCTTGGTACAATAGTTGGAAGGTGGAAGATGGATCTATCGTCTCATTCCGAACCTGTCATTGTGGGTGGACAAAAAACACGGAGAAAAGAACTTCTACCTGACAAAATTGCGTTGTACAGGAGATGTGTGCAAGTGTGCAAGCAGTGTTTTCAATCATAGTCCCAATTTTGCTGCCGAGTCGGGGTTGAACGTATCCAATTTCCGCTTGAAAGGCATCAATGGATATACCTATAGGTTCACATTATAAATAGTATTTTTGACAAAAGAGTTAGGTGTCCTTGCTGGATCAGCTACCATCCATTCTAAAGATGGAACAATCGAAAATATCAAGCAACTGGTACTTCATGCTACATGACCAAATGAACTCATTTACAGCTTTAAAAATATTTTCTTGGTGAAGTGTTTTGATGAGTAACATAAGCCAACTCACGAACTGGCTACATTCTTGAATAAATGATCGCATTTTCAGAAGGAAATCGATTATTCGTCGGCACCGTTCGGTTGGTTAGCAGCTGGACTCAATGACTGACTGACCGATTGCCACGGTCTGTAATAGATATGTATACAGAAGATAAGACAGGACTCCACCAACCAGCAAAGTCTAGGTTGCTAAACAATATCAATTATTAAAATTTCGATTTAGGCACTTCCTAGAAAAAGTGAACTAAACACAAATAAGGAATGCTGAACTGACTATTTTTGGGATGACATTTAACATAGAAAACAAGTTTGGGAGATTTGTTCGTTGAAATCGTACGATACCGTTTTTAAAATGATTCGCAAAAGCCAGCAAGTTAGTCTTATTGCCATTCTCGTACAATTTTTTTTTTCGATTTGTTCTAGGAGGCAATAATTTCGTTGCAAAAACTATTGTTTTTTAGACAGCTCATATAAACATAATTCATATACCAATTACAAAACTTGTGGAACACTGAGCAAAAATCTGTCCGGGTGTGGGAAGTATGTGCAGTGCACTTCAAGGTTTCAAACATTTGTCATTTGTACAACCGACAAAGAAATCTTACAATTTTTGTATACAAAACTAGGTTAGCTTTCTATACAAATACTGTATTGAGCTAATACAAAATTATAAGACTTCAATACAAGGATTGTATTGAATTTCACAAAAAAAAATCACAAAAAATCAAAGAAAATTCAGGTGGTATTTAAAAAGCTGTGAAAGTTCGGGTTAACCGAGAAATTAATGAATTCCAATCGTGTAAAAAAACTTGGGTGTATTATCGCTGATTTTTTTGGGTTATTTGCGTGATGGGCCAACGCTACATCCTAGGATATCATTACCTCCCGTGACCATATTTATCGCTAAACTTTTCAAAAGGACTTAGGTCCTTTTGTAACATTTTTAATGGAATAATTTGAATATTGCAATCAACAAACCAATATGAAAGCTTTCTAATGCAGTACTCAAATTAATTCATGAAAAAATGTTACTTAGGTCCTTTTAAAAATGTTAGACAAGATTTGCATAAACACACTTTTTTGTACTTATCCTTAGCCACCAATTTGCTTGCAATAGGTTGCATTCGACGTAGAACTAATTTTTCGCTATTGAAAATTGGTTCAATCGGCCATTGCGTTCCGGAGTTATTCAAAAACATTGTTTTTTTGTCTCCATTTTTCCCAACCCAAATCTTTTTTTTTAAATGCTGCTTCAATGTTATTTGAATACGCAAATAAATGTGAATTGATGGAAATAAATGAATCTATCTTTCTTAAGTGCAATTTCGACCTGCCTTTTGTGCTTTTCTCACTACATTTCATAATACACGAGAAAGGCTCCATCACCGCTAGGTGGATTTTTCTGGGATTTTTTATTGTTATCGTATTGTCGTATTATTGCAAGCAAGCTGCTGGAAAAAATCACACACGAGAAATAAAGCAACATGCGCTACATTTCTTTGTTTTCAATTATTTTTAATACGGGTGCTATATGAATTCAAGCAGCAGTGACCCTTTATCACACGCGTGAATTGGACAGCTGATTGTTGCCTGGATCAGTTTAATACATATAGGCTACATAATTTATTCAATTATACGGCAACAAACCACACCTCAATATATTGTATGTATTTGATAAGGGAAGAACTGAGCCTTGCCATCAATAATCACAAAAAGAAACAAAAATATGTGTTATTATGTTCGCACACCAAACCTTCTGATTGAGTAAAATCTGTCTTCGATTGGGTACCTTTTTCATACCGCGTGGTTTCGTGCTGTGAGCCGACCGAAGTAGGTACTTCATGACAGGTGTGCATCAAACCAGTATTGACTTGGATCGGTGAAAATTGGCGTTTGAGCGAGAAAAGATTCCAAATGAGACGCCAAAAATGGTCGGACATGAGCGAATTCGACGACACGTTTGCCATCCTGTGCATATGTTTTTAACAGACGTGACGTTTCACAAGGCTCTCCGCTCGCGGTGGCAATGCTTAGATTATTTTAGCGAATAATACTCACTTATACTAACTCAGTAAACGTTGGCCCATACCTTTACGGAAGCATATAGGGGCCCAACGTAGACAGTTTGCGATGAGTGGTAAACGATAAGTTCGTTGAGTTGCAGTGCAAGAGCGGCTAGGTGCATCTTCGAATAAAAACATAAACAGTGCTCTCGATATTAAACAAATAATAATCTTTTTCTAGAAGCACATCGGTAACTGCATGGGTCCCGGTTACATACTTCAAACATGTTCATTAAAACATGGATGCGTTAAATAAAAACCAAATCTTTCAACAGACTGCTAGATTGCAAGAAATCAGATGTCCGATAAATGCTGCAAATTCGGAAAAAAGAGGCGAGTATTTGGCTTATCACGATCGATGATATGAAATTGCATTTCATTTCAGGAAACCATCCAGCTGTTTTTGAAGTGGGATTGAAAGTGGTAATATTGTTCGATAGTTGAAGACATATCTCAAAAATAAGCATCTTAATAGAAGGAAGGCTATTTGATTCGATATTCGGTTTCGATGGATGAATAATGATGAGGCAGCGCAGACATCCGATCTATACTTCACCAATGAACATTTTTTTTTTTGTAATGTGGTACTTTTTTCATAACAGTTTCATGTCAGTTTACTCCATGTTGGGGTATTTTCCAAACTCATTTTATATAAAGAAATATTAGAAAATTCGAGACACTACTGTAAACTGGATGTAAAGTATTCAATTTTGAAACATTCAATATATTTACTAAGGCTGATGGTAAACTGCTGGGACCGTTACCGATGCCATCGTTACGATTGAACTACTGATGCCATCCATGCGAATTATTTTTACAGCGTCTCTTTCAGACGAGCGCTTGTGAAACAGGGAACTGCAAGACAATTCAATAAGATCAATGTAATCGGTTTTATAAACGATCCGATCATCAGTAGTGATACATGGAGCAATCTAAAGCTAAACTTGTGATGTACAGATTTCAAAAGGTTTGCCAAAAATTGCGTTTTAAGTCACAAGCCCAGATCGCACTCTATGTATCTCAACTCACATGTATCTCTCAACGTAAATCATTAGGTTCGACAACCAATCGCCAAAACCTGTGTAATCGCTCCGTCGATAACAAAAGTTTCGGGACAACCACGAGATCAAAATAATCTACCAGATGGCTTACTACAAATTCAAAAGTATGATTCGAATTATACTTTTGTAAACTACACGAAGAAAGGTTCAAAATTAAACCACGTCAATCAAATATAATTCATCATCGATGCCTCAATAAATAATAAAAATAAAATATGGTCCTTTATAAATCATCCGCTGTAAAAAAAACTTCATCAAGATACATGTGTTCGGGTAACCAATTGCAGGGTAGTTGTTCAAAAGGCAGATTTGACGTGTGAAATACATTGTCTCTTTGGGATAATGCGACTGCACATTTGATGTATGAAGGTATCGGATTGAAAACATTAATACCTTTAAAAAGCAAGAGTTTTGTGAAGCGATTTACAAAAGTTAGGGTGTTTTCACATTATCTGCGTGTCTAGTATTATATCTATAAATATCACTTCATCTTTTAAACTGATCGCACAAATATCGAGGCAGTTAGCCGTTTATTACTTTAAAAATGAACCCTACAGTTAAGTACACTATTCTTTGCTTCACTGACAGCCACCTGTAAGGAAATTTGAAGAAGTGAATCTATCACATTTTAAAATCAAACGCATTATTCTATATTGTAAAATTTTAGCCAAGAATAGGATGGAGGAACAAAAATCTAGATGAGGAGATGTGATACAAAAGTATTTTGCTACAAATAGTTAAATCTTGTCCTAATCGACAGAGCATTGCATACTTCTTGGCTAATTTTATGATAACATTGTCAATATGTGTGTCTAATTTGAGCTTGACATCAATAATCACGTCGAGATATTTAAAACTGCGCACGCGATCAATTGTCTCGTTATCATTCCATAGCTCCTATTTCCATCCCATCAAAAACAAAGAAAAGGAATCTGGTTTGTTTCTTATTTTTGTGATTTTTTTAACCAGTGAGCACGCGTGTTAGCAAAAAGAAGCGAAGAGATTGGTGCTGTATTTCTTTGTTTTGCGATGAGATAAATATATAAATCATTTGTTTGAGAAACATATATCCATTTTACACAATTTCGATAAAACAACAAAAAACTGTTTTTGAACAAATTGGCACCGAATCTTTCAATTTCTTCGATACAGATCAATAGTTTTTGGCAAAACTCAACACCCTGGGGCACTTCCAGTGCAAAAACTGCAAGCAGTATTCCACAATCGCTCTTCAAAGTGCGTGGGCTTATGTAGTTTCTCAAACAAACGAAAAAAATTTCATATATTCTTGAACAAAAACAATTGTTTTCGTGTTGTGTTTTTTACCAGAATACGTATTTTTGAACGAGGATTCAGAATATATAAAAATATCATTTTGGCCAAAAAGGTTACATATGCAGTTTAAGCAATGAAGGGGAATCTGCTCAACAGACATACTGGGTTGGTCCGAAAGTGCGGGGTTAGGGACCACCTCCAACAGCAAACGAGGGAGGCAGGACTACATTCCTGACCCGCTAAACCTTTTCCACTGTCGCCAAGCCCATCGTCCCTTCCGTACAACCAGCAAGAAATGCTTCCACGGGGACAAGTGCACAACGCACCCTCGAGGTTAGCTGCGAGTCCTTCCAGCATCGAGCATCGTGACTCGTTTTTTTAGAAGGTGGGAAGGGTCGACATCGCGACAGCTTCCCTCTGCTGGATCGCAAGAAATCAGATCAGGACTGGTATCAAGAATGATGATGCCGCGTGCACCCTACATTGACCTCTCTGCTATGAGGTCTATTCGCTAACACACAGAGTGACTTCCCGACGCGGTGCCTACGCCTGTCCCAGCCTCGACGAGGACCCCTTTCCTTCCTCGGCCTCGGACGCCGCGAAAGCGACGATACCATGTTATTCTTCGCGCGGCCACTTGTTCGATAAAAGGTAGCTCGACCACAGGGCATGACCACCGGTATGACCCATGAAGCCGACTCCGAATCCTTGGACCACCTCTTATTTGCGCCTGAACTAGCCATCCTTGAGTCCACGCGCCACCTTCTGTGTAGCTCCGAGACGATTTGGACGATAGCCGATAAAACGGCGTTCCAGCCAACTTCATCTTTACACATCCTCCGAACTAGGTTGTCCGGGGTAGTGTCCAGACCACATGTGGCAAGTATGTGGTCACGCATTGCGCGAAAACGTGGGCACACGAACAATGCGTGTTCCGCCGTTTCCTCTAAACCTGCGCACACCGGACACTCGGGCGAGGCCGAGCAAGCCAGTTGCGTTACCTGCACTGTGATTTTGCAGCACGCTTAAACGCCGAGCACTTCAAACCCCACATGGGGTGCTTGCTGTTCACAGCTTTGCTGGAACAGATCAAACAGTTGGGAGGCCCTTGTCATAAGACGAGTTTATACAATCCCATTGAATTCCACCACTTAATTGTATCTCGACAGATACGTATTTCGACCTCAACAGTAAGGCCGTCTTCAGTGTCTTGTACTTGACTCGACTTGGGAGGGTTCGTGCAGCATTGTGCCTTATGTCCCTCCAATCCGCAGCGTCGACAGAGCTTGCTTCTGTCAGGGCCTTTGCAGTCCCATTGCTTGTGCCCCGGTTCCAGGCACTTGGCCGGACCGTCCAACATCGACTTTCGAAGTTTCGGCAAGCTCCCCTTGAGGTCCTTACTGACATTATGCTTCGATGACGCAAAGTCAATGATGGCGTCCAGCTGTTCCGTCGCCACCTCGAAGGCCGAAAGCCCATCGCGTTTGCGGTTCAACGCCCTCACAAGCCATGGGCCGTCCATAACCACTACTGGCGAAGAAGGTTGTTCTCATATCATATTCGTTAGTGGCATGTCGCGACTTTGCCAAAGCTATCGCAACTATTTGAGCAAAGGCGACTAAATGAAAATAAATTCACATGATATGCCAAACAAGCCCAATGTAAAGTTGTGTCATTCGCTAATAGAAATTGATTGATTTTTGCAAATTTCTTCTAGGTCTAAGGCAGGCGTTTTCGTATTTTCGTCATAGTCTCCAAATCCAAAAATAGAGAATTTTTTTTTGCCTAACTCATCCGTACTGAATCGTAAGCTCGGGTGAAACGTTCTGCTATTGTCGAGCCCTAGCAATTGGACATTGCTTTCGTTCGTTTTAGCCCTTACGACGATGGACAGAAATACCTGCCGTGTCCTTACTTGGAACTCAGATACACAAACGATCATTATTTATAAACATTTAAGTTACAAACTGATATAAAACGTCACTAAAGACTCCAAAAAAATATATCGGAATAACTAGTTAAGTCGTTCTTGAATTTGTTATCATTAAAATAAGTGTGAAAAAGTGAAAGTACTTTTTCGTACATAGGAATCGCCTTGGGAAACACGATTCAATTATTAAATTTCGAGTTCCGTTTCTTTTTCTTAGCGAATGGAACCAACATACCTACCTATTGATTGAAAATTCCTCTATTCACCAAACCACATTGATCGGTCTAGCGATATTAGCAATGCATGCGAGTGTGTTATTTGAAATTCAAATTCAGAATTCGTAGCCACGAGCAGATACAGGAGTGCCCATTTGTAACAGTATGTCAGGTGAATTATGCATGCATGATACGATAATTATTGGAATTCGAGAGAAGCAACTGAAACCATTGGGGAAATGTTATGCTAAAACTCCATAGAAAGTTAGATATCATGAAAAAATACATATTAGCTTTCAAAAGGCTGGAACAATGTGCCAAATACTGACTACGTTCGCGAAACTTTAATTATGTGGTTCCGATTCCGGTATCACATCTAAAACTGGTTCAACTAGTATTGCACGGTGTCGATATTCGTTCTATAACAAATACTCGAAACACGTTTGCCTGAATGTAACTTATACCCGAAAGGCAATTACCCGAATGCAACATTTATCAGAATGACATTCACCCAAATATAATATTTAGTAAAAAAAATAGTTCTCAGGGCCGACGCGATCATTTAAAGAAGGCATTATTTCCGAGATTCGAATTATTACAGGCCCGAAGCGATCAGTCGAAGCATATTGCATTTAACAAATAAATCCTTTTTGCCTTTCTCGTACACTAAGTGTACGTAAAGGCTATAATATTGCTTCAAAAACAAAATTTTGATAGGGCCGATTTTTATATACCGATCGACTCAGCTCGACGAATTGAGGTGATGTTTGTATGTGTGTATGTATGTATGTGTGTGTGAGTGTATGTGTGTATGTGTACAAATTTTGTAGACACACTTTTTGGAACTTAGCATTATCCGATTTACTCGCAACAAGTTGCATTCGACGGGGAATGTGGTCCCATTGTTTGCTATTGAAAATTGGCTCGATCGGACATTGCATTTCGGAATTATTGAAAAATCATTGTTTTTCCCAAGGGTCCCCCCTTGGAAAAAATTCAAAAACGATTTTTTTTTGAAGATGGTGGCAATGCATTTTAACTAATGCAAAAACATGCAAAATGATCGAAAAAATGTGATCTATTCTCCTAAAGAGCTTTTTTGACCTTTCTAATGTGATTTTTTCAATTTATTTTATAATGCACGAGAAAGGCATCATCACTGCTAGGTGGATTAATCTGGGTTTTTAAGCATATATTTTTCTACAATATGCCACAAGAATAGATGGTCGCTTTTTGAAGGCCCTTCGAAATGTTGTACAATGCTGTTGATGACATTTTCGTGAAATGGATTACTCCACATAACTATTTTTTCATATGTATAAAGCTTCTAACTACGCCTCGATGAAAGAAAGCGAAATGGAAACATTTTAACTCAAGGATTTTCAGAAAAAAATATTTTAAGCTCTTTTTAGTGGAATATATTCAACCATCTAAGACAAGTTAAGTTACTCCATTTAATTCCACCAATTATTTCGATATCTTTGCAGATACGTATTTCGACCACAACTGTGTCGAGTCAAGTACGAGACACTGAAGACGACCACACAGTTGTGGTCGAAATACGTATCTGCAAAGATATCGAAATAATTGGTGGAATTAAATGGAGTTATTTAACTCGTCTTAGACGGTTTAAGGATTTTCCCGAATGGGACATTTCAATCATCTTTGTTCCTCAATTCTAGTTAATGTTTTATTAGGGTACATGCCATTCGGGTAAACATTATTCTGGTACTCGGTTTTCGGTTTTGTTATAGAATCGTCTATATTATAATCCTAATTTCAAATGTTTCTTTTAGTCTTATTAGCCTTATTAGCAGTGGTCGTTCTTCGGGTTTTTAACAGGCAAGGATCATGGACGAATGTTGTTCTTCGCGATCCGAAAAATGTTGCAGTAATGCTACGAATAAATTTGTTCATACGAAAAATGGACGAGTTTCACTTCTTGCAAACAACTCGATGTTTCAATTTATTATTTATAATTGATTCTTTTCGTTGAAATTCGAGCACTCGCATTCCAGTTCTGATCCAGTCTTTCCAGTGGACTTCCATTTGCAAAATATACCAAATTGAGTAAATCAATATTTTTTTTGAGAGCATATCTCTTGGTTTCATTTAGTTTGCTAAAATATCCTATGATTTGGAAACGGAAATGGTTAACCGAAAATATTCGAAAATACCATCAATGGAATTTGTTGACAGTGCACATCAGTGCTGTGCAGTGCACATCAGTATTTGAATTTTATTTAGGCAAATCAACATACAAATCTTAATTGTTAGTGAAATGTGATGACAGAACTCGGAAAGTTCAGTAGCACCTTCGACCATGTGTCAAATCAATACAAGGAAAGTACCGCTTTCCCCTCTATGATGAGGACAAGGCGACGATCATTTCTCGCTTAACTTTTCAAAAGGTCCTAAGTATCATTTTTTTCATGATTTAATTTGAGTATTGCAATCAACAGATTGACATGAAATACGTTGATTGCATTATTCAAATTAAATCATGAAAAAAATGTTACTTAGGACCTTTTGAAAAGTTAAGCGAGATTTTATGATTGGTGGTGACAACATATCTGTCGAACCTGTTTAATGTTGACTACATTGCACATGCATCTTGATATAATCGGCTCGGCCTAAAGCTGGTTGGATGAATCGGAGAGTGGTCGTATGGGACCGTTTACTAATATAGATAGTAGAAGGTAGAATCTATAGATGAGCGAAAGCATAGCTGCGTTCGTAATATCATACGCATTAATATTTTCATTAAAATCGTGATGTCATGCTCGTTTGGAGACACATTTAACAGCTCGATTGGAGACAGTGGATTTTTTTTTCGCTCTTTTAAAGATTCCACTATCCATATTTACTAACAACCGTCAATCCGCTCTTACGGACAGTCTGAAGGTCGAATATCGTATCTTATAATTTAGTGTTCTTGTCATCAAATACACTTAACCAATTGTACAGGCATTCTAAGCTGTTGGAACAGTGACAAATTCTCACCTCCATTCGACCCATTGTCACCCCAACGACGATACATTAAAACTTTTGGGGAAGAAGGACTAGTTCTATGTTTTCAAAGAAAAACTCGATGACTGATCTAAACGATAATCTCATATAGCTAAATCGACTGATTGAAACACTTGTTGCACTTGGAACAGGCAATGTGTTACAAAGTATAAGCCTTAAAATTGTGAAATTTCTCCATAATTATCAGGTTTGGAATCTATAGCTAATCGATACGAATGTAGCGGGTTGTTGCAATGCTGGTTATTGAACCAGTTAAGAAAGTATTGCTATGGAAGGCTTTGTGTGTTCCCGTAACACGGTAGATCACTTTGACGTAGTGTGTTGCGGTGTAAGATCTACCAAACAGAGCCCTAGCTTAATCCATTTTTCTAGCTAGGGCAATAAGTTGTGGTAATTAAGAATTCATCGTATTTAGTCCCCGCTACCAACAGCAGTCTCAGAAATAAAACATAATTAATGTTTCCTTGCAGACAGTTGAAAGACTCGAATTTCTCTTGTTTGAGGCTAGACTGTATGCAGCGGAAACAACTTTTCAAGCAATTAGTTAGAAAACCTCGGTACCAGGTCCTAGGCTGAACTGACTGCTGGAAAAATCGAGTTAGGGGTTTAAATACGTACTAACTCTTCTTGAACTGGTGAACAATGGCAGTGAGAGGAACAACTCAACAACCTTTCTTTGAAGTTCTTTATGAACTAATATTCTATAATCCGTAAAAAAAAATTAGAAAAATAAGCATATTTCTATATCATATCATTTGTTATAATTATATTTTTAATATTAAAGTGAATTTCTTTCAAATACCATACATTTATTTCATAATTTAAGAGATTTATTGATAGATCAATACGTAACACGCCTGCGTAACGCATATAAAGTGAAACTATAGACACTTCCAAAGGTGGGAGTATTTTTCTGATGATATTTCAGAGAAGTTTGTTCTTGGAAAAAAATTCGAAAGAGAAATATCCGAACAAATAATTTATTTGTGAACGAATTTCCGGGAGAATTCTTGGAGGAATTTTTGGAAGAATTCCCAGAGGATTGCGCGTAAGATTTTTTTAGATCTAGATTTCGCAACTTAATTTCCATAAAAAGTTCTTCAAGAACTCCTGGACAATTTTCCGGAAGAATACCCGGGAAGTGGGTTTAGTGGAAGTTTCATGTGAATTTTGGAAGGAATTCAGAAGAATTATTTAAAGAATCCTCGAGGAAATCTCTGTAGCGTTTGCGAAGTAATTTATGAAGTTTTTTTGGTGGAGATTTTGGAGGAACTCCAGAAAGAATTTACAGAGAATTTCTTTGAGTAATTATTTAAGACATTACAGGACTTCTCGAGGATTTCCTGAGGAAACATCCTTAGGCATTCATATAGGAACTTCCAGAGGAATTCCTGAGGATTTTTTTTAAGGAATTACCGGCAAAATTCCTGGAGGCACTTCCGGAGAAATTCCTGTAGGAACTTTCGGAAAAACTCCTGGAGGAACTTCTGTAGGAATTCCAGGAGGATCTTTCGGAGCAATTTCTGGAACAGCTTTCTGAACTGAACTGAACTGAACACCTAGCATTACGAAAAATTGTATCCTTACTAGAGCGGGATTCGAACCCACACCCCACAGCACGCAAATACGCCCAGCTCAGCACAGCCGTGAAGTGTCAATAACGCTTGTTGCTGTCACAATCTGCAAGCTCTTTTAATAACTTTTACAATTGCAAAATATTACAAACAATTTTTTTCTCAAAGTTTCGTCTAGGGACTACCACTACATCTTTCTTTAGACTTCCCAGGAAGCATTCAAATCAAATTCAGCGGCTTACACACTTAAAATAAATCGCAGATTTCTGTGAAATTTAACCGAAATCTCAACAGCAGAACTGTTCGGTGAATAATTTTGAAGATTTTCGGTGGTTTTGACAGTTGAACAGAGGAAAAATAGCCGAAAATGTTGTGAAATTATTACCGAACAAATCTGGTGTTGAGATTTCGGTGAATTGAAGAAAAAAATCCCCAAAGTATGTGAAATAATTTAAGTGTGTTTGGATGCAAATCTGCTTTTGATCACGTTTTCGAATAAAAAGTAAATAATTTGCTTACAACAGCGTCTGTTCTCCATGTTAGGGGCGGCTGATCATCGTCCGAGTGCCAGCAAGGGACTCTAAGTGAAACTGTGCACCATGGTCCACCTGGAATAAGGAGGAATGGTCCTCCGGAAATTTAGGGGGTTTGGTGTCAGGCCCTGCAAGCCAGCCTTCAAAAAAACATAAGCAACGAACAATCAACAAGGGAGTACGGACCGGAATCATCGGCGAAGGGACGACGATGCGACGAAAAGGGACTAGCGATTGGAAACTCGGTTCGTGGAACTGCAAATCTCTCAACTTCATCGGGGGCACACGCATACTCGCCGATGTGCTTAAGGCCCGTGGATTCGGCATCGTAGCGCTGCAGGAGGTTTGTTGGAAGGGATCAATGGTGCGAACGTTTAGAGGTAATCATACCATCTACCAGAGCTGCGGCAACACACACGAGCTGGGAACAGCTTTCATAGTGATGGGCGATATGCAAAGGCGCGTGATCGGGTGGTGGCCGATCAATGAAAGAATGTGCAGGTTGAGAATCAAAGGCCGGTTCTTCAACTTCAGCATAATCAACGTCCATAGCCCACACTCCGGAAGCACTGATGATGATAAGGACGCATTCTACGCGCAGCTGGAACGTGAGTACGACAGTTGCCCAAGCCACGACGTCAAAATCATCATAGGAGATTTGAACGCTCAGGTTGACGAATGAAAACGGCCTACGACTAATTGATTTTGCCGCCTCCAAGAATATGGCCATTCGCAGCACCTACTTCCAACACAGCCTCCCGTATCGGTATCACCACTGCAGACAGAATCACAAATCGACCAATCGTTCTGATTGATAGACGGCACTCCTCCGACATTATCGACTTTAGGACATCTCGTGGTGCTAACATCGACTCTTTACCACTATCTGGTGACGAAAAAACTGCGTCCAAAACTAAACGTCATCAATAATGCCTTGGTACCGATGACCGCTGTGGTACGACCTAGAGCGACTGAAGCAACCTGATGTCGCCACTGCATACGCACAGCATCTCGAGGCAGCGTTGCCGAAAGAGGGTGAGTCCTCTCTTGAGGACTGCTGGAATGCAGTCAAAGCAGCCATAAACGACGCAGCGGAGAACAACGTTGGGTATGTGGGACGAAGTCGACGGTTCGATTGGTTCGACGAAGAGTGCAGACAGATTCTGGATGAGAAGGACGCAGCGCGGGCGGTCGCGCTGCAGCAAGGTACCCTGCAGAACGTGGAACGTTATAAACGGAAGCGGAAACAGCAGACCCGCCTCTTCAGGAGAAGAAACACCGTTTGGAAGAAGCGAAGTGCGAGGAGATGGAACAGCTGTGCCGTTTTCAAGAGACACGCAAGTTCTATCAGAAGCTCAACGCATACCACAAAAGCTTCGTGCCGCGAGCCGGAATGTGCCGGGATAAGGATGGGAGGATCTTGACGGACGAACGAGTGGTGATCGAAAGGTGGAAGCAGCACGAGGAACATTTGAATGGCGCTGAGAGTACTGGCAGTGAAAGTAAAGGCAGCGATAGAGATGACTACGTTAGTTCAGCGGACAATGGAAGCCAACCAGCCCCCACCTTGGGAAGTTATCAAGCCGGTTTCGTTGACGGCCGCTCGACAACGGACCAGATCCTTACTGTACGGCAAATCCTTCAAAAATGCCGTGAATATCAGGTCCCAACGCACCATCTGTTCGTTGATGTCAAGGCGGCATACGACAGTATAGATCGCGTAGAGCTATGGAAAATTATGGCCGAGAACAGCTTTCCTGGGAAGCTTATCAGACTGATCAAAGCAAAGGCGGATGGTGTGCAAAACTGTGTGAAGATTTCGGGCGAACACTCCAGTTCGTTCGAATCGCGCCGGGGACTAAGACAAGGTGATGGACTTTCGTGCCTGTTGTGCAACATTGCGCTAGAAGGTGTCATGAAACGTGAAGCAACAAAAGTTGGACTGGTGGTCAATGCGTCAAAGACAAAGTACATGATTGTGGGCGGAACCGAGCGCGACAGGGCCCGCCTAGGAATCAGTGTTACGATAGACGAAGATACCTTCGAGGTGGTCGAGGAACTCGTTCATCTTGGATTCTTGCTAACGGCTGATAACAATGTTAGTCGTAAAATACGACGGCGCATCATCTGTGGAAGTCTGGCCTATGGTAAGCTGCAAATGCTTGGGCTTGTGGGGAGGATTGACAAACTATTTACAAAATCAAACAAAATGCAAATGTTACAAATATGTGATTCATTAAGAACATATAGTTCCAGGTGACATCATTAAGGCTTTGGTTTATTCCATAGACCATTTGATTCAAACTCCAATTTTTGGAGATCTTACAACATCCCATATGCCTGTATTTGAGACGTAAGTGAAAGACCAATACTCAGAAGACAAAATTGGGTTGACACCGCGGCTGGGGACATCGTGGAAACCAGGGTTGATTCGGTAGACCATTTGATTCAAACTCCAGGAGAATTTGGAGATCTGATAACATCTCATATGCCTGAATTCGAAGAGATCCTACAATACCTCATATAAGACGCAAGTGAATGTATTTAATAGTATCCAACGATCAATAAATTAAGTGAAATACTAGAAATTTCAGCAAAAATTATTTTTACGTCACATTCGGTTTACGTCCCCCCAATAAGGGACGTAAAAAAGGGGTTGAGTGTGTCAACAAAATGTTGTTTCATCAGGAGACTAAACGAAACCGGTAACTTGGCAGGCAAGCGATTCTAGAAAATAAAGGCATGTCACTCCTTAACACCAACAAAATGTAGTGGAGGGATAGACATTTCAATTTCAATTTGAATTTTTGATTATAAAGTCTTTCTGAAAAAAAAAACAATATTTTGAAATAATTCATTGTAAAAAACGACATGGATAAAGTTCACCAAAAGTAATATAAAACTGATACTTAAATCAACTGAACAAAAGTAAACCCAAGGATGTCCCAAACCTCGGGATATTTTAACGTCAAATCTTGGATCTTGCGTATTTTAAGTTTAGTTTACAGTTCGGGAATCTTGTGTGCGGAGTTCACTCCTATATGTTTTCGAAGGGGCGACATTCTCGAAATCTCGCCCCCAGAAGAAGAAGAAAAAGATCGGAACAAAATCAGTGATAAAGATTCCCGAGGCTACTTTTAATAAGGTAGTCCCATTTGAATTGATTTCGATAAAATAGGACTGTAAATTTATAGAATTTTAATTTATGCGCCAACTTTGTGCAATGTGCAGGCAAAAATAAAAAAATATTCTCCTTTTTTTGATCTTCTTGTTATTTTTATTCATACACTAGCAGACCCGACGAACTTCGTTTAATCTAAAATGATTTATTCTCTGATTAGATCTCGAGTTATGAAGAAAATGGTGTTTTATTTGTATGGGAGCCCTCTTTTCAAAGCTGGGAGGGTCTCAAAACATCTTAAGAACCTTCCTGGCCCCAAAAACCTCGGCATACAAATTTTCACGCCGATCGGTTCAGTAGTTTCCGAGTCTATAAGGTTCAGACAGACAGAAATCCATTTTTATGTATATAGATTTTTTCCTATTTATATTCAAACAAGAGGGATTCACAAGGCATCTGTACGGGAAATCAAGCCCCACATATTGCGCTTTTAACATTTAGGAGAACTGTTCCGTTTTCCATCTCATTGTACATATATTCATCTCGTCGCAAAACAAAGAAATACAGCACCAATCTCGTCGCTTCTTTTTGCTAACAAGCGTGCCTTCTGGTGAAAAAAATCACAAAAATAAGAAACAAACCGAATTCCTTTTCAGTGCTTTGTTTTTGATGGGATGGAAATAGGAGCTATGGGATGAAGTGCCGATCCGTTCCTCTATTATTTGAGGTTTCTTCCCAAAGTTTTTTTTTCACGGGAGCACATTTTACATTTAAGAATTTAGCGGGATTTCCACGAGCATCGTCCAGGTCTCGTGTCCGTAGAGGACTACCGGTCTAAAGAGCGTTTTGTAGATTGTCAGTTTGGTACGGCGGCGAACTCTATTCGATCGGAGCGTCTTGCGGAGTCCAAAGTACGTACGATTTCCAGCCACTATGCGTCTCCGAATTTCTCTGCTGGTATCAAATTTGGCAGTCACCAGTGAGCCCAAGTACACAAATTCTTCTACCACCTCGATTTCGTCACCACCGATGCAAACTCGCTGTGGGTGTCTCACATTGTCTTCTCTTGAACCTCTTCCTATCATGTACATCGTCTTCGACGTGTTGATGACTAGTCCAATCCGTTTAGCTTCCCTCTTCAGTCTGATGTAGGCTTCCTCCATCTTCTCAAAGTTACGTCCCATAACATCTATGTCGTCGGCGAAGCCAAATAGCTGGACGGACTTATTGAAAATTGTACCACTCGTGTTAATCCCTGCTCTTCGTATTACCCCTTCCAAAGCGATGTTGAATAGCAGCCACGAAAGACCATCACATTGCCGTAACCCTCTGCAGGTTTCGAAGGTACTCGAGAATGTCCCTGAAACTCGAACTACGCACATCACCCGATCCATCGTCGCTTTGATCAACCGTGTCAATTTATCCGGAAATCCGTGTTCGTGCATTAGCTGGCCCCGATCGATTGTATCATATGCGAATTTGAAGTCGAAGAATAGATGATGTGTGGGCACGTTGTATTCGCGGCATTTCTGCAGTACTTGGCAAATGGCGAACACCTGGTCCATGGTGGTGCGTTCGCCCATAAAACCCGCCTGGTACTGCCCCACGAACTCCCTTGCAATTGGTGCTAGTCGACGGCATAAAATTTGGGAGAGTACCTTGTAGGCGGCGTTCAGCAACGACACACGACACCTTCCATCCACTCCTGCGGCAAAACTTGCTCCTCCCAAATCTTGGCAATTACAAGTGCAGCGCTCTAGCCAATGCCTCACCACCGTGTTTAAGTAGCTCTCCTGATAGTTGAGGGCTTTGTTGTTCCTCAGCTGGCCAATCTCCTCCTGGATTACCTGGAGATCCAGAGCTGGTAAAATTTTGTCCTGCGCGAGTTCTCCCAGGTCCATCACCATACCGCCATCTTCGTCTGCCACATCGCCATTCAGGTGTTCTTCGTAGTGCTGCCGCCACCTTTGGATCACGATTTTCCTCCGGAAAATAAAATCGAGTTTTGTCTGTTCCGCGCCCGTTTATATCGTGCCTCGTTCGCCCTCGTGCGTTGTTGCAGCAATCTCGCCCATGCTGCATTCTTTTCTTCTACTAACTGCTCACATTCGTCGTCATACCAGTCGTTTTTCTGATCCGGGGCACCATGCCAAGTGCAGCGGTTGCAGTGCTACCAATGGCGGTTCGAATATCTCTCCAGCCATCTCCAAGAGACGCTGCAGGGCCCAGCTGCTCTTCTGTTGGGAGTGCTACTTCCAGGTGCTGCGCGTATTCTTGGGCTAGTCTACCGTCTTGTATCCGCCCAATGTTAAGCCGCGGCGTCCAACTTCGACGCGTGTTGTACACCGTCGAGAGTTTTGAGCGCAGGCATGCTGCAACGAGGTAGTGATCGGATTCAATATTCGCACTGCGGTAAGTGCGTACGTTAGTGATGTCGGAGAAGAATTTATCGTCGATTAGAACGTGATCGATTTGGTTTTCCGTTTTTTGGTTAGGTGGTCTCCATGTGGCCTTGTGGATATTTTTGCGGGAAAAGGAGGTGCTTCGGACTACCACTCCGCGGGAGGCTGCGAAGTTTATGTATCGTTGGTTGTTGTTATTCGATACGGTGTGCAGACTGTTCGGTCCGATTTCCTCCCTTCCTACCTGAGCGTTCATGTTGCCGATGACGATTTTGACGTCCAGCAGTGGGCATCCATCGTAATTCTGCTGCAGTTGTGCTTAAAACGCTTCTTTCTCGTCGTCGGGTCTCCCTTCGTGTGGGCAGTGCACGTTGATGATGCTATAGTTGAAGAAACGGCCTTTGATCCTCAGCTTACACATCCTTGTGTTGATTGACTGCCACCCAATCACACGATGGCGCATCTTACCCAGCACTATGAAGCCGGTTCCCAGCTTGTTGGTGGTGCCACAGCTTTGGTAGAAGGTAGCCGCTTGATGCCCGCTTTTCCACACTTTCTGTCCTGTCCAGCAAATCTCCTGCAGCGCCACGACGTCGAAGTTGCGGGGATGTAATTCATCGTAGATCATCCTGTCGCAACCTGCGAAACCTAGCGACTTGCAGTTCCATGTTCCAAGCTTCCAATCGTGATCCTTTATTCGTCGCCTAGTTTTTTGCCGTTTATATCGAGTCGCATTATCTCTTATATAGTTCATAATTATTGGTTTTCCAGGCGGCTTATTGGGCCTGCGCAAACCTTCTGTCTCGTCGGAGGGCCGTCGTGTCAGGGCTGTTTAGCGTCCCACCTAACACCAGGACTTAGGCATGTGCACTTTAAGCGGCACACGGTCGCATTGGTGGGGCCTACTTGCGGATACATGCAGCTTTTTATAGGAATTTAATAAGGCCCACTGTCAAACCCCACCACATCTTAGGCAAGCCTCAAAACTCGCAGATGACCTGGGGAGGGATCGTCAAACCCTTGGACATTGCTGCCCGCAATTTGTTGTTGTTAAACGTCCATAAAAAAAGATCTCGATCATAACAAAAATCTTAAAAATTTGAAATTGACTTAGGATTATCTGACTATCGACTCTCTTCCTCTTCTGCAATTCTATTTGTGAAACCTGCAAATTTTTCAAAATTTTACATGTCCCGTTTTGCAGGTGCGTTTGTCCCGTTTTTTCCTCAAAATGATCTGGTCAGCCTATAAATAATGATTGGTTATGTTGAATTTCCGCTTAAGGTTCATCCAAATCCCCAGAGGGATGTTGGATCCAAGCTCGTTTATCCAAAATCATCAAGGTCTTCGAAAACAAGGTATCGTGGATCCAATTGCATTTTTTCTTATTGTTATTAATTGACGACTGGAAATATTGTTGCTTAAAGGATGTGGCTTTCTCAGTCTCTGGGTTGATCAAAACGTTTATATTTTGAATTGCCCGACGTTTCGGCAGGATGTATTCTACCTTTTTCAAGGAAAAATTATCAGTCCTGGTAAGCATTTTTTTAATTTTTCCAGCATTATGCAAGCATTTATAAACAAGAAAAGAAATTATCCTGATCACCTGTACGACAATAATAAGAACATGTAACTAATAAAGGAAAAAAAATATTACACCCAGGTTTTTTTTGGTTTTTTTTGGTTTTAGTCGTTTAAGACCTTTAGCGTCAATGAAACAATGAGTTAACCCCACAAAAAAAATCACAAAAAATCAAAGAAAATTCAGGGGGTATTTTAAAAGCTGTGAAAGTTCAAGTTAACCGAGAAATTAATGAATTCCAACCGTGTAAAAAAACACCTGGGTGTATTTACTCTGAGGCCAAATTTTCTATGGCTTATCAGATACTTTGATTTTCCATGAAACATTTGTATATATTTGGTTACATTTTCAGTTTCCTATAATCAAAATGTAACATAGTGTAAAGTAATGTTACAATTGTTAAGTGAAGGCCATTTTTTTTACATTTTTTGTTAGTTCCGGTATAATAATGAAATTTAAAACTAATAATTACTTTAGCATTTTTTTATTTTGGCATTTCTCTGCTATTTTATGTGGTTTTTCCAATAAGTTATTTAGATCATTTTTTTGCAGTTTTTTTTATAAAATTATTATTTGAGTTAACATCTACACCTACGACGCGTGATCGTGTAACATATATTGCGCATAAGCCCCAAAATTTTATTCCCACCTTTGGGTTTCCGCGCCGAGCACTCAGCGCCAGACTCGGCGACAAGGAGATAGTGGTCAAGTTGGTACTCCTGATTTTTTGACAACTGATGTCGATTGGTTGTGTGAGTGCATCGGTGTCAAAAATAGAGCTTTTAGCTGGAAATTTAATTGTCAAATGCACATTTTGACAGCAATATAGATGTATGAGTGAATCAAATGTGCAAATGCTCTATCGCGGAAGCAGTCGCTGAAGACAAGTGTCAATGGTTTCAGTGACGAAACGAAAAGTTTCAATGAAAAAAGCAATATTATTGCACATTAATTTATTGTTGTTGATCAGTTGCATTATTTAATCAAACTACTTGCATAATTGGGGATTTTTTGGATTTCATCTCAAACCTGCACATGTCATAAATTTCACAATCCAAGTCACATACGACAAGCTCCTTTCTTCTTCATATTTTGCTTTTTTCTGCACATGCCTCGAATTCAATCCACACCTACCTACCTGTTTCTTCGTCGTTCGGCGAAGAAAGAGCAGAATACAACAACCTGAATCTGAATCGAGTTCGCCCGGATTAGGGAGGTATGGTACCACACAGGAAAGCACCCACAGAGAACCAGTCGTGTCGCTGCCGCGTGCATCGTCTTCGCAGTGATGTTGGTTTGGCATGCTCTGTCTGTCCGTCGCCGTCAGTCATATCCAGCCATGTGAGTGAACGCCAACGACGACAACGACTCTGAACTCTCAATGTGCACCGCACATCGAAACGCAAACCTCAGAAACAACTGTAAAAAGTTGGCCTGTTGCGTTGAAAATATTTACATTCAAACTCACTTGATCGCGCTGCTGGTGTGTTAGAAACAACGACGACCATGTGGTGAAATTCCTTCAGCGAGTGGTGATTTTCTTTCTTGAATGAAGTGTCTTGAGAAGTTGAAATAAATGCACGCGTCGGTGGTAGTGGCAGCGCTCGCTCTCTCATTCAAGGCAGGGGGTTCAGCCTGATCTTGCGGCTGGCGGTAGATTTAGTTGAGCCTTTGCCATCGATGATGTTGGACTGAGAAAACCGAGACGCGTCGTAACGGAGAATTTTACCCCCCGGGAAGAGCGCATATAGCTGCTGTGGTAGTAACGGATTTGCTAGTGTGGGAGCGTAGGATAGGAAAAAGGTGACCCAACGGAAGATCGAGCACGGGCGGGTCTTAACAAAAAGTAAGATCGCTGAGCGTTCCGAATTCCCCGTTTTGTTAGTGAGCTTTGTTATCATCGCGAGAAGTTCGTTCAGTGAATCAGAAGTTTTTGAGTTTGGCACCTTTGAACCGGCAGTGTTAAGGGAATGTTAAAAGCTCCAACCAAGTGAGATCTTGAAGTTGTTGCTGGAAGTGATGTTCTATGGGTGATTGAAGCATAACTGCAGATAGTGTGAGGGGCAAAGTGATTCAGTTTTTGATACCATCATCCCGAGAGGAAACCATTGCCAATGATCGCCTGTGAGTGTGCACCAATAACCTGATTGCGAATTCAGTGATGATCGTCGTGTCTTGAAAACGTCAAGTGTCAGGAATTTCTGGAAGACGAAGGCTTCCAACAGCGATAGATTGCGTCTTTGTGGTTGTATAGTCGTAGAGAAAGTACCCTAGAAAATCGGACGAAGACAGCAACGTAGTGAAGATGCCCTGCAGCGCAGTAACGTTGTCTCTCGCGACGATATCCGCCATCATTGCCGTTGCCCTGCTGGCAATCGCCTTCTCGACAGATAATTGGCTGAGCTACGAAGTGAAGCGGAATAACATACAGGTAGGTTAGCGTTCGGTAGTCTTCAGCGGAGAGTCTTTTGCGAGCATCAGGTCTCGAGAGCGGGTCTCTCTCAAACTTGGCTCACCGCAGCCTCAGCCCCTGGATCCAGAAGGTGGCGATTGCTTGAGAAGAGCTCCCCATCGCCGAGTGGATCAGCTGCTATTGTGGGGAAGTGTAAATGATGATGTGAAACTTATCAACGATCCACCATCACGAGGAGGTGCGATGGTTTACATTTTTCCGTGAACACGCAAAGCTACCCATCCGGGTCCGGCATCGCCGTCGTGAAAGTCTATCATTATGGGTTTAGTATAACCATTTGGAGAAAGAATTGCTCAATGAAATTCAATGCGCGATCAGCGCATTGTATACAAAGAAAGATGATTGCTTGAGTATTTTTGTGATGATTCAAGTTTTGCACATTTTAAAATGTGTTAAAAAAGTTCGTTTGTATTTGCATACACTGCTGAAACGTAGATAGGATTCAACACATCTTCGATTCATTAATGATTTAAAGAAATCTTCAAGACTTCTTGTTCAATAAAATTCTAATTTTATTCGGGCCTTGAGACCAGATTTTCGTCGTGCTGATTGGTATTCTAAGCTTGACATCATCTAATGGAAAAAACTTCTCTCTAGAACTAATAGAATGTGAATCGCAATAGATTGAATGACAAAGATTTGTTATTTCGTATTTGAGTTTATATTTGGTGAACTGAACGTATTCAGATACTCTTTCAATTCGCGCTCGAGTCAAGTAAGTTGCTCAATTCGCTTGAATTGTCTAACCTGGGCTTATTAGCTCCATTCGAACCGGCGATGACGATCCACTTGGAAGATGCGAACCAAGGTTCATCGCTGGTGAAGCGTTCAAGTCACTTATAGTTTTTTTTGTGAGATTGCTCGCTCCCGCGAGACGAATTCGACGAAGGCATCAATTCACGAAAGCTGCATCGTCGCATGAGGTATTTGCTTCTCTTTAGGTCTGATGCGATGAAACGTGGAATTGTGGCTGAATGTCAGAAATCGCACCCCTATGTTATAATTGTCATTATTATTCGGTTTAACATGTTACCAACTAGATTGGATTGAAGTGGGTGAATCTTTTCAGAGGTAAAGCCTCTGACGATTGGGAAATATGTGCGAGCACTCGGGCCACATGTAATATGGTATGTTTAATGGTAACTACTTTACCTCGTTGTGTATAACATAGGTGCATTATATATGGTTAACCAATGAAGTCATTGGAAACCGTATGATTATTTTTATAAATGCATCATCATTCATTCACCGAAATGCAATGTAATCGTGAGCACGTGTACTATCGTCGTGCAAAACAACTGAATGACAAAAACATGACGTAACGTGGTGTGTTCACAGTAGCTTGGCAATACTCGTATCACGATTGAGAATGTTTATATAGATATGATAAGTATTCAACATTCGAATTGTGTAGTGATGTTTTTTTTTTGCTTATTGGAATTAATCAGTTATTTTAAAAATTCAGATCATCAAATTGATTGATGCTGATAATAACAACAACAATTTCAAAATGTTTTGCCTTTACAAAATATTTATCAAGCTATTCAAAGTATAACATCAGAGTCACTTTACCGAAATTTTATTGGTTCTAGAAATGGACGTCAGTTACCAGCCCGCTATTAAATCACAAAGAATAATCCTTTTCCAACTTCCTTTATTCCTATCAATATCGTTCATCGATTTGTAGATACAATTATATTATATTTTTATTTAGTGCTCTTCCAGAAATTACATGGTTACATTTTTTTGTGGATTTTCAATCTGTCACTTGCAGAAACCCTCCACGTAGTTTATTTTATTTATTTATTTATTTATTTATTTTATTTCGTCAACCAACGTAGACTAGTACATATACATATACATGTGTTTGTTTTTGTAATGCCATAGTATGATTAAATAATAGGTTTTTGCCTTTCTCGTATTTTTTAGTAAAGTGATGTATAATTTTGATTTTGAATTTTTATTGCTGAATTTGTAATCTTTGAAAATATTGTCTAATTTTATGCCGAGACATTGTTAAGTCAATAGTTTCGCAGTGTTGATTGTAAACAAACAGCCATCATTCGGTTGAGAGGCCTAAATTTGGCGTTATTTGTTCGGTAGTAGTTGGTTTTGGTAGTAGGTACTACATAATCGTTCAAAAACTATCAAGTATATAACTCTGGGAATCGTCTTATTCATCAACTATCGTTTCTCCGGTGCCCATGCCTGCTTTTCGGAAGCCTCCAATGCTAATCCTTTCAATACAGTCGATTTTGGTTCGCCAACAAGGATCAGCCGCCCACTCTCGACGGGTCGTCGGAACTACCGATTAACTACCATCAGAAAACTAAAAAGTTCGTAAACGGGCGACCCAGATGGTATTCTGTTTGTGTTAAATAATTTTTCTAAGTAATTCGCTGATTACCGTCTTAGCCAGGCTTTTCACACTTTCATTCCTGATGAGTGGAAAGCTGTTTACAAAAATCAGAAGGGTTATGTACAAGACACAACCGCCCAACGTAAACTACGTATTAAGGCAGTTTAGTTCATTGAGGATTGTAGTGCCATCATGCATGAATATTTTTAGAAAATTCATTTGATTACTTGTGTCTGGCAGTGTCACTATGGATAAAATATTCGTGCAAGCATTTTATTAATATCATTGCAAGACTTTTGAATCAGGGAGCAAGAAGGTGATAGCTCTATTGTAACTCATATAGCCCGTTTCAAGAACGTATGCGATCCGAAGCTTTTGTCGTGTACCATAAGTACCGCATCATTGCACCCACGTATTATAAAAATATCTTAAGTGCATTCACACTTCCTGAATCAAAGTTTATTTTTAGGCCGATATAAATATTTTTAAAAATATGTCTCCACCCTCCCTTCGGATTGTTTTGCTCAAAAATAACAATTTGAGGGGCAACAAAAAAAATTTCCGGTAAATTTTGAGAACTGTTTTTTCATTTTAATATTTATTTTTTACTAGCAGACCCGACGAACTTTGTTTCGCCTAAAATTGATTTATTCTCTGATTAGTTCTCGAGTTATGCAGAAATTTTTGGTTCATTTGTATGGGAGCTCCCCTTTCCAGAAGGGGGAGGCGTTGCGAACCACCACAGAAACATATCTTCCATTCCAAAACCTGCACATGCCAGATTTGGTTCCATTTGCTTGATCTCGAGTTATTTGTTTTGTTTGTTTGTTTTTATTAACGACATTTCACACTGCTGGAGTGCATTCATGTCGAATCTCGAGTTATGATGAAATTGGTGTTTCATTTGTATAAGAGCCAGGTTCCAAAGAGGAGAGGGGTCTCGAACCATCTTATGAACCTTCCCCGGCTCCAAAAACCTCTGCATTCATTTTTTGCGCCGCTCGATCAGTAGAAGAAGAAGAATTTTTTTTTATTAGCTTTATTAAGGAGACTTGCAGCCCCAGGCTGGTTCGCCTCCGGTAGAAGAAGAAGAAGATAACCCCATCCCCCCTTGACCTTGCGTAGACCATAATTTTTAATAAATATCTGTAACGGCCTTGTTAGTTTTCAATTTGCAAAAAAAATGCTAAACATTTTTCCAAAGTCGTTTTTTCATATAAACATGTTTGTGCAATTACATTGCGGACACCGTTTAATAACATCGATGGACTATTTAGACCTTTTAAAGGAGATTGTAATCGCCTAGTGTGCTTCACTATTTATTGTATTCATTAAGTCTACCGAATATCATCAAAAACATAAACATAAATTCCACACATATTGACTTTTACCTACCTGGATACCTGCTTACCAGGGTTCCCAGGGTTCAAGATTTCCGAGAAATTCTTCCTGCTAGAATTCTCAGGAAATTTTAATCTTGGATAGGAGGAATATTGTGAAATTCATTCTGCAGAAATGCTAGACAAATCTTGCTCCAGGAATTCTAAGAAATGTCTTTCTCCTATTCTGAAAGTTTTCCGGGAATTCTAAGAAATCCTTATTTAGGAAATCTTTAAAAAGTCTTAATTTATTCCACACAACTTCTGAGAATTTTATATAAAAATTACACCTGAACGAATTAGAGGAGACTTATTTGGGAAAAATTTCATGAAATTTCAAACTCATACTTGAAATTCTGAAGTTCCTTGAATAAGAAAATTTTCCGTGGAAGTTTGTGATAATTTTCAATAGGAATTTAGAAAATGTTTTATGGGAAAACAGGAAAAAAACCTGAGAAAGTTTAATTATGCAGAGATATTATTTACTTAGATTTAGAGGCAAAACCACAGAATAAATAGTTCCGTTAGAATACGGCAGGCATGGAAATCTAGATAGAAGTAGATTTAGAAACGAGTGGAGGGCAAGTTTTGATGACGATATGAATTGAACGACCTTTGTTCTGGCAAACTTTTATTATGAAGAGGAAGCAAAAAGTACCAGCATCTTATCTCTCTTCTTAATTCTAAGTATTTTCAATCAAACAAAGCCTCAGGCTACACAGATAGAAAAAGTTGTTGAAATTTACACGAAAGTAATGCACATAAAGGGAATGCCAAAAAAAGCGTAAATTTAAACGATATTATCACCTGAATGTATGCAATTTGTATTGCATTATGTCACTTTTTATACGAATAAGTGTCATAATGCTATGTAAATTGCATATATTTAGGGCGAACTTGTTGGAAAAGATTCATGTACGCCCAGAATAGTGTAATTATCCACGTCTTTATTATTTACGCGTCGATTACTTTTCATTATTTTTTTCTGTGTACTCTGTATGATTAACTTCCCCAGTACAAAAACTTAAACCGTATGACAAAATGACTAATTCTAAACATGAAGGGCGTTGTGGCCACCTACAAATACAAATTAACCACCTTGCCCGCTGTGCACCTCGCCGTCGGATCATTATCGAGAACCATTTTGCCACCTGCACCCCACTATAGATGGTACGCAGCACTTTCCTTTCGAAAACTCCCAGGGCGCGTTGGTGCTCCACGAGCATCGTCCAGGTCTCGTGTCCGTAGAGAACTACCGGTCTAATAAGCGTTTTGTAGATAGTCAGTTTGGTACGGCGGCGAACTCTATTCGATCGATTTCCTGCCATGATGCGTCTCCGAATTTCTCTGCTGGTATCGTTATCGGTGGTCATCAGTGAGCCCAAGTACACGAATTCGTCAACCACCTCGATTTCGTCACCACCGATAGAAACTCGTGGTGGGTGGCTTACATTGACCTCTCTTGAGCCTCTTCCTTCTTCTTCTTCTTATTGGCATTACATCCCCACACTGGGACAGAGCCGCCTCGCAGCTTAGTGTTCATTAAGCACTTCCACAGTTATTAACTGCGAGGTTTCTAAGCCAAGTTACCATTTTTGCATTCATATATCATGAGGCTAACACGATGATACTTTTATGCCCAGGGAAGTCGAGACAATTTCCAATCCGAAAATTGCCTAGACCGGCACCGGGAATCGAACCCAGCCACCCTCAGCATGGTCTTGCTTTGTAGCCGCGCGTCTTACCGCACGGCTAAGGAGGGCCTCTTCCTATCATGTACTTTGTCTTCGACGTGTTGATGACTAGTCCAATTCGTTTAGCTCGCTTTTCAGTCTGATGTAGGCTTCCTCCATCCTCTTAAAGTTACGTGCCATGATATCAATGTCGTCGGCGAAACCAAATAATTGGACCGACTTCGTGAAACTCGTACCACTCGTGTCAATCCCTGCCCTTCGTATTACCAAATATAATATATTAACAATATAGTCCACTCTAGCCAAAAATAGGCGAACGCAGCCTCAGCGCTCCAACGGATGGCGGTCGAACTATTTCATCACAGCAACGCGTTATCTTGATTAAATCGTAGAATTGCGTGAAGGTGCATCGTCGCTTCCATAACCATCTGAACAAATCGAAGTAGGTATCAGTAGGTAAACGTCATGCAGGCTGGATTCGATGTTTTTTTTTAATTATCTGTTCGATTAACTCCTTCTCAAAATTGTTTCTGCACCCAAGCACCGGTCATTAGTAGTTAGTGCTTCAGTGGTAAATCAGAAAGCGTTCGCTGATCGCTCTTTCAAATTCAGCATTAAACACAAACCAGGGGCCAGGGGAGCTCCGTTACGATCCCTGGTCCTTATTCCTCCCTCCAAAATAAAAGTATAATTACATATATTGCGTCTCACTGATTTTCAGAGCACTTGCTTTTAGACAGCTAAATTCGGCCTACGACTTAATAATAATCAATCCAAACACTATGATGGCGGATAGATCTATAGGGGAATCAATGGATTATAAAATGCTCATCGTGTTTTCTTCATACACATAAAAATACGCAACATTTTATGCAGCGCATCATCTGTTTTAAACTAATATTTTCGTGACTACGTCTTCTCCTTCATTTTTTTTTGCATGGCATTGTATCGATGATACTATTTAGCTGTAGCCAGTCTTCACGAAAACATGAACCGCGTTTAAACAAGTGCAGTTTTCCCGTGTGCAAGTTCACACTCAAACATGCATACTAGATCCAAACCGAGTTCATCATAAACAGAACCAAAATCGCACTCAGTTTGAACACAAGTGTGCGCCCAAGTTCAAACACACGGGTTTGAACATGGAAGTTTAAACATCAGTTTACACACAGCATGCTGTTCATCTGTTCATATTGGTCAAGTGGTTTCTCTTCTTCAGTAGCGGTGATGGCCTAGTGGTAACTCGTTTGGCGTTCACTCAGGGCACTAGTGTTTGAAACATAGTCTATGGATTTTATTTAGGAATTACTTACTTACTTACGGATCCTGTACACCTCCGGTGGTGCAAAGGGCCGACTTGAAAGATCTCCATCCTGAGCGTTGCCCGGCTATCGCTTTAACCTGTTGCCAGGTTAGATTTCGGTCGACTTCTTTTATTTCTTTATTGAGGCTTCGCCGCCATGAGCCTCTGGGTCTGCCTCTGCTGCGATGTCCCGCTGGGTTCCAGTCTAATGCTTGTTTACAGATTTCGTTTCCGCCCCTACGTAGAGTGTGGCCGACCCAGCTCCACTTCCGATCCCGAATTTCTGTTGCTATCTGCCTCTGGTGACAACGACGGTAGAGCTCGTTGTTTGAGATCCAGATGTGAGGCCACCAGGCCCGAATTATATACCGCAGGCATCTGTCTGCAGCCGTTGAGTGTTCTCCACTGATACACACCATGTTTCGCTAGCGTATAACAGCACAGATTTCACGTTAGAGTTGAAAATTCGTATTTTGGTGCGTTCACTTATCTGCCTGTTTTTCCAGATATTTCTTAAACTCGCAAAGGCAGCCCTTGCTTTCTTGATCCGTGCGCCTATGTCGATCTTGGTACCGCCGTCCGACGCCATTTGGCTACCAAGATATTGGAAGCTTTCAACATTCTCCACTGGTTGCCCGGCTACTGTGAAACTGGAAGGAGTCACCGTGTTTACATCCAACGATTTGGTTTTGTTGACGTTGATGACTAAACCTGCCGAGGAGGAGCGCTCGGCAAGGTCGTTGAGGTCGGTTATTTAGGAATGGCACATGAATAGTTTAAGTTTTATAAATGTCACTTTTCAGCCCTTGTCAGGTGGTTTGCGCTTGGTCGGATATCTCAATGTCAAAACAATGTGTTTATTCAACATTTTGCATACAATCTTCAGATATTATTCTTAATGTTCATAACAACTGAATATCAGGTGCATTTTCCCGGTAAGACAACCGGCAGCCTCCAATGTAATGATTATTTAAAGTGTCCTTGCGTTTATGTTCTAAACGAGGTAAAATACATAAGTCTCTGTTCGTCTGTCTAAAATGTAGCCCCTAATTATTTTATATCCGTAATATATGCAAGCATGCATTTTGTTTTGTAAGATACGATGGGATTTGCATATCAGGAATAAAATATAGATGTTGATTCCAAAAAGTTCTAAAACACATTTTTAGTGGGGGAGGGAGGTTGTTAACCAAACATTCAAATTGATAGAAATTTAAATAGATAGTAGGGGGTCTGTTCATAATGTATTCTATATTGCTATGTATAAGTAATACGCCGATGACATTATACAATACAAAGAAAATTCACAAACGATGGAGCTCCAGGTCAGAAATGCCCACAAATCCTTAAACATAAAAGTCTTATAAACTACATGGCTCTCATAAAAGTTAAAATCTTCAATTATGACAATCTAAAAAAATGCGAAACTGGAATTAAAGCCCCGTTGATCATAAGGTTCTTCAAAAAGGTCGAAAACTCTCTCTCTCCATGGAATAAAGAAATCTCGATGCAACCCAGAACTTCGCTTCAGATTCTCAGTATATTTATCAAGTACCACTGCAAAGTAGAATAAATTATCCTTATATAAACATGTCAGAAAAATCTTATCCCAAAATTTTAGAAATATGAACTCATCAGTTTTTTGGTGGTTGCAGAAAAAGAATTGCTTTCAGAACCTCGAAAATGGAACAAAAAGTTCCGCTCAGAGCAGATTCGAACCTAAGACGTCCTGAATGAAAGGCCTGAATCAAGACCTCACCTCTATAAATGCTTCGTTATGCAAGTGTGAAAAATTTGCACAACATGTTTCAATTTTTCAATCATACCTTCATTGAAGTTTGGTTAAATTCTCTTATTCGAGATATGAATAACAAGGCTGGGAAACGTGAAGAATCAACAATAGTTTCCCTAGCAACCCGTTCATTTACCCAAGCGTAGCATTCTCGTGTGCAAGCGCACATGTTTGAACCCAAGTTTAAACTCGATGTTTGAACATTGTACATTGCGCCTGGGTGTATCGGAGTTCAGGCTCGTGTTCAGATTGCTATGTGCAAGTTCGAACATAGCAAGCAATGTTTGATTGGGTGCACAAACTTACGTGAACATCTCACACATGTTGCACCTTGAAGACTGGCTGTAGCTGGTGTAGCAACAGCTTGTATAAACGTAATATCAATAAGCTCATACCTCAGACATATTTCATTTATTTCGCACAAGATTAGAGTGAAAATAGACTATTACAAAAAAATCAATCGCTAAGAACATTGTAGCGTGCTCTAATCAGTGACATTTCAATAACATTAGCATGTCAGGGATGACTTGATCTTTTTCACTGTAATAGTCCGACTTTTCGCCATAAGCTGGCGCTGCCCTCGCTAAAAAGTTGTTCGCCAGTTACATGTATGGAAAATTGAAGAGTGGACTATCTTGTACTTTAAAATCTTTGGTATTACCCCTTCCAAAGCGATGTTGAATAGCAGACACGAAATACCACCACCTTGCCGCAACCCTCTGCGGGTTTCGAAGGGGCTCAAGAATGCCCCTGAAACTCGAACTACGCACATCACCCGATCCATCGTCGCTTTGATCAACCGTGTCAGTTTATCCGGAAATCCGTGTTCGTGCATTAGCTGCCATAGCTGGTATCGATCGATTGTATCATATGCGGCTTTGAAGTCGATGAATAGATGATGTGTGGGCACATTGTATTCGCGACATTTCTGCAGTACTTGGCGAATGGCGAACACCTGGTCTGTGGTGGAGCTTTCACCCATAAAACCCGCCTGGTACTGCCCCACGATTTCCCTTGCAATTGGTGCTAATCGACGGCATAAAATTTGGGAGAGTACCTTGTAGGCGGCGTTCAGCAATGTGATTGCGTGGTAGTTGGTACAATCCATCCACTCCTGCGCCAAAACTTCCTCCTCTCAAATTTTGGTAATGACCCAGTGCAGCGCTCTAGCCAGTGCCTCACCACCGTGTTTAAATAGCTTTCCTGTTCAACATACCCATATGACCCATCCTGATCAACAACATAAAAATAAAATTTTTAGACGAAAAATTTTGTTAGAATCCTCCCAAATTAAAAAAATCGGGTGCGCCACTAAATAGCACTTATAGATCATTCAAGGTCCAAGAGATTAACTAGTACACGCAAAAAAAAGCGTTCATGAATTCGTGAACTAACGAGTTCACGGTGTATTTTTCGTGAACAACAGTCACGGATTCGGGAATACAGTCACGTTTTCTGGAACGTTCTGGAAAACGTGACTGGTGTTCCCGAATTCATGAATTAAATCACGGTGTATTTTTACTGGTTCACGAATCTGGAAACGCATTTTTTTTGCGTGTAACATTAAAATTGCTCCATAATTGCAATTCATTGTGTGGATACTAGACACAGTGGACACCCTTACCATAGACCAGCGGTTCTCAACCTGGGGTACATGTTCCCCTGGGGGTACCTACGCTAGCCCTAGGGGGTACCTCGGACACAAATGCGTAATGGCGGACGTATTACAATTCCAATCAAATCTCATTGATATAGTTTTGATAAATATGTATTTTTATTTCAAAAATTTATATTGTACATAATATGCAATGCGATCAATAAATCCCAATTGAATTCTGCCTTCCACAACCAGCACAATGTACACGTAAAAAAATAACCTTATATGTTATGGCAAAAAACCATTCGAAAATACTTATACTCTTCATTATGCCACCTTATGAATGATCCCATATCAAAAAGCTAATACCATTCATAAGTTAATGAAAAGTACAAGCTTCCGAATGTATGTGACTAATGCGATGTATAAGATTTTTCTTATCCATGTCATTAAGCGCCTGCTTTGACAAAAAAGTATTAGAAATATTAATACTAAACATCATTAATTGTTTTTACGTGTATGTATAAAGGGCTGCAGAACAAAAGGTCGAATGAGCGAAACGTCGAATGAACAAAATGATTATTTTTTCACTAATGCTCGGTTGCTTCGTTGCAAGAGGATTAGAAGCATCCTTCTACGCATCTCGGAAGCCTTCTTCCAAGCAGCTTGAAGGCCTTCTTACAAGAGGCTCGGAAGCCTCCTGGGCACTTCAGAAGCCTCCTTTCAAGTGATTAGATTTCCTCCTTTCAAGAGGCTCGTAAGCCTTCTTTTGAGAGGCTCGGAAGCCTCCTTTCAAGAGGCTCGAAAGCCTTTTGACGTAGGACTTACGTCTCTCGGTATAGTAACCGGATGTCATTTTAAAATATTCAAATCGACCGCGTTACGCTGTGTTGAAAGATTTTAAACGTTAATAGCGTTCGTCTCATTGGACGAATTTCTGCGGTAAGCCCTCAATCGACAGATTTCAAGTATGCCTTTCATGTCCATGCTTGATAAGACCTGAGAAATATGTTTCAATAGGCATGAAACTGTTTTCAATGAAAAACATTGAGCTCAAGGGAACCTATAAATATGGGTACCGCATAATTCTTGCATCATTCCATTACCACGTTCTGATTGGTGCAGACACCAGCGAATGAGCAGCCGCTGGGTCTGCCGAGAAGCCATAAAATAGCGCAACGCGATTTTTTCCTTTCATTCTGACCGGGACAAGCGAAGCAACTGCATCATTGATTGAATAGCACTTTTAATAGGGAATGAAGTCTGCACCGACCGCTTTTTCGGCTCGTCACCATCGAAGCGACCATCATCATCCGAAACCTAGCCAGCACATCACCAGTCCACCCTACAGACCCGACAAAGCAGCAATGCTGAGCAGATACCGGCAGCAGCAGCAGAGTCGAGCCGAGACCGGCCGGCATCGGTGCTGAGCCGAGACAGGCTGAAGAAAAGCCACATGATGCAGCATGTATGTCCAAAAAACAAACGGTTCTTCAGAGAGCCAATAATAGATATCAATATCAATGCTTTCAATACCCTTCGGGATAGAAATTGTACTTGGGTGCCAAATCCAATATTCTAGAGATAAAATTGTATGCGTGATTTTCATAAATAGCGTCAAAACTAACAGTGGATTTTTTTTCTGATTTAACCGCGAAGTGGACGAAGGACTTCGCTTGATCATGCCTTTAAAGATTCATAAGATGTCCAAATCTCTCACATAATCTTATTTGGATAAAAAACACCGATAACAGCTCAAACATTAATAAACTATCAATCGATTTTTCATCAAATGTTGGATTTTTTGGCATGGATAAAAAATATGTAGAAAAACATTGTTTGATACTGACCGCACTCAAAGCGAACGTGACTGAATGATCGTCCCATGTTACCAATTCTAAATCTTATCACCCGAAATCCCATGTCCGGGTGTTTCCTTCCTTCTACTACTAACAATGTTGTCTCAGAAAAGAACACGTACTTCCCACCTGAACTGCAACTCTAAGCTCGCTTGCCCGGCTTATTGGCCTGTATCAAGCGAAAAGTCCCGTTAGGAAATAGACGCCAGCAGCGAGCAACAAGCGTAAAAAGAAGAAGCCCTTCTCGAACGCGTTGATGATGATGACGCTTTGGCTGACAAAGAAGCGGGATACAAGACACTAGCTGATTGGCCCACCAATTGGGAAGCAGAGAAGATTCAAAATAAGGTATAAAAGAAAAGTGCATTCGCTCGCAGAGCATTCAGTCTTTTTTATACCACCACTAGAAATTCGCGGTTATTTGAAAAGATCGTTTTCTTACTTTTTGCACTTAGCCGAAGCAAACAGCCTTTTTCAAGGCTCTAAGCGTTAAAAATAATGTTCTCCTCCAGTCGCTATCGCACGGATTAGAGGGCCCTTCAGTGGAAGGGCTGAGATACAGTCTACATCCCCTGCTGAGCCAACTTGTGGTTTATTTCAGGCAGTCCTGAGAAGGTTGCCAGATACTTCCTGATTTTTTTTTATGATTCTTGTTCGAGGTAGATTTGATTTCTGTGTCGGTTTGATGAGAAGATTTTGCCAAGGAATGATATGCAACGCCGATTATTTATCCAAAATAGTTGATGTAATAAATTTGGACATATTATGTATCTTAAAGGCATGGTCAAGTCAAGTCCTACGTCCACTTAGCGGTTATGTCACAGACATTACCCACTGTTCGTTTTTCAAGAGGTTCAGAAGCCTCTTTTCAAGTGGCTGAAAAGCCTCTTTCCAAGAAGCTTCGAAGCCTATTTTCAAGACGATCGGAAGCCTCCTTTCAAGAGGCTCAAAAATCCCTTTTAAGAGGCCCAAAAGCCTCCTTTCAAGAGACTCGGAAGCCTCCCTTTCAAGAAGCTCAAAAGACTTCTTTTCTAGAGGCTCAAGAGCATCTTTTTCTAGAGGCTCAAATGCCTCCTTTCAATATATTTTCAAGAGGCTCGGAAGCCTCCTTCCAATATCTTTTCAAAAGGTTCGGAAGCCTCTTTTGAAGAGGCTCAGAAGTCTTCTTTCAAAAGGCTCAAAAACCTCCTTCCAGGCTCAGAAGCCTCCTTCCAAGAGGCTCTGAAGGCTCCTTTCAAGAGGCTTGGAAGCCTCATTTCAAGAGGCTCAAAAGCATCCTTTCAATTATTACGTGACTCAAAGAATACTCTATTTGAACACTCACCAATTTAGCAAAATGTGTTCATGAAACTATGGTTTTTATGCTGATTTTCCATTATAGCACCCAAATGAGTGCTATAATGGATTTTATGCAACCCATTTGAGATGCATAATGTTCATTAAAGCACCCATGTCGTTGGTATGGAAAAGTAGGCCGTTTTATCACTCAAACGCCAACTGTAAACCAGGTATTATGATCAGGAATTG
Source organism: Armigeres subalbatus (assembly GCF_024139115.2). NCBI lineage: Eukaryota > Metazoa > Arthropoda > Insecta > Diptera > Culicidae > Armigeres > Armigeres subalbatus. The sequence continues at coordinate 1,343,101 of NW_026943741.1, forward strand.
CAAAAAAATAGTTTTAAAAATTAAAATCAATATCACAAAAAAACCTCATCTCAGAAATCGATGAATTTTTTTCTGCAGATAGGGAGTGAGTGCTAGTAATGGACCTCCTGAACAAAAATCAAAAGTTAACGCTGGAATCAACGATTTCCTGCAAATTTCCATTGGATAAAGTTGCTTCACATATCATGGTTGTTGTTCCACGCAATTGTTTTGGCTTGGGATACTAAAATTAAGTTATAAGTATTAACTAATTTGTAAAAGTAAATACGTTAGAGGGTCCACTACTAGCACACAAGGGGAGTCCATAATAGGCAACAGGAACATGTGGAAACTCAAATTTTGAAATGAATTATAAGAACTACTCGGAAAAATCATCTACAAACCAGGACTGATTTCCGATTTGGGCATAAATCATTATATGCCATGAAAAATATCCTGAAATATTGTTTTGTTTTGGAATGTTCTTGTAACGGCAACCAGAAGCCATCGCACAAAAAGACCATAGAAAATTAGCTGGCATAAGAATGACAAATACTTTTTTTAAATCGCGTTTTTTTTTAATTGCGCTAAATTTTTCTTCGGAATATAAAAGTATACACCCCAAATATGATCCTCAACTAAATATCTCCGAGGGAAAATGCGAGGAAAAAGTGGCAGCCTTTATTATTCAACTTCAACGTTTCCTTCTTATTTTGATTCTTTCTTCCGTGTAATATAACAATTGTTCTTAGTACGATTTGAAAGCTATTTTAATTATGTACTCATAAGAAATCTTTCAAAAATCCTCACCGTGCGGGAAGGTACTTCGCTCATCTTCCCACGTATGATGACCATTGCAGACTTCTTCATATCGACATTCTTCAATTGACTTCCCAGAACTTCTCATGAGATTAAATCGTTATGCTCCGGACCGAAAAAGATTTTTTTCTGCTCCTTTCTATACGTAATTGACTGCATGAATGAACCTCTCCGTGCTGCTGTGGCTGCGTTTTACGGCATCTATGGGCTATTTAGTGGCTATCGGTGGGGTTTGATCCCACGAAACCAGTACGCTAGACAGGTGCTTTCCCTACTAAGCTACGAAGGACTTCCATCGTCCTCCGCAGCTCAGAATGCTTCTTCTTCTTATTGGCATTACATCCCCCACTGGGACATTGCAGCCTCACAGCTTAGTGTCTATTCAGCACCTCCACAGTTATTAACACGATGATATTTTTATGCCCAGGGAAATCGAGACAATTTCCAATCCGAAAATTGCCTAGACCACCATCAGCATGGTCTTGCTTTGTAGCCGTGCGTCTTACCGCTAGGCGCAGGAGGCTACTAATAAGATCTAATTTCCAACACCATGTACTCACACAACAAAGAATTTTCTTTTTATAATTGTAATTTTCAATTGTTTATGGATATTTCGCATCATTATTTATATTTATTCATTGCTTCTACCCTTATTTCTTCATGCGCAATTTCATTTTTTTTTCTTGGGGAATTTCTAACTGCTTATGGAAATTTTATTTTGCTGCCTCCTCATGAACACCAGAATATCACCACTTTTTCAAATGTTAATATTATAAACATGATTGAGATTTTTACCATTTGATGATGAGGAACCCCTTGGTTTAGTTATGATTTGGTTAAGCTAAGGAAGCAGTGTAGAAGGAGTTGGAACGGACGCCATTCAGCAGGGACAGATTCTTTCAAGTGTTGGCTCGCAAAGCTTACAAGAAGGCTCTATGATCTGCTGAACGATCCGGCTGGAAAAACCTTTGTGCAAATGTTTCCAATTTGAGTGAAGCCAGTCGATTGAGTAAAATTCTTGCGAGATACAAGGATTTCCAAGTTGGCGAAATTCGCAAGCCAAATGGCGACTACACTTCTTCTGACGAAGAAGCGTTAGAGCACTTATTTGATACACACTTCCCTGGATGTGTAGATACATATGTAGCTCTATTTGGGTAGGATTCAGATCCTATTTGGGCACCTTCAATTAATTTGTGCCATGTGGCATCAGCAATATAAAGTCTGTGTCTGGGACTTCCACTATTTATAATTTTAATTGCCTATCTTCAGGCCCAAACACAGAACATTCAAGAGTGGGACATACACAAATCCACTCAAACATTTGTCACTAACATGCAAGATAAAATGAACCGTAACAATATCTATAGATATATATATATAGCATCTTCGGATGTTCCTGATGTCTTTTCATAACTTTCATAACTACTGAATCGCTTCAATGGGTTCTTAACAGTTTTGCTCCTTACAAATCTCCAGGGGAAGATGGTATATATCCCGTTCTTCTGCAGTGGTTTTGAGCATATCAAACATGTTTTGAAAAAAACGTTTAGCTTGCTGTTTTGCTATTGTGTATATTCCCGTATCCCGTCGGGATGTCACTGTAAAGTTTATCCCAAAAGGAGGAAGTGCTTCATATGAAAAAGCAAAGAGTTTCAGACCCATCAGCCTGACCTCATTTCTTCTAAAGCTAATCACATTCGTGATGACTGTTTGACGAACATGCCTCTTCATGTCTCTTCATCAACATGCTTACCCATCTGGAAAGTCCAACGTGACTCTCCACAAGGTTGCCTATGACATTGATAAACCATTTGCTCAAAAGCAATCATGATTGGGTGCGTTCTTAGATATTGAGAGTGCTTTCGACAACGTGTCTTTCGATGGGCTACCTAATATAATAACCAAATGGATTCACCAGGTGCTTGAAACCTTTACGTCAAGCAGCAATTAGGAAATAGTGGAGGTAATAAGCACCCGCGATCACTGCTTAATCCATTACACCTGATCTACATTGACCGGCATAATAAAAATAGATATTCATTAGAAGTCTATCACTGTTGCCTGAAATCATTCCTCCAATTATTGGTACAATGTTTCAATAGTTGCGGTATTTTTTATTTCGTGTTCCTATAGTTGCTAATCCCATTGTTTTCTTACGGGACTCGCAACCAAAGAAACACTACCGCAACTATTGGTACAAAGGCCAAAATAGATAACGTATTTGAGGATAATTTACCGTTTTCGAGGATATTCCTAAGCCGTTTTCACTTGTTTCGTATAATGACAATTCACCTCATTGATCAACAATGTGGGTTGCTACGAGTAATCTATAGAATCTCAAAGGATGTGCCTAATGGCAATGACTGAAGCGTTATCTACGGCTCCCATGGCTGCTCTCGAGGTTCTCTTCGACGTGGCCCCACTACACATACATTGCAAACAAGAAGCACTTTCTTGTATTTACGCTAATGGGTTCTTGGTTTCATGGAAGAGACTCCTGTAAACCGCAGTTCTACACACACTTCGTTGTTACAGTTCATGGTTGATTGCGATAGAACGAATTGGTTGATGAGTTAGCCCGCATTGGAACATCACACGAGTTTATTGGTCCTGAGCCAGCTATTCCAATATTTAAGTGTTGGGTGAAGCGTTTGGGCTTCCATTCAGCACAAACGGTATTGGAGTAGTTTGAATTCATGTCGACAAACAAAATTGTATATCAGAGAGCCATCTCCGGTAATATCGAACTATTTAGCTAATCTGTCTAAACAGAATTGCAGCATCTTAGTCAAGGCCTTGACAGGTCACTGCCGACTCAGCTATCACATGGCCAATATTCAACGCGTTGACTCATCTGTTTGTAATAGTTGTGAATCCGATTATGGAACTTCTTATCATTTGATATGTAACTGTCTAGTCTATATTGCTGTTCCAGAGAAAGCTTTCCATGTTCCGGTTCAATTTATAAACTACCGCAGCTGTCACTTCATACATTTTCTCTGTGCTTCGCATGGCATACTTCGATGACAACATTAAATATTTGGTTTTTGTTTCAGTGTTTCAAAGATTTTCAACACAAAAAAAAAAATCTTAATAAATGTATTCCGCGGAACACATACATTTTTGCCATTGCGTTTTCTTTATAAAATATATGCGTTATTGGGATGAAAGTTATGAGTCACCCCTTAATAAAACCATAATTCAAAACTTATACGTTCCATGTCAATACCGAATACATAATAGGGTTACTGCTCCTTGACTTCATCTCATAGCTCCGATATTGGTCTCACGAAAAACAAAGCAACGAAAAGGTATTTTGTTTGTTTATTATTTTTGTGATTTTTTTCAGTAGTGAGCATGCAAGTTAGCAAAAAGAAGCAACGAAATTGGTGCGGAATTTCTTTGTTTCGCGATGAGATGAATATATGTACAGTGAGATGGAAAACGGAACAGTTCCCTATTAGATTTTGAATAACATCCATGCGGTTGTCATATGAACGTCAAAAGAAAAATAATAATAAAATTATTAGATTCGATAATGTTTTTTATTATTGTTGTTTATAGTGTTATATTGGTTTACATTTTCCAGAGAAGATTAAAATAAAAGTACACATAATCAACAGCTTAGATATTAATGAATATTTATTGTTGGAAATTCGTAATTAAATGTTGAATCCGGGAGAACGGCATAAGTTTTTCCAAGCGGAAAATCCAAAAAGACGGCATATCCTGCAAAACGATGACAAAGGCCGACACTATATGCCACCCTTTTCGGAGTTTTCCGGCTTAGAAAAAAATGGGTCTTCCCCTCGGTTGAGCCCGTGATCTTCTCATCGTAATCCTTTTTGCCTTCATGATGTTAAAGTTTATGAATCCTGAAATAAAAATAATTCAATCATTATAGTTTTGTTTGTACATTATGAAGAACATTATTGCCTTACCTTTCCTGGTTCACACCGTTTAAGACTCGGGTTAAGAAGGCTGAAAATCGACCGATGAGACGGTTGCCCCCGGTACCTCGTTGGGTTAGTTTCGGCCGGCTGAATCCTACAAATATTTATTCACAGAAAAGTGAATAAAATCCCACGCTGCCACTTAACTTGAATACCCTGCGAATATATAAATATTTATTTGATTGATTAGATTCAGAGATACATAGAAATACATATAGAAATACTTACCGAATCCTCTAGCGCCATGTTTTGATAATTTGCAATCCATTCCGCATCGAAAGTATAAGTATTGCTTAATACGTTTTTTCCATTAAGCAAAAGTTATACTTTTTATTACCACACGGAATACTACATATAAACACGCTAAATATATCACATTCAAAAATGATATGATGATTATTTAATGAGTAATGAAGATCATTTTGGTTTGAGTAATAATACACGTAAATCAAATCTAATGGAAAGAATAATTAATTTTTTTACGTGAAGCCTGCGGAAGAACTTTACGGAATCCGCAAAATGGAAAACTTTCAAAAGATCTAAATCTAATGATTTCTTTTATGCATACCTGAAATTATTCCAGTATTGACTCCTTCCAAAAGATTGTCAATCGTTAATCCTTGATCAAACTCTCAGAAGTCCCAGAATGCTCTCAGATATTTCTTGGAATTTTTGAAACCCATCTAAAACTGAATAAGGAAAATCCTTTTTTTTTAATTGTATGGCTAGTAGGGACACGGCAGGTATTTTCGTCTGTTTGTCATAGTCTCGAAAACCAATAAAAGAGACGCGTTTTTGTAAAACTCATGCGTACCAAATCGTAAGCTCAGGAGAAACGTTCTGCTATAGTGGAGTTCTAGCAAATGTATGTTGCTTTCGTTAGTTTTAGCCCTACGACGATGGACGGAAATACCTGACGTGTCCCTATATTATTGACATTTATCTATGATACGGGTTATGCCGTAGCTGCCGGCAAATATAAGGGATTGTAGATACACGAAAGCCAAAGTAATTTTGATCTAGCATTTTTTTTAGTATCGATTATCCAGACAAAATATTTATGTATATATATATATTTGAAGTGGTTAATTTGACGTACTAATTTTACAGGATGGTTTGTCTGTTGGACCTACATACAGATAATATTAGTTTAAATTCGAATAACTTCTCCTAACATTGGCCACATGGTATCACTTTTTCACATCACAAAGCCAATAATATACAAAGCATTCACAATTTTAGAATATTAAGATTTAAAGTTGTTAATTCAATATGGAGAATTTTTTAAAGTGACAAATTTGATGAAGTGTTTGCTCGATAAAATATTTAATAAGTAGATATCATAATCAAGTAGATATATAGCAAGAACAAATCTCCTCAAATTCTAAGATCACATACACTGTCGAATTCCCTAACAAATCTTGCGCATGAATGCGCATTGCAAATCTGAAAATCTACAGATTTTGAAGGAAATATTCAATTCAAAAATATTCAACAAATCAGATAGCAACTTCTTACTTTTATTAAAGCAAGTCATTGAAGAAGAATCATTTCCCCCGAATATTTAAAATTCGATTTTTGACAACATTCTCCAAAAAATCGATTGTGTATCAATAACAACAACAGTTTACAGATTATCGCAAATTCCTATATGTTTCTGGGAGAGTCTGTGTCAAACCACGAGTGATGTTTCGGCGCATCCTTTTGGAAAGCCAAGTTTGTGCCGTGTGAGAAATGCGTGGGCACTAGACGCCCATTTAGGATACCAGTCATTTCCGCCGAAACAACAGCGCGAATTCCTCTCTTCAAATTTTTGTACAATCCTTGTAAAAATAGTAAAATTGAAAAGTTATGATTTTTTAGCAAACTTGTGATTGTTAAACGCAAAACAATACTAAAACCTCTTATCATTGTCTCTATTTAAGAGGCTTTCATCCGTTGGCTGGCTTACCTCTTACTATTGAAACTTGTGTGGAATATCTATCCGCGCTAATATTCTCTGTGTTGAATCCTTTAGAATGTAAGAATGAAATTGAGCAAAATTCAACATTGTCTTTTTATTGTAGAGCAAGTTTCTAACGAGAATAAGTAACTTTACATTACTGACATGCTCTACTTCGCATTTCTCATTGATAGTTACCGTTTCCTTCAAACCCCCTCTCGAAATGTCCACAATCAACCCACTTGATAAAATTTATGTTCCGGCTATGAAATGTTTTGCCTTCATCAAACCACCCTTAGGACCAAACCAACATTCTTGGGCGACTTTGTAAGCTCAGCTTGATTCAAGTACATCCAGATAAACTGTTTTCAAGTGAACCACGTCCCGTACCCGTACTGGAATGGTTGTTGAACACGAAAAAAAATCCACAACAAAACTCGACAACCAGCAGTGCAGCCACCACCAGAGCCAGCAACGTAATCGCAATAAACAAGTTCTGGTTTTGGCGTCTCTTGACGAAAGCCAGGCGAACCTACGTACGCATTGTGCTTATACTTCGCGTACGTCCGTGTCGTTGCGACTTGATGCGATTTGTCGGTCAGCGTTTCAGTCACCTCCACACAGCACAACACAAGCTAACGGCGGCGGCGGCTGCCTGCAATAAGAATAACTATAAGCAAGCTACCAGACTAAGACAACAGAAAACCGAAAATCAGCATCATCGCGCTGGGCTTGATTTGAATTCTCGATTCTCTTTTGGCCGAGCAGATCCGTTACACCTACCACTAACTTTGAGCGCGGTACGAATGAGTGGGTCGGCTCTTCACATGTGCGCCTTCTGTATCCTAAAGTCCCAACTTTACCGCTGCTTTAGTGTGCCGTTCTTCATTGTTGGGTTCTCTTATCTTTTTTTTTTTCTTCTGGTACGTGGCATAATAATTTTATTTCGATTGGGCTCATTTCAGTTGATGAGACGTCTTTTCGGCATCATTAAAACTGATCTTGACCTTTAATATGTAAAAATGTATGGTGATATCAAACACTCTTAAGTTAAACACTTGGTTGAACTAAACTAAATCAATGTGTTAGCTATGAAGTTCAAAATGGTGTGATTTAAACACTTCTTTTTTAATATAGTAACCTCTCCAGATTTAGATTATTGATACGAATAAAATCATATCTAAGTTTTATGAAATGTTATGTTTTAATGTTTGTGTAATGTATGTTTTAATAATGATATGTTTTAATGTGTGTGTAATGTTTTGTCTAATGTTAAAATGTCGATTTTATGATGCAATCAAACCATTTGAACTACTGGTGCAAACTGATGCATCTGATAGATTCTTCTTGTAGGCTTTTGCAAACTGCTCATTATAAAAATAGCTTATTGTCGACTCTCAGTGATACTTAACGACCGAAAGAAGCTGAAAAATTCAACTCGAACGATCTACTTGATAAGTTGTTGAAAAATTAACTGTGTTTTATGCTCGGTGGTATAATCAAATACCTTCACTATCTTCTATAGAAAATGTATCTAAATATACACAAAACATTCAGTTCCATAAACTTGCTAATCTTGGAAAAAAGTACATTGAATAAGAGAAGATTGTTGTTTTAACAATTGGATTCATGTTTCCTTCATTCCTTTTTATTACTTTCATCGTGCGGAATGGTCATTACGCAATTTAAAGGAATGTCACTCATCAAAATAAAGAAAATCCCCAAGAAGAGGATTTTGTTTCATTTTTTTAATATAAAGCAAATTCTACCTGATTATGATCATAAAATCAAAATCTCTAAAATTTAAACGAAGTGGAAATGAATAGATCAAAACCATTTACCTGCTGTGCTGTGGGATTTTCTTCATCCATACACAGGTAGCCACTATGCTAATAAGCCGAAAGCAAACAAACACACGTGTGTTGCATTAGGCTTTGGTATCCATAAACACGGGCTAGCCCAAAAGCGAAGAAAAACCTGAAACAGAATGAAGAAACAAGATCTGGAATGCAAATTTGGTCCAACCAGCTGCGAGCTTCTTGCACGTTCTATGGGCTTTGGATTAGATACAGAATTGACTGAGGAATCTTTTGTTATGTGGCATGCATTCCATGCACGAAGAACGAAGCCAGTTGTTCCGTCGAAGTTTGTGTATTAGTTTATTGCTGTTCAAACTACTGTGTTGAAAATAGGAACAAGAAATCCCATGTTCAAATGATATACCGATGCAAATATTTTGTTAATTAAGGTTTAAAACTCTATAAAATTTAATGTTTTAAATTCTATCAAACCCTCAGATAATTGAAATGGTATCTTTTAAGACTCGAGCTTTTTCTGCTGGTCTCCAGTTTTGTTTCGATTTGTAGCTTATTCCAGAATTTCAGTTGCTATCAGCCTCTGGTGACACCGACGATAGAGCTCATAATAAGAGTAACAAAAACTATTGAAAATTATCAATTTGAAATCGATCCGACTAAAACTTTAAAAACTTTTGCTATTCGAGAAGTAGAACCTTCATTTGTTTGCTATTTTATTAAGAAGACATTGCACTAGTAGACTGCAGTCATTACAGTTCAATAGTCCAGTTGTAGCTATACTTCCACAGTTTTTCGTACATATGTAATCGATGCCAATAATAAACGGGCTTGGTAGTCATATGGCTACTGCTTCTGCCTTATACTCAGGAGGTCGTGGGTTCAATCCCAGGTCCGCTCCTTTCTCCTACTTTGTATCTTTCTCTATATTTATTTCTAGCAGTAGCTGCTAGAATTGGAAATGAACCAAAAGCTCGTTTCCTACATCCAATTAGAAATTCCATCAGTTGCTTCCTTCTATCAATAACATTGGCAGCTCGTTAACCAAGACGAACCTCTGCCTCTCTAGCCTAACCCAAAAATTCCAATAAATTCCATATGAACTCGTGGCAAATGCAGAGGTATATTCGGTTTGCAGTGGGCGAGTGATTACATCATCATTTCCTCCATATTCCCTACATTGACTTGCATTCTGATGTGGCAGGCGCCAGTATGACCTCACACATGAGATCACCAGTACTTGTACATTGAAGATGAGTGTTAGTCCCAAGCAAACATCTGTTGGTTCTCTGTGCAAGAACAGCTGATCTGGTCATAATGGAGTAGCAACTACGGGCAGTCAATCAAGCTCAAAGCTCAAGCTCATATGTAATCGGTGCCAATAAATTGCAGCTCTAATCTATGTGTTTCCTATTGCCCTTTTGCAAATTAATGCGGATGCAATTTTCACCTTTTAATACTTATCGTATTCAAAATCGTTCCGCATCATTTACAGTGATGCGTTTTTTAAGCAGTAAAAACAAATAGGTGGGCCCAGTGTGGCCAAACACGATGCTCCAACATACAACCGCAATCCGTCAATCTGTGAGCGTGAAGGACAACTTTTAACTTCACTGCGCTTGATTCTTATAACTATTGGTTGTCCTTCTACGGCAGCAGCACAGTACAGTTGTATTTTTTATCCTCCTGGATCCACGGGTGTCGGGATGGTCCTGCGTCTAAGGTCAACAAGTAGCCAGCCGAATCGGTGAGGATTACAATTTTATCATAAAAATAACATATTTTGTTAGAAATTTATAACAGAATAAGATACAAAATATGTTGTTCACTGTGCAATTACAGGTCGTAATAGGTCTCCAGAGTCCAAATTGTGATCCGTATTCAGAAATATTAGTTTTTTTCTGAACAAGAATAATTTTCAAGAACATGAAATTAAGAACATTGCAAATTAGAAAACTTTTTCAAGCGTTTGTGATAATATGGCAGGAGACTTTGCTACATCTATTTTAATTGCCTACTGTTGGGCAATTCGGTATTAAGCATTTTTTAAATCTTATTATGTTAAAATTCTGTTACAACATTTGAAAGAAAATGGCTACTAAGAACAAAATTGTATCAAAATAAGTTATAAAGATCACAATATGTTAAAATTGTGTTAAGTTTTAGTTATGCTCTTCTAGTCGGGGAATTCAGACAATTATTCCAATGGCCTTTCTGTAAAACTCTTATACAGAACTGTATTAAAATCTGCCATCCGCCGATTGGGTAGCTATTCTCAGGTCGTGTGTGCTGCCACGGCTCTAAACGTTCGCACCATTATTGATTGCTTCTAACAAATCCCCTGCAGCGCTACGATGCCACGTCCACGGTCCTTGAGCGCATCGACGAGTATTCGTGTGCTCCCGATGAAGCTGAGAGATTTTCATTTCCACGAACCGAGTTTCCAAGCGGTAATCCCTTTCGATGCTGTGGTTCCGGTCCATATTATCTCGTAGATTATTCGATGTTGTTTTTTTTTGGCTTGCAGGGCCCAACACAAACCCCCTAAATTTCCGATGGACCATGGACCACAATTTTGCTTAGAGTCCATCGGTGGTACTCGGACGATGATCAGCCGTCCCTAATATGGGGAACATACGCTGTTGTGAGCCACTCCTACCATGAACATTTCCGTACAACGACATGATCACCGTATGATCTGTTCGGCCAAATAACATTCTCGACCAAACAACCAGAGGTGGCATTGCGCATCTCGAATCGGGAAAGGTGGGGAGACTGGATCCCCGGGGAGACTTGATCACCCCCTGTTTTATCGAGAACTAAAGAAGTTTTGTTCTAGCGTATTTTTTAGTGTAGATCCTCTTGATAAATGACTTTTATGTGGTGAGTTATTTTTTGGATTGAGAACTTTGTTTATTCTGTAGGGCGGTTTGTATGTTTTGACCTTTCTAAAGATTTTTTTTATTGGTCACGCAAAATTTGAACAACTTTTGATAACAATGACCAAACGCTTCCGTTTTTTCACAGCACAAAGCCATAAATATGCTTAATGATCTGTACTGATGAGAATGTCAACATTCCATCAAAGCTTTAGGATATTTGGATTTGAAGTTATTGCCTCAATATGGGGACATTTGATCCCCCATGATCCACCCATAAAAAAATTAGGGGAAAAAATTCAAAAAATATAAATCTGTTCTCAGGCTTCTAATTTTTTGTAGATGTGACAGATTTGATGAAAGGTTGGCAGGAAGAATTATTTATTGCGTAGATATCATAAAAAGGGGATGAAGTCTCCCCAAGTTTTGAAATCGCATGTGCTGTCGAATTCAATAACAAAAATCGTTCACGTATACGCACAGCAATTCGAAAATTCCGCATATTTTGAAGGAAAAATATTTAAAATATCTGAGGGCACCTTTCTATTTTTATCAAAGCAAGTTCTTGGAGAGAGATCAATTTCCCCCGAAATTTTAAAAGTTGATTTTTGACAGCACTCCAAAAAATCAATTGTGATCAATAACAACAATAATTTAAGGACTGTCATATATCAGTAAAGTTAAATACTATATTTCTTAGAGAGTCTGTGTGGAAATCGCGTATGTTTATTTATTTTTGACTGTGATACAGTGGCGTAGCCACGGGGGTGGTTTAGGACATAAAACACCTCCCCCCACCCAAAGACAAAATTTTCGGTAGAAATGAAAAACTGTGGCATTAAGGCTCCCCCAAACACACGCGACGCGACAATTGCGACGCGATTCTATCGCTTGGCGACTGCGATTATGTCGCCGTTGGTATGGAAGCGTAAATGGAATATTGCCTGCAGCGACACAACGATAGAGTCGCGGCGACTAGTTGTCGCCGTCGCGGCGATGAAATCGCTTGGGTCTGGGGGAGCCTTTATGTAGAAAACTGCGGTATTATGTAGGGGAAGGACGGTCAATATGCACCCTCTAAACAAATCTTCGAATTAAACGATGATAACAATCAAAAGTATGTACTTCCAATGTGTTAACCACTAATTTAACTTACCATCTATAATACGGAATAAAAATTTAGACAAAAACCCAATTATATTCCGAAAAAACGAACTTATTTTGAAGCGCTGCATTTTCATGCAAATTCAAACCATGCGGGTAGAAACGCGCCATCCTAAAAATTTAAACAAACAGCAGTGAACTGACAGAAGAATCAAGTATCAATTTATGAAAAGTCCTATTCTCGTTTCCACTGCAATGAAAGCTTATGAAACGTTAATTAATTTTTTTTTGCTAAATTTACGTGTAACTAGTTGATGTGTGAATACAAGATATGTTTATTCTTTAACTTATTTGGTGGGCGCATGTAACCTTGTGCATTACGGAGCCAAATCACGAATTTCTGTGCACGGTACATGTATCACGCTTCCAAGAAATCACTCCAGGAATTTTCTGAAGGTCTACATGAGTAACCAACGATCTATCGGACTGCTTCAAATGTGATATATGCCCTTTGCGATACGTAGAATAGAATGTGTTCACTTCATAGGTTCTTGATAGTCCAAGAAATCTCTGGATCAAGGCCATAAGGTCTATAGCAACATCAAAAAAACTATTGGACTGTTTTAAATATGGTACATGCCCTTTATGACAAATAGAGTAAAATGCGTACCCAACATAGGTTCTTATTCCTCCAAGAAATCCCTGGAATAGGCCTTTGGGTCTACATGCGGAACCAAAGATTACTTGGATTGTTTCAAATATGGGACATGTCCTTTGTGATGTACAGAATATAATGTGATCACAGTATGAGTTCTTGGCCATCCAAGAAATCCCTGGAATAGGCCTTTAGGTCTACATGCGGAACCAAAGATTACTTGGATTGTTTCAAATATGGTACATGCCCTTTGTGATACATAGAATGGAATGTGTTCACAGTATGGGTTCTTGGCCGTCCAAGAAATCTATGGGATAAGGCCTTTCCATACCATAGATCAATTAGATTGATTCAAATATGGTACATGCCTTTTGTAATGCATAGAATAGAACGCGTTCCAAGCATAGGTTCTTGGTCGCCCAAGAAATTCCTGGAATAAGCCTTCAAGTCTACATGTGTAACTATAGATCAAATTAATTGTCCCAAAACTGGCACATGCCCTTTGTAATGCATAGAATAGAACGCGTTCCAAGCATAGGTTCTTGGTCGTCCAAGAAATTTCTGGAATAAGCACTTAGGTCTACAAGCGCACAACCAAAAAATCGCATAAAATGACCAGAAGAACAGCCTATGACATAAAGAAGGCAGAATTATGCCAAACGTACATTATGCACATCGTCCGTTATGCCCACGAATTAATATTCGAGCAACGCCTAACAATACACCATTTGTCATCAACAGAGTTTGTTACTGACGAACGCACCTCGCAACAAGCATTTATCAGAACCCGAACATTATATGACAAGAATCATTTACCATACATGTTCTTATATTTCCGATAATACGATGCTATTTTTGTAATCAGAGCTAGATTCTCGAATATTTCCATAAAAGCAGAAGCTACGATAGCGTAAAACCAAAATTTGCTGTAGAGATAATTCAAAATAACGGGATGAAAAGTTAGCTACAAAATTGTCTTCTTTTTTGTTGCTGACAAAAATTTTCGGATCTTTGTCATTATTATCTAGTCTAGTCTAGTCTAGTCTACACATACATAGCCAGTTCGTGAAAGAATCCTGGAAAGTGATAGACTCGACTACATCTATTACTTTTCTTGTCAATATTCATGTTTGAAGCACATTATAAATGTAGTACAAACATAAAAGCGTTGTTAAAAGTACCTGTGAGAATCAATATTTAACTTGATTTCACAATTAAGTCATAGAACGGGGACATCTCGTACCAACCGCTCCGTTTACGATATTGAACGATTGTTGTTGAAACGTTGGGAGTGACCTAGCTAAGATGATTATTGATCACTCCTTGAGTCCTTAACTTCTTGGGATGGGACACAGTTTTTAGTCTAGTGCCCTGGCCTATACACTGATGGACAAAAGTATTCGAGTGAATTCATATAGATTACTATGAAAACAGGACGAACACCTATTTTCATCAGCTTACATATAAGCCTAGGTTCAAGCGCCATTACTCGCCCTCTGGAATGGGAAGAAAAGAAAAGAAACTAATACAATGAAATCAATCAATAATCCATAAGACGATAATATTATACCATTTTTACTTAATTTTTCGTGTCTGGAATCGTTACCTCAATTATCCCGGTCAAACACAACTTATTCAAAACATTTTATCATTTTCGTGAAATATAATGAATGTTTTTCTTTGTAATAGAAACACTTACATTAACTACATGCATGACGGTTCTTAAAAGTGGACCGATTCGTATTCAGGGTAAATCTAAAAAAACTAGCGTTCTATTTATAATCCCCTAATCCATGAAACAACCTTCCACTGCCGACTTCTGTCAAATGCAGTAGTCGAATAAAATTTCGTAAAGCTGAAAAAAAATATTGAACTTGGCTGTGCACTAGCTGAAGAAAACCGACGAAAAACTTCGCAGGAACACCTTTAATAAATTTCTCACACACACGCAAAATGATATGGTGATGTATAACGATGACAACGGCGACCTGCGACAGACTTAAATAAACGGATTACGGGTTATTTGTTCTGCATGACCCCCACCCCCTGTAGGACCCCCACCCAAACTTTCATAATTCTACTTGAACCATTCAGCTAATTAGATTAAACTTACGATTTGTAGAATCAAATTCATTACATGGCGGAAATTTTAAAAATAACACTTAGGTGTAGGACACGCCCAATTTCAATGAAATCGCATGATACAAAATTATCAAAACATACAGTGATTAAAATGGTAGAAGTGATTCAATTTCGAGAATCCAGGAAAACATTGCACCGTGACCAGATTTAAGTTGTATGAGGGAGAAATTCCCGGAACCATGTCAAAGTTCATATCTGTTGAAGATCCAAATAAATGCTTAGCCGCATCTGTTGAAGTGTCTGCCGAGCTACTGAGGAAATACTAAGTGATGTCAAAAACTGAGGCGACAAAACCTAATCAAAATTCATATACGTTCTAACGTTTTTTATATGACAGCAGTTCTAACAGTGCTTGAGAGCAACAGCTTTCATGGATAAAGCTCCCCTTCCATGACAGCTGTTGATCACTTTCATAGTACATGGCTAATCGTATTGTAAGAGAAGCAAAAGAGATAAATCGGAAAGCGCTCACCAAAATCCAGTGGACAATTTGTCAATCTTCACTTCAGGTGCCAGCTTCAGATTCCGTCTCATGCTTCTCTTGTTGACTATCCATAGCCGGATTTTTCAGATCCATCCTGCAGTGCATGCGTAACAAACAAATCATACACATGAGATGGGTTCACACATTTATTTACAGGAATGTTTAAGATAGATGAAGAACATTCGGAAATCTTATAAAGGGATTATTGTGGAGGGGTATGCCTCAAACGTCGAGCATGATGATACTGGCACAGACACAGGAACCCTTAATACTGCTGGATACATTGCTGGATAATTGTCGAAGGTGTTTCGGACATCCGGTCCCACACGCCTTATATCGGGTCCCTCTCGCTGCCTGGGCGAAACGCCGTATTCCATAAGCACTGTTGGTTCTTGGTGACCTGGTCACTGAGGTCGTTGGTCCCACCGATTTCGATACACTTTTGCCATAAACAGGTGTCTCTTTCGAGAATTGAGGAACAGTTAACAAAAATAAATAGAATTGTATAAAATAATATAAAAACGAAATCTCGCGCTTAGTTTCATAGGGGCGTAACTGTATTGATCGATTTCTTTTAATCGATTTTATATTTTGTTAATAACTTAATTTTTTCAAAAGCTACAACCATGATTATTGATTCTGGTGCAAGATACAATCATCCTTTATCACACCAAATTATTAAATCATCGACAAACTAGCGCAATTCGGTACAATAATTAAAAGAAAACATCGACGAAGAGAAATCGATCAATGCAGTTACGTCCCTATGAAACTAAGCGCGAGAAATGTAAAATGACGGAGCATCCTCCTTCCAGCGCGGCTCACTTTGATCTCCTCGGATCTTTGTCATTATTATCTCCGACAAAAACAAAGCTTTGTCGTTGGTTCTCTTTTGTCGCTTGTTTCGGCATGCCCATCCAAGAAAAATTGATTCCCTGGTTATGCCTAACGTCGTGGACCCGTCAAAGAATCTTTTGGGAGCTCATAATCCCTTACGGGCCAGATTAAGAGCGGGATTTGGGATGTTTTTGGTTCCCCAGATTTCAATAAATCTGTGGAGCATTGGACAAAAACTTTTTTTTCTGTTGGCTTCTAATAATCCTATTAATAATGCTTTATTTATTATAACTTCAACAATTTTTTAATTAATCGCATTTGCATATTTCATCAATCTCTATTTTACCCATGGAAAAACTTTAGAGTCTATGAAGTAATCTTCGAGCGCTTTTGGGGTTATAAATTGTCTGAAAACCTGAAGAATAATCAGTAGACTATTGCTTAAGGATCCCAGAAACCGCTATTATTATTGTTTAGACTCTGATTAATTTTATAGTTACCTTGCTAACACACAAATTCATTCCAGTCAATGACTTCCTATGACTAACCATAATCATCGATAGGACAACGATTTGACTGTCCCACCCAGAAAAAAGTCATGTGTAGGACATGTTCTTCTTGTCCCACCAACTCACGGTGCCACTGGTGACCGTTATAGTTGCAAAAATAGAAAAGAATTCAATCCACGCAATTTGAGAATCAAACTTTATGCTGTTCATATAAGTTCTTTACAGAGTCGTAGCAAGGACTCCAAGCGCCCTTGGCGAAATCGTTTTTTGGGTTCCTTCTCATTGCCTGATCCCGGGAAATGAGAAAGTGGACTCTTTGGACAACATGAAAATATCAGAAAACCTTGATCAGCTGGCAGTAGAAATGAAAAAAATGGGGATTTGGTTTGATGGCTGTATTTAATTTGCCCGAAGCGTATCGAAGCGTTCAAAAAATTGAATATGGGACGAAAATTCATGCGAATCATGTGTTGTCCAATCACTACATTCTAAATGCACATCTTTTCAGAGTGGGGCTCTCGGAAGACAATCTCTGTGTTTGCGGCGAGGAATATCAGGATATTGATCACGTCGTGTGGACATCCAGGTCCGAGGAAAACAACCAAAACCTCCCAACAAATGTTGAAAGCGGGTGGAGCGATTATTCAGCTTAATATAGTCTTCTTCAGCCGAAAAATTATCTTATTCAACTTAAATTATTCTTTGGGCTGTTGGGGAAGTGTTGGCGTGTCTTGATCTCGATTACATGCCCTTTGTTTGCCAATTTTTGAGAGTTGCTGATGCAAGAATGTACCCGACTAGAAGAGCATAACAGAAACTGAACACAATTTTAATATATTGTGATATTTATAACTTATTTTTATACAATTTTGTTCTAAGCAGCATTATCTTTCAATTATTGTAACAGGATTTTATCATAATATGATTTAAAAAAATGCTTAACGCCGAATTGCTTAAAAGTAGGCAATTAAAATAGATGTAGCAAAGTCCTCCAGCCATAGATATCACAATGCTGATATAATTCGAAAAAGTTGCCTTTATTGCAATGTTGTTAGTTTCATGTTCTCGAAAAATATTCTTGTACATATTAAAACAAAATTTCTGATTGTTGATCACAATCTGGAAACCTATCACGACCTGTAAAAATTCCAACTGCACATAAACAATATATTTTGTATCTGATTATGTTAGAGAATGGCTATCAAAATTTGTTATTTTTATGATAAAATTATAACAAAATTTGATAGTTTTTTGTTTCCAGTAGTGTAATTTTTGATAGAAATTTAGATATTTTAACAACATCCTGCACCATGTTTCTAACAAATTTTGTTATAAAAATTTAGCATAACATAATAACATAGGTTGATATAATTTTGATATGACCTTCTAGTCGGGTAATCAAAGTCCGCCCATTCTCTTCTCAGACATACCCCATCACGAATATCTTCCTCTTGTTTTCCATTTTATTGTCTGCTGTTTCCCTTTTATGTCTTCCTCTCGGTATTGTCTCCCGAGAAAATGTTCGTTCTTCCCATTACAGAAGTTAAACATCATCAAGAATGGCAACTATGTGAATACCAGCATCGTTATTACTTAAGCATAAGCACCCTAAATTCCCTTCCTTTCTTACTGTATTATTGTGTTCCATAACCAATACGCGATTCTTTAAGTTTTTCGATAAGTGCTTCGTTTAAAGCTTTACCAGATTATATAGACCCAATGGAAAAAAATCAAATTCAAAATATCATCGAATATTAACGGCTTTGCTTGTTTTTTACCATCATAAATGTGGTTTAAAGGAATCGAAAATGTCACTGGATCAAATGCGATCGTTCTGGTCCGTTTTTGAACCTCAACTAGTTTGCCTGCATAAAATGAGATAATTTATCTTGAATTTAAACAAACTTCCTCTCACTACTCCCGAGTATCTATTATTTGAAAACGGTTTAGATTTCTGAGTCACGAATAAAAATTAAACGTCTACTAATTTACAGTCTACTCTGTGTTTCGCTTTTGGCGTATTGAAGTCCTCATCTAGGGCTTCTTCCACAGAAACTTGTTCCATTCTTCTTTTCAATTTTAGTTCCTGTTCAATTCAAGTGGAATCCAACCACGTAAAAAACCTTGATTAGATTTGTCATCATTTCCCATTGTTCTGGATTTCGGCGCCCTCCCGCGATTTTGTGACAGAAGGTTCGGAGACCCATAGTGTTATATATCAATCGACTTAGTTCGACGATGATGTCTGTCTGCGTGTGTGTATGTATGTGCGCAAAATAAAACTCATTCATCTTTTAGGCACTTATCTTGACCCGATTTGCTTGCATTCGACGGGGAATCCTGTCCCATTGGTGCTTATTGAAAATGGACTACATCGGAGTATATGATCAAAAGTTATGACCAAAATACTATGTTTGTACAAAAAACACGCTAAGAAATTCTCACTAATTTTTTTTAGCATATCTGATGTACGAGAAGGGAAACAAACACCGCTAGTTGGATCGATCAAGGTTTTTCGGTGTAAAACAGTTAAACGTGAGACCCGATCAACCGTGAATGTCCGAAGAAATAATTACAAAAAATATTTTCTACGGATCACCATGACCGAGGTCCTCGTGGAAGACTTAGAATTGGATTTTTCGTGTTCCGATAGTGATTCCAATATTCGACCGACTCTCTCTAAACATGGATTTAATTCGGGCTCGAAATTTGAAAAAAAAAAAACTAGTTATGGATTGATGCTGCTAATGCCAATTGGTATGAGAACTATTTCCCATCAATCATTAAAAAAAACCACTAGTCATTATGCAGATTCCATAAAATAAGAAAAAGCTCTCCAACACCACATGGATTTGTCTAAGATCGGCATTAGGCTTCGAATAGAAGTTAGAGACCTGTGTGCAGTCACTTGAGGTAAATAAATGAAAGTCTATCTGCACATGCCACAACGAATGTGTTTACTTTGGCATTCCTTTACGTATATGTATTTATTTACGTACCGACGACGGACGGCGGCTATGACTGGATGAACCAGCCATTCCAGTCGACGACGACGGCAGCCAGCCGCTGCAGCAGCGTGCAGAAAAAGGAGTGTTCCGAGCCGAGGTAGGTACCCACACATTGGGGCTGCGCTCGTATAGTGTCCACCGTGATCATGGTAAGCATGTGGCACTTTCAAGTTTTGTTCGCTCCTATAAGACCTGCGCTGCAGGGCAGCTTTCTCTGACCGATGATGATGATGATGTCTGCAATTACTGTACGGACGAAGGAGCACTATTAGGAACATGATGAGATATTTCATGTTCTATTTTAATTTTAAAATTGAGATGTTTAGTTTTCTTGCAAGTACAATTAATTTCATAGGTTTATAATTCTGTCTCTGTATGGCTTATTTGCCACTGATAAATGTCAAATGCACGTAAAATCAAATTCGATAAAACACAGCAAATAACATATAGGTACTTGGTGTACGGATGACACACATTATGTTTGTGAATCCTGGAGATGAGCCAGCCTCGGGCTGGATGTCTCCTAAATAAAGAAAAAAAAAATTTTGTGAATCGCAATGGTTCGGATGACGCTCTCACTTCTACAGCGTTACATAATTTGTGAACAGACCCAATTCGTGCACTGTGTGGAAACATAATTTAGATTAATCTTGAGATTACTCAATTACACTTAGTTTGTGAACAGTCGTAATTTTATTGATTCGAGTCTGAATCAATTGTGAGTAACAACAAGTTAGAGCATACGGTACTGCTTCGAACAAATAAAAAGCCAACATTAGTTCCTTGATATTTGGCATTCACAATGATTTTTTAATAAGCAATCAGTGCTCTGTAAATTTTTGAATGTTTGTAGGTAGTCATTATGCTAAACGAAAATGAAAAGGGCTACACTGATTCAAGCCAATAAGAGACTCAGAACGAGAACATTGTGGTATCCGATATAATCAGATGTCCATTGTATTTACGATTATACGACCTTCAAACTGACACGAGTATTCGGTTTTGGGGTGTTAACTAGCACTCCTAAATGCGATTGATTTCGATAATGTGTAACAATTTGCGCCAATATTCGAATTCCCGCACCTTACACGAGTGCTGGTTCCATCGAAAGAAATTTGATTCATGCAGGCCTATAGGCTTTGCATTTTGGTTTCAGGGTCGCCCTCTATTCTATTCCACTCAAGGATACCTACCGACAGTAAATTCCGTTATAAGAAAAAATGATCGATGACGGTCATTGGAGGTGACAATGGGTCTGGAAGGTGAGAGTGGGTTATTGCTCCGTGAATGAGTTAACAGTTTTATAAAAAGATTACATTGAATTTAGATTTATTGAAGTTTTATTGAATTTCCTCGGAATTTCGGAAGAATTTACCCGAACACACGTATATGGTCTCAATGTGTCAAGGTCCACCTATACCTCCAAGTTGAGGCCCCAATAGAACCGATGCAAATAATAATTCTTATTTGGCTTTGGATTTCATTCGTAGTCTCATCGTCCGCTGTATCCGTAATTGAGATGCCTTGTTCAATTGTTATGCATGTCGTAATATCTAACCGCCAACACACATAATCGACAAGTTTACATAAATGCATCAAATGCATGTTGCTCTCAATACAAACAAGTGCTATAACCGCGCAATAAACGCTGAAGTAGTGCGAAATTGGGAAATTTGTTCGATAATTTTCAAAAAATTTGGATGCTCTCATCGAAGCAAACCATCTGTGCAAAAGAAGACGATCTGAAGCTGTACGTTGTGCAAGTATTGACACTCGGCCGGGACAACAACCGAGGCCATGAAGGCAGGCAGGCGATGCCATGTGGTAGGTGGGTGGTCGCGTGCTTATGCCACTTGCACAAAGTTCCCGCCAAGTCGCGCACATATGTGATGCCGCCCGGTTTGCACGGTCAATGTACACCTGATTTCCGAAAGCTTGCGATGTCGATGTAGTGCAAAAGATGGTTCCATGACGGCAGCAGCGGTGGAACGTTTAAATGGGCAGCGCGTCCGTTTTCGTCCAAATGTGTTATATTTTGTATTGATTGCGTAAAATTCGTACACGAAAATTGAAAGTACATGCTTTACGCTACACAGATAAAAATATGTTGTGATTTTGAATGTATTTTCATGCACATATTTGGAGCATGCAAAAAACGTAACATTCAATCGATCTCACTATTCTTTTAAATCAAAATAAATTTAAACAGTGCTTGATCGTAAAATTCAATCAAATTTAATTGAATATCGAATGTTAATTCGTTTGATGGGATAAGCTGCAATTTTACACGTCGTTGAATTTTCAAAATTATTTGCTGTGTATTTAAATAGTACATTAAATATTCTGATGGTAGTGCGTCTATACTAAGGCACACTTGTCTCAATGTTGCATGGACCCTTCAGTCGACAGAGCTGGAGTTTAAAACCTGACCATTCAACAGGTATTTTCCTTTATTAGAATAAAGGTTCAAAGCTGTTGTTATTTTGATAAGTTAGTAGAATTCAAGTCTGTGACAACAAGAGTCCCTTCCGTTTCTGGCTACACTTAATAGGACAAAAAACGGTAACCAACTCTCAATCGAGTGAGAGTCTTTGGCAGCCCAAGCAATGCAACCCCAAGAAGGTGTGGACCGTGCAGGCTTGTTGTCTGTTTACATTGCAGAAATTGCTCACTTTTCACTTCCAAGGTACTTTAACTGCCACCGCTCATTTTAGTGGTGCCGGTTACCAACTTTGAAGCATGCTGCCTGAGTCATCCGCGCTTTATCCGTAGCATGTAGTCACGGTGGTAATAACCATAATAACGGTAATTTAACTGGAAATTTTGATGGCATTTCATTCTGTGCATATCTTCGCGTTTTCACTTCGCTGGCTGTTGCAGATTAGCGGCAGGTTCATTGTTTTACAAGTAAATAACTAAAGCAGTGTGGCATCTGCCAGAAGACACCTGATGGAATACATTAGTCGGGTTCCGAATAGCCCTTTTCTGATTCTTCGCGCTGATGCCGTTGTGTTTCACAATTCTGCAATAGGCAAAGGGCGGTGGTGCTGCCTGCATGCTCATCTGTTGGGACAGATTGTTTGAAGAACGGGTCGATTGCACGAGCTTATGTTGATTGTGACAGTGTTATTTGATAAGACGCAATATACATCACTCTTACTTTCATCTGGTCAATACAATTTTACTCAGATAAGAGTTAGCGTGATCATTGTTTGTTTAACAGGATTATAAACAAGAATTACTATTAATATACGACTCTTTTGACGAAACTTGAAATCTGCGAACTTTCACAAAATCTGTATTTTTTTCCAACTTGCAGAATAATAAGAAAATGGTGATGCTTGAAAAAATCTGTCATAAAATTTAAACATTCGCTGTAACTAAAATTAGCATTTTACTGAATGATGGTTTTTAATATTATTAAAATCTACCTATTGGAACACTACATCCGTATATCGTTCATTATTTGAATCTGAGTACAGGTAATCTTCGATATAACGTATTTACACTTTGTAAAATAATTTCAATTTGGATAGTTCTTCCGAAAAAAAATTGGGTGACATCATCTTATGGAGTCTAATTTTATCACCTAGAGGCATTGTTTTCACCTGTTTTCTTCAGTTGACACGATCCTCAGAATTCTCTCGTAATATTAGAGAATATTGAATTAATGACAATTTAAGCATGTTCTATGTCTGACAAATGTCTTGGCGATATTGGGCAAAAAATCTGTTAAAGTCAGAACTGATGTCAGGATGCTTCCAGGTCTTAGTCAGCCAATGCAAAGTTAAGATTGGTATAATTTTTTTTTAATCTTTATTTAGGAGACTTTCAGCTCGTCTCCGTTGGTATTGAAGATCTAAGCTTGAAATGTGTACCGGATTTTTTTTAATTAATCCTAGAGGGAAAATTCCCGTTTTTTTACGCAATTTTTAAACGAATTTCAGAAAAAAAATCCGTATCAATTCTTCAAAATTCCGACTACACTCATGAAGAATTTAAAAACCCTTAAGGAATTTTCGAAGCAAATTTGGAAAAGATTTTTTCTGGAGGATTATTTAAAAATAACTTCCAATGGAATTTTAGAGGAATTTCAAAAGGATATTCCGGAGGAGTTCCTGCACGCATTTTCAAAACAATTCCTAGAAGATTTTACTAATTAGAATTTTAGAAGAAATTACTATTAGAATTTCAGAAGAAATACCTAATTAGAATTTCCGAAGACGAGCTCGGTGGTCTAGTGACTAGCTCTTCTGCCTTATAAGCAGGGGTCGTTGGTTCGTCCCGTTCGAGTTCTTTCTATGTTTCACGTTCTGGTAAAACGATTCCCACTGTTATAACTTTCCACACTAACAATTCCAAAACCTCTCGTGGTACCAATGAGCGATAGTAGAGGACGTCTCTGCATCTTTCTTTAGTAGGTGTCCGTCCAACTAACCATCTTTCCTCTTCCTCAGTAACTCAGTAACTGGAAATGGACTTCCATACCGTTCCCATCTCAATTCCTATACCTTCAACTTGAATATTCTAACAGTAATCTGCTAGAATTGGAAATGAACTATAAAGCGCGTTTCCAAACATCCAATTAGAAATTCCATCAGTTGCTTTCTCCTATCTATCACATTGGCAGCTCGTTGACCAAGGCGGACCTCTCCCAAAAATTCCAACAAATTCTGCATGAACTCGTGGCAAGTGCAGAGGTATATTCGGCTTGCAGTGGGCGAGTGATTGCATCATCATTTCCTCCCCCTTCCCTACATTGACTTGCATTCTGTGTGACAGGCGCAGCTGCTAGTATGACCTAACAAGTGAGATCACCAGTACTTGTACATTGAAGATGTGAGCTAGTCCCCAAGCAAACATTTGTTGGTTCCCTGTGCAAGAACAGCTGATCTGGTCATAATGGAGTAGCAACCACGAGCAGTCAATCAAGCTCAAGCTCAAGCTCATTTTATTTGTTTTCTTTAGAAATTCCTCCAGGGATTCAATTGAAAACTCCTGAGGAAACAACTTCGTAACTAAATCAAAAAAATGATTTACAAATTCCTCATGTCGGAGCTTCAAAAATTGAAAGAAGAAATTTTAAGAATCACTTTAGAATTAACCTCAGGAGTTTCTTCAGAAAATTAAATACTTCCTCCTGGATTAGATTCCGGAAATTGTTTAAATCATTTATTTAGAAACCCATTTACGAATTTATTTAGAAATTTCTTTCTACGTATAGAAAATATTTAGGAAATTCTTTCGAAAATCCTTCCAAAAGTTCCTTAGGTGATTCTTTCGGAACTCCATTGGATATTTCTTTAGGTTTGCGTAGGAATTTCTTCAGAAATAGGGATTCATTGGATAGGAATAGGAAATTGAAGAAATGAGATTTTTTTTTTTAGAAATTCATTCAGGAATTGATAAAAATGAAAAATGTAATCCTGAAAGAATTCCGGTGAAAACATCAAGATTTCCACTGGGAGATCCTCCAGGAGTTTCTCCAAAAACTCCTCCGGGAATTCTTCCAGGAGTTCCACTGGCAATTCCTCCAAGAGTTCCTCCAGGAGTTCCTTCGAGAATTATCCCAGTAGTTCTATCTGCAGTTCCTACGGGGTTCCTCTGAAAATTCTTGCGGGAAATTCTCCAGAATTTCCTCTGGGAATTCATTAAGGTTTCCTTTTGGAATTCATTTAGTTTTCTTCAGGAGTTTATATTGAAATTCACCCAGAAGCTCCTCCGAGAATTTCTCTGGGAGCTCCTCAGGGAATTCTCCGGGATGTCCTCTGACGATGACGATGGTCCAGCTTTATACCCCCACAAAGGTTTCAGCTATACGAGATTTGTCTATAAGATGAATTTTCCTCGATTTTTTCCGAGGATTCTTCTGATAGTTTCACTGGCATTTCCTCCGGGGGTTCCTTTAAAAATTCTCCCGGGAGTTTCTTCAGAAATTCCTCCGGAAGTTTCTACGAGAATTCCCCCGAGAGCTCCTTCGGGAATCCCACCAGTAGCTCTGCCAGGAATTCATTCAGGCTTTTTTTCAGGAAATCATTTAGGCTTACTTCAGAAATTTAAATGGAAATTCCTCCTGAAGTTCTTCAGATAGTTTCTGTGGGAGTTCCTCCGGGAGGTCCTCTAGGAATTCTTCTAGGAGTTCCTCCTGAAGTTCTTTCGAGAATTCTTACGGAAGCTCCTCCGGCAGTTCCTCCGGGAACTCCTCCGGGAGATACACCCCAGAAGAGGAATTCCCAGAGTAATTCCCGTAGAAATTATCAGAGGAATTCTAAGTCACTAAGTTAACTAAGTCCCGTTTTATTAGGAAATGCTAAGACAATGTAACAATAAAACCGGACTTAGTTAACTCCTTGTACCTTTAAATAACCAAAACCCAAACGTCGGATAAAAACGTAAAACCCGTTTTTGAGCATAAGAAGACTGAATGCCATAACCTCAAATATTATTATTATCTTTATTTTGGAAGTTTTCAGTCCAAGGCTGGCTCACCTCGAATCCAGGAATTCCCTGTGAAGTTCCTGGAGGGATTCCCGGAAAACTCTTGGAAAAATTCCAGGAGAAGCTTCCGAAGGAACTCCCACAAGGAAGTCCTGAAATAGTTCTTGGAAAAGTTCCTGAGGAATTTCCGGAGAAATATCTGAAAGAATTCCCGGATGAAATATCAGGAGGAATCAATGCCGAAATTCCCAGATGAAATCCTGAAAGTATTCCCAGATGAATTCTGATGAAATTAATGGAGGCATTCCCGGGCGTTTGTTCTGAAGAAATTCCTGGAAGAGCTCAATGGAAGATGTCCTGGAGGAATTCTCAAATTAATTTTCGAATGAAATTCTGGAGTATATTCCGAGTGAAGTCCGGAAAGAATTCTAGGACAATTCTGTGAAAAATTCCCGGAGTAATTCCTGAGGGAATTCCAGGAGAAGTACCTGAAGGAATTCCCGGAAAAATACCTGGAAGAATTTCCGGGGAAATACTTGGACGAACTCCTGGAGAAATTCTCAAAGAAATTTGTAGAGGAATTCTTGAAGGATATTCTGAAGTAATTGCGAAAAGAATTCTAGAATGAAATCCTAGAGGATTTCGCTATTAAGTTTATGGCGGTTTTATCCCAGAGGAATTAAAGGAAGAGCTCCTGGAGAAATGCCTGAAGAAGTTCCTTGAAGAATTTCCGAAGGAATTTCTTATAGATTTACAAGCGAAATCGGAGAATTTCTGTCATAATTTTTTGAAGAAACTTCTGGTGGAATTTCGGGAGGAGATTCCGTATGTATTCTTGAAGGAACTCTCGAATACATTCCAGAAGAAATGCCGGAGGTTTTGCTGGAAGAATAGCCGAAAAAATGTCTAGAAGTAAAACTTGGAAAGAAGTAAAAAATCTTCAAGGAATTTCCTCATGAATTCCCTAAAAAAAATTTAGTGATGGGTTTCTAGATAAAAAGGAATTACAATTACATGAGAAGGATTTTCGAACGATTTTCAAAAGGAATTTGTGGATAACTTCCCGGAGGAATTAAGAAGTTCCCAGGGGAGCTTCTAGAAGGATTTTAAGGAGAATTTATGACCCCGAAATGTTTCGAGTTGTTTTGAGCTTTCATATGTATTATGGATCCTAGATACCCTAATAAGTTTTTGGGAATCTTTTGAATTTCAACCACCTATTGCAAGTGTGTAGGAGCCGGACAAAACAAAATACTCATCCTACTTTGTTGGCATGTGTACAAAAATACATATGAGAGAGTTGGTTCTGAAGGTGTATTGCGAGAGATCGGCTGATACCTGGTGCTGGGAATTTGGTTTCATCAGTACCCGCTAAGCTGCGGTGGACGACGGAGGTCCTTCGTAGCTTAGTAGGGAAAGCACCTGCCATGCGAACTGGGGTCGTGGGATCAAACCCCACCGAAGGGGCGGTTACCCTCCAATACCTTTTCCGAACTAAATCTATCACATGTTGTACACATATGCATAATCAAGTTTCAGGCATAGTAATTAGTTTCCACTCCGGGTGGCTTAATACCCGGCATATAGGCAATTAACTTTGAATGTACTCACCTATTTCTGAATATGATTGGATCGTAAAGTGCACATGTTAAGGGAATTTATTTCAGTCCCTGTGTTCACAAATTATTTTCTTTGTTTTTAATAAGTTTCTAATAATAAAATAAATTTCGGGTAATTTTTCTTTTCAGTGATATATAGTTATATAGGTGAACATATATTTGTTTTTCATTCAAAAATCAGACTAAAACGCCAAATAAATCACCGAAAAGTACATCGAAAGCAGTCGACATCATCAAAATAAGGGTAATTTTTCTTAAAGTCGAACCTGTTTGTAGAAATTGTTCGCAAGAAAAGCGCTTCCACACTGCTAGCTGAACCTTAGTTTAGAAAAATAAATATTCGCCCATAAAGTACATGGTTGAACAACATTCAAGTACTATAAATAAGGATGATTATTCATGCTTCGATATAACATAAACTTCAGTATAACGTATGTATAACTTTGAAATGAAATGTACGTTATATCGAAGTTTACCTGTAAATGTATCCTAATAAATTATCTTTAAAAAACTCGCTTAGTTCAAAACTTTGTAAAGGTATATAGCGGAAGTCTTATTAATTGTCAATTAATAATTAATTTATTCATCATTATTAAGGTGATTTACGACAGAATCCAAAAATGGCTGCCATAACGGCCGTGCTAGCCATCACCTCGCGTTTTTTGCTCGCACAAATGTAAATTTCTCACTAAGTAAGTTTTATATCAACATTTCTTTTCCTATTCTTAGTTATAGTAAAGATGGACGTGGCCGGGAGTAGTAACCCTCATGCTTTTATCATTTTTAACTTAGATTTAAGTCAAGGTTTACTGCCACCTTGATCAGATTGCTATAAGGTCCTTCAAAGAACTGTACTGCCGCTAACCGCAAGTAGAGCACATCTGTATATGGACGCCCATAAATCACACAGAAAAAAATAATGAAAAATAAACAACGCGTAAAACTTGACATGCGGAAATTTACACTATTCTACGCTGAAATTGTGCTCTTCCTAACAAGATTGCTTACAACTTGTATGCAATATTGACGATTCACGTCGAATATTGTATACATTTAGGGTGTATCCCATGTTGAATTACGCTAATAATGACGTTCCATTTATGTGCATGATTTGTAGCGTAAATTTCAGTGGATTTTTCTATCTGTGTAGATGTGCTCGACTTGCGGTTATCGGCAGTATGAGTATCACTAGTGTCCACTCTACGAAGTATACCATAACCACGCTAACGCTAACTGGACATTTTGCAATGAAACTTACGTAATTTATGAAACACACGCTGATGGTAACAGTTGGTAAAAATTGATCCAGAGTTCGAAATGTTATTAACGTTCGAAAGTGATGCAATTTAACTATGAACACTGTTTATCCTCTCAAAAAGGTTTAAGCACACAAACACAGACTGAACATATGTTCCATCCTTCCGTCTTTTAATAGATTAATTTTCATGTAGGATGTTGATCAGTTACTGCTTGTATGTACAGTATACCCCCGCTGATCCGTCAAATTTATGGCCGGACTATCGAGATTTCACTCGTCAAATTTGAATACTGACAGCATGATGTGTTTTCATAGGTGTTAATACTTTTTAATCCGGAAAATTCCTAATTAGCGTGATCCAGACTAACGAGTTGTCAGATTAACGAGAACCGGATGAGCGGGGGATACTGTACTATAGGTTTTTATTTGTGTTTGACATTTGCACGGTACCGCCATCCGATATCTACTTGTTCACACACAGTTAACAATAAGATAGGAAAGAGTTGCCATTTGGCCGAATAACACGTTAGTCCGAAAGGCATATAACCGAATTCCATTTGACCGAACCGAACAGTTGATAGAAAACTAGTTGGTCGAATAAGACGTTTAGCCGAAGAAGACCAAGTCCCGAAGACGAAGAAAACGTTGTTAGACCAAAAGGGTCATTTGGCCGAAAATGTTGTTTGACCGAACAAGGCATTCGGTCGAATGTTGGTCGGTTGAACCGATATTTCCAAGAAAAACATTCAACAAAACTGGTTATTTAACAATATATGCCATTTCGTGTTGTTTGGTCAAAAAAACCTTTTTGCCGATTAGGTTCAGACCAGATAAAAGCGATCTGGACATAACCAGCTAAACATTTTTTGGCGTAGAACTAGGTCTGTGTTTTCTATACTGAGGTATAATCGAAAAGCTTCATCAAAATATAATTTGAAAAGCTTAAAAACTGCACATAAAAATGCATTTCAGCCATAGTTTACATTAAATCATTAATAAACAGAGAATTATCATTTTTTGAATATAGTAAAACAAGCAAGAGGATCCACTTGATAGAGTGCCAAATTTGTAACGATTTAGCTCAAACGGAACCCCTGTCCGTTTTACCCTCATCTCCCCTACCTACTCGTTGCAAGTATATTTCAGTAATGTCTTCTTAAGGACAAGCATCACAGAATCCAAAATAATATTCACTAGCGTTTTCAAGGGTACACCACTCAATATGAAAGCATCGCACAACTATCATTTTCATCATTCCATGCATGCTGCGACGCAGCAAAGCTGAAATAATACAAACAAAAGTTATCCGCTGCCTCCGTATTGAGTGGTGCCCTTGCTCACTTTGAGCGATTAATTGTTTATTCTAGCGAACCTATTCTAAAACATCATATAAGAAATGCTAATACTATATTCCATATAATAATCTTCGTATTTATTAGTAAAATAGAAGTTACATAGGTCAAGGTCACATCACTTTCCATGGTGAATCCCTATTTATGTTTCTGATTACCCCACCCAACTAACACAACTTCATTCCCGTGGTTATTGTGGAAATGCAGAGATATTCTCGATCTCTATAGCAACAATAATCACACACTAACATTCCCTTCCTTTCCTAACTGACTGTAAGAACTTGTTGATCAATATATGGGAGCTGCTGGAACGTGCACCAATCCTAACCAGGCCAATCCTTACCACTATTCACTTGGATCGAAGTGCAATTCGCACCAGCTCTGATCAATCACGGAGTAGCAAACATTGATATGTACTGTACAGTCAGTCTAATCTAATCTAAATTTAAAATCTAAACAAAATGTTCGGCTGAATATGAAATGGCATATATTTACAAACGACCTGTTTAGCCAGATGTTTAGGCCATATATTTTTTTTCTGTAAAACGACATTTACGGGCGGATGTCCAGCCAAATTACGTTGTCAACTAAACACTTGGGTCACTTTACACGGATGGGTTTCGTCAATTTCCCGATCAACCACAATAGCCACCAAATTTTCAATACTACTTGATTTTCTCCGATTTTTGTGGATTTTTTTCGTGGGGTTAAATAAATGTTTCATTAAGCCCGAAGTCCGCAAAACAAACCGCGTAAAAAGCGACCGCAGTATATGACATTTTCGGCTGTTTTATCCGTTAAGCCAAATGGACCTAACCGCCAGACGACAATTTCGACCATATGACCCGTTTGGAAAAATG
Source organism: Armigeres subalbatus (assembly GCF_024139115.2). Classification (NCBI taxonomy): domain Eukaryota; kingdom Metazoa; phylum Arthropoda; class Insecta; order Diptera; family Culicidae; genus Armigeres; species Armigeres subalbatus. Next base: position 1,374,756 of record NW_026943741.1, read on the forward strand.
GGCATTTTTTCGTTTTGGCTAAATGAAAATTTCGGCCAAATGACCTGCTCAGCCAAACAACATTTTGTGCCGAATGATCAGTTCGGCCGAACGACATTTGCGGCCGTATGTTGCTTTCGATAAAATCACATTTTCAACGAAAAAACTTTCGGCCACAATGCTTTCGGCCTAGTGACAATTGTCCAAATGGTTTTCGGCAGAATGCCTTTCAGCCAAACAACATTTCGTGGCGAATGATCAGTTCGGCCGAACGACATTTTCGGCCGTATGTTGCTTTCGATCAAATAACATTTTCAACCAAATAACTTTCGGCCAGAGCGCTTTCGGCCTAGTGGCAATTATCCAAATGGCTTTCGGCAGAATGAATTTCAGCCAAACAACCCTTCCATACGTACTAGAGTATATAGCAGACCCCAGGGAAATCAGAAAAGTTTGATATTCCTTTCAATGTTTCCCCTCATCTCCCCCCGCAGTTTGCCCACAGGAGTCGATGACGGTTGAGTGTGTACGTGTTTTGTGCGTTATACCGCTATTTGATTCGTATTAGTTCAAGAAAAAATTGAGTTTTTCTTCAGCTACGGCCATGCGGCTAATCAGTTGAATGGAAAAGCGCAAACTTCATTCAACCAATTGAGATCAAAGTTTTTCTGAATCGTTTTGAGACCCTAATGAACTGTGCAAAATATGGGCTCGATTGTTTGCATCATCACTTTCCGCATCGCATTCTTAATTTATATAGAAATTAGTATAGGAAAACGTACTTTTCTATATTTTGCTCTTCAATTGATTGTAAATCTCGTGACTAAATGCGTTAGCGTATAGTCTGAAAGATGTCGGAAGACTAGCCTTTTGGTTATACTTTAATGCAATGTCCCACTTGATTTACGATAAACTGAAACCGCTTGAAGTAAAAATACGAAAATATAGGTTTTCCATACTAATTTCTATACAAACTTCAAACGCGATGAGGAAAGCAAGCAACCATTGGGCTCAAATTCTGCACAGTTGCTTGAGACGCAGAATGGTTTCTAAAACCCATTGATTTGAAAAAATGACCATGACATGACGCCCTACTCTAATACATACATTACTAAACGGCCTGTGCGGTTGAATGTTTTTCTTGGTCATACCATTTTTCGGACAAAAATTCATTTTCGGCCATTTGACCTGTTCGCCCATTGCCATATACGCCGGTCACATGACATTTTCAGCTATTTTACATTTTCGGCCGTATTGCTCGTTGAGCCAGTTAGTCTATTCTACTACATGACCACTTTGGCTAAACGGCATTTTCGGCTCCCGCAATTGGAGCAAGGATGATAATGATATGCTTGACAACTATCAGTATTCTATCAAAGAAATGCTCCAAGCTACTAAACAAACCTTTTGGCACTTTTACCTACTTACAGCAAAAACCTATCACCATTTTGCGTTTGATGGATGGATGGCAGGGCTGAAAATTTTGATAACCTTTTTCCTGTAGATGAATGTGTATGACATTTTTATCAGCTTTTGAGGGTTTGGTATTCCAACTGATCCCATCAATACCTACTCGCAGTGAAGTTATGTTACTCCTTGTTTGCAACTTCCAATCTGCAACTTCTGTTCAGGTAATAGTCAAACGAAAGCGAATCGCACTTTCTCTGTCCCAGCGGCGTGCATCAAAACAATTGTAGGTACTTCCACGTTGTAACTACCTTTACCTGAGGATACTAAAACAGAAGTTTAAAGTCAACGACCATAGCCGTTAGCCATCCGCGTCTCACATGCTCGGAAGCGTGGTATATCTGCTTCTTGAGCGCATTATACCATGTTTTGCTAGACGAAGTGGAAGACAAAGTGCAAAACAAAGATACCAGTCTGCCGGTGGTTCCCGTTTCCCTCGGTTTCGCACCCAATAGGTCATTGCGCGCGGCAAACCTAACCTCACTATTTTGACAGGTACTGGTCCTGTTGTTTACGTCTCGGACTTAGAATTTTTTTGATCCAAATTAAATCTGCATATTTCACGATTTTGAAGACATTCCGTACATTCCGCATTCAAATATTGGTAATTATCGATAAGTTTGGGTAATTAACGATCAGAAAATCCAAAGAATGATAGAAGTATCTCAAAATTGAAATAAAGTCGTCTGTAAACAACAGTATTCCAGTACCTGTCAAAAGTCGTGTGTGACGTCACGGTGCAATGGAGTATAAAGTTCCAATGGAAATAAAACGAATGTTTTCACAAGCTTTAATTTTTTCATCCTTCCTTTTATGGTTATGAGTTTAGTGTTTTAAAATTATGTTTCGTTTCCCGTTCTTCTTGCAGACATTTATAGCAAAACACCCCGATGGAGCATCACTCACAGAATCGTTCAACAACAGGCTCGTCTACTACACCCGGACGCGTGGCCTGTTCCGGTACTGCTACCCGAAAGAGAAACCCCCAGCGTCATCCGGTGAGTACTTTCTCTGTCCCCAGCTGATAGCAACTGAAGATGAAACTGAGGCAAAAAAACAAACTTTTAAGGGTTTCAAGAATGTGTTCGGCGTTTTTATCATAGTTCTTTGAATGGGACTCCTAGTTCCGATCTCGAATAACCACATCAGGGACGGAAACATCTTGATTAAGTCTAATATGTTGCTAAAAGCACGGTAATTTTATTTTTCCTTAGTGGTGCATAAAATCCCAGTTTTTCATATATAAAGTAAACATGAAAGAGTTGAAGTTTGCAATTGCGTGGGTGTTGGATATGGGTGAAAGAATGAGAATCTCCCCCGTCAGTGCGAGCTGATCATGTTTCTCGCGTAGAGGTGAACAGGGGCATAATAACAGAGTGGGTTGATTATTTACTATACATCAATAACGGACGCGGAAAATCAACCGTTTGTCCAACGGCAGGCTGCCGTGGCGTGGGAGCCGCGCGATAGATAGCATATCTGGCAATCTGATGGAGGTAGTTATTATGCTTGCGTAGTTATCCATCAGGATCCAGTGTATCAGTATGAATTTAAGATCAGTCAGAATGTTTCGTTGCTGTTTCAGTATTTACTTCGGTTCAGTAATTAACTTCGGCAGTTTTGGTTCTATTAGCATTAGCATTAGCATCAGCATTGAGCAATTCGCACAAATTCGTAGGTGGTACAAGCCAAGACTATTATATGAAAGTAGCATCACTTTCATCCGTTACCACAGATAATGATTTAGGACTAATCACCATCTCTTAGATGGAAGCAAGGAAACTCTCCAATAGTCGAGATCTGCCCTGGCCACGTCCTTGGGAATGCTGAGGAAGGGGAAGGATGGTTAGTTGGGCACCTACTTAAGAAAGATTCAGAGAACTCTGCGACCTTTCATAGGTGCCACGGGAGGTTTTGGGATTGTGTGGAAGGTTATAACAGTAGGAATCGTTTTGGTAAAACGTGAAACACAGAAAGAACTAAGATAGAAATGCAAAGTAGGAAAGGACGAGCCTGGAATCGAACCCACGACCTCCTGTTTATAAGGCAGCAGCGGTAGCCACTAGACCACCGAGCTCGTCAACTTCGGCAGTTTTGATTCTATTCACACAAAAAAACAAATCTAACAATTCTGTATAATATGTTGGTATATAAATTTCAATACAAAAAATGTAAGCTTTCTATACAGGTACTGTATAAAACTGTGAGACTTTAATACAATGATTGAAATGAAATTTTTCAAATTTATATACGCCAAAATTTTAAACAGATTTGGCAAGGATCTTATACAGAACTGTATGAAAATCTGCCATTCGCTGGTTGGGTGATCAAGTGTTATTAAACACACATTTTCGATTGTAAATACTTTTAAACAGCGCACAAATAGTTATTTTTTTCATATATTTCCTTGAGGGGGGCTGAGGTTAACACCCCCCCCCCCCTCCGCTTCCAAACTGCCAAAATTTTGACAATAAATTTTTTGTTCTCTAAAAAATTTCTGCTGGAACATACAGTAAATACATAGTTCTTTCTTACCCAAAATTCAAGAGACCCCTTCGAATAAAAATCTGGAAACTCTTTGAGAATTTTTGGACGGTGTATGCGATTCATAGGCTTTCAGTAGGCAAATGCATACATCTTCACCTCTATAGTATTTTGATTAACTTTAATGACGTTATTCCGAGTCGAAGTAAGCTCTTCAAACATAAAATTCGTGAAACAGATAGCGACATCTGTAGTATATCTAAAATAAAAAACGTCTAAGGTAAAAGTTATCGTTAATTTACAATCAATTTGTGCAATGAAGTGAAATAATTTGAAATTTAGAAAATCTTGCGCTTATTATAATAAGGGCATAACTATATTGATTGATTTCTCTTTATCGATTTTATTATTTGGTTATAAGTCAATGTTTCCATAAGTTACAGCCGTGATTTTTGCTTCTTGTTCAAGTTGCAATCATCCATCATTTTACTGGATAAATAAATTCAGCAGTTGAGTATTTCAATGTTGTCGGAGTCTTTCAGTTCCATAAATAACAACACTCACTTTTTTAACACTTATAATTTTGTTTATTTTCTAAATACTTTTATCTTTTCTTTTTTTATTTATTTCTGTCATGTTTTCACATGAACCCACTCTCACCAACATCTGACAAACTGACTGACTGACTCAACGCAATCAAGCTGACACTCTGTGACCAGGGATGCCAGATACAATTTTTATCAGTCTGTATCAATCTCAGAAAAATGTCTGTATAAAGTTGAGAAGGTACAGGAAATTATTATTAGAAAATTATTCAAAAAGCATTCGCTTTTAACAACGTAAAGCTTGATCCACTTAGTATTTGGCCGTTTCTTTCCAATTACTGCGGCGCCTCTGGTGGCCGTACCGAGAAGTAAAATACATCACATCGTTGCGGAAGGTTTGTTTAATTTATGGTGACTGATGAAACTCAGTATTGATGCTCACGTTCAAAAGTTATCGAAAATGGAACGCGAGAGATGGAAACAAATTTTGCACACTCACGTTGGAAATCCATCATGGAGGAATGATTTCAAAGTATCTAAAATTTGCGAAATTAACTGTAAAAACTGTCAAACGTTATCGGGAAACACTATTGCTGGATAGCGTAGCACAAAACAATCGTAGAAGCGGATCATACGACCAGAAACTACAAGTGAAAGTCTGCAGAGCAGTTCGGAACCATTTTGGGATTTCCTTGCATGATTTAGCGAAAAAGTTCACTGCGCCGTACAGCACAGCTCAAATAATCTGTCGGCGTGAAGGTTTCAAGTCGTATGATGTCAGTAAGCGTCCCAACAGGACCCTGTAACAGAACCTGGTTGCCAAACATCGCGCAAGAATGCTGGTCGAGCAAGTTCTGACGAAATACAATTGATGTATTTTGATGAGCAATGAAATTAATATTAAAATTGACTTTCAATTCCCGGGACACAAGTTTTACCTTGCCAAACGGAAGGGTAATGCCCCAGGAAAATTCAAATATGTATATGCAGGCAAGATTGCCCACAAATTGATGGTATGTCAAAGCATCTGCAGTTGTGGAAAGTTTTCATCACTGGAGCGACCATAAATGGGCAAATATACAAGGAGGAGTGTCTTCAGAAGCGATTTTGCCATCAATTCAATCACACGACTGTCCGGTGTTGCTTTGGCCTGACTTAATAAGCTGCCATTACAGACGGGATGTGATGGAATGGTATGAACCGAATGATAATGACGTTATTGAAAAAACTATCAACCCACTAAAATGCCCAAATTTTCGTCCCAATGTAAAATATTAGGCAATTATCATAGGGAAACTTGAGAAATGGTGCAAAATAATCAGAAAACCATCTTATATGGAGAAGTGGTGTGAAAAAATGACAGATTAAGTTGACCGTTCTACTGTGCAAAAAATAACGAGTGGTATTGAGAGAAAAGGCCGAGATTTCTTCCGAAATGCCAATGAATAATTTTTCGATATTTTTTCCATCAAAGTTTATTAAATTCCCTGTATAATAAAACTTGACCCACCTTTTTATGAACTTTTTCGGCAAAGAAATGTCTAATTTCGTGCGGCCAAATTCTAAGTGGATCAAGCTTTAGAATATCGAGGTTTCAATAATCAAAAGTCGGTCTAAGACTTAGTCGAGTCAAGTACGAGTTGCTGAAGACAAGTAAGATTGCTGTTGAGGTGGAAATACGTATTATGAAATTTACGAGCCTGTGACAAGGGCGGTGTCATCATCATCCATAGACATAGACCGCTGTCATCATTGAAAAGTAGTACGAAAAAAATATTTGTGCCCGGGACATCCTGGCTACGATTTGGCGATGAGCTAAACAATAGCATGACAGTAGCCTGGAAATTTCCTCTAAAATTACAATCAAGTGGTGCATGGTGGAATTAAATGGGATAATACTATCTCGTATTATGACAAGGGAAGATATTCCACTTCAAAGCTCTAAATAATGTTCTTATCAATATTTATGTTGTTACATTAGCATTAATTGATAGTATTTACGCAATTTTCTAACTGAAAATCCGTTGGGAAGTCCAAAAGAGTTCGGTTCGGAGGAGAGGCAATGAAGGAATAAATCCGTTTGGGAACCCAAAGAACGGAGCGGACATCTTTTGGGTTTACAAACGGAGAACCTTCTGTCTTTCGAACTTTTTTGGGCTTTCAAACGGAACTCTTTTTGTGCTTTTGAACAAAATCCTTTCCGCTTCCGAACGGAATCTTTTAAGGCCTCGGAGCACCAAAGGATATCTCTTGTTCTGGAACAGAAAAAAAAATCCATTCAGAAGCCCAGATGGCTCTTTGCGGAGTTCCAAAAGTTTGTCTTTCGAAAGTCTAAAAGGAATTCGTTTGAAAGTAAAGCCCAAAATAATTTCGTACAGAAGCCCAACAAGGTTTCTTTCGGAAATACAAAAAAAATGCTTTTGGAAACCGAAAAGAATTTCTTCAGAAATATAATGGAATTCCTTCCAGAATCCCAAATAATTCCGTTCGGAAATCCAGAGAAAGGTCTTGTTTTGGGTTTACGAACCGAGATTTTTCGGTTTACTGAACGAAGCTCTTTTTGGCTTTCGGAAGGAACTCTTCTGGGTTTTCGAAACGATTTCTTTTGCGCTTCCTAACAAAATCCTTTTAGGGCTTCGGTAAGAAATCCCATAAGAATTCTAATCGGAATCCATTGTCCAAAGCAGAAAAAGATTCCGTTCAGAAGCCCAGAACGCTCCAATCGAAAGTTCAAAAGTATTGCTTTCGAAAGTCCAAAAGGATTGGAATGATTTTGTTCAGAATTCCATCAGAATACCGTTTGGAAGTTCAAAAGATTTTTTGGGAAGCCCAGAGTGATTCCTTTCGAAAGCCCAAAAGAATTTCGTTCAGAAACTTGAAGGGATTCCGTTCCGATATATCCTAGAAGGATTACGTTCGGAAGTTCTCATAATTCTGTAAGGAAATCCTTACGAACGTATATCTTTTCGGCACTCTCATGGAATTTTATTTGGGCTTTTGAACGGGATCATTTTGGGCTTCAGAATGTTTTAATTTTTGACTTTTGAATGGACTCTTGTTAGGTTTCCGAAAGGAATCAAAGAATCTTTCCGTTTGAAATTAAAAAGAAACACTGTTTGGAACCCAAAAGAGATCCCGTTCTGAAGCCTAAAAGCACCTAAAAGGCTCCGCTCGGAATTCCAACAGGATATCGCTTGGAAACGTTATAGAGTTCCGTACGAAATCCGTTGTTGATGAAGCAAGTGTGTAGGAGCCGGACAATACTAAATACTCATCCTTCTTGGTTGGCATTGTACACAAATACGTATAGATAGACATTAGACATAGTCACATAGTCACCAGTGAACAGAAAGGTGAACATAAAAATGAACATTTAGTGAACAAAATTAGAGATCATAATCAATGATAAGCCGATATCCCATTCCGGTTTGAGACTATAATACAGATTCCTAAATGTACAACAGATACAGACAACACGACAGGCTAATGGGTCAAACACAATTGGTACGTTTGCGTGCGTTTTGACAGTTTTCCATGGGAAAATGTCAAAACGCACGCAAACGTATCAATTGTGTTTGGCCCATAAGACTGCTAAGCTGAGAAAACAACACATATTAAATAAAATCCAGTCGAAACTCCACAACATACGTATGAGAGCTCAACTCAATCCTTCAAATGTCAGAATTACAACTAATTTTGATTACTTGCTTTATGTTAGAGAGTATCTTGATGTTAAAGTTCACTCATCTTATTCTCATTTCATATCATATCAAGCAAAACAACTATCTGAATGGGCTATTAAGCATCTCGGCTAATCAACCCCAGGAGCTCTGTTTGATTTGATGCTTCGAATGACTGATTTCTATCTCTTGCAATGATTGAGGTTCGGTGTGCGTGACGTCAAACTCGAGGAGGTTCATTTAGTTTGGTCAGAAAAAAAAACAGGTTGAAAATTATCGAACCAGCGATTCAATTGGTTGAAGAGGCCCGTTAACAGCTGATCAGCCGAGTCTTTTACAGATGTCTCCGTCCCGCAGAGCCGTCGCGGGGTATCGTAGAAGAGACGATTGTTGTCAGTTATTACGTCTTTTCCAATCTGCATCATCCGTTAAATGGAATATTACTGTCGACTCTCTAGATCTCGATGTTCCATATTTCGATATCTCTCCCTATGTCGATGATGGTTTTCTCGGTCCTTTCAACTCACATACATTTTTACGTTCTTCATATCGATAACCTCCATATCTCGATATCTCTCTATCTCGAGGTGTTCTGATCATATTGTGCCTTGAAACAAAATTACAACTTTCGTGGTCATTTTTCATAGATGTCATAGATGTCAGAGCCCATAGATGTGTAACATTTATACACGCATTATCGAAGCATTCACCGTCAGAATCCATCACGTGCCGGCCAAATTTTCAAAAATATCAATGTAGCTTATTTTCTGGAGGTATGTTTTTCTTGGGCGACTATCTGGCGCTTATTTTTTGTGCGGCTAAAAATATGCGGATGAGAAGATTTTTTTATGAGCAGTACAATATTTAAATTTCTAGGCTACTCTACTAGACATCTTTGGTTGAAACAACAAAAAATCAGAAAAAAATTAAGCTCTTTTTAGTGGGTATTCAACAACAACTTTCCATTTAACTCCACTACGTTTTGTTATCTTTGCAGATACGTATTTCGACCGCAACTGTGTGGTCGTCTTCAGTGTCTCGTACTTGACTCGACTTTACATTTGTTTTGTTGTCGTATTTTATAGCAACGAGCTTTTTTCGATCTAGTATCCATTGCAAAGTTCCTTCTATTCTTAGATCTTTCCTTATTTCGATGGTTCCTTCAATATCGAGATGTAGGAAGTCTACTGTAATGTAAACATTATTGAACTGAATCTTTGGTTGACAAAATTATTAATATTTTTTTTCTGATTATAATAAAATATGTTTTTTTGTAATCACGTATTACAATCCTTTTTATATTCCTTTCAAGTGTACATTCATTTGAAATGTATCTAGGGTAAATGATCCAATAGTGGAGGAACTAAGCACGTTCCAACACCAATCATTTTCCTAGAATTAAACGAAATTTCATTTCGCTTACCTTAGATATGTATTCGAAAGCGTTCCCCATCTATTCTTTTGTAAAAATGCTTCCGTCTCATGTATTTCATGTATTCCGTCCTAAAATAACAACTCCAATATTTTGTACGCTGTTCCAGTAGTTGCGGTATTTTTTAATTCGTGTTCCTATAGTTACGAATTCTATTATTTTCTTACGAGACTCGCAACTATAAGAACACTACCGAGTTGATCAACTCGCAGAGACAGAATTAAACTCGTTGTGCTAGTTTATGTAAAAAAAACTCAGTATGATATGGCCATTTTTTGTAAATTCATATTCATTTAAACACTTCATCCAATCAATATTTTGCCAATACTGCCAAAACAGTATTACTCCCTGAGAAATGTGTAAGAGAAGCCAATGAAAGTGTGAAGTATAAAATGAATTCAGCTTTGAACGGCAACTCCTTGAATGATATTTGACGGACGACCAGTATGAGTGATGGGATGATAATTTTAATTTATTTTTCAAACGAGTGATAGTTGCGATAGCTGCGCTTAGCTATGCTTACCAATGCTGCAATAGTTATGGTCTGGTGACCATACGAGAGCTACAATGATGCGTGCTCGCTTTGGCTGATGTACTATTAATAGAGATTAATGCACTTAACAGCGATTATCATTATTGATATACAATTAGACGGTTACAAATATTTAATCAATTAAAAAAATATGCTCTATGTAGTGCTTTTTGAGTGATTAAAGGGGAAAATATTTGAAACTCATGAAATTTGTCTATAATAGTATTATTGCTCCTTCAAATTGTCACCAATGCATGTATTTTTGTTATTGACCAAGAAGTCAAGGTTTTTGAAGGAAAAAATGGTATTGACTCTATACACAGTTAAAAGAAGTTGGAACCATGTCTACAGTTCAGTAATGTTTCTGTAACCCATGTCCGATCGAATCACTTATTATTTATCAAAGCCTGTGGAGTACATAAAAGTCTACTTAAGTCAACTCGGTCCATGGTTGCACATCGCCAACCGTACAGTGTACGGAGGGTCTAAAACTCATCTTCCACCTGATTGATCCACCTTGCTCGTTGCGCACCTCGCCTTCTTGTTCCTGTTGGATCGTTGTCGAGAACCATTTCTACTGCATCCGACATTTAGATGAAGGCCCAAACCATGGGTCGAAACGTCGGATGCAGTAGAATCTCTTCGCCTTTTTTAAATTCTATGACCAGAAAAGCCCAAACAGAGGGATCATGTGAATAAATTTATCGTAGCGTTAGCGTCCCTCTCCAATGCGTCCTTCTGATTCTTGAATTTTCCAACAACCACGGTCGCCTTTTTATTATGCACAGGAAAATGTCAAGACTGGCAATTCCAAAAAATTATCGTATTTAATAAAAAGTTTCTATAAAATTGGCTAATTATTGAAAAGTTTCAGAGTAGATTGATATAACCTCTAAAATCCATCGAAAATACAGGAACTAACCGTTTGAAGAGTCCTTCGTTGGCGAATACCAGGCAGATATCGGACGCCAGATCAAATGTTTACCCTGAGACAAATCCTTGAAAATCCCGGGAGTACTCGAGATGGCACTCGAGCTCGTGTAATAGTCTTTCTCCAAGTCGTTACTTCAAATGACAAAGGCATGATGTTTGGCATTTCTGTAATAAATAACTACTTATAATTTGGAAGATCGGTTTCGCAACATTCACCTCGGCCGTATGACCCGATCGACTGAATGGCCTTATGTGTCAAATGTCCAATTCGGTAAAAAAAAGCATTTTCTGCCATATGATCTATTCGGTCAAGCACTAATTTTGGTCAAATGACCAATTTGGTCGAACGTTCATTTCTCCCAAATGAAATGTTCGGCCAAATGGCTTTCGGTCAGATGAGTTTCATACTAATGGTTTCTTCGGAGAAATGGCATGCATATTCAGTCAAACAACTTTCGGCGCAGTGTAGCGTCGTCCGCATGTGCAACATGTGCCGGATCGGAGATCCGGAAGTGAGTAAATAATTCGTAACTCACTTTTTTGAAAGATCCGGTTCACCAGATCAGCGAAGTATCTTACAATTTGTAAGAAAACGGCAAAATAAAAAGTTCATAGTAAGTCCTCTATACATGTTATATATGCTTGTGAGCGAGAGAGGGATAAAATTATTGTCTGTACGTTTCAAAAGTTCCTGAATGACAACCATTTCACCATTTCGCAATCTCTCCTTACCAGGGATCGTAATTCTCACGAGCAGAGAATGCTCCCTCACGCTGATTTTCGCCGAGAGTTCGGTTTGCGGGAAAAGAGAAAAGGTCTGATGATAGAAAACCATATCTCTCTCACTATCAGTGCCGAGAAAAATTTATTTGCTCGTTTTCTCACCAATTGCGAAAAGAGAAGCCTTTATGAAATAAACAACTTAATCCCTACCTGCAGTCGATGTGGTGGTATGGCTATAGTGACCGCATCACATTGTCATTTTTGTTGATGTTCTAGGTTGAATCCCGTTGTGGTCAAAAAAAATTGTTATTGCTTACCGAAAATTTTCGCAAAAAGTGAATGAGGGTAAAAGTGATCCCTAGTATCATTTTGGTTTTATGCTGGTTTTATAACACTCTTGAAGAGTAAATTATGGTCTTCAAGAGCGTTATAAAACTTAAAATGTTACTTGGGATGAAACGAAAACTTATCAAGTATCGTACCTACTTGTACCTACTTTCGCTTATCTTCTAGGTTCTCTCTAGAGAAAAGTGGAGTTGGAGAAAGTTCTTTTTCACTACAAACTCCGAAAAAATATTCTCCCTGATCCGAAAAATGCTTGATTTCGTCTCATCGAAACGAAAAGTACGATCCCTGTTCCTTACGATGTGCTCCACAGATCCGATCCATATGAAAGATCCGGATCATCAGACTGAATGACCCAGATCTGATCCGCTCAAAGAAGTGATCCGTTTTGCCCATCTCTAGTGCAATCTAATCCAAACATATATTTGGACTATGTTCATTTGATATATGTTTTGTACAAATATGACGATTAGATACAGAATTGGAAAATATGCATGGACTTTTCTAGGCAGCTTGTGATGTGAGCCAAACAAATGCTGCGATGGAGGCGTGTTATAATTTACTCTACGACAGCGGTTCTTAACCTTTTTCTTGAGAGGTACCCCTTCGAACTTTTGCATTTATTGAGGTACCCCCTATTTTCATCGTCGAAATCAAAATAAGCGTAACTAATAACTTCATTATTCACATGGTTTCTATCCAAAAAGTTGATTAAAATTTTAGTTGTTTCGCGAAACTTTCCTATTTGAATTAAGTGTATACATCAATCTTCCAAGCCTCTTGAAAGGACGCTTCCGAGCCTTTTGAAAGAAGGTTTTTGACCCTCTTGAAAATAGGTTTCCGACCCTCTTGAAAGAAAGGCACCTAAGAATCTTGAAAGTAAGCTTTCAAGCCCCAAACAGAGGCTGACGAGTCTCTTGATAGGGGCTTCCGAGCCTCTTGAAATAAAGCTTCCAAACCTCTTGAAAGAAGGCTTCTGAGAATCTTGAAACGCTTCCAAGCTTTAAAAAGAGACTTACGAGTCTCTTGAAATAAGGTTTCCGTGCTTCTTGAACGGGCCTTCCGAGCCTCTTGGTAGAAGGCTTTCAAGCCTCTTAAAAAGAGACTTCCGAGACTCTTGAAAGGAGGCCTCTAAACCATTCGGAAAGAGGCCTCTAAGGCTCTTGAAACCCTAGCAGCACAAATGTTTCACATAGACCATTGCAACTCATATGTGACCAGATTTGGTTACAATCAAGTTGCTGCAACCATTTTGGTCCAACTTGTGCTGCTTGGGAAGGAGGCTCTTGAAAGGAGGCTTTCGAACCTCCTGAAAGAGGCTTTCGAAAGAATGAAAAGTCTCTCACTTATTATCTCTAGGGGCTTCCTTAGCCGCACGGTAAGATGCGCGGCTACAAAGCTCGACCATGCTCAAGGTGTTTGGGTTCGATTCCCGTTGCCGGTCTAGGCAATTTTCGGATTGGAAATTGTCTCGACTTCCCTGGGCATAAAAGTATCATCGTGCTAGCCTCATGATATACGAATGCAAAATGGTAACCTGGCTAAGAAACCTCGCGATTAATAACTGCACGGTTACTAACACAAAATGAGCGAGAAAAAGCGAATATCACCACTTCTCTGTCTGAGCTGCCTTTTCGATTCTGTTTTTTTCGCACTTGCAGACAAGTTTGATAAATTTGTTATCATGGCTTGTTACGATTCGGTTTTTGCCTCAAGTCTCTAAGGCTCTTGAAGAAGGCTTCTGAGTCTCTTGAATGGAGGCTTTCGACCCTCATGAAAGAATGCTTCCGAGCTTCTTGAAAGGGGCTTACGAGCCTATTAAAAGAAGGCTTCTGAGACTCTTGAAAGAAGGCTTCCGAGTCTCTTGAAAGGAGGTCTCTGAACCATTTGAAGGGCCTCTAAGGATTCTTAAAGAAGACCACTGAGCCTAATTGAAGAGAAGCATCTGAACCTCCTGAAAAATAACTCTTGATATTCTGCAAAAAAAGCTTCGTTGCCTTTTGAAAGGAAGCTTTTGATTCTCTTGAAGAGGGCTTTTGAGAATCTTTTGAGAAGGCTTTTTGAGAATGAAGCCTTCCAAGCTTTTTGAAAAGTGTTCCCGAGTTACTCGAAAGAAGGCTTCTGAGACTCTAAAAAGGAGGTCTCTAAGGCTCTTGAAAGAAGGCTTTTGATCCTCTTGATGAAGGCTTTTGAGAATCTTGAATAAAGGCTTCCGAGCCTAGAGGTGTGCGCCGCCGTGCCACGCAGTTTTTGGCACGCCGCCACCGCCGACATTCTTGCATCGGCGCGCCGCCGTTTAAAATTTGCCACGCCGCTGATCTATAATTTTCCACGCCGATTGAAATTTTCAGTGGAAACTCCTAAGATTCATTGGATTTTCCGTATAATTTGCTGATGATCTCTACAACATTACGTTTCAGAGAATTTTTCGTGAGGATACCAATTATTTCCATGAAAATTCCATACAATACCTTGTTAAAACTTCGAAGAGCTCTCCGTAAAAACTAAGCGTGTGAAAATTGCGAAAAATGAAAAAATGAAAATCTAATTTAAATTGAATTTTTGAATAGAAAAGAGTTGATCTGCAGAAAGTCACAAGACTGAAAGTTGTTAGGCCGAATCGTTTAACCGAATAGATTAATTGGCAGAAGCCTACCCGAGCAAAGCTTAAGAGCAAATCGATAACTTGTTTTAATGTTGTGAAATCATCGATTATGTTTACTTAATTTGATATCTTTTTGGTCGTTTTAACGGTTCCAATAACAAAACGTTTAGCAGAATCAGCTTACCAAGACATGAAATCAAAAACTACTCTGCTGTCGAAGAGAGGAAATCGAAAACTAAATTTGATATTGGTTTCCGATAGCAAAATAAGTACATAGTTTGATGTCATACCTATCATTCAATTTAGTAATCTACAGCAACATGAGATCAAAATATATAATCAATCATGATGATTTATATATATTTGAAAACAAATTGTGAATCATTTTGTTGTCAAAATCAAAATATTCTATATGCTCTCATTATGTTTTCAGACTTTGATAGGATATGTAGCCTACAGATATTTGGCCGAGAATCTTATTTGGTCGAACAGATCCTTTGGCAGAAAAATTCATGAACTTGTCCTTCGGCTGAAATAGTTGTTTGGTCAAAAGGGCAACTTGGTCGAAATTTACATTCGGTCGAAATTGTCGTTCGGCTGACTTGGCCATTTTGGATATTTTCACTACAATAACGGGAGAATCTTTTGAATTTTGCCTTAAAAATTCATTAACTTCCCCACAAATTCTTCAAGTTTTCCAGAATATTCATTTGAAAATTATTTTCTGATTTTCCACGGGAACTACTTTCATGTTTCGAGAACTCTTTGGAATTACCAAGGAAAATTGTTTGAGATCTATATAAGAATCTCTTCAGAGTTTTTACGGGAAGTTGTTCCAAATTTCTACAGAAAAATATTCGGAATATTCACGGAAAGTTTCTGTTGAGTATTCTTTAATATTCACACAGAAAATTTTGACAAGTGAAAGAGATGCTTTAACGTTGACTTCCCCAATCTAAAATAATCAAGAAGGATAGTTTTTTATTTTTTTCGCAGGAAGAAGTCCACCATTAAACGTCTAGTTTGGCATAGCCAACTAGCAACATCGGAAATTGCT
Organism: Armigeres subalbatus; assembly: GCF_024139115.2. NCBI lineage: Eukaryota > Metazoa > Arthropoda > Insecta > Diptera > Culicidae > Armigeres > Armigeres subalbatus. The sequence continues at coordinate 1,390,538 of NW_026943741.1, forward strand.
CGGAATTTTTGAGGATTGTTTTTGGATTTCTTCAGAAAATTCTTTCTATTTTCGATTAAAAATTTAATTTCATTCCAATAAGCCCGAAAGTGACAGACGGCCGAGCTGGTAATTTTGCCGAAAAAGCCGTTTGCCCTAATAGGACGTCTGGCCAAAACCATCGTTGCCCAAAAATGCCATTTAGCAGAAATAGTTTTTTGACAGAATGGGCCATTTGGCCAAAAATGTCATTTGGTCCAACGGGGTCATACCGCCAAATTTCAATGACAGAACCTCGTACTGAAAGGGTAGTATGGTCAGAAATGTCTACTTATTTGGCGAAATGGTCTTTTGACAATTGACCATTGAACAAAATTTCGTGGCCTCTCTATGTTTAGGTCAATACTAGACTTTAGGCCAAAGGACATCTAGCCAGGTACCATTTAGCAAAACGGAAATTGTTATCAGATCAAAACTGGTTTGACCGAAAATGTAGTTTGACCGAAAGCGATGTACAGCCAAAAGGAAAATTTGGACGGACTTGCAAAAAGTTGTTTACCCCAACAGGTCATTTAGTTGAAAATGCCGTTCGGGTGAAAAAGTCGTTTGACCGAATATACATCATTTGACCAAAAATGCCATTTGGTAAAAAATGGCATTTAGCAGAAAAAGTCATTTGGCCCTTAAATGTCCTTTCTGCAACCTTCTTTGAGAAGTCGAAATTAATTTATTGGCTTTTTCGGTGATAATTATACTACTCAAAGCGAAAGGGAGTAGATGAAAGTAATGAAGATACAGATTCGATTGACACCGCAAGCGAGCGGCAAGTGTGAAATGAATAGAAACTGAAGATTAGCAGAGGGCCATATGAGAGAACAAACATTGTTGAAATCGCTGTTATTCTGCCTAACGTCCACCCAGGAACGGCTTGGATAGTGACGTGGTGATCACTGTACCAAGACAGGCTGTCAACTTTTTGCAAGTCCGTCCAAATTTTCCTTTTTCGGTCAAACTACATTTTCAGTCAAACCAATTTTGATCTGATAACAATTTCCGTTTTGCTAAATGGTACCTGTCTAGAAGTCTTTTGGCCTAAAGGCCAGTATCAACATAAAAATTGAGAGGCTACGGAATTTCGGACAATGGTCAATTGACAAAAAAATCATTTCGCCAAATAAGTAGACATTTCTGACCATACTACCCTTTCAGTACGAGGTTCTGTCATTGAAATTTGGTCGTATGACCCCGTTTGGCCAAATGACATTTTTGGAAAAATGACCCATTCTGTCAAAACACTATTTCTGCTAAATGGCATTTTTGGACAACGATGGTTTTGGCCAGACGACCTGTTAGGGCAAACGGCTTTTCGGCCAAATTACCAGCTCGGCCGTCTGTCACTTTCGGTCTTGTTGGAATGGAATGAAACTTACCAAGAATTTTTAATTAAAGGTAGAAAGAATTTTCTGAAGAAACCAGAAACAATCTTCAAAACTCCGAGCATTTTTCCGATGTTTTACAGTTGGCTATGCCAAACTAGCCGTTTAATGATGAACTTCTCCTGCGAAAAAACTCACTCTAATAAAGGATAAAAACTAACCGGCTTGATTAATTTAGATTGGGAAGTTAACGTCAAAGCATCTCTTTCACTAGTCAAAATTTTCTGTGTAATACTTTAAAGAATACTCAACAGAGACTCAATAGAATCTTTCCGTGAATATTCCGAATATTTTCCTGTAGAAATTTGGAACATCTTCCCGTAAAAACCCTGTAGAGATTTTCATGTAAATCCCAAACAATTTCTCTTAGTAATTCCAATGAGTTCTCGAAAATTGACAGTAGTTCCCGTGGAAAATCTGAAAATAATTTTAAGAAACATTCTGGAAAAACTTTAAGAATTTTCTGGGGAAGTTAATGAATTTTTAAGGCAAAATTCAAAAGATTCTCCCGTTATTGTAGTGAAAATATCCAAAATGGCCAAGTCAGCCGAACGACAATTTCGACCGAATGTAAATTTCGACCAAGTTGCCCTTTTGACCAAACGACTATTTCAGCCGAAGGACATATTCACGATTTTTTCAGCCAAAGGAACTGTTCGACCAAATGACATTCTCGGCCAAATATATGTAGGCTACATATCCTATCAAAGTCTGAAAACATAATGAGAGCATATAGAATATTTTGATTTTGACAACAAAATGATTCACAATTTGTTTTCAAATATGTATAAATCATCATGATTGATTATATATTTTGATCTCATGTTCCTGTAGATTACTAAATTGAATAATAGGTATGACATCAAACTATGTACTTATTTTGCTATCGGAAACCAATATCAAATTTAGTTTTCGATTTCCTCTCATCGACAGCAGAGTAGTTTTTGATTTCATGTCACGGTAAGCTGATTCTGCGAAACGTTTTGTTATTGGAACCGTTAAAACGACCAAAAAGATATCAAATTAAGTAAACATAATCGATGATTTCACAACATTAAAACAAGTTATCGATTTGCTCTTAAGCTTTGCTCGGGTAGGCTTCTGCCAATTAATCTATTCGGTTAAACGATTCGGCCTAACAACTTTCAGTCTTGTGACTTTCTGCCGAACAACTCTTTTCTATTCAAAAATTCAATTTAAATTAGATTTTATTTTTTTCATTTTTCGGAATTTTCACACGCTTAGTTTTTACGAAGAGCTCTTCGAAGTTTTAACAAGGTATTGTATGGAATTTTCATGGAAATAATTGGTATCCTCACGAAAAAATTCTCTGAAGTTTCAACGTAATGTTGTAGAGATCTATCAGCAAATTATACGGAAATCCAATGTATCTTAGGAGTTTCCACTGAAAATTTCAATCGGCGTGGAAAATTATAGATCAGCGGCGTGGCAAATTTTAAACGGCGGAGCGCCGATGCAAAAATGTCGGTGGCGGCGGCGTGCCAAAAACTGTAGGCAGCGGCGTGGCGCGGCGGCGCACGCCTCTAGGCTTGGAAGCCTCCATTCAAGATTATCAAAAGCCTTCATCAAGAGGATAAGAAGCCTTATTTCAAGAGCTGTAGATACCTACTTTCGAGAGTCTCGGAAGCCTTCTTTCAAGAAGCTCGGGAACTCTTTTCAAGAAGCTTGGAAGGCTTCATTCTCAAAAGCCTTCTCAAAAGATTCTCAAAAGCCTTCTTCAAGAGAATAAAAAGCCTCCTTTCAAAAGACTACGAAGCTTCTTTTGAAGAATATCAAGATCCATCTTTAAGGAGGTTCGGATGCTTATCGTCAATGAGGCTCGGAGGTCTCCTTTCAAGATCCTTAGAGGCCCTTCTAAATGGTTTAGATACCTTTCAAAAGACTCGGAAGCCTTCTTTCAAGAGTGTCAGATGCCTTCTTTAATAGGCTCGTAAGCCCCTTTCAAGAAGCACGGAAGCATCCTTTCATGAGGGTCGAAAGCCTCCTTTTAAGAGATTCAGAAGTCTTTTCAAGAGCCTTAGAGTCTTCAGGCAAAAACTGTTCTGAATCATAACAAGTTATGATAACAAATTTATCAAACTTGTATTCAAGTGCGAAAAACAGAATCGGATAGGCAGCCCCACAGAGAAGTGATGATTTTCGCTTTTTCTCGCTCATTTTGTGTTAGTAACCGTGCAGTTATTAATCGCGAGGTTTCTTAGCCAGGTTACCATTTTTGCATTCGTATATCATGAGGCTAGCACGATGATACTTTTATGGCCAGGGAAGTCGAGACAATTTCAATCCGAAAATTGCCTAGACCGGCACCGGGAATCGAACCCAACCACCCTCAGCATGGTTCTAGCTTTGTAGCCGCGCATCTTACCGCACGGCTAAAGGAAGCCCCTAGAGATAATAAGTGAGAGACTTTTCATTCTTTCGAAAGCTTTCTTTCAGGAGGTTCGAAAGCCTTATTTCAAGAGCCTCCTTCTCAAGCAGCACAAGTTGGACCAAAATGGTAGCAGCAACTTGATTGTAACTAAATCTGGTCAAATATGAGTTGCAATGAGGTCTATATGTGAAACATTTGTGCTGCCGTTCCTGGGTGGACGTTAGGCAGAATAACAGCGATTTCAACAATGTTTGTTCTCTCATATGGCCCTCTGCTAATCTTCAGTTTCTATTCATTTCACACTTGCCGCTCGCTTGCGGTGTCAATCGAATCTGTATCTTCATTACTTTCATCTACTCCCTTTCGCTTTGAGTAGTATAATTATCACCGAAAAAAGCCAATAAATTAATTTCGATAAAGTCACGCGGTGATCAAAGCTTTCCTAATTCTTTGAGAAGTGTAGTTCGGCTGAATTGGTCATTTTGCCAAAGAAGACGTTTATCCGAATTGGTCATTTGACAGAAAATGCTGGTCGGCCAGAAAGGTTGTTTGGCAGAAAGGACATTTTCTGACCAAATTACCATTCCTGCCAAACACCATTTTCGGTCAAATGATCTATTTGGTAAAAGATTTTTTCGGCCAAATTACCAGTTCGGCTGAATGTCCATTTCGGCTGTATGTCGTTTTCGGTAAAAATACATTTTTGATCGGACCATTTTTGACCTGATAACAGTTTCGGATAAACGTTCAATTGTGCTTAATGGGGTTTGGTTAGATGGCTTTTGACTTAAATGTTAGTATCAACTTAAAAGTAGAGAGGTTACGAAATTTCGTTCAACAGTCTTTTCAACGTAAATGTCATTAGGCCAAACGGATGGATATTATGGACTAAATTACTTATTCAGTTATTGACATTTGGCCGTAAGACCTGTTGGCCGAAACGATATTTTCGGACAAGTGATCTATTCTGTCAAACGACCATATCAGCCAATCGGCATTTTTGGGTTGATGACCTATTCGGCAAAACGACCTGTTAGGGAAAACGACTTTTTCGGCCAAATTACCAGTTCGGACATACGGCTTTCGGCCAATGGAATTTCCCAAGAATTTCTTACGGACAATACACTAGTCGTTCGATAACTGTAACATGACGCATTCTAGACGTCAAACAATTGTCAGACGTCGTCAAAATAGAAGTGCATCTGATTGTTCACCGCTATGCAGTGATCATCGACTTTGACATAGTTTTGAAGCTCAGCTGTTCGATAACTGCAAAACTGATGTAACTTTCGAAATGCAGTTAAAAGCATTGCAGTTAAATGACTTGCAGTTATCGAACGTCTACTGTACAAAGAATTTCCCGTAGAATTCCAAGAATTTCGAACAATTTTTCGTTGAATCTTTTTGAACAATCCTCCGCGGAAATCCTAAAAAATTTCCGTTAAACTTACGGAGAATGCATTAAGGATCTGGCTTTCTCAGTCTATGGGCCAGATCCTTAATGCAACAATTTTTCCAGTCGTTAATTAATAACACTTACGGAGAATTTCTCTTGAACATTCCAGAGATTTTTTTCTCGAAAACTCCTTAGAGTCTCCCGCGGAAATTCTTAAGAATTTACTGTTTTATCGTTGGCCTACTCAACGTTGAGAATACTCAACAAGACCTATTCATAAATTTCCGAAATTTCTCCTGTAGAAGTTAAGAACATTTTTTGTTTTTTTTTAAAATTCTGAAGTTTCTCATGTAAATTGCGACAAATTTTCTGCTGATTTTCCAAACAATTTTATTTGGGAATTCAAAAGAGTTTCTCTTTGTAATAAGTTTTGGTTTTCCTCCAGATTTTTCTGGAAAAGTTCATTAGATTTTTCATGCGAAAATTAAAAAAAAAATTCTTTTATTGTCTTGATAATATGCCGAAAAAAATGCAAAAAAAAATCTTAGAAAAACGTAATAAAAAAATCGCCACGCCGATTCACGCCGCCGCCGCCGCCGGGTAAAATGGCTCTCGGCGTGACGCCGAAAACGCCGCCGCCGCCGGCCAAAATACTGACAAACGCCGCCGCCGACGAATATCGGACCGGCGCACACCTCTATCCAAGCCTTTAAAAAAGATGTCTAGGTCTCTTAAAATGCGGCTTTTGAGCCTCTTGAAAGAAGGTTTCCGAGCCTCTTGAAAGGAGACTTTCGAGCCTCTTGAATGGAGGCTTTCGAGCCTCTTTAAAGGATGCTTTCGGGACTCTTGAAATGAGGCTTCTGAACCTTTTAAAGAGAGGCTTCCGAGCCGTTTGGAAGAAGGTTTCCGAGCCTCTTGAAAGGTGGCTTCCGAACCTCTTGATATTTTGATATGAGGCTTCCGAGCGTGTAGAAAGGAATCTTCCGAGCCTCTTGAAAGAAGACATTCGAGCCTCTTGTTAAAAACCTCGTGAAAGCCCGTTTGAAAAAAGGTTTCCGAAGCTCTTGAAAGCAAGCCTACGAGCAGCTTTAAAGGGGACTTCCAAGCCTCTTGCAACGTAGCTATTCTGCTTTTCGAGAAAAAGTATTTTAAGCCTTTGGAATTGAGGCTTCTTACCTTTAGATTCTAGATTACAGTTCGGATGCATATACAATACCTTATCTCGATCAGATATATTACATTAAAGTTTTTCAAACTTTGTACCTTCGTACCTTCATCGTTTTATTCTTTTGACCTTTTATCCTCCTACAGTCTTTAAAACACCGTGCTGGTTGTGGTAGACAAGATGCATATTATGTACAAGACAAAGTTTTAGAATCAAAAGTTAAACAATTATCAAAGCATTATGAATAAGTTTTTATTGGAATTGTAATTCATCCGCCATTATGCATTTTTGTCCGAGGTACCCCCTTCGCTGGTACCCCCAGGGGTACATGAGAACCGCTGCTCTAGATGGTAATTTTTACTTTTACGAACTATCACTTTTATGTTTGGTTTATGTTTTATAGGGAAAATGGGACTTAACTGAGGATCGTAGTAAGCCTTTAGCGCGGTCACTTGTGTTTCCTATTGACGGGGAAGTGTCGTGTGGCCGTTTGAATGCCACTAGGCCGAACAAATCATTAGGCCGAAACCCATCTGGCCGAAAGTCATTTGGCCGAACGGGTCATCCGGCCGAATAGGACATTTGGCCGAATAGGACATTTGGCCGAATAGGACATTTGGCCGAATAGGACATTTGGCCGAATAGGACATTTGGCCGAATAGAACATTTAGCCGAATAGGACATTTGACCGCATAGGACATTTTGCCGAATTAGTTATTTGGCCGAACAGGTCATTTGGCCAAATAGTTCAGTTGAAAAATGGGAAATAAGGTGTGAAAATCCTTATCTCTTACATCTCACTGAGAAAAGTGAGAAGTTTAACCTGTTCGACAAAATTACCTATTTGGTCAAATGACTGATTCGGCCAAATAACCTATTCAACCAAATAACCTCTTTGACCAATTGACCTTTTCGGCCAAATGACTATTCGGCCAAATAACCTTTTCAGCCAAATGACTTTTTCGGCCAAATGGCCTTTTCGGCCGAATGTCCTATTCGGCTATATGACCCTTTCGGCCAAACGACTTTCGGCCTATTCATCTGTTCGGCCAAACAACTTTTGACCTAGTGGCCTTTGGCCAAATGGCATTCTGCCGAACGGTATTCGGCCAAACGGAACTTCCCCATTTTCGACAGCGGTTTTACTCGCTTTCGCTATTATTTAGTTTGGCTGATGCTACGACCCCGGGTTGTTTCCTCGATTATGATTTAGGATCTCGCAAGATAAATAGTTTGTTCGCGTGTGTTCGCTCTTTGCTCAGCGATTTTTAATTTATTGGGAACGAAGTGAGCCTTTTGCGCGAGGGCTCCGATTTACGTTTTGTGATTTTTGCCTTTCTCGTACAACTAAGTTGTACCGAAAGGCTATCATTTCACTCCGAAAACGAACTTTTCATAGAAGCCTCTGAGACCCATAGTATTATATACCAATCGACTCAGCTCGACGAGCTGAGCACATGTCTGTCTGTCCGTGTGTATGTATGTGTGTATGTGTGTGTGTATGTGTGCGTGTGTATGTGTGTGCACAAAAGCTATAAAAAACATTAGACAACTATTCGTATAGCAATCCTTAACCGATTTTCTCGCAACAAGTTTCACAGGGGACAAAGCCCTGTTGTTCACTATTGAATTTTATAACGATCGGTCATTGCGTTTAAAAGTTATGAAGAAAAAGGTACATCGGACCATATAAACGCCATATAAGGTTGGTGTCTCAACTAAATGCGAGAAAGGCACCACCAACGCTAGGTGGATTAATCTGGGTTTTTTAAATGGCTTTCCGCTGGATCGAATGAATATGATGTTTTGCTTCGCCTAAGAAATGTATAAAAATGTCCCAAACTTGCGTCATTGTCGTCGTCGTCGCGTTCGATTATATACTATATGAAAGTGCAATGAAGTGTTACTGTTTGTGTTGATGTAGCGAATAAGTTTTCACTTTCCTGATCAACTGGTCTTTGGGACTTCAGAACCCTCGAAATGGGTCACCAGTAAACCGGTGAGAAAGATCCTTTTGCCTACTTTCGTAGTTTTGAACTCGTTAACTTTCTATTTTTGCTTTAAAAAAACATTTGTTTTTTTCGTTCATTTATGTATTCATTGAAAAACAAAAATTGAATGGTTCGTCACAACAAGTGTCGACGTATACTTTTGATATGTATTTCAATATCATGCAAATTTAAACCTCAAGTAGAAACCATAATTAATGATAAGATTGAAATATAAAACCAAGTTTCACTTATTTTTACTTATTTGTATGGACCTCAACTATTCACCCCGTTCCACTTACAAAAGCTTTCCTGTGACATCTGTGGAGATGCAGAGGTGATCTCGGTCTCTAGTAACAACGGATGTCACCCCAATGTTTTGATTTCTCAATCTGTGCACATTGACGTTGGAAAGCTAATTCCAAACCCCAACTTTTGGTTTCCTGTGCAATTTTGATTGTTCAATCATGTAGTAGCAACTAGGAATTGTACGGTCATCAAGCTCAATTCGAGAAATGGGACGTGACTGAGAAGCAGACAGACGAAACAAAAAAGGGAAACATTTGACAGTCGCGATGGAAGACCAACCATTTTTGCAGGCCTTGTGCAAGGACATAATGGGAGACATTTGACTTTCGCCAAACGACTCTTTTCCGTTTAAATGTGATTTAAAATGTATTAAAAGATATAAAAACATGGTCTTCCGTAACAAAATTGACCCAGATTTCGTACAGATTCAAGGCAAAAATAAAATGTTACCACGAAACATTATACCGAACATGAATTGATTAATATCCTATGCTGATAGATGAAGCACTAAGCAAATAATGTAAAATAAAAGCCTATTTTTATTGTGAATAGAAAACGACGAGTTTGTTGAGCTTCACTGTTCTACTGCTTCTCACTGATCCATAAAGTGTAGTTATTCAAGATTGGATTTAAAAATATGAAGATCATAGAAAGGTGCATAAAGCCACAGCGAATCGTCTAACCTGTGTTAAGGGCAATTAGAAAGCAAAAGTAAACCGATTATCACAATAGGGGCCTATTAGTCAGGAAAAAAATATTTAGCGCAAGACTACACTATATCGATGTCTAACGATGGCTAAAGACCAAAAATTAAGCTGAAAGCGATCCAAAAAAAAGTATCCATTGCTCCCATTTCATTTGAGTGAATGTGGAAAAAGGTGAAGTAAGCTATACCCCAATGAAGAGCACTTTTCTCGTCAAAGTTTTTTTTTATATATGACTTAAACATGCCAAGAGCCAGCAGCCTCCAGGCAACTAGTGTAACATCAGCCATAATAAGTATAAATGCGATCATCCGAAAGTTTCCGTTACATCACCTTTGCTCCTCGCTATGCAAAAACTTCAACTGAAGAAGTGCACATTATTGGCATTCTTTCACTGAGAACTGTAAGCCGATGTTTCTCAAAGAAGCCAACACTTAACATACATTGTAAGCGATCGGTCATTAAATCCTACTTCAATTTTTTTTTATCTCGATTTTGATCAGCGTCTGACAAAATTTAACTTAACTGGAGGAAGAGCTAACAGTCAGTTATCAAATACATAATGACCATGCAATGCCGTTTCCTTATCTTGGGTATGTGTGATGGCAAGTGTTAGGTAACACATTTGATCCGAGTCAGTTATGTCGATTCACATCCCAGAGTAAAGTGCAAAATTTTAATTGCATTTGTACCGATGGAATTGCAATCACACTTTACATGAGAATGATCCAAGCGCCCAGCAACGATCGCGCGCGGTGCGTGTTTGGTTTGTTATGGCGCGTAACCGAAGGCCTTTCGAGAAATGCCGTCATTCGAGTTTGAATCAAGTCAAGCTCACCAATTTATTACGTGAATTCGGCATCGGCGATGTTAGTGATGGATGAATTGGGCGAACGTCATTAGAGCAAACATTACAGCCATAAGCCATAAGTAAGGCCGAATCGCCACAAGTAGGCCGCAATCAAAACAAGGCGTATGAATAGAAAACAGAAGTATGTACAATTAATGCAACGTCCGGTCATTACCTTTTTTCTCCTTTAAATTTTATAAATATCTTTATAAAAACGGTAGCAATGGTAACAACGTTCAAATTTAATGACGGGTTACGATGAGCTGCACATGAAATACATTTTTCCCACTGAATTCATTTTTCGCCAACCTTACCGTACAACGATCTATGAATGGAAGAATATGTGCATATCACTACGAAACATGGTGGCGTATTTACAGCACTTCGCTTTCATCGGACTGATTATCAATATAGTTTACCATAGAAGTTGGAACTGGTAACGAACACGAGGAAATATGAGGACGCTTGAACAAGCTAAAAGTGTTTCTGACCTTCATTTAGTCAGCTGTATTCGGTTTTTTTGCTGCTGCCTGATTACCACTGAGTCGTCTGAGCCTTCTTGAATAACTTCATCATCCGAAACATCGTCGAATAATTGATTCCCATCCCAGGTGTTTTCACACTCTATGCTAGTTCAGTCAAATTTTCATCAACTTGACTCACAAGATAAAAACCTATAAAATAATCAGTGTGTTCACTTTTTCCGAGTACACAGTATTTAAAATGCAGTCCTACAATCAACTCAGCATTTCACATTAAAACCACAAAACTAGTTGCAAATACTGATCCTGAGATAAGGTTCGTTCAACTGGTTGTTTATAAATTTTACTACATAGCTTTGCCAAACTGGCAAAAAAATCAATTATTTTATTTTCTAGTCAGTCTCAAAAATCAGCTTCTTAGTGCGAACGTATTAAACCAATTAAAATTCATTTCCACGGCCGGGAAACTTTCAGCTAGTAGTGGTCTGAACGGACGATGGGACACGCAAACCATCTCCAGCGCCTCCGTACAGGGTTGAGGAACACCTTCCACCTCTCCAATCGGCCATTTCGATCGAGTGCGTGACATACAGGCTCCACTGGGTGTGCAGTAGAAAGCGAAAAAGAAGGAGCATCCGAAACAGTTGTTGGAAAACTCGACAATAAAACCAACGTCCATCAATCAATATCGTCTTTCAGGTCGTTTTTTGCAGCGTCGTGCGGCGACAACATAGCGCATGACAACGCAACTTGCGACGCGAATGGTGGAGTTTCGTAATCAACGCAATTTTTCGTCCATTTTTGGTGAACCCGTGCATGCCGTTCGCCTATCTGTCGGCGGTGGAGACACCTTTCCTATCCCAGGCGCAACTAGTCACGTCAGTCCACTAAGGTACTTTCTCTTCGATTATGAAAGCCACCGCGCGCGTGGATCAGGTATGTAGGCCCAGAGGGCCTACTTTACGTGTACCGGTCTGCGCCCGTCAGGGGCCTGCCGTTAATTTATTCAACTCACGCATCTGAGGTTTTTCGATGCAGCGTGAAGATTTTATTTGAAATGATTTTCTTCGACGTTTAATTGTGGGCACGCAACCGAAAAAAAACGGATAAAGACTGTGACAAAGGTAAATTGTTTGCATACCTGCGCAAGCGTTCATGATGTTGTCATAGTTTCCGAACCTTTACGTTTTGGTTTTCTGGCACTATGGGAAAACAAAACACAGGTAATATTCGCCTTATGCTTTTCTTTGTTAGTCTCACATCCTGCGACTCTGATCATAAAAGCATCCCTTGCGGAATCAACAAACGCGAACTTCCTTTTTGTTTATTCCGTTTAATGGAATTCGGTTGGTTCTATAAAATTAGGATTATTATTATTTATTTATTCAGACTAAGGCCGAAGTGGCCTGTGCGGTATGTAAGAGTCTTCTCCATTCGGCTCGATCCATGGCAACACGTCGCCAGCCACGCAGTCTACGGAGGGTCCGCAAGTCATCTTCCACCTGATCGATCCACCTTGCCCGCTGCGCACCTCGCCTTCTTGTGCCCGTCGGATCGTTGTCGAGAACCATTTTCACCGGGTTATTGTCCGACATTCTGGCTACGTGCCCGGCCCACCGCAGTCGTCCGATTTTCGCGGTGTGAACGATGGATGGTTCTCCCAACAGCTGATGCAACTCGTGGTTCATTCGCCTCCTCCATGTACCGTCCGCCATCTGCACCCCACCATAGATGGTACGCAGCACTTTCCTTTCGAAAACTCCGAGTGCGCGTTGATCCTCCACGAGCATCGTCCAGGTCTCGTGTCCGTAGAGGACTACCGGTCTAATGAGCGTTTTGTAGATGGTCAGTTTGGTACGGCGGCGAACTCTATTCGATCGAAGCGTCTTGCGGAGTCCAAAGTATGCACGATTTCCAGCCACTATACGCCTCCGAATTTCTCTGCTGGTATCATTTTCGGCAGTCACCAGTGAGCCCAAGTACACAAATTCTTCTACCACCTCGATTTCGTCACCACCGATGCCAACTCGCGGTGGGTGGCTCACATTGTCTTCTCTTGAGCCTCTTCCTATCATGTACTTCGTCTTCGACGTGTTGATGACTAGTCCGATCCGCTTGGCTTCCCTCTTCAGTCTGATGTAGGCTTCCTCCATCTTCTCAAAGTTACGTGCCATAATATCTATGTCGTCGGCGAAGCCAAATAGCTGGACGGACTTATTGAAAATTGTGCCACTCGTGTTAATCCCTGCTCTTCGTATTACCCTTCCAAAGCGATGTTGAATAGCAGACACGAAAGACCATCACCTTGCCGTAACCCTCTGCGGGTTTCGAAGGGACTCGAGAAACTCGAACTACGCACATCACCCGATCCATCGTCGCTTTGATCAACCGTGTCAGTTTATCCGGAAATCCGTTTTCGTGCATTAGCTGCCATAGCTGGTCCCGATCGGTTGTATCATATGCGGCTTTGAAGTCGATGAATAGATGATGTGTGGGCACGTTGTATTCGCGGCACTTCTGCAGTACTTGGCGAATGGCGAACACCTGGTCCGTGGTGGAGCGTTCGCCCATAAAACCCGCCTGGTACTGCCCCACGAACTCCCTTGCAATTGGTGCTAGTCGACGGCATAAAATTTGGGAGAGTACCTTGTAGGCGGCGTTCAGCAATGTGATTGCGCGGTAGTTGCTACAATCCAGCTTATCGCCCTTTTTGTAGATGGGACACACGACACCTTCCATCCACTCCTGCGGCAAAACTTCCTCCTCCCAAATCTTGGTAATGACCCAGTGCAGCGCTCTAGCCAGTGCTTCACCACCGTGTTTAAATAGCTCTCCTGGTAGTTGGTCAACCCCAGGGGCTTTGTTGTTCTTCAGCCGGCCAATCTCCTCCTGGATTTCCTGGAGATCCGGGGCCGGTAGAATTATGTCCTGCGCGCGTTCCCCTAGGTCCATCACCATACCGCCATCTTCGTCTGCCACATCGCCATTCAGGTGCTCTTCGTAGTGCTGCTGCCACCTTTGGATCACCTCACGCTCGTTCGTAAGGAGGTTCCCGTTTATGTCCTTGCACATATCAGGCTGTGGCACGTGGCCCTTACGTGAACGGTTCAACTTCTCATAGAACTTTCGTGTGTTATTAGTGCGGTACAGTTGCTCCGTCTCTTCACGGTCTCGATCTTCCTGCTGACGCTTTTCCTCCGGAAAATCGAGTTTTGTCTGTTCCGCGCCTGTTTATATCGTGCCTCATTCGCCCTCGTGCGGTGTTGCAGCAATCTCGCCCATGCTGCATTCTTCTCTTCTACTAACTGCTCACATTCGCCGTCATACCAGTCGTTTCTCTGATCCGGGGGCACCGTGCCTAGTGCAGCGGTTGCGGTGCTACCAATGGCGGATCGAATATCTCTCCAGCCATCTTCAAGAGACGCTGCGCCTAGCTGCTCTTCCGTAGGGAGTGCCACTTCCAGCTGCTGCGCGTATACTTGGGCTAGCCTACCGTCTTGTAGCCGCCCAATATTAAGCCGCGGCGTCCGACTTCGACGCGTGTTGTACACCGTCGAGAGTTTTGAGCGCAGGCAGACTGCAACGAGGTAGTGGTCGGATTCAATATTCGCACTGCGGTAAGTGCGGACGTTCGTGATGTCGGAGAAGAATTTACCGTCGATTAGAACGTGGTCGATTTGGTTTTCCGTTTCTTGGTTAGGTGATCTCCATGTGGCCTTGTGGATATTTTTGCGGGGAAAGAAGGTGCTTCGGACTACCATTCCGCGGGAGGCAGCGAAGTTTATGCATCTTTGGCCGTTATCATTCAAAACGGTGTGCAGACTATCTGGTCCGATGACCGGTCTATACATTTCCTCCTTTCCTACCTGAGCGTTCATGTCGCCGATGACTATTTTGACGTCCTGCAGTGGGCATCCATCGTATGTCTGCTCCAGCTGTGCGTAGAACGCTTCTTTCTCGTCGTCGGGTCTCCCTTCGTGTGGGCAGTGCACGTTGATGATGCTATAGTTGAAGAAACGGCCTTTAATCCTCAGCTTGCACATCCTTGCGTTGATTGGCTGCCACCCAATCACGCGTTGGCGCATCTTTCCCAGCACTATGAAGCCGGTTCCCAGCTCGTTGGTGGTGCCACAGCTTTGGTAGAAGGTAGCCGCCCGATGCCCGCTTTTCCACACTTTCTGTCCTGTCCAGCAAATCTCCTGCAGCGCCACGACGTCGAAGTTGCGGGGATGTAATTCATCGTAGATCATCCTGTCGCAACCTGCGAAACCTAGCGACTTGCAGTTCCATGTTCCAAGCTTCCAATCGTGATCCTTTATTCGTCGCCTAGGTCTTTGCCGATTATATCGAGTCGCATTATCTCTTATATTGTTCGTAATGATTGGTTTTCCAGGCGGCTTATTGGGCCTGCGCAAACCTCCTGTCTCGCCGGAGGGCCGTCGTGTCAGGGCTGTTTAGCGTCCCACCTAACACCAGGACTTGGGCTTGTGCGCTTTGAGCGGCACACGGTCGCTTTGGCGGAGCCTACTTGCGGATACATGCAGCTTTTATATAAGTTTAACAGGGCCCACTGTCAAACCCCACCACATCCTAGGCAGGCGCCACAACTCGCAGATGGCCTGGGGAGGGATCGTCAAGCCCTTGGACAAAGTCCCTGCTGCCCGAATAAATATTAAAATTAGGAACCAATCCCAATAATTTGAACAGACAGGTAAATCTTTCGAAACACACAATTCTCTCACGCTTCTTGGGCTCAGATTCAGACCTAAAAGCTTTGGGTGTGGATTATTTTATGTCGAATATGTTATATGTGTTTTATTAGTTTTGATTCTCCTAACATTTTTCGAGATAAGTATCTAAATTGCGATTCGCATATGTTTTACTGTTCCTTCTAATATTTATCAGTAATTTAACGCATACCCACCACAAATATCAGGCCCCAGCTTGAAGATTTCCTAAAATGAGCTCTGGAAGTACATGTATCATTAAAAGTGACAATTAATTCATTAAAATTTGATTAATTTAATATTTGACATAAACTTGGCCATTTTCCACCTACCTCCTCCAATGTTACATGTTGAATGTTGAATCGATTTCTCGGACCTCACAAAAAGATGCTTTTGAATTGCAATTGCATTGGTTTTATCCCAACACTGTTTATGCTAGTTAATCCCTTGATAGAGAACGTGTTTCATAAGAAATGTAAATTGATAGACCAGAAATCTTCACTGACGCTAATTTATTAGGTAATATTCGAATTCTGACCCACCTTTACTCCCTGGTTGTACGTGCAGCGCTGCATTTTTGCTCAATGGACGACGACCAATCCCGTTCGATGATGATGCGCCCTTTTTGTCCACTCGTTATGCGCTTCCTTCTTAACCAAAGCCATCCAATCTCCCGCTCGCATAATGTTCATATCCACGATTGATTATGTCTTGATGTTTGATGGTAAGCTCTGTTAACTTCTATAAAAAGCTACATGTAACCGCAAGCAGGGCCAACCAAAGTGACCATATGCCGATCAAAGCGCATTAGCCCAAATCCTGGACGGTGTTGGGTGAGACTCTAAACAGACCTGATACGACGGCCCTCCGGCGAGACAGGAGGTTTTCGCAGGCCGCGACATAAGAGGTTATACGACCCGATACAACCGAATAAGTGTCGCAGATTGCAAAATCTACGATGAAGTAGGTACATCCCCATAATTTTGACATTGTGGCGCTGCAGGAAATTTGCTTGACAGGACAGATAGTGTGAAAAAGCAGACATCGGGCTGGGAACGGGCTTCATAGGGTAAATCCGGGTAAGATGCCGCGTCGGTACAGCTGCCGCACTTTAGAGATCTGGTAGAACAGACTTAATTTATTGGCGTAAATGTATGTGAAAGTGTGTCTTTTGTAGCGAATGCAAAAACGTAAGTAGTAACTGCGTATTCTTATCAGCCAAAAAAGTAATATGACGGTTACCACTTTTATTTATGTCGCACAGGCCGTATAATTTATAACGCTAATAGATATTTTTCGCACGGTTTCGCGAAAAATTTTACGAACCCACATGTTTAATTAATTACAGTAGCCTCGCCACATCTCGATATTGAAGGGACCATCGAGATAAGGAGAGATCGAGGAATGGGAGGAAAAAGGAAATGGGCACTAGATTGAAAAAAGCTCGTTGCTATGAAAAACGACAACAAAACAAATGTCATCTCTTGTTGTTCATGTGTTTGTTATTGTCAAAAATGGTCTAGTAGCCTAGAAATATGAACACATCGACATAGGGAGAGAGAATCCTGAACAAAATATGACCAGAACACATCGAGTTAGGGAGGATATCGAGATGTAGAATGCCCAAATGTATGTAGATTGAAAGGACCGAGAAAACCATCGACATAGATATCGAGATATAGAACATCGAGATGTGGAGAGTCGACTGTATTTGGATCCTATAAAAAGCGTGTAGCTTATGTTTGAAAGCTGTTTATGTTTTGTGTAAAAATAATAATGATGTAGTGTAGGGTAAAAGATCCGATAGTCATGGGTGTTCCACGACATGTCAGTAAACGGAATAAAAGAAAACAGATTTGGATTTCCCTCAAAATCGATAAGTTATCTCTAAAATACTGTTACCGAATGGTTAACACTTTGTGTATGGTGTTGGAATGCAGGGAAATAATTTGTCAAGCTAGTGTCTAACGCGTTGTTTCACAACAGGTGGGCGATGAATCAAAGCGGTGAACTTTTGTAAAGTTGTATGGCAAATTAATACGGTTACCAAAAATATGAGCTCCAGAGGCTTCGATGGAGGTGATAAAAGGCCAACTCGCATCTTTGAAGATTTTTGATTCCTCGTGGAATTTGGAATTTGATGATAAGTGGTAAATCAGCCCAAATCCAGCTACGTGCGTGTGTTGTGTAGTGATTGCGCCTTTTTGACGCCTCTCACCAACGTTTGGTTATTCGTTTCCGGGGTTGACAACTGTTCGCCCATAAAACCCGGCTGGTGCTGTCCCACGAACTCTTTTGCAATTGATGCTAGTCGACGGCATAAAATTTGTGAGAGTACCTTGTCGGCAGCGTTCAGCAATGTGATTGCGCGATAGTTGCTACAATCCATCTTATCTTCCTTTTTGTAGATGGGACACATGACACCTTCTATCCACTCCTGCGGCAAAACTTCCTACTCCCAAATCTTGGTAATGACGCAGTGCAGCGCTCTAGCCAGTGCCTCTCCACCTGGTCAACCCCAGGGGATTTGATGTTCTTCGGCCGGCCAATCTCCTCCTGGATTTCTTGGTGATCCGGAGTCGGTAAAATTATGCCCTGCGCGCATTCTCCCAGGTTAATCACCATACCGCCATTTTCGTCTGCCACATCGCCATTCAGGTGTTCTCCGTAGTGCTGCCGCCACTTTTGGATCACCTCACGCTCGTTCGTAAGAAGGTTCCCGTTTATGTCCTTACACATATCAGGCTGTGGCACGTGGCCCTTACGTAAACGGTTCAACATCTCATAGAACTTTCGTGTGTTATTAGCGCGGTACAGTTGCTCCGTCTCTTCACGGTCTCGATCTTCCTGATGGCAGTTTTTCCTCCGGAAAATCGAGTTTTGTCTGTTCCGCGCCCGTTTATATCGTCCTCGTTTGCCCTCGTGCGGTGTTGCAGCAATCTCGCCCATGCTGCATTCTTCTCTTCCCCTAACTGCTCACATTCGCCGTCATACCAGTCGTTTCTCTGACCCGGAGGCAGCGGTTAACGGTGCTTCCAATGGCGGATCGAATATCTCTCCAGCCATCTTCAAGAGACGCTGCGCCTAGCTGCTCTTCCGTTGGGAGTGCCACTTCCAACTGATGCGCGTATTTTTGGTCTACTCTACCGTCTTATAGCCGCCCAATGTTAGGCCGCGGCGTTTTGAATGCAGACATACTGCAACGAGTGGTTGAATTCGATATTTGCACTGCATTAAGTGCGGACGTTCGTGTTGTCGGAGAAGAATTTACCGTTGATTAGAATGTGGTCGATTTGTTTTTTTTTTGTTTCTTGATTAGGTGATCTCCATGTGGCCTTGTGGATATTTCTGCGGGGAACAAGGTGCTTCGGACTACCATTCCGCGGGAGGCTGCGATGTTTTTGCATCGTTGGCCGTTATTGTTCGATATGGTGTTCAGACTATCCGATCCGATAACCGGTCTATACATTTCCTCCCTTCCTACCTGTGCGTTCATGTAGCCGATGACTATTTTGACGTCCCGCAATCGGCATCCATCTGCTCTATCTGTGCGTATAACGCTTCTTTCTCGTCATCGGGTCTCCCTTCGTGTGGGCAGTGCACGTTGATAATGGTATAGTTGAAGAAACGGCCTTTTCTCCTCAGCTTACACATCCTTACGTTGATTGGCTGCCACCCAATCACACATTGGCGCATCTTGCCCAGCACTATGAAGCCGGTTCCCAGCTCGTTGGTAGTGCTACAGCTTTGGTAGAAGGTAGCCGCTCTATGCCCGCTTTTCCATACTTTCTGTCCTGTCTAGCAAATTTCCTACAGCGCCACGACGTCGAAGTTGCGGGGATATAATTCATCGTAGATCATCCTGTCGCAACCAGCGAAACTTAGCAACTTGCAGTTTCATGTTCCAAGCTTCCAATCGTGATCCTATTCGTTGCCTAGATCTTTGCCGATTGTATCGAGTCGTATTATCTTCTATGTCGTTCGTAATGGTTGTTTTTAATGGCGGCTTATTGGCCATGCGCAAACCTCCTGTCTCGTCGGAGGGCCGACGTGTCAGGGCTGTTTAGCGTCCCACCTAACACCAGGACTTGGGCTTGTGCGCTTTGAGCGGCACACGGTTGCTTTGGCGGAGTCTACTTGCGGATACATGCAGCTTTTTATAGCTGTCAAACCCCAAACCCCAAACATCCTAGGCGCCACAACTCGCAGATGGCCTGGGGAGGGATCATCAAGCCCTTGGACATAGTCCCTGCTGCCCTGGCATAGCGTACTAAACGTTTTCGAATTCATTCCAGCCTGCCAATCCCGTTCGCTTGATATGGATACCATACAAAATACGAGGATTCCAACTTCGACCAAATTAGCGAGGTGTAAGTGGAAGGTTATCGCGGAGCACTTATAAATGCCGTTTGACGTTGTAACCGATGGTTTCAAAATTATCGCATTGGCTCCACCAAATGCGGGAATTTGGGTGACCTCCTTTATACGCCATTGGTCTAATGGGATAGGTGCTGCCATCTATGTATGAGGTCGCGGGAGTTCATTTTCGAAACAAATTTAAGGTAAACCGTATATGGGAATTTCAGTTCATAAAATCAATATGGTTCTCGATATGGACATTAGAGGGGATGCCAAATCATTATTCAATACAAATGAATTACCAACACTTAATATAGACTTCTTGCTAGCATGATTGAACTAATTCTTTCTTTCTGGCTCAAGACTTCAAGAAAGTTAGAAGTGCCCGGCTAGCTCAGTCGGTAGAGCATGAGACTCTTAATCTCAGGGTCATGGGTTCGGGCGCCCACATAAAAAGTAAACATATTGTTTTGCAAATCGGTTACAGATCTTTCCGTACCCGGTAGAGGGAGGAAAAAACAGCATAAAACTGTTTTAAGGTTTTCTTCGCGTTCGTCGAAGGTCAAATTAGAACGCTTGCTGTTCAATATAGGTTATCAAATTTAGAGTTGAAAGCCCCTGGCCGAGTTAATAACAAACAGGTTGATTTGTTTTGGTGGCATTATTTTGTAGCATTTTCCATTGAATGTTATTCGGTGGTAGTCAGTGGAGTGTTCGTAGTGTTTTGAGCTTTTCGGCGGTAATTAGTGAACCCTAGAACCACACAGGCCGAAAACCGTCCTGGAGTCCGATTGTATAATCGAGACTAAGAAGGGAGAGTACTGTTGGATAGAAGAGTGAGTCTGAAGGGGGCACAGACGTTGATCTGGCCGTGGTTCGAACACTCATTGCCATCGAAAAGTTCCCAGCATACGAAACAGATAAAATTGATAAAATTGAAGTCTGAGACCCTCCTTGTCCATCACTTGGAGAGGGAAGAGGTCGAGTTTGAACTGGAGATTCGAGCAGTAGCGTTTGAGAAAAACGAAAGTGTAGGAGCACTTAGAAGACGTCTTAGGGAGACACTGAAAAAGGGTGATCCGAACGAAATAGACTTTGTAAATTGCGAGAGACGGAATGTGGACGGAGAAATAACTTTGATTGACAGGTCGGTCAAGGAAATCAGTGACTATTTAGAGAAGAAGAAACATTTCGAGGGAATTAAAGGCGCATTGAAAACACGTCTGGTGCACTATTTCGCCCGGTGTTTGACAATCCAAACCGCGGCAGATAAAGATCAAGACTTAGAGGATTTGGATAAACTGCTCAGTAATATTCGTCAATTGTACAACACGTACTTTACCATGTTTACTCCAATCGATGAGATCCGAAAGGAGGTAATGCTACAAATATCCAACTCATTATCCCAACTACAGTTAGGTCAGACTGGACAACCTAAAGTTCAAAGTATATCTAGAGAGACACAGACGGATGATACAGACGTAGGAGAGCTAACTAGTGGTAATGAAAATCGACCGAACCTCATAAGTAGACGACAACTGCTATCGAATTTAGAGAACAGGCCAGCATCCTCGTTGGTGGCTCCTTCGAGTTTACAACCATCTGGATCAGGAGTAGGCCGTCGTAGACCACAGGAAAAAGAAAAAGTAATAAGACGATTTGCATTGTCGCACATAACATATGTGTAACTCAGGGTAGCAAAAGTTGTACCCTTTATAACACTTTTTATTTGTTATACGGAACATCGAAACGTCAGAAGATAGTATAACAGTATTTTATCTAACAAGGGGTCACGCGACTTATATTGTATTGTGTCGCCAGCACTAAATTGTATTTCGACTTCCGACGTTTTACTTCCGAACTTACTTCCGACATCATGAACGTCAGAACAAAATTTGAGTTAGCTACCAAAACATTGTCGGAAAAGCGTTTGGGAGTGCGGAAATCGACTTCCGAACTTCAATTTGGTGCCAGCGACGTTGTCAGCGACAAAACAAGCTCGATTTTGTGACAGGTAACACCGTGCAGTGCTGCATATTTAATTTATTTTTCCGTGTGAGTCTCGTCGGAAGTGGGCCTTGCTGCCAGTTCATCAGCGTCAAAGAAACAGTTTTTGTCTAAATGCACAATATTCAAAAGATTTCCCCTAGTGACGTTGGGTGTTTAGGGGCAGAAATTGTTTTTTTGTCCTTAATTGGAGATTGGGGTAAACAATATTAAAGTAGAAAAGAAAGGAGTTTAAGGTATGTAACTGATTTAATATTGTATTGATATTGATTCGACAAACTCGAACAAAATCCATTCGTGCGCCGCGCACGGGCTGTTAACCAGTAAACGATAAATTTGTTTGGTGTTTGGTGGAAATATTATGTTTTTATTCGGAAAGCATATCAAATGCTCATTCATTGCCATGAGCATATTAACCGCATTTCTCAAACAATTTCTATGTGTGGCGTCTCTCCCAGTGCGGTGTGGCATCGCATCCGAATTTGACTTTTTTTTCTAACATGTATGTAACCGACTTTTTGTCTTTCAAAAGTCTTCTACACTATGTTTTCTTGAACTATCAATAACAACAAGTAGAGTTTCATTTATCGGATTATTTTGAAGAAATATCGATTTTTAAAAAGGTGGATTTACCCTCAGTTAAATGTTCAATGCACATTTTTAGTGTTTTCTGTTTCCTTTTACATGTCGTTGAAATTGCTTTACTTTTGGTAAAGAGTATTCGGAATACTATCAACCCAAAAGCAATGTTCTAATAATGAAAAGAATGCCATGAAAAGAGATAACATAATTATCTGAGCCAACAAAAAAATACCCATTTTTCTACTCAAATTTTCAGTTAGCAGATTCAATTGATCACAAATCGTATCGGATATCCTTCAACCTCATAAATGTGGATATCCTACAACTAATGTACGTATAAATTGATATGGAATGATGTCCGTTTCATTTTTGCGAACAAAATACCACAAGTCAGTCAAAAAGCAGCTTGGTGCGATTTGGCTGAACCCCTACCATATGATCTCCGAATTGGAAACACCTCACAGTTGCGATGCTCTCCTGCATTATGATAAGCGAGTTTGCTTTCGTACGATTGATAATTTATAATGTTGCTTCTAATCTATCTATTTTGTGATTGTTGCGCATCGTAGACAAACATTGGTGTATCCCTCGTCATCCTTTCGAAAAAACCGAAGACTGCGTATATAAAGATTCGTTCCCAATGTAGAACAGTTCTAAGGAATATACGTTTCTACACATGTTGAATAAAATCTAGATTTTTACCATGCTGACTCAAAAATATTATATCAATTTTAGAGGAATTTTATTTTCGTATGATAAATAAGTTAAAATGGATAAAAAACGAACATTTCATCAAAAATCTCCTGAAAATAGAAGTTTACCCTACAAATAAATCAAATTAGATTTCATCAAATACAATTTGGTTAGTAACAGCATAGGAGAGACCTTCTTTTGGATGCAATCCGTCAATTTTAAAAACAATGTAAAAAATTGATGATAGAAAAATAAATATCATTATTTTTCGGCTACAGATCTTGCTCTTTGTAGTCTTGGAAAAAAGTGTTATAATTTTCTGATCATATGGTATTTGTTTACACTTGAAAATGACAGAACGATGTTCCCGTTCCCAATTATAACAGTTTTGGCTCATCAAAAGGGGGTCAACTTTTGGATTGGATTTTGTTCGAAGATCCACTTATGTTATGTGATTGTCGTCTACACGCGACATTTCGGAGCAAAACTCAGACTCGTCGTCTATTTCTCCACCATGTAGGTCGAAAGCCAGGCCTAAAAGGTCACAGACAAGGCGAAGTAGACCAGTTTCAGGATGGAACTTGCGATATGACGGTAGGGATGGTGGTAGAGATTTGATGAAGTTCATACGCGAGGTGGAATTTTATGCCAAGTCGGAAAATGCCTCCGAAAAGGAACTATTCCGCTCAGCTATACATTTATTTAGTGGATTAGCAAAACTATGGTTTATGTCTGGAGTAAAATCCGAAGGTTTACTACATGGCAAGAGCTAGTGGCGGAAATGAAAAAGGAATTTTTGAGTCCTGATCATGACCACGTAAGCGAAGTCAGGGCGATTGACAGGAAACAACGGTCGAAAGAAAAATTTCAGGATTTCTTTTTCGATATCCAGAAAATTTTCAATTCTCTGACGAAACCGATCTCAGAGAAGAAAAAATTGAGATAGTATCCCTAGCAGCACAATTCTGACTAATTTAGTTACAGCAACTCTTATGTGACTCAATTTGGTCGCATATGAGTCACTGCAACCTATTTTTAGCAAGTGTGCTACTCGGGATTTCGTAATCTCCGAGCCGATTACAAAGGGCACATTGTGGCTGCTCAGATTGATAATCTGGCGGATCTCAAAACCACTTTTTGGTTTAAATATGAAACCCGGAATCAGGATGATCAAGCGCCTAAGAATAGGGTTCAGATAAACGAATTAAAGACGAGTCAAAAATCAAAACAAGGCGGTGAGGGAAATAGGCCAGATAAGGGAGTAGCTGTTCACAAAGAGTCGTATAAACCCGCGTCGCAGAAGATTTTCAAACCAACTCCCCGTACAGACGAACCGCAGCTGAAAGCCAAAGGGGGCAATGACCCTATCGAGGGTTTGAAGGTTCTTGTAGAAAAGTACAGGCCACCTCCTCCTGGTATTTGCTGGAACTGTCAGCTAGAAGGCCATCACCAATCCGAGTGTAGCATAAATTTCGCTACAAGTGTGGATTTTACCAAGTCGACCCAAAGTCCTGTCCGTGGTGTGCAAAAAACGCCTAGGCACCCGTCTGGAGGGACAGACGGTAGTGATGGACAGTAGCAAGTCCCCCAGAGAATCGGAAACCGATTCAAATTTAGTAATACCGGATTTGAGACAAGTAGGGAGTGAGGAATACATACATTTATCGAACACTGAAATCAATAAACATTTTTTGAAAATGACGAACGACGATAGACCGTTTGAAATCCTAGAAATTCCACGAATAGGGTTACTCGATAGCGGTGCCAACAGAAGCGTTTTAGGATCCGGGGCGAATGCACTTATAAAAGCATGTAAATTAAGCTCACGCCCTGTTCATATAGAGATAAATACTGCAAGTGGTCAAAAGCTGGATGTGTCGGGTTGTGTAGAGTTACCCATTACGTTTGGGGCAGTCACAAAGATGGTA
This sequence comes from Armigeres subalbatus, assembly GCF_024139115.2. Lineage (NCBI taxonomy): Eukaryota > Metazoa > Arthropoda > Insecta > Diptera > Culicidae > Armigeres > Armigeres subalbatus. Next base: position 1,415,535 of record NW_026943741.1, read on the forward strand.
TCGGCACTAGTAGTTCCATCCGTCAAACGACAGCTGATCTTAGGGTCAGATTTCTGGCAACCGTTTGGGATTGTGCCCACGATTGTCTCTTCACAGATTCCGATTTGTGTAGAAGAACTTAATGAAGGATCCCTGTAATCGACATTAACCGATCTACAGATAAAACAGTTAGAAGAGGTAAAATCTTTATTCAAACCCGCCGTTGAAGGTCATTTAGAAACCACCACAATGATTAACCACCGGATCGAGTTAACCGATGAAGCTAAGAAGCTTCCATCTGTGCGGATTAATCCATTTCCAACCTCCCCAACAGGGCAAGATTAATCAAGAATTAGATTCTATGTTGAAATGCGGAATCATTGAAAGGCCGTATATTGACTTGGGGGGGGGGTCCCAGTAGATAAATCAGATGGTTCAGTTCGACTCTGCCTCGACGCCCGCAAACTGAATGAGCGGACTATACGGGACTCCTACCCCCTCCCACACGCTGACGGAATCCTCAGTAGGCTTGGTCCTAGTAAATATATATCAACTATTGATCTTTCGAAAGCGTTTCTGCAGGTACCCTTGCACCCACGTTCTCGGAAGTTCACAGCATTTTCAGTACTGGGCAACCTTGTCGCGACTGATGGACCGGGTTCTAGGTGGCAGTGAACTGGAACCAAACGTGTTTGTTTATCTCGATGACATCATCGTGATAAGCAACACGTTTGAGGAGCACCTGGATAGGCTTAAACAATTGGCAGCCAGACTACGGGAGGCGAACTTATCCATTAATTTACAAAAATCTAAGTTCTGTGTGTCTGAAGTACCGTATTTGGGGTATATTCTAAGCAAGAACGGACTCCGTCCAAACCCGGACAGAGTAGAATCCATCGTTAGTTTTGAACGGCCTAAATCTCTTCGGGCACTACGCAGATTTCTTGGAATGTGCAATTACTATAGGCGCTTTATAGCGACCTTTAGTGAAATTGTACGACCACTAACCGATCTTTTGAAAGATCATCCCAAATCGGTCAAATGGAATAATACGGCCGAAACCTCATTTGTCAGAATTAAAGAATTACTGATTAGTGCTCCAATTCTGACAAACCCCGACCTTACTAAGCCGTTTAGCATTCACTGTGACGCCAGTGATTCGGCAATAGCAGGTGTCCTGACGCAAACGTATGAAGGCATTGACAAACCCATAGCCTATTTTTCGCAGAAGCTCAGCACACCCCAATTGCGATATGCGGCCACTGAAAAAGAGGCCTTGGCGGTCTTAAGTTCCTTGGAGAAGTTCAGGTGTTATATTGAGGGGTCGCGATTCACCGTAATCACGGACGCGTCAGCTCTAACGTTTATTCTACGCAGTAGTTGGAAAACGTCCTCTCGTTTATGTCGGTGGAGTCTTGAACTCCAAATACACGACATGGAGATTAAACATCGCAAAGGGATTGATAATATTGTGCCTGATGCTCTGTCCAGGGCATGGAAGAGGGTGGAAGAGATCTGCGCCCTACCAGAGAAGTCCGATTGGTACCGCCACATGATTCATAAAGTTGAGGAAGATCCCGAATGTTTTAAGGACTTTCGTTTCGAAAACGGAATTCTTAAAAAGTTCGTTGCCAACCCTGGTGACATAGACTACCGCTTTGAGTGGAACATTTGTGTTCCTTCGAACTTAAAAGAAAAGATTTTATACGAAGAACACGATGAGGCCATTCACTTAGGCTACGAGAAAACACTGGCGAAGATACGCAAGCGATACTACTGGCCCAATATGGCTAAAGAAATAAAGGCTTACATTCAGAAGTGCACTATCTGCCAAGAAAGCAAGCCCAGTAATCATTCCCAACATCCGGTCATGGGACAGCAAAGAGTGACCACCAAGCCCTTCCAAATAAATGCTCTGGATTATATTCAATCCCTACCTCGAAGTAAGACAGGAAACTGTCACCTTCTGATAGTAATGGATCTGTTTTCCAAGTTTAGTTTGCTGTTCCCAGTCCGAAAGATTTCCACTCAATCTGTAATAAAAATCCTCGAAGAGAGTTGGTTTCGTCGTTATGGTGTTCCTGAGTGTCTGATATCAGATAATGCTTCGACCTTTCTCTCAAAAGAATTTAAAGCTCTTTTGGAAAAATACCGGATCCAACACTGGGCCAACTCAAGACACCACAGCCAAGCCAACCCTGTAGAGAGGTTGAATAGAACCGTCAACGCATGTGTCCGAACGTATGTAAGAATGGATCAAACTCTATGGGATAGTAGGATTTCTGAAGTGGAACATGTTCTAAATACAACTCCGCACAGTTCGACAGGGTTTTCCCCATATAAAATTGTATTCGGGCATGAAGTCGTAGGTAGAGGAGACGAACACCGGGTGGACAGGGATGTGATAGATGTTTCGGATGAGAAAAGGTTGGAAAACAAAGTTAGAATTGACCAATTTATTAGAGATTTAGTTATCAGGAATCTAGAAAAACAATACAAGAAAAACTCACAACATTACAATTTACGTCGTCGAAAACTAGCCCCAGTCTATGCAGTCGGCCAAAAAGTATTCAAAAGAAACTATAAGCAGTCCTCCGCAATAGGCAAATTTAATGCCAAACTAGCACCATGCTACGTCCCTTGTACGGTCAAAGCTCGGATAGGCACCAGTTCCTACGAGCTGATCGATGAGTCGGGAAAATCTCTTGGGATTTTCTCCGCCGCTGATTTGAAGCCAGGTACCTGAAATAAAAGAAAAAAGTTACGATTAATAGTAGAATCTGAAATTTTCAGATTATTTCTTCTGTTATCATAACTCTATTGGTCGCAGTTATTTGACTTCGAAAAAGTGAAATCAGAATTGCTTACATAATGTAAAACCAATTTGATAAAAAATCCGCGAAAAAAAAAAATTAAATTTCGTTTCGTTTCGAAAAATTTCGAATTAAATGAATCTTGATTTCGTATCGTTTCGAAGTCTCGAAAGTAAATCTATATTTCGTTTCGTTTCGATCCGAATCAACATAGACATTTTGAATTTCGTTTCGTTTCGTTAGGAAAAAGTGTGTTATCGCATACCCTTAGATATTAGCATTTCCATATAATTGTAAATCGTTTAACTTCACGTAGAAGTAACACACACAAAATCATTAATTTAATATAGGGGAAGTGCACCGGTTTTGGCCAACTTAGTGCCTAATTTGGCCAACCCTGAAAAATACATATTTTTCCAAAATAATCGATCAGTTCAAAGCAGGGTTGAAGCATGATGGATATATCTCTTGTTGGAACTAATAAAACCCTTGCGAATTGCTTTATTTTTGGAGTTATTCGCAAAATTAGGAAATTTAGGAAAATTAGGAACATGGCCAAAACCGGTACAGTTCCCCTATTTGAAATTCTCGTAGCGATTCCTTATTAATCAGTTTCATCATGAGTACTTCGGGGTGGTGGTTTAGCAATTCTTCAAGACAACTCCTCCAAAAATGTTTATTTGAGAAGCTCCAAGAGTTTTATTGAAAATCTCTAAACCGTTTTCCAAAATTCAAGATGAAATAACCTCCGTCTGTCCAGAAAAATGCGATTAAATAAAATCATGATGCAATGCTTATGTTACACGTTATTGATAAGAGGCAACGTTTTCGGCAAACTCAAAACAAAAGAAATAATAGAGGAAATACTCTCAGAGTCGTAAAACAATTAAAATTACCCCCACTGCGTATTGGATGACATTCTTGTTTGTTTTTACTAAGTTTTGTATGCAGGAGACACTTTTATATCAGACAAACACACTTTTCGAGGATAAATTTAAAATATTTCTGGAAGAAATTCATTAATTTTTTCGTGAATGAATTCAGAAGACTTTTTTTGGAAGTCCAGCAAAAAGTCAGAAAATTCTGAGAATTTCTAAACCATTTTATCCACCAAGCAATATTCGTGCTTTTCTAAATCCATTAAAAATGGTAAAAAACATGTAAGAAAAGTCAATATACAATATAAACAGTTGTTCAGCTTGAAAAGGATACAACGGTCAATCCGCCATGACAACGATCAGTACGTACCCAACCAAACAATACTTCGTTGAACCACTTCTGTCCTTCAAACTGCAACCGATTGCACCATCATCCGTTACACTCGTAGACACAAATTCTTCATTAAGTCAAAATCAACAACATAAAGCAGCCCAAAATAAAGGAAAACAAACGGTGAACTTGGAACTACATTTATTTCTCCCCGTGAACTCGACAACCCGTCCGTCTAACCGCGAACTTTTTCTCAACCATCGTCGAGATTAATTCCACCGTTCCGTTCCGGTGCGTTGCATATATCCACTGACTGACGGACGGCAACGCTAATTCACGATTTTGCGCCGCAATCATTTCAATCATCCGAGGTACAAATACAAACCGGCGCAAAATTGCCTTTCCCAGCGAAACCCTAGATCTGATGCCCACTGCATTGCAGCAGGGTTTCGCCGCAATTTTGGTCCATGTTTACTTTCCGTCGGTTCGTTATCGTAGGTGAATAATTAGTATTGAGGTTTTTTTCACCAATTTACTCTATCTGTCTATAAATTGATAAAATGATAATCATTTTCACAACTGATCAAGATTAGAACCCAGGCGTCATCAGGGTGCTGCATGTATGGTCTTGCTTTGCATATTACTAGTGAAGAAATATCCTTGAATTGCTTGGTAGATCGAGAGCATGATCATAGCCCTAACTGCGTATCGCGCGCAGGCAGTACCCAAAGCGTATCAAAGTCGGACCAAAAAATTACATCACTGTTTCTTCAGCGCGGTCCAGTCCACCGTATCCGCAGGCCGGGTGGAATCTATAGGCAAGTCACTGTGACCGCATCGGTTAGCGAAGGCTGCTGGAAGAACCTATAATAGAGATGCACGCTTGGTTGCTCACGCAGTTGAAACACTTGAGCTTGCGGAGAAGAATTCAGACCAAAAACGTGATCAATTTTACCAATAACGGTCGATAGCAGACAAACAGATGTAACAATCTGAAAATTTCGTTAATTATGTTTATTATTGCAACAAATGAAATCAATGACAATAATTGGATTTTTTTTTCTAGTGGCTTGTTGTACTGACACTGAGAGGCTATCATTTTATTTCGAAGAATGGGTTTACGTTAGTTTCAACATCAACTGATGGAGAAAACTCGTACTATCACATACATACTGTGATTTTCTTAGGATGATTTTTTTTTGTAATTTTGTAATCTGTTTGTATTTGATCGTGGCCAAAAATCGCGAAGCAATTTACATTTTGCATTTTCCCAAGCATTTCCTCTAGGTCATCGGCAAAGCCTGGTGCATTGGTTTACACCGCTTCCCGTTTCTCTTCAAATACAACACAAAAAATGATTAGAAGAAAGGTTCAAGAAAGAGAACGATGATGGGGAAATTAATTAGCTTTCTTTGCAGTAGCTCTGTTCGAATTAATTTCCACTCATTTAAATTTTCCGCTTTTGTTTTTTTTTCGTATGCGAATGAGTAGAGGTAAAATAAATATGAAGTAGAAAATTACAATGTTCATTATGGATGCGCTTGGCCACAAAGTGAAGAAAAATATAATAACGTAACAGAACTTCTGCCTCGCCAAAGGAAGAATAAAAATGTTTTTTCAACTCGATTGAAAATAGGGCAAATACTGTAAATCGTTTGCGTATTTTGGGGATAATGAAAACTTTATCTCAACACATTTACCAGTAAACATAAACAAACTTATAATTCATCATATGACACTGCGCAACACTGGATCGCACCAAGGATGTTAGTGATCATTTAGTAATTTGCGTTCGATCATTTAGTAATTTGTCAATAGCTCTTTCCAGAAGCGGTATTTCAAAATGTGTTGTATGGTGGACTTCTAGTGCGAAGGTTATTCTACAACTCTACCTAATGGTTCGTTGTTTGAACTTCATTAGTAACGGAGTTATAGCTATAGTTTCAGTAACTAAGACTAAATGATGACCAAATTTCAATCATTTAGTTTAAGTTACTGCAACTAGCGCTATAACTCCGTTATTAGTTGAATTCTAACAACAAACCATTAGAAAGAGTTGTAGAGGGCTCTTCGCACTAGAAGTCCACCATACAACACATTTTGAAATTCCGCTTCTGGAATGACAAACTACTAAATAATCGAACGCAAATTACTGAATGATCGAAAACATCCTTGGATCGCACTTCAAGATGAAACCAAAAATGTACTGAGGTTTGGGGTTTCTAGTGATCCCTGGTGAAAGAAATGGAACGCGGCTTAAAAATCTAAAATGCAAGCTTGTATGGAAAGTAAGGGATGTCCATGCCAAGAGAGATATCAAACGTGGCTAGTTGAACATTAATTGTCTAACTTGCGAGTGTCAACCCGGCACTGCATTCATGTTTCTTCAGTATCTTCGTTGTTTTTTCAATTGATGTTGATTCTGCTTTTTTACGAGAATTAAGCTTTAAACAATCTTATAATCGTTACAGGCATGGCATAGTAAATATTCCTACAGATGTTCTAGGTTCTCCAAATTATCCTGGAGCTTAGATCATTTGGTCTTCTAGGTAAACTACTTCTAAAATGGAATAGAAATTAACTGATTATGTCCATACAGGCTCACAGAGCCCAAGGGTATTATTTACAACTAGTTTATTTGTGGACGCAGTGTTTTGTGGCAAGTATTTTTTTTTGTTCGATATAAACGGCTCAATAATTCATGCATTAAAAAAATCAAAATTTTCAACGTTTGTTGTCTGTGATTTTTTTTTCATAAAATGCTGTGTCTAATTGTCTAAGGTCGTCACTGGATTTGTTTTCTGCATCTGATAGTAAAAAAGAACTGAAGTGTCAAATATATTATTTTTTGTGAGAATTTCCCCGCGTGCTGCGTCTGGTTGGCTAGCCACCGGACAGACAAACAGAGCTATTTTATATAGTATTCAGTTGGGGAAGGGTCGTTTGGCCGAAACCCATTCGGTCGAAAGCCGTTTGGTCGAATGCCACTAGGCCGAACAAACCATTAGGCCGAAACTCATCTGGCCGAAAGTCATTTGGCTGGAAGGGTCATTTGGCCGAAAGGGTCATTTGGCCTAAAGGATGGTTTGGCTGAAAGGGTCGTTTGGTCCAATAAGTCATTTGAAAAGTGTAATTTCTCACTTTCACTTTCTCACAAGAGATATATCTCACTTCTCACCCTTCATTATTCTCTTCTCACTGTAAAAAGTGAGACGTCTCAATTATCCCTGCTCGCTGAAAAAGTGAGAAGCGCAAAGTGAGTAATGAGATTACTCACTACTCACTTCTCGCTCCCCTTTTCTACAGTGAGAAGAGAGAAATAAGGAGTGAGAAGTGAGACGTCTCACTATTCACTTATCATTTCTTGCTGTAAAAAGCGAGAAGCGCGAAGTGAATAGTGAAACGTCTTACTACTCACTTCCCGTTCCTCATTTTTACAGTGAGAGTGAGAAATGAGAAATGAGAATTGAGACGTCTTACTCCTGATTTCTCACTTTTCAAATGACCTATTTGGTCAAATGTCTTATTCGGCCTAATAACCCTTTCGGCATAATTACCCTTTCGGACAAGTGACCAATACGACCAAACGACGCTTTCAGCCAAACGACCAAATGCCCTTTTCGGCCAAATGATCCTTTCGGTCAAATGTCTTATTCGGCCAAATGTCCTATTAAGCCTAATGACCTTTTCGGCCAAACCACCCTTTCGGCCAAATGATCCTTTGGGCCAAATGACCCTTTCGGCCAAACGACTCTTTCGGATTAACGACCCTTTCGGTCAAAAGAACCTTTCGGCCACACGACCCTTTCGGCCAAATGATTTTCGGCCTAATGGTCTACTTGGCCAAATGGTATATTCGGCCTAGTGACCTAGTGGCCTAGCGGCCAACTTTTGGCCTAGTGGTATTCAGCCAAATGGGTTTCGGCCAAACGACCCTTCCCCGTTCTAGATCAGTTGCTCTCAGCATGCATACTTTTATGGACTGCATAGCTATTTTTGAATCACTTGCCATAAGACTTCGTTCATCAGGACCCCAAACTTTGGTTAATTTTTGGTTACATCTTTAAGCACCACGAGCTAGTGCAGTAATTAGTTAGACAATTTCTATACTGATCAACTTCTTCAGACTGACCAATCCCTGGACTCCATACAAACTTTAGTTTTGGATTCAAAAGCCGCATTGGAACATGGCTTTGCAATCCAAAACCAAAGTTGGTATAAAGTCCTGGAGATGTTTTGTCCAAAATGGTCAGTTTTAAAAAATCTCATTTTTATCTTTCTTGGGCCGCGCTTCAAGACTCAACCAAAAAGTTTGTAGTCCTTTATGATCGGTAGTGAAGATTTTTTTCGACTTTGCGGCTTTTTGCCTTTCTCGTATACTAAGTATACGTAAAGGCTATATGTTCGCTCCAGAAACAAACTTTTTATAGAAGGCTCGGAGACCCATAGTGTTATATACCAATCAACTCAGCTCGACGAATTGAGGTGATGTCTGTGTGTGTGTGTGTGTGTGTGTGTGTGTGTGTGTGTGTGTGTGTGTGTGTGTATGTGCGCACCAAAAGAGCAAAAAGTTTAGCTCATTTTTTTTGCACTTACCCTCAACGCAACAGGTTGCATTCGACGCAGTATACTGCCCCATTGTTTCCTATTGAAAATTGGCCGATTCGGACTATGGGCTTAGAAGTTATGGCCAAAATACTTTTCCTCATAAAAAAGCGCGTAAAAAAGTCTAGCTCACTTTTAATGCACTTACCCTAAACGGATTTCCTCACAGCAGGCTGCATTCGACGCAGTTTCTTGCTCCATTGTTTCCTATTGGAAATTGGACGGATCGGACAATGGGCTTGGTAGTTATGGCCAAAATACTTTTTCTCATAAAAAAGCGCGTAAAAAAGTCTAGCTCACTTTTAATGCACTTACCCTAAACGGATTCCCTCACAACAGGATGCATTCGACGCAGTATACTGCCCCATTGTTTCCTATTGAAAATTGGCCGATTCGGACTATGGGCTTAGAAGTTATGGCCAAAATACTTTTCCTCATAAAAAAGCGCGTAAAAAAGTCTAGCTCATTTTTAATGCACTTACCCTGAACGGATTCCCTCACAACAGGATGCATTCGACGCAGTATACTGCCCCATTGTTTCCTATTGAAAATTGGACGGATCGGACAATGGGCTTGGTAGTTATGGCCAAAATACTTTTTCTCATAAAAAAGCGCGTAAAAAAATCTAGATCACTTTTAATGCACTTGCCCTGAACCGATTTCCTCGCAACAGGTTGCATTAGACGCAGAATCTTGTCTCATTATTTCCTATTGAAAATTGACGATGGGCTTAGAAGTAATGCCCAAAATACTATTTTTTTTACCGCACGAGAAAGGCATCATCACCGCTAGGTGGATTAATCTGGGTTTTTTCTTTTCTTTTTGACTTTGGAATCCAAAACGAAGGTTTGTTTGAAGTCCTGGAGATGATTAGTCCAGAAAGAATTGGTCAGTTTTGAAAAAAAATATTTTTTCTCTCTCTCCCGGACCGTGCTGCAAGATGTTGGTTTGGAGTCCCGGAGATGATTAACCCAGAAAGAATTGATCTGTTTTGAAAAATCTCGCTTTTTTCGTTCTCGCGCTTCAAGATGCGTTTCGGGCCGCGCTTCAAGATGCAATCAATAATTAAGTGAATTATGTGGTCTCTTATTGCAAACCAAAACGAAAGTTTGTTTGGTGTCCTGGAGATGATAAGTCGAATAAAACATCAGTTTTGAAAATTCTCATTTTTCTCTTTCCTGGACCGCGCTTCAAGATGCAATAAAAAATTAACTGAATTTTGGGGCTCCTCATGATGGGTAGTAAACATTTTGTTTTGGAAGAAATTGGAACGCGGCTTTGCAATCTAAAACGAAAGTTTGTTTGGTGTCCTGGAGATGATTAGTCCAGACGGAACTTTTGTCTTCGTTTTCGTTCCATTTTTCTCAAAGATTTTTTTACTACCGATCAAAAGGGACCACAAATTCTAGTTGATTTTTTATTGCTTGAAGCGCGGCCAGAAAAAGGAAAAATGATATTTTACAAAACTAATCACTTGTCATAAGACGAGTTAATACAATCCCATTGAATTCCAATTCAAACTAATCAATTCCTTCTGGACTAATCATCTCGGGGACTCCGGTCAAATATTGGTTTTGGATTGCAAAGCTGCGTTCCATTTTTTTCAAAAAAAAAAATCATTATCGAATATCGATCATTACCGATAATGATCATTGAATGAAAAAAAACAACCAAAATCATAGCAGAAATATTATTTCTAATCGATGTTGATTATTGATTACGATGCATGATTCACCATATTGAATTTCAATGCCAGTCTTTATTGATTAATTTCCTATCAATTTCCTCTAAATTCAGTGTTGAAAGTGTCGGTGTGATAGATTATAAAATTCTATACTTTTTCGATCTCACGCTCGACAAAGCAAAGCAGGCAAAAAGATCCCTAAGTACGTTGATCAAATTGAAGTTGACGTTCAAAATTTAGTTCAAAATCATACCTACCTTTAATTATTTTTATGATTAACCAAAAACACATCAATAATAACTCCAGCCAATAATTTGACAATATTATTGAAATCAATTTAGGTGAGGATGCACAGTTCTTCATTACAGAAGCGGAAACTACTATTTTCGGTATATAAATATTGTTTATACTGTTTATGTTTTTCTTTAAATCATTTTCTCCAACAACATTGGAAATATATTTAACATTTTTTCGATCATCTTTTCTCTAATTTCAGTTCAAATCTACCTCTCACCGGTAGAAACCCACTGTTCCAATATCGACTACTTCCCCCAGACCGAGGAGGATAAGTCATCACCAGGCTTCAACGAGGACATCATGGCTCGTCTACATCTGGCCCGTTCCGTCATTGCCGCCTTTATTCTCAGGTTCCTCCTTTAAACCCCCAAATTAGCGTTCTACAAACTTGCATGTTTCCTAACGCACCCTCCATCTGATTTTAGCTTCGTTGCCATCTTTTGTGCCTTCTGGACCGGACTGTCTGGCTGCTGGAAACGATCAGCCGGTGCCATCACGGCTACAGCCATTCTGATGTTGACAGCCTGTTTACTCGCCGCCGGGGCCATGGGACTGTGGCACACGGTGGAGTTCTTCGAGAAGGAGAAGGTCGTCGGCGATGACTACTACCAGAGCTGGACAACGGTGAGTAATGGTTCAATTCTATGGGTGAAGAGATTTGAGGTTTCGAGTACAACTTAAATGGAATGGACCGATTAGTACGCCTGAGAGGGATTGCGCTAATAAGCCGCTACATGGGCACCAGGCAAAGAAAACAGAAATTAAAACACTTGCAAAATTCTCATCTGGTTAGATATATTTAATATGCGGATATTTTCAATACATCGAGAAGATCCATATAGTGTTCTTCTTCTTCTTCTATGGCTCTACATTCCAACTGGAACTTGGCCTGCTTTTCAACTTATTCTATTACAATTTCCGCAGTTATTAATTGAAAGCTTTTCTATGCCCGAAATTGCATGATAATGTATTTTGTGTGGCAAGTACAGCGGAAACACTATGCCCAGGGTGTCGAGAAAGTTTTCAACCCGAAAACATCCTGGACCGGACCGAGAATCGAACTCGCCATCTGCGGATTGGTAAACCTACGCCTTTGCTTGCAAGCTACTGGTGACTGAAGATTCATAAAGTACGCCATGCAAAAATGGCTATTTTCAACCCTCGTTTTTTAATATTTATGGAGCATCACGCTCCTCGAACCCTCCTTTTCCCCGTGACGAAGTATGTTAGGTGGGTGCTTATTAGGAAAACCCATAATAAATTTCTCTTTTGCTGTACCTGTACCATCGACTCGTGATTGAAAAAAATCTAGATTACATATGCTTTGCATTTGAATCAATCAATCAAACGTAAAACAAAGCTTACTGTCAAGTATATGAACAGGACACGATAAATTGTTTATAAATTTATTACTTTGAACCCCCTTTAATTTATTGATTTCTTCTGGAATGGACGGATTTCGGTGCTGGACAAATCAACAAACAGATAATGTCCGCAAGTTGTATTCCCGGAATTTATCAAGGATTTGTCGCAGAGTCAACATCTGGTCCGTTGTTAATCGTCCTGCTCGAAAACCACTTTAATATTCGCCGATAAAGGTCTCCGCAAACGGATGCATTCTTCTAAACAGACTACGGGAGATTAGCTTGTAGGCATTATTCTTCTTCTTCTTATTGGCATTACTTCCCCACACTGGGACAGACCCGTCTCGCAGCTTAGTGTTCATTAAGCACTTCCACAGTTATTAACTGCGAGGTTTCTAAGCCAGGTTACCATTTTTTTGCATTCGTATATAATGAGGCTAGCACGATGATACTTTTATGCCCAGGGAAGTCGAGACAATTTCCAATCCGAAAATTGTCTAGACCGGCACCGGAAATCGAACCCAGCCACCCTCAGCATGGTCTTGCTTTGTAGCCGCGCGTCTTACCGCACGGCTAAGGAGGGCCCCTAAATAGGCATTATTGAGGACTGATATACCTCGATATCTAGCACAAACGAGTCTGTGCCCTTTCTTGTAGATAAGGACATATGATGTCATCAATCCAGCTCGAAGGCATTTCTTCTCTCTCCCAAATCATTTCAATAACTTGATGGATTTTTTCGTTCAGCTGGTCACTCCCAACTTTCAGAAGCTCGGCCGGGATTCCGTCCTTCCAGCGGCCTTACCGTTATTTGGCTCGTCTAACGTCGCCTCTAATCTCTTTGAGCACACGTCTATTGAACTGTGTATCTGTAAATGTAAAATTACCAGCAACATAAAACCAGAAAACGTAACCAGAACAGTATCGATGGACCGCTTACAATCGTGGGGGATATCTGTCCTCAATGATATCAAACTTTTTGAACACTTTTGACCTTTCGGGTCCAAAATACAACCATTCTTTTTGCATTAGGAAGAAACTCTTACATGCGAGCGTCACACCACACAGAATTGTGATCCTTAAGATCTACAACGCAGAGGAAGAATATATTGAATGTTGGCGTCCCACCACGCAAAATTGTGATCCACAATAATATTGTTCTTCTTGTAGACGTTCCACTTACGCAGAACTACGATCATTCTAATCCACACTAACAACATTTTTCTTGCGGGCGTCTCACCACGCAGAATTGTGATCATTAAGATTCACAACAACACTATTCTTCTTGCGGGCGTCCCACCAACGCAGAGGAAGAATCTATTGAATGCGGGCGTCTCACCAAGCAGAATTGTGATCATTACGATCTTCAACAACGGAGGTCACCGCAGCCGACCCGCAACGTTTTTGTTGTCGGGGTGAGCATGGTGTTCACTGCATCACAGTAATCTCTACTGCAGCTGCTGGTTTTGTTTTCACATAAACCAATCTATGTATGTATGTATGTTTGTTAACTACTTCTGAATCACTTGACCAATATCAACCAAATGTGGAACACACATTCACTATCTTCAAAGGAGGTGGGACGGACATTGGAACAAGAGGGGAGGGTAAGGGGAAGGGAAACTCTTTAGAAAACAGTAAAATCGAACACTTATTCTTTGTCATGAGACGATTATATAATAGATGGGAGGGTCAAAGGAGAAAGGAAGGAGGGACATGTTAATGACACGAACGTTTTTACATACCTGTTAAACGCAACATTTAAACCAAATTTGGGACACGTACACGTACAGGTGGTTACGTGGCGTGTGGTATATTATTTAGAAAACTACCACTTCAGTAAAACTTCTGAGCCCCTTGACCGATATTCTTAAATATTGGGACGGGAGGTGTAAAGAAAGAGTAAGGTGCGTGAAATTTAGCATCAATACGTCAGGCGTGAAAAACGTAAGGCATAATGTACGATAGGCTTATCGGGCGTTGGGCATACTTCAAATTTCCCAAAATAAACATTTTCCTGGAAATAAAATATCCCCGAAAATAATATTTTCCGCAAGTATCATATCCTTGAAAACATTTCCCGAATATGACATTTCACCGAATATGACATTTCCCCGAATATGACATTTCCCCGACGGTTCAATGACACTAACCCAAATGCCACTGCCCCGAATGTCACAACACAACCCCTAACGCCAGTACCCAGAAAGGTCACTATTTTTAAAGGTTTCTATTTTCAACTTCATTATTGAAACGCAATCTAATAAAGTATTTAAGTGAGCGAGAAAGTGAGTACATGTTTTTTTTAACAAATTTGGGGGAAACAATTTGACAAATTCGGGGTAAGGTCATTCAGGGTAATGATAATTCGGGGTAGTGACCATTCGGAGTAACGGGTTATTCGGGGCAATAGCCTTTCGGGGTACTGGCGTTCGGGTTAGTGACATTCGGGTTAGTGACATTCGGGTTAGTGACATTCGAAGCAGTGCCATAGAATCTTTCCCGAATATTACAATTCCCCGAATATGACATTTCCCCGAATATGACAATTCCCCGAATACGACAATTCATCGAATATGACAATTCCCCGAATATGACAATCCCCGAATATGACATTTCCCCGAATATGACATTTCCCCGAATATGACAGCTCCCCGAATATGAAAATTCCTCGAAAATGACACTTCTCCAACTATGACTATTCCCCGAATATGACATTTCCCCGAATATGACAATTCCCCGAATATGACATTTCCTCGAATATGACAATTCCCCGAATATGACAATTCCCCGAATATGACATTTCTCCGAATATGACAATCCCCGAAAATGACATTTCCCCGAATATGACAATTCCCCGAATATGACATTTTCCCGAATATGACATTTACCCGGATATGATAATTCCCCGAATATGACATTTCCCCGGATATAACAATTCCCCGAATATGACAATTCCCCGAATATGACATTTCCCCGAATATGACAATTCCCCGAATATAACATTTCATCGAATATGACAATCCCCGAAAATGACATTTCCCCGAATATGACATTTTCCCGAATATGACATTTACCCGGATATGATAATTCCCCGAATATGACATTTCCCCGAATATGACATTTCCCCGAATGTGACATTTCCTCCAATATGACAGCTCCCCGAATATGACAATTCCTCGAAAATGACACTTCTCCAACGATTGTACGACAATTCCCCGAAAACCAATTCCCCGAATGCAATTTTCCCGAATGCAATTTCCCTGAATGTAACAATTCCCCGAATGTAATTTCCTGAATGTAATAATTCTGAATGTAACATTTTCCTGAATGTAACAAATCCCCGAAAACAAAGTATTTTTTGCCAACACATAATTGTCATCGACCATAAGCGCCCGAACAGAGCAGCGTTCAAAGATTTGTTCTAGAGTGTCTCTTTGGAAATACCGAACATGATCAAATCTTTCGATAGTATTGTATGCCCTTGATCTTCCTTTAAATTATAAAGATATTAGAATAAAGTGTTTTCCTATTCATTTTTTTTTTCTAAAATAGTCGAACAAAGGCTGAATTTCTTTGATGGAGTAGAATCGCGAACAGAAATTCCGATCGAAAGCATCATGGTCAAAATTTGTGAAATCAAACTCCTGTCATATGTAAGGTCCATCCCTTCTTAAGAAGTTGCTGCCCGAGCAGCACAAGTCAGGCAAAAATGGTTGCAGCAACTTCATTGTAATAAAGTCCGGTTACATGTGAGTTGCAGTTACCTACGTGGAACATGTGTGCTGCTGGGGTGTAATCGTGGATATGAATCCTCAAAAAATAATAATGCGTCTGCCCGGAATAAGGCAATGGTGAATGTCATCCCTTCTTTAAAAATAATGCATCTACTCGGAATAACGCAATGGATTAATTTGATCTCTACTCTGGAAGTAGGTGTTTCCCAAAAGTAATGAAGAAGTGAATGTTATTTCTTCTTTTTATATCTACCTGGTCTAAGGAAACGGTAGTTGTGATCTATTCATTAGAATTAGGCGTTAGCTTGAAATAAGCCAGAATAGAATGAAATTACCTTTTCAGAAGAAGGAATTTGCCTGCAATAAGGTAATGATAGACGAGAGAAGAAGAAGGTAATGATAAACGTAGTCTCTTCTTTTGATGTAGACGAGTTTGGCCGGAATAGTTATGATATATGAGATCGCATCTGACAATAAATATCAATTATATACCCGAAAAAAAAATTATCGAATTAATCGACGTGTTCATTTAAAGAAGGCAATATCCCCTCAATTGTCCTTATACTGCGAAGACGCGATCATTTAAGAAAGGCATTATCTCCTTTCTTCACTTTACTCCAGGCAACTCAGGTCTTCAATTGAAGAAGGGTCCATCTACCCTCATTTTCCTATATCGGGCAATCGTGTTCATTTTAAAAAGGCATTAAAACTCGTCTTCTTCTAAAACCGGGCGAAGCAATTATCAATAAAAAAAACATTATCCCTTTCCTTCGACTTATACCGGAAAACGCATTGATTTTCTTCCTTTATCTCTATTCTCCTTCCTCATTTTTCCATTCTCTCTTCCTACATCTCACTTCGAATTTCGTCCTCTCTCGCTCCTAACTCACACTTCTCGCATCATATTTTTCACTTCTCACTTCTTACTATGTACTTCCTTCTCATTTCTTACGTTTCACTTCTCACTTCTCATGTCTCACTTCTCACTTTCCACTACTCACAACTCACAACTCACTTTTCACTACTCACTTCTTACTTCTCGCTTCTCACTTCTCACATCTCACATTTCTCTTCTCATTTCTCACTTCTCATTACTCACTTTTCATTTCTCACTTTTCATTACGTTCTTCTCACTTTTCACTACTCACTTTTATTTCTCACTTCTTACTTCTCATTCGCCCTAATGACGGTTCGGCATAATGGTCTTCGGCCCAATGACCAACAATTTATTTATTTTTTTACAATTATTAAGCAAATGGTCCCGCGATCCTTACGTTTGTTGCAGCTCAAAATTATGTCGAAAGCCAATTATGCGAATTTATGTAAAACGACGCAGATTTCTTTTTCAGTTTTAGTTTTATATGCACTATGGAAAAAATTCGGGGAAATGTTGCATTCGGGGAAATGTTGCATTCGGGGAATTGTTACATTCGGGGAAATGTTACGTTCGGGGAATTGTTATTCGGGGAAATTTCATTCGGGGAAATTGCATTCGGGGAATTGGTTTTCGGGGAATTGTCGTACAATCTTCTCCAACTATGACTATTCCTCGATTATGACATTTCCCCGAATATGACAATTCCCCGAATATGACATTTTCCCAAATATAACATTTAACTGAATATGATAATTCAGGACAGTTTCGGTAAACATCTTTTTCTCGGTAATATAATTTCCTAACAAGAATTTATTTCTTCTACCTTCTTTCAATCATTGGATGTTCTCTAACCAATATTTTGACTTTCTCATCAACTGAGGAAGTATCAACAACAAAACACGATAACTACGTTTATCAACTGGTTTTAGCGAAATCAAATTGTCAATTTCAACAGCTGCGAAATCAAACTGACAATCGCGGTTAAGACCGGGTACATACAGCTAGCACAGACAAATAGACATAACACATGGAACATTCACTCATAAAATTCATCGCCGTGCAAACACTAATGAAATCTGTTGTTTTCACTTAGTTGGGCAAATCACGAACCAGATGGCGTTAGTGAGCAAACGTCAAACTCGAGCAAATGCGATGCGCGCGCCACTTGTGACCGATTGGCCAACTAATGATAATTTAAAATGACCAGTAAATCAGTGTTTTGCTGTTTTGATCACTTTCTTGAACTTCACGACAGTAGCTTACGCCTTATAGATGTCATATATATTGCAAATTTTCGTATCGAAAACATCTTAAAGCGAATTTAAGTCTGGAGAAAGGGCAAGCCCCTCGAGTACATGAATGTTTGCCTTCGCTAATCCCAGTTGTATGGATTACTTCGCGTGTATCGTTGAAACGCTAAGTTTCCAGAACCAAAATATTGAGAAAAAATAAAATAAACCAAAATTAAGAGAAAACTCTGAAACATTTTGTTTGAAAACGACAACACTGATATTATAACACAAAGGAGAAATGGGGCCAACGTGAAAGATCTACATCCTAGGCGGCTGCTAGCTTTAGCCTTGACTTGGGCCCAGGTCAGATTCCTACACCGCCACGAGCCCCTGGGTCTGCCTCTACTGCGATGTCCTGCTGGATTCCATTCCAGCGCTTGCTTGCAGATTTCGTCTCCGCTCTTTCGTAATGTGTGGCCGACCTATCTACGTTTACGCACTCGAATTTCTGTCGATATCGGTTTTGGAGCTCCTCGATGGAGCTCAGCTTTCGAGATCCAATTTTGAGGCCACCACACATGATCTTCTTGGACGGAATCCTGCATGCTGCCGTCGGAGAGTCGTATCTATTTTCTCCTGTATCCGATTTAGGATAACTTTGCACAGAACTTTGAGAACAATGCACAGTAACATGATGCCTGCCAATTGTGGCACACTGCCAGATCCTCCTTTTTTGGGGACCTTCACTAAGACGCCCTGCATCCAGTAAGCCGGAAAAGTTGCAGTGTTCCAGATATTGCAGAATAGTTGATGCAACATTTGGTCAGATAGCATGGGGTTAGCTTTGAACATCTCTGCTGAAATGCGATCGACCCCGGGAGCTTTGTTGGATTTCATGCTTCGGATGGCTGCTTCAATATCCTGCAATGATGGAGCTTCGGAGTTGACGCGAGTAATGCGTCGCACCCTTGGCGGCTCATGCTGAGATAGTGATGGTTGGTCGGTCGTCGAAACTTGAAGAAGTTGCTCGAAATGCTCGAACCAATGTTTCAGCTGATCAGTTGGGTCGGTGAGTAACTGAACTGTCGCGTCTTCCACCGGCATCCTCGGATTCATCCTTGCTCCACTCAGGTGGCGTGAGATATCGTAGAGGAGGCGTGTCCACCGTCGAAATAGTATGTTTATCGTTCACAAGTCCGGCGGTGCTGCATGAGTGATCCAGGACCATGCGAGTTCCGGAAGGTTAAGGCAAGTTGCGCAAAGATCTACGAATCTCTCACTTCCACCAATAGATTAGTGGTTTGCCGTTCCTCGGTATGGTGGTGTCGAGTGCTCGCGAAACTATTGCGATTAATGGTCAAAGGGGATGAACACATCAAAATAACTTACGCTCTCTGTATAGTTCAACTTCTTATTCAACAACAAAAAATAAACTCTTGTGATATCTTCCGATTCTTTGAATTGCTTTGAATTGCTCCCTTCATATTTGAACGTAGTTCTTATAATTTAACAAATAAATTCCAACAAAACTTAAACAACTTCATTAAAAAGCCGTTTTTAGTACTAATCTCCTTGTTTCTTTTTGAACTGTTCTTTATTTTTTCCTTTTAATGCGTTTACTAGTGATTAGCCATGTTAACTCTGAAGCATATAATAATGGAATCATTTTTAGGTTACTTCAATACTTGATGGATTGACAATTACAATAAATTCCCTATCAATATTTTTTGGTTCTTCACCCATCACTAGGTAGCTAACTTTTAAACCCACCATTACCCATATCAACACTTACAGGTTCTCCGTGACAACACCCGCATCTCGTACGATTGGTCCTACATCGTGGCCTGGGCCGGTGTGGCATCCAGTCTGTTGGCCTCTATACTGCTGTCCGGGGCGGCCGTTTGCCTTCGCGGTGAACGCGAAAAGGAAGAGCAACTGAACCTGCAATACTTGATGCCAGGTAAGTACCCAATTTCGGGCGGTTCAGGTGTTTCCGAGAGCACAACTACCGGCACAATAAGCTATCCTCTATCGCACATCGCTAACCTTCTGTCTCCGGTTTCAGTGTATCCTCAAAGCAGCCCCTTACCCCTATGGTGGTTTCCCTCAACCTCAGCTCTACCCGCAGCCATACTATCACGGATCGCAGTACGGACCGTATAACTACTAAACGCGCATCCTCTTATGATAGGCCACAGTTTAGAAATCATACACATGCGAAACAGAACAAATGCAATTTATAAGTAAAATTAAACTTTTGACTTATCTGTCCGTTATGGTTGAAATAATAAAACTTTTATTAAATTCGAAATCGAAGCGTCGCATAGGTATAAAACCGCGGAAACTGATGCGAATGAAGCCGAGAAATAGCGCTACATCTTCTCTTATCACGCGGTTTTATTTTTACTTAAAACCTGACTTTTAACAATCTCGCCCACAAGTTTCTGCTTTTGTTCTATCAATCCTGTAGAATAATTCTAGAAGACCACAATTTCCCCGTGAACGGCGAAGGGCATTCGATTTGCACGCTGAATGAGCTGTTGATTGAGCTAGGAAAACGTCAACTCACTCCTCTACATAGAACTGACTTCTCCGTTGGGTCTTCCATTTTAATATAACTTTATCTTCTTGTCTGTAATTTTACACTATTTTGTAAAATGTGTGTTTGAATGGGAAAGATTGTTCCCTTTGTGAAACAAAATAAGAACATAAGAAATAAGAGAGTTATAATGTGCCTTTTTCTTCTACCCATACTAGAATTTTCGGTTTCTTAGTTCTCTCATTGATACATTTCATACATTGTCATATATTATAAATACAAAAAAACCGGTGTCATTCTAGTTTATCTATTTTTTCTCTCTGTCTTTCTTTTTGTGTGTGTGAGATCATTTTTCTGTTTCCGGCAATGCTATTTTATTTTTGTCAATTATTTTTAAGCTTAGAATGACATTTGCTATATTTGTTTTAAGACAGCAAGAGAAATTCGAAGTTAGGACACAGACTATCAGTAAGCTCTTGGAACAGATTATTATTTGTTTATGCGAGGGCAGTAGGAGGAAACTACAGACGAAATGAACAATGCGTAATATGCAGATTTGTATTATGTATAAAAGAAGATAATTTAATACTAGATTTTAAGGAACAGGAAAGCGAAAATATATTTTAGTTATAAATCGATGGGCGGTGAGAAAACTTCTTCAAAGACGTCAAAGAGTGAACAATTCCTTTCTACTTCCTCATTCAGGTTAATCGTGGTCATTTGCGAATAGTCTCCAACCCACATATAAGACCAAATGATTTCGGAATAGCCTCTGGACTTTCGAAGCATTAAAACTATTAGATTACATTTATCACAAACATTTAATGACTTATGATAATAATTAAGGTTGGTTTCAATCATGATGGCATATAACTAATTACACAGTAATTGCATATAAGCTGGGTGCTAGTATGTGGTCTTCTGATGATTATTAATGTTCACTAACTTTTAGTGCATATGGGTTTACTTTTTAAATGTTATAACTTTATTTATTTGTCTCCGTTTTCAATCTTCAATTTTCAATGGCACAATGTTGTATTGATATAGGGAGCGAGGTATTTTTCTTTATTGATTCAAATGTATCAATACGCGTGGCAGTATACATATATTAAATTAAACCAACACACAACTCATAGTTTTTTATTTCGTTACTCGCTCATATTAATAGATGAACACCCTGCGGAAGTTCAGGGCCTGCACAGGTCGTGCCGTCTGGACCCAATCTCCACCTCTTCCTTTTAACGCTCGCATAGCTTTCAACTCGCTACGCGTCAACGGCCTCCGCTCGCTAGCCACAATCCACTGCACTGTCTCCGAACAGGGTGGCGTCGTTAAACTGCCTTCGTATGCAAAATATGGCCACCTAATGTCTCCCAAAACATGGCCAACCGAAAACAATTTATGACGCGGTATGCTGTATTCACTGCCCGCCTCAGCTACTTCGTTCAAAAATTGAGTCCACTTGTTCAGCGATTCAATTCTTCCACTTTTCAGTACTTCGAAAACCAGTGCTATGACAGCCACCCCATTGGCCTGATCCCGGGCGGCCTTAAACGACCCATACAACCCATTGTAGAACACCAAATGCATCTCCGTCGAGTAGCGCTTCCTATCGAACGTATGCTCCGACCCCAGATGATAGTGAAACTGGTAGAACCGAAAGTCCCCCCGTAGTGGCCCCCCTTGAAGAATCGGTTGATCATCCTTCCTGAATTGTGGGAAAAAAGCTGCCACACCTCCTTCGTTTTCCACTACCATGCTGATCGGTATGTTTCCAGAACCCTGCAGCTCGAGGGGTCGCTTCCGATGAACGATCGAAGAGCGATTGGCGATCAGGTTGACTGGACTCTGATACATGCCCTCACAGGTCGCATTCAGTGCCCCCCAGTTCGATGGACCGAAGTCATCTTCTTCGCGGTAGGAAAAAGAATCCTGTGACATTGAGCTGCCTGTTGTACCCTCTGGCCAAACTTCATTGTTATCGATGAGTTTCTCGGATTGGTTGGGTCCGTGTTGGTAAAAGTTGTAAATTCTGTTTTGTGTATCTTTACCAAACTGGATGAATCTATTCGAGTTGTAGTAGGAATCTGCTGTACGGTGATAAGCTGAAAAAAGAAATAAATATGAGATGAGTTTCAGTTCATTTTGTGGGTCGTTTTATCATAAAAACCACACGCGCTTGCAAGGCACATGATTTTATCGCCAATGAAGCCCTTTGGCATCCATAATCGACGTGGCTCGTAAGATTAAGCATATGGTCGATCATCACACCCAGATGCTTTAACACCTGACCCCCAATTTCACGTAGAACTAAATTTTCAAAATTCCTATAGTTCCAGGGACATTGGTTCCGGCCAGTGGCGTAGCCAGAAAATTGGTCTGGGGGGTTTTCCGAAAATTTTTTTCGAAAAATTTTTTCTTGAAATTTTGTCTCTGGGGGTTTTATGCCCAAAACCACCCCCCTGGCTACGCCACTGGTTCCGGAGATATTGATGGAAGTACTGGGGTAACCTCCTGGCCGGAAAATAGGCCACTTTTTGATCAATACTGAAACCTGGCTTGTAACATAGGAATGTGTTCTGAGAGCATTTAGCCCATTCCCCATATGATCACATTCCGGAACACCATGGAATGCTATTTCCCTGGGGAAAGTGGTCACCTTTTTGATCAATTCTGAAACCTGGCGACGTATCAAACTTCATGATTTTGCAAAACAAGTCAATAGAAATTGCTTCAGAGGGTATATGGTCCATCAGGTCACATTCTGGAACGGCCTAGAATGCTGGTTCCCTGGGGGAAGTGGCCAATTTTTGATCAATACTGAAACCTGGATTGCGACGTATCAAACTTCATAATTTTGCAAAACAAGTCAATAGAAATGTGTTCTGAGGTTATTTGGTCCATCTGGTCACATTCCGGAACACCCTGGATTGCAGCCAGGTTTCAGTTTTAATCATAAAGTGCCCACTTCCCCCAGGGAACCAGCAATCCAGGGTGCTTCGGAATGTGGCCGCTTATTAGGATTGGACACGTTAGAACGCCGGTGAAAAATTCAGCAAGCATTGTTGGTTGCAAAGTTGTTCTCTCCATTGATGCCCCAGAACTGCTTTCCATGTTGGATTTCCGGATTGCGAAGTATTGCCCTGCTCTTGCGAAGATTTCATAGAAATCAGGTTGGATTCAACGAACCGATATCCGCATTCTCAGTAGTCGAGGACCTCTTTTTTTTACATGTCGCAAGCTAGGTTTCATTTTTGATCAAAAAGTGGTCACTTCCCCCATGGAACCAACATTACAGGGCGTTCCGAAATGTAACCAGATGGACAAATAACCTCAGAACACATTCCTATGAACTTGATTTGCAAAATCATGAAGTTTGATACGTCGCAAGACAGGTTTTGGAATTGATAAAAAAAATGGCCGCTTCCCCCGTGTTGCGAATTGGCAACAGCTATTAAAGTAGGGTTTTCTTCCAAAATTATCAGCTCAATCCGACACGCTTATTCTTTGGGATACTGAGAGCTATAATTTTCCTGTGAAGACATTCATAAATAATTCCTATTAGTTTTACTCTTTTGATTGAAAATGCAAGTTTGTCCCTAGTCTAGTATCAATTTAACAAATTTTCCACACTTATATGTATAGCTCGTGTCTGATTTTGATTTCCATGTCCATATATGTAAGTGAGATTGGTTTATACCTTTGATCACTAGATTGCATGCGATGTTTTTATAGCTGTGAGTTTACCAAATATTTTCAAGTTTTGTTTATGTGCATGTACTCACGTTTAGTTCCCCTTTAGTGTATATAGTCGATTAGGTAGATAATGTAGTTCAACTAATTTATATAGTCCAATTTTAGCACTTGTAGCGTTATTAAGCACTAACATAGGTTAAGTAGGTAATTATAATTAACTATCAGTAGTCCTCGAAAAAAGGCACAATTATACTAATTATTCTTGGATTTAGATATCTTATAAGCGGGTAAACTTTGAGCTTCAATAGCACGTTTGACTCACTGCTGTGTTTTTAGTTTTTTATCCTATGTACCTACTGTCATCTCGTGTCATATCCATATCACTTGTCATCGCTGATACCTTCGGTGTTCACAATTCTGCTACAAGGGTAATCGGGCTGGGTAGTGATGCGCGCCGATCGAAAGGGTAGGCAACACCCCGCTTTCGAAATGTGACCAGGCGGACCAAATACCCTCAGAACACATTGTAACATGGTCACTTTTGTATATATTATTTTTAGATTTAAATGTATATTATTTGCTGTTATTATAAATATATTAAATTGTTATCATATTTTGGATGCTTCAATGTTAATTTATTCTTTGTGTTAAATTTGTTTATCATTATTATAATGCTCGTTCAATGTTAAATACACTTAATTCCCATAGTTCACTTAAAATATATTGCGATAATAAATGTCACCATTCCGAATAAAATGCACCCCTACTTAAATCCGCATAAGGGGCCGTCCAGAAACCACGTGGTCGTATAGGGGGGGAGGGAGGGGATTTGGAAAATGACCACGATAAGGCACATGGGGGGAGGGGGGTGTTGCTCTCGAACCACGTGGTTTTTTTTACACGAAAAACTTTTGGTAAATAACAATAGCGGTGTAAAAATACAAATCATCAAAATTTAATGATTTAATCATTAAACGCAAAGCGCATCTTAGGGCCGATGCCCACGTAGCGTCTTTTCAATTCAGTGTTAAAATGAATTTAGCATTAAGCATCGAGAAAACCCGGTAACGCAGCGTCGGTCGCAACGCCGATGCATATCTGAGTTATTTGGCCAACTTAGCTTTAGATCCTATTTCCATAAAAAAAATAAACGAAAAAGCAGGTTGCGTTTCAGTCTCAATTTTCACAAAAAAAATTGGGAAAGAAAAATGAAAAAATATTTTCTAAAAATTCCGCCGCAGATGGTTTTGGCATCACGCTGCCGACACTTTTGCATCAGCGGACTACAGCTACAATTTTGAAAACTGTTCATGTTTTTACAATAATTCAAGAAAAATCTTCAAAAGAATGTCTTGTGGATATTCAGGAAAATCCAGTAAAAATTTCCTGTAAAACTTTGACCTTACTTCATACAATCCTGATAAAGTGCTAGCATTCAGAATGTTTTTGAACAATTCTCTCTGGAAAATTTTGCTACAAATTGGTCATGAAAAAAAAAAAAATATCGCCAGTGTAAATGCCGAAAAAATTCCATGTGAATTCTGTCTGAAAATTCAAAACAGTCTCGTGGGAAATACATATAATTTTTGGTGGAAAAAATGTTCATTTTTTCATATTTTTTACATTCTAATGAATTTCTTCGACAAGTTCTTCCGAATCTTCACCAGAAATTCTATTTCATTTCCAAAATAAGTTTTCGAGCATTTTAGGGAGTGCACTTCAAAATGTTTAGTCTCCAGTTAGCCTTACGAGCAAAGGCATAGGATTGCCAATCCGGAGATGACGAGTTCGATTCTCGTTCCTGTCTAGGATGTTTTCGGGTGTCAAACATTGTCGACACCCTAGGTATAATGTATCCTTCGTACTTGCTACACAAGATATATAATCGTACAATTGCTGGCATTTAAAACTTTCAATTTATAACTGAGGAAATGCTAATAGAATAAACTAAGTTGAAAAGCAGACCAACTTTCAGTTGGAATATGGAGCCATAGAAGAAGAAGAAGACTTCTAAATTTTTCAAGAAAAAATCTTCTGAATTTTCATGAGAAATTAAATAGCCAATGCCACATGAAACACTTTGATATTACCGTTGATTTTTGTTTTTGGATTTTGTTTTGAAATTTGGAATTTTGAAATGAAATTTTTACGCTCTTTGTGAGTTCTATCACATTTTTAAATTTTCCAAATATTTTTTTATTCGAGGCATTATTTAGAACTTCCACGGAAGAGTCTATGGATTATCTTCAAAAATACTTTGGATTTTCAAAGAATAAATCTTTAGAATTCTCAAGGTTCATTTTTTTTAATTTGCACCATAAATTCTTCCAAAATTTCATGGGAAATTCATTCTTCTTCGGAAAGTCATTTTGATTTCTTTGTAGGTTCAGCTAAACATTGCTTTAAATCTTTACCATGCAAAGAAGCACAAGAAATGATTTAAAAATTTTAAGGAATTTTCACATCAGAAAATCTTTAAAATTTTGATTTAATTTTCTAAGGAATTCCTATTGGAATTGCTTCTAAAGTACAACCTTCACAAGTACTACAAAAGTGCAATTTTTTTCGTTATTTCCACTTGGAAAAACATCGAAATATCCTCGGGAAATTCATTATTGGTGTTTTAGATGAACTTTTTTTCGATTTTCTACTGGAAAATCTTAGGAATTTCCATCGGAAATATTTTGGTATACTTCAAATAATTTCTTTTGGAAATTAAAAAAAACTGCTGAAAATTTCTAAGATTTTTTTTTGAAAAACGAAAAAAATTTCCATTGGAAATTTAGAAGAATTTCCTTTGAAGATTCATTAAATTTGCCCAGGATTTTGAAAAAAATCTTTAGAGATTCTGTAAAAAAGTAAGCTGGATTTTTTTTCTAATTTATGCCGGAAGTTCTTCGGAATTTGATGTTTATTGAATTTTCATGCATTTAGGATCCTTCTACGGATTCTTCTAGTTCTTCAAAATTTCTACCGAACCTTTTTAGGAACTTTTCCACATAATTTCGAAAAAATCGTTGAAATACTGAAGTTTTTTCCGTGAAGACTCGAAGAATTTCTTCTAACTATTCTGAAGGGTTTCCTTGCAACTCCAGAATAATTATTCTTGAAAATTAGGAAGATCTTGGAATTTAAAATTCATCCAAGCAATACATGTAGGCAATTATTTAGGATTACAGTTTAGTTCTTATGATATTGAATAATTAGGCTAATTGATCGAAAAATTTAATAATGCACCTAATTAGAACATTTAGGTGCATTTTTAAATTTTTCGATCAATAATGCACAAAATTCTAGTAGTGCGTATGAAAAAGGTTATGACATAGAGAAGTTTGCATTTAAAAATCAACATGAAATTCTAAATAAAATGCTTTTAAATTCATACAAGGGTCTTAGAACTAAGAAGAGTCCGGCGATATGAAAAAAGTGGCAGTGTTCCAGAAAAACACTTCAATTCCTAAAACAATCTAGGGTAATAAATAGTGTTATAATAACGATTGAAATTGAATTCCAAAACAAATCTCAACCCTTTCAGGACGGATGGGTCATATATGCCCAGCGTTTTAGATTGGCTATTAAATCACAAAAGAGAGCTAGACCACCATTTTCTTCAGTAAAATTGTTCATCTACATATTGTCTTCACAGAAAAAATATGGGAGCTCAAATTTGACTGACCCTGAAAACTCAGATATCCGAAACTTTGGGAAGATTTCGATTCTAAGAGCATGCAAATGAAGTTGAAATGTTTGAATCATTCTGAACACTCAGATAAGATGGGTCATCCTGAACGTTAAGCCAGTGATTGCTCTCAAGTTCAGCCCACGACTTCTCGGGTGATCAATCATGACATTTGTAATGTCCTCATCATCGGTATGTACCCAATCCGATGAAATAAGCATATGATCCTAATTTCCATTAACATGAGATCTAAGAGACAAGGTACCCAAAATTATCTTGAGTCAACATCAAGCTGCACAATGACTATGCCTTTTTGTAGGGCCTTAGAAGCACTGGGTTCACGGACTTGAATGAATAGGAGTTCAAACATTACGACTTCCAGGACGTTTTTGAAACCTAAAAGTTTTGTATAACCTAAGTCGAGTCAAGTACGAACCACTGAAGACGACCTTACTGTTGAGGTCGAAATACGTATCTGTCAAGGTACAATCAAGTGGTGGAATTAAATGGGAAGGTACAAACTCGTCTTATGACAAGTAAAGACATTCCATTAAAAAGCTCAACATAATTTTTTTAACTAAAAAGTCTGTAGTAGCTTGTACAAATAACAATTGCCATATCAACCCAATGGACCTAATGAGATATTATATCATACATCATTCATAATTTGGTTAATTGGATAAATCGAATGATCCGAACTCCAAAATGATAATTGATCTATAATACATTCACTCTTCTATGAGTCCACCATTGACTGAAGCATATTCGAGATATGGAATAGAAGTTCCTTGGGAAATTATTCGAAAGACATCAGAGTGAACGAAAAAATTTGTTTAGTATGGCATCATTGGATTCCACGAGTCAATATCAAAATAAAATTTCAATGAAGAATTAGAAATTTTGAGAGATGAGCCAGCTCTAGATTATTTATTAGAGAAAAATATAATTTATAATTTCCATGCTGGGTTTTAGTTTGATTTTGAATCAGTTGAAATTGTCCATCTTCAAAATTGATCGGATTAACCATATGTTTTAGTTACATAGGTTTTTTTTAATTTTGTGCTTGAAAAAACCACGTGGTCAAAGGGGAGGGGGTCTGCCAAATGACCACGATAGACCACAGGGGGGGGTTGAAAATCTTCAAAAATATGACCACGTGGTTTCTGGATGGCCCCTAATTGGCATACAAGAATGTCGCCTTAGAAAATTATAACAGTCAAGCCATCGCACAATGGGGAAATCCGATTTCAAAGGTGGAAAAAATTGATAACTTTCTTCACGAACAACTTACAGAAGAGATCAGGAGCTTATTCGAAAGGGAATTTTGCAAAGAATTCAGTGAGTGCTGTTTCATGGACGTGTAACGCTTCTGTATGTAGTTATTGAGCTCGTTTTGCCCTAATGCCCCATATATCGCGAGTTTCCAAACTATTTGTCATTTTATTTTTAAGACATTGTTCAAAAATTGTGTTTATCTCTTCACTGTGGATCCATAGAAGGGCACTAAATATATTTTGTTGGTAAAAGTTGGAAATTTAAGGGATTTTGGGGTCAAATAAGCATCAAAGTGCATTTTATGTGCAATTTTCATGTATTCTGTAAACAATAGTAATATTTACAGATAAGTGTTGATATTATTGTTCCAAAGTGTTGAACAGATATTGACAAATGTTTGCTGAACGAAAATTAATGAAATAAATCGTTTCACAAATGTTTTATTTGATTATTTGTTGAGTAAAAAACGATTTTTAAAAACTTTTGAATAACACCGATGCCAAACATTTCCAAACCATACCCGATAGCACAACTAGACAAGAATAGTCATATGTTATGAGTCTTGATGTAATCATAGATAGGAGGTGATGGAAGATACTCTTTTTTCTTACCTTTTTGCCCAAATTCCCCTATAAAATAATATAGCTCAATGATTTCGAGCAAGGAAATGATGTAGTAATGTTAATTTAGTCGATATTTTCCAATGATATAATGAAAATAACAAATAATCATATAATTAATATGAAAAATAAATATTGAATTATAGGGGATTTAGGGGTCATACAGCTCATTTAATGTAATTTTTTATTCAAAATAGGATAACATTTTTCACAGACGACGCACATAGATGATTAAGGGCTTATTCGAAAGGGAGTTTTCCAAGAAATTCAGTGAGAAATGTTTTTTAGACGTGAGACACTTCTGTATGTAGTTATTAAGCTCGTTTTGCCCCAATGTCGCATACATCACAGTTTATCATATTTTTCGTGCTTTTATCTTCCAAGTATTGTACTAAAGATGTGTTCTTCTCTTCATTATAGATTCATACATAGCACTATACATATTTTGTTGGAAAAAGTTGGAAATTTAAGGGATTTTGGGGTCAAATAATCATCAGTGTGCATCTATGTGAATTTTTCATGTATTTTGTAAAAAAAAAACTAATACCCAAGAAATCATTTGCACTATATTACGTCAAATAATCATTTAGGGTTAATATACGGTGGTTTAAAAACATGTAAGTATTGAAGTAGCTCCTAATATGGTCAATTTTGGCAAAATCTACAGCATCAATGTTACTCCATCATTACTTAACCCAGACTCATTGAGCTATATTATTTTAAAAGGGGAATTTGGGTGAAACGTCATGAGAAAAGAATATTTCTTATTTACTCCTATCGTCACATCGACTAATATATTTACTCTTATCTAGTTGTGCAAACGGGTATGGTTTGGGAATGATTGGCATCGGCGCTTTTCAGAAGCATTTAAAAAATCGTGTTTTACCCAATAAATCACAAAACAAAACACTTGCGACACTAACTTCATTAGTTATTGTTTCGCAAACATTTATCAATGTCTGTAGAACATTTTGGGAGAATAATAATAATTTTATTATTTTTCACAGAATACATGAAAAGTTCACGTAAAGTGCAATTTAGTACTTATTGAACCCCAAAATCCCTTAAATTTCCAACTTTTTCCAACAAAATATGTATAGTGCTATGTATGGATCTATAATGAAGAGGAGAACACATCTTTAGTACAATACTTGGAAGATAAAAGCACGAAAAATATGAGAAACTGTGATGTATGCGACATTGGGGCAAAACGAGCTTAATAACTACATACAGAAGTGTCTCACGTCTACAAAACATTTTTCTCTGAATTTCTTGGAAAACTCCCTTTCGAATAAGCCCTTAATCTTCTATGTGTGTCGTCTGTAAAAATGTTATCTCATTTTGAAAAAAAATTACATTAAATGAGCTGTATGACCCCTAAATCTATAATTCAATATTTTTAATGAATTATATGATTATTTGTTATTTTCATTATATCATTGGAAAATATCGACTAAATTAACATTACTACATCATTTCCTTGCTCGAAATCATTGAGCTATATTATTTTATAGAATTTGGGCAAAAGGTAAGAAAAATAGTATCTCCCATCACCTCCTATCTATGATCACATCAAGACTCATAACAGATGACTATTCTTGTCTAGTAGTGCTATCGGGTATGGTTTGGAAATGTTTGGCATCAGTGTTATTCAAAAGTTTTTAAAAATCGTTTTTTACTCAACAAATAATCAAATAAAACATTTGTGAAACGATTTATTTCATTAATTTTCGTTCAGCAAACATTTGTCAATATCTGTTCAACACTTTGGAACAATAATATCAACACTTATCTGTAAATATTACTATTTTTTACAGAATACATGAAAATTGCACATAAAATGCACTTTGATGCTTATTTGACCCCAAAATCCCTTAAATTTCCAACTTTTACCAACAAAATATATTTAGTGCCCTTTTATGGATCCACAGTGAAGAGATAAACACAATTTTAGAACAATGTCTTAAAGATAAAATGACAAATCGGGACCGATTTGCGATTTGGGCGTAACTTATTTTGTAAACAAACATTGGAAGGTGAATTCCTGCTAAACCAAGCATTTCATGAGATAACCATGGTATGAATTCGACAGATTAAGCTCTCCTCTACCAGATAAGGGAATTAGTTTGGGATAAAAATCCTCGCATTCTCCAAAATCTATGGAACAATGTTTGTTTACAAAATAAGTTACGCCCAAATCGCAAATCAGTCCCGAAATAGTTTGGAAACTCGCGATATATGGGGCATTAGGGCAAAACGAGCTCAATAACTACATACAGCAGCGTTACACGGCCACGAAACAGCACTCACTGAATTCTTTGCAAAATTCCCTTTCGAATAAGCTCCTGATCTCTTCTGTAAGTTGTTCGTGAAGAAAGTTATCAATTTTTTCCACCTTTGAAATCGGATTTCCCCATTGTGCATCGTTCTCAAGCCACCACCAAAACCGATCTAGCTCGAAAAGTCCAAAGTTCAATCCCGAACCATTCTCTCTTTTTTAACTGGTCCGCACTCATGTGCGATGCTAATGAGGGGAATTATCCAGACGGCATAAGTGTAAAAAAGATGTAGCTTCAGGTGACACGAAGGAAAGGTTGATGAGAGTTGATTGTTCGAAAAGGTCGTTGAGTCACTCCAGAGATTTGACGCACTTCCGGCCCAGAAGACCGTGATGGTCGCATTTAATCTGAGGACTTTTTGGACTTCTACACGTTCACTTTGACTTGAACCGTGGAAGAGGCGGGAGTGCGAGTAGTTAGTACTTATATGTACTTAGTGTCGCGGTGTGTTTTATTTGTTACGTTTAAATGTGAAAAGTCTTAAGGTTAAAATTGACGTTAATTCTGTTCCTCCCGTGTAGCCCAAGGTTCAACATTACCCGGTAAAATCGTTTACTCATTAATGGCACTTTTTTCTGCTATCTCTTTCTCTCTGCTGAAAAATTCACCCAGTTTGGGAGAATAAATTAATTTACTCATTTAAATGAGTAAATCCAGTTATTCTCAAAATAAGTAAATTTTCCAGCAGATAGAAGGAGATAGCAAAGAAAAAGTACCCATTAATAAGTAAACGTGTTTCTCCGTGTAGGGTCAAAGGTGACGTGCGGTCAACTTCTTGTGTGTGCGAATTGTGTGTAGAAAAGGTAAATTCATTGTGATGTTTGTGTCTTCTTCTTCTTCTTCTTCATTGGCATTACATCCCCACTGGGACATTGCCGCCTCGCAGCTTAGTGTTCAATTAGCACTTCCACAGTTATTAACTGCGAGGTTTCTAAGCCAAGTTACCATTTCTGCATTCGTATATCATGAGGCTAACACGATGATACTTGTATGCCCAAGGAAGTCGAGACAATTTCCAATCCGAAAATTGTCTAGACCGGCACCGGGAATCGAACCCAGCCACCCTCAGCATGGTCTTGCTTTGTAGCCGCGCATCTTACCGCACGGCTAAGGAGGGCCGGCTAAGGAGGGCCCCTTGTTTGTGTGGAGATTTTTAATTGATTGCGTCGAAACAGCCGTTCGACGGCTTCTTGTCTAGGATCGATTCTATCGATATCCAGGCCAGCTCGGCACACCGCAACTTTTCGCCAAGCGCGCTCTCGACCCCACGCTTCATCGTCAAGGGTCCTGGATCGGGGAGATCTCGGAAGGAAGGTTCGATTCTCCGGCAGAGCAAAGGTTTTTTTTTTGTAAATCCCAACCCGTGGAAACCGTCCACGAAATCGACGTCCCCGCGTCGAATGCGAGCGCCATACTCCGTTGTCGGCGTGATTCGCAGCACGGAAGCCGTCCGTCTTGGAATCTCCTTAAGCGCAGTTCATTATCATCGCCCCGACCACCATTCGTCGGTACAGGACCACTTGCCGGCCAGTAAGTGGCAAAGACTACGATACCGTGAGTAAAACTAGCATGCATGCATATCTCCACTCACACACAAGCTCGTCAATCACAACCGATAGCCTAGGCTAGCCATCGCTAGAATTAAAAGATAGATAACCGCACACAAGTAGGAAGCTAGGAAGAGAAAGAGGGAAGAAGGAAGTGAAGAGTAGAGAGTGAGGAAGGAACAATTATGAATAAAACCCTAGGGTAATTGAAAACCTCAATAAATGTATATATACGTCTTGTTTTCCGTTGAATAAATTCGTTTCCGTTAAGTAATGTTTCCATGTGACGATAATTGTAATCTGAAGGATTTCTCATGTTTTTCCCGTCGTTCTGATTGTAGTTTTTGTTCAGTGTTGTACTCCAGGTTGGCCTGTCTGGTAAATCAGCCTCAGCACTCACGGGTCCTAGACGGTCAAACGATTTGGGAAGAGAAGGCGTCCGCCAGGCAAGGATAACCCGGGAGTGGTGTTTTTGTGGATTTTTGGTTAAACGACAGTTAGCATCAGCTTTTTCTTCGATTTTCTCGAGGCAGAATCTTTTACTTATTCCCGACAGATGGTCCCCTTATAGCTCAGACATAATAAAACCCGCCCTGAGGCTGGGTTTCGCCGGCATCCTAAAAGCGATGGACAATCCTCTCTGAGGTGGCGCTTAAGCCGTTCGTTTTTCGAGCTGGGTCACGAATCGGAGAGCGGAACTGCTAGCGCAAATTACGCGCTATAACATTCTGCTGAGCTTGTTTTGCAAAATCATGAAGTTTGATACATCGCAAGCCAGATTTCAGTAATGATCGAAAAGTGGCCACTTCCCCCAGGGAACCAGCATTCCAAAACTTTTCGAAATGTGACCAGATGGACCAAATACCCTTAGAACAAATTCCTATTGACTTGTGTTGCAAAGTCATGAAGTTTGACACGTCTAAAGAAGTGTTTGCGGCTTGAACAGGCACTCTCCATTTTTCCAGACCGAGAGGTTACCCCAGTAATCCCATCAATATCTCCGGTACCATGTCCATATTCAAAACGATGACCAGTGTCCCTGAAACTAGGTATAGGAATTTTTTGATCAATTGCAGAAAACAGAACCAAATTCATATGCAAGACTGCTGAGAACCATCATTTTGAAAATTTAGTTTAACTTGAAATTGGGGATCATGTACGTAAGTGTTGACCTCACGGAGTTAACTGTGCAGGTCCCTACGTGTATCCTTGCTTGCTGCAACCCATGGTGGTTATGTACCACAACAGCCTCAGTCTTGTGATGTGCTAACGCCAACTTCCTTGAGTTGAGCCATTCTTTAACTATGCTAATCGCGTATGAAGCTTTCAAGTCAACGTCGTCGAGACTGTCGCCTGTGACCTCTAGCATTATATCATCCGCAAAGCCCCCTATTTTCACACCGGCCCACAGTAGCGGGCCCCCATATAAATGCCGGACAAAATCTAATATGTTGCTCGAAATTTTGGGACGCTAAATTCATTTTAAGGTTAGTACTTCAGGAGGCGCAAGCCTTAAGGTCTGAAGCATTAACAGCGCCCTCAGAAGCAGTCAATTTCTAGCTTTGGAGAAGCTAGGAGCAAATCATAACACTAACCTCCGGAAAGTAGACCAAAAATAGGTTTCAACACATGATACCAGATCGTTCCGAATCGTTCCCGAAAAAAACCTTAGTCAAATTTTCTTTTTCCATACAAATTTGTTCGGGAGATGCTTTACAGCATTAACTTCAACAAGCCACCAAAAATAAAATTTACAAGCTACAATCATCAAATTTTGGAATCCGTACATTTAATATATGGGGCCCTCCTTAGCCGTGTTGTAAGACGCGCGGCTACAAAGCAAGACCATGCTGAGGGTGGCTGGGTTCGATTCCCGGTGCCGGTCTAGACAATTTTCGGATTGGAAATTGTCTCGACTTCCCTGGGCATAAAAGTATCATCGTGTTGGTCTCATGATATACGAATGCAAATGGTAACCTGGCTTAGAAACCTCGCAGTTAATAACTGTGGAAGTGCTTAATGAACACTAAGCTGCGAGGCGGCTCTGTCCCAGTGTGGGGATGTAATGCCAATAAGAAGAAGACATTTAATATATGTGTGAAATTTTAAAAAATACGAGTTTCGCGAAACAAATGAACATTTTTTGAGGTTTTGTCCGGGTTTCCTCCATTGTGCGGCCAAGAGATTCTAGCGTAATACTCCATCATACATGATGTTCTACAGAGAGGTATCTGATACCTCTCCTATTCAAACTACGCGCTATCCGTTACCGACCGAATTGTTTCGATGGTAGAATGGCCTTTGCGGAGCCCATACTAGTTGCTTGATAAACCATCAGCACACTCTGTATAGTCCGTCAATCTTTTCCGTCTTTCTTTTCTGTTGTGTCGAGTAGGCAAATTGGTCTGTATCCCGAGGGCTCTCCCGGGGATTTCCCAGGCTTAGGCAATAGCACCAACTTCTGCCGTTTCCAACGATCTGGGAAGTTTCCTTCGTTTAAGCAAAGTTGAAGGCAGCTCCTGAACACATGTGGAGCGGCAAGAATCGCGTGCTTAAGGACTAGGTTAGCAATACAATCCGGTCCTGGTGCCTTATTTAGCAACGGCGATAAGCTCAGTTAGTTACTAACGGTCCCACGTTCATTAACTTAGCAACGGCGATAAGCTCAGTTAGTTACTAACGGTCCCACGTTTATTGACTTGGGCGAGCCAGTCCGATGAGTCATGCTTCGGGAACAAACCTTCAACGATCCTGATCTCCGGGGATTTCTAAGGCGTACTGTTGGTTTTATTTATCACTTTCCTGTATGCATCCCCTCCATGATATATTATTGGCCATCCTACACAGCTCTTCAAAGCAGGCTCTTCCACTACATTTGATTTGGGTTCGTCGTAGAGCTGGGTGAGCTCGTGGTTCATTCTTCGCCGCCACACACCGTCTTCTTGCACGCCGCCAAAGGTGATCCTAAGCACCCGTTTCTCGAATACTCCGAGTGCTTGCAAGTCCTCCTCGAGCATTGTCTATGTTGCTGCGGTGGCAAATCTTTTTTGACCGCAGTTCTTCTGGAGCCCGTAGTAGGCCCGACTTCCACAGATGATACGCCTTCGTATTTCACGACTATCATTGTTATCAGCTGTTAGCAAGGATCCAAGGTAGACGAATTCCTCGACTCCCTCGAAGGAATTCCCGTCTATCGTAACACTGCCTCCCAGACAGGCCCTGTCGCGCTCGGTTCCGCCCACAAGCATGTACTTTGTCTTCGATGCATTCACCACCAGTCAAACTTTAGTTACTTCACGTTTCAGGTGGGTGTACAGTTCTGCCACCTTTGCAAATGTTCGACCGTCAATGTTCATATCATCCGCGAAACAAATAAATTAACTGGATCTGTTGATAATCGTATCCCGGCTGTTACACCCGGCTCTCCGCATGACACCTTCTAGCGCAATGTTGAACAACAGGCACGAAAGTCCATCAACTTGTCTTAGTCCTCAGGGCAATTCGAACTAACTGGAGTGTTCGCCCGAAATCTTCACACAGTTTTGCACACCATCCACCGTTGCTTTGATCAGTCTGGTAAGCTTCCCAAGGAAACTGTTCTCGTCCATAATTCTCAATAGCTCTACGCGGTCTATACTGTCGTATGCCGCCTAGAAATCAATGAACAGATGGTGCGTTGGGACCTGGTATTAACGGCATTTTTGAAGGATTTGCCGTACAGTAAAAATCTGGTCCGTTGTCGAGCGGCCGTCAACGAAGCCCGCTTGATAACCTCCCACGAACTCATTCACTAATGGTGAAAGTCGACGGAAGATGATCTGGGATATTTTTGTAGGCGGCATTAAGGATGGTGATAGCTCGAAAGTTCTCACACTCCAGCTTGTCGCCTTTCTTGTTGATGGGTCATATAACCCCTTCCTTCCTCTCCTCTGGTAGTTGTTCAGTTTCCCAGATTCTGACTATCAGTTTGTGCAGGCAAGTGGCCAGCTTTTCCGGGCCCATCTTGATGAGCTCAGCTCCGATACCATCCTTACCAGCTGCTTTATTGGTCTTTAGCTGTTGGATGACATGCTTAACTTCCCTCAGTCCTCAAGCGGGGCCCCATCGAGCTCACCCTCTTCCGGCAACGCTGCCATACGCTGTGCGTATGCAGTGGCGACATCAGGTTGCTTCAGTCGCTCTAGGTCGTACCGCGGCGGTCGTCGGTACCGAACATTGTTGATGACGGATAGTTTTGTGCGCAGTTTAACGATCACCAGATAGTGGTCAGAGTCGATGTTAGCGCCATGGTATGTCCTGATGTCGATAATGTCGGAGAAGTGCCGTCCATCAATCAGAACGGGGTCGATTTATGATTCGGTCTGCAGTGGTGATCTCCAGGTGTACCGATACGGAAGGATGTTGTGGAAGTAGGTGCGGCGAATGGCCATATTCTTGGAGGCGGCGAAATCAATTAGTCGTAGACCGTTTTCGTTCGTCAGCCGGTGAGCGCTGAACTTCCCAATAGTCGGTCTAAACTCCTCCTCTTGGCCAACCTGAGCGTTCAAATCTGCTATGATGATTTTGACGTCGTGGCTTGGGCAGCTGTCGTACTTACGTTCCAGCTGCGCGTAGAATGCGTCCTTATCATCATCAGTGCTTCCGGAGTGTGGGCTATGGACGTTGATTATGCTGAAGTTGAAGAACCGGCCTTTGATCCTCAACCTGCACATTCTTTCATTGATCGGCCACCACCCAATCAAGCGCCTTTGCATATCGCCCATCACTATGAAAGCTGTTCCCAGCTCGCGTGTGTTGCCGCAGCTCTGGTAGATGATATGATTATCTCTAAACGTTCGCACCATTGACCCCTTCCAACAAACCTCCTGCTGCGCTACAATGCCGAATCCACGATTCTTGAGCACATCGGCGAGTATGCGTGTGCTCCCGATGAAGTTGAGAGATTTGCACTTCCACGATAATAATCTATCCTTCGTAATAATCTATCCTGGTGAATTATGGTCTCAATCAATAATGTAATTCTTTTTTTTTTCTTTTTTTAGAAGTTTTCAGCCCTGGGCTGGCTTACCTCTAATGAAAATCTTTTGTGACCTCCAAATGCTTCGGAAACGGATCTCCCAAAGATCCGGAACATCCGTAAAGGAGGCCAATTTCAAAACTTCATTACAGAGCTTTGCGATTGTTTCGCAATAATCTATCCTGGCGAATTATGGACGCAATCAATAGTAAAAATCTTCTGTGACGTCCAAATTCCACTGAAACAATTCTCCGGAAGATCCGGAACATCCGTAAAATGGCCAATTCCAGAGCTTCGTGATTTTTTTCGTAGCAATCCATCCTGGCAAATCGATGGTGCAATCAATAGCGAAAGTCTTTTGTGATCCCCA
This sequence comes from Armigeres subalbatus, assembly GCF_024139115.2. Taxonomy (NCBI): domain Eukaryota; kingdom Metazoa; phylum Arthropoda; class Insecta; order Diptera; family Culicidae; genus Armigeres; species Armigeres subalbatus. The sequence continues at coordinate 1,454,414 of NW_026943741.1, forward strand.
AATGCTCACGAAATGGCTCTTCGGAAGACCCGGAGCATCCGTAAAAGAGGTCAATTCCAAAAGTTCATCCCAGAGTTTCGTGATTTTTTTTTTGATTCGTATCCGGCTTCTGTGACCTCCAAATGCTTTAGAAACGGTCCTCCGATACACCCGTAAAAGTGACCAATTCCAAAAGGAACTCACGGAAGTACTTCAGGATGAATTCCCATAAGAACTTCCAGAGGAATTCCCAGAAGTCTTCAGTGTCTCGTACATGACTCGACTTTTATTATTGTCATTGCATATTGTGGAGGATTTTCACTATTGATTGCATACATAATTAACCCATATGAATTAAAGCGAAAATTAGCAAAGCTGTGGGATGAACTTTTGAAAATGGCCATTTTCACTGATATCATTTTAACAGAGTTCCGAAATTTCCTGGAGAACAAAAAAACTAAAATGCGCAGCTCTGGGTTGAACTTTCATGATTAACCTATTTTACAATGTTGTGGTCGATTGTATAACATTTCACCGAAAACTATTTCCCAGAATTCATTTTCGCGGTTGAACATTTCGCGGAATAACATTTGGCGGTTTGTAACTTTTCGCGGTACGACATTTGGCGGTTTGTACCTTTTCGCCGAATAACTTTTGGCGGTATGTACCATTTCGCGGAATGCACCATTTCGCGGAATATTAATAATAATAGCTTAGTGTTCATTCTGTACTTCCATAATTATTACCTGCGATGTTTCTAAGCCAAGTTACCATTTTTTTGCATTCGTATAACACGAGATTAACACGTTAGGGTAACCGTACCCTTAGTGGAGGTAGTGGGGTTTTAATGAGATTTATCATATTTATAGACTTTACGATGGTTTCAGTTGATGCGTCGTGCTTTAAATATCCTGTTAAATGCAACTTACCTTAAGATTTCGCTTGAAAAACTATTGAAAACAATGATTTTTCTTAACAAAATTGACTCCCTTGCACCTATAGTGGTGCAACTGTACCAATAGTGGCGAGTCTCATAAGAAACCAATGGATAGCACCACTATAGGAACCAAAATTATTTTTTACCGCCACTAAAGGAACAGTGTACCCATAGTGGTGCAAGCAATATTTGGTAATAGCTGATGATAAAGGACATCTATCTCATTTTCGTTAGCAAATTTATTAGTTTATCTATTGACTAAGATAATAAAGCAGTAAATTTCCCATAATAATCAATTTTTAAAAATATTTTCTTTTGTAGATCTACTAATACCTCCACTATTGGTACCGTTACCCTAACGCTTTTATACCTAAACTTTTTTTTTTCCATAAATTTCCTAGACCGGGCCAGAAGTTAAACACAGCCTCCTTCTGCATTGTTTTGCTTGGCAGCCACGCATCTTCCCGCACGGCTAAGGAAGGCCTCTCAGAATGCGTCGAAGTAGTTTTCGAAGATTGTATAACATTTCAGCGAAAACTAATTCGCGGAATTCATTTTCGCGGTTGAACATTTCGCGGAATAACATTTGGTGGTTTGTAACTTTTCGCGGTACGACATTTGGCGGATTGTACCTTTTCGCCGAATGACTTTTGGCGGAATGTACCATTCCGCGGAATACACCATTTCGCGGAATATTAATAATAATAGCCTTTGTTCATTCAGCATTCCGACATTATTACCTGCGAGGTCTCTAAGCCAAGTTACCGTTTTGTTTTGCATTCGTTTAACACGAGATTAACAAGACTATCCTTCAGCATAGGCTTGCTTTGCAGTCACGCATCTTCCCGCACGGCTAAGGAACGCCTCCCAGAATATTTAGAAATAGTTTTCAAAATTTCAATTGCCCCTTATACCGGACAGATACATCCATTTAAAGAAGACGTCACCCCTCCTTTCGCCTTATATCGGGCAGACACGTTCATATAAAGAAGGCATTATCAACTCCTTTCGCCTTATACCGGGCAGATGTATCCATTTAAAGAAGACGTTACCCATCCCTTCGCCTTATACCGGACAGACGTATTCTTTTAGAGAAGGCCTTATCAACTGCTTTCGCCTTATACCGAGCAAATGTATCCATTTAAAGAAGGCGTTACCCCTGTCTTCGCCTTATAGATGTATGTATTCTATTAAAAATGATGTATTCTTTTAAAAAAAGGCATTATCAACTCCTTTCGCCTTATACCGGGTAGATGCATCCATTTAAAGAAGGCATTACCAACTCCTTTCGCAGATGCATCCATTTAAAAAAGGTGTTACCCCTCCCTTCGCCTTATACCTATATACTCCTACCTAGCAGATGCTTCCATTTAAAGAAGGCCTTACCCTTCCCTTCGCCTTTTACCGGGAAGACGTGTTCTTTGAAAGAAAACATTAGCAACTCCTTTCGCCTTATAAAGGGCGGTAGATATGGTCGAGTCGAACCCGTACCCGATGGGTTCGGGTTTTAAAAATTACTACAATATCGGGTTCGGGTCGGGTACGGGTTTGAGAAATAAAATACTGCAAATTATTTTATTCAGTTTTGTTAATTGTGAGGCTAGTTTGTTGTTTGGGCTTACATTTTTTTTCAATTTTAAGAGAACCAGAAAATATCTAGTTTGAATTTTTCGGGAAAAATTGTGTGCGGGCTAAAATAATTAAATTATGTCGGGTTCGAATCGAAATTCTCGAGAACGGGTCGGGTTCGGATTTGCATTAAATGCAAAAAAAAAATTGCCCATGTTTCATGTAATTAAGCAGAAATCGGTAATTATTTGAATGATAATTATTCTAACTGAATTCCGCCAAATGGCATTCCGCGGAATGACTTTCGGTGAAAAGGTACATTCCGCGAAATGTCTTTCGGAAAAAAAGGTGCATTCCGCGAAATGTGTTTCGGTGAGTTGATACATTCCGCGAAATGTCGTACCGCGAAAAAAAATTCCGCGAAATGGTTTTCGGCGAAATAGTATACAACCGTTTTCGAAATTTCAATTGCCCCTTACAAATCCTTAGTTATATTTTGCAGACGGGACAGATATAATTAAAAGGTTTACTCCTCTCTTTATTTTGTTACGGATAGGCGTTATTATGAATAATCCTTTATTTCTCCGTTTTGTCTTATAGCGAGAAAACGTGTTCATTTAAATATAGCATTATACCCTCCCTCCGCAGACGCTACCATTTAAAGAAGACATTACCTTTTCCTCCACCTTATACCGGGCAGATTCGTTCTTTTGAAGAAGGTTTTATCAACTACTTTCGCCTTATACCGGCCAGACGCATCTACTCTAAGAAGGCATTACCAACTTCCTTCGCCTTATACCGGGCAGATGCATCCATTTTAAGAAGGCGTTACTTCTTCCTTCGCATTATACCGGGTAGACGCGTTCTATTATAGCAGACTTTATCAGCTCCTTTCGCCTTATACCGGGCAGATGCATCCATTTAAAGAAAGCTTCACCCCTCCCTTCGTCTTATACCGGGCAAACGAGTTCCATTAAAGAAGGCATTATCATCTCCTTTCGCCTTATACTGGGCAGATGCATACATTTAAAGAAGGCGTTACTCCTCCCTTCGCCTTATACCGGGCAGACGCGTTCTTTAAAAAAATACATTATCAACTCCTTTCACCTTACACCGGGCAGACGCATCCATTTTAAAGAGGTGTTACCCCTCCCTTCGAATTATACCAGGCAGACGCGTTCTTTTAAAGAAGACATTTCAACTCCTTTCGCCTTATAGCGGCAGAGGTGGTCGAACCCGAACCCAATGGGTTTGTTTCGGGTTTAATAAACGGGTTTGGTTTGGGTTTGATAAAAAAAAATCCGGGTTCGGGTCGGGTCCGGGTTTGAAGGAAATCTACAAATCGGGTTCGGGTCGGGTTCGAGTTTGCAAAATGCGAAACCCGACTATCTCGAGGGCAGACGCATCCATTCAAAGTAGGCATTATCTTTTCCCTTTGATTTATACCGGGCAGATGCGTTAATTCATAGAAGAATACTACCTCCTTTCTTTTCTTTATACCGAGCAAGCAAACGTGTCCATTTCAAGAAGGCATTGTTTTCTCACTTTGCGTTATACCGATCGGATGCGGTTATTCAAAGAAAGCATTACCTTTTTTCATTATTTAAATCACAACCCAAAAAAAAATTTAACCCAGATTGCATGTAATTCAGCAGAAATCGGTAAATATTTCAATGATAATTATTCTAACTGAATTCCGCCAAATGGAATTCCGCGGAATGATTTTCGGTGAAAAAGTACATTCCACAAAATGTCTTTCGGAAAAAAGGTGCATTCCGCGAAATGTTTTACGGCGAAATAGTATACAACCGTTGTGGTCATTTCGGGTCACTTTTACGCATGTTCCAGATCTTCCAGAGGACCGTTTAGCATTTGCGGGTCGCAGAAGACATCCACAATTGATTGCACAGACATTTCGCTGGTATGATTGGTTATGAAAAAATCTTGAAGCTCTGGGATGTATTTTTTAAATTGGCTACTTTTACATATGCTCTGAATCTTCCGGAGGACCGTTTTGGAGGTCACGGAAGACTTTCACTATTGATTGCATCCATAATTCCTCAGGATGGATGATTACGAAATAATGCGAATCTTGAACTTTTGGAATTGGCCATTTTTACGGATGTTTCGAATCTTCCGAAGCACCGTTTTGTGAGCATTTGGTCCCAGATCACTTTCACTATTGATTACATACACAATTCACCGGTATGAATTGTTGCAGTTGGTGGTTGAAATTTGAGTTTTTGTGATCGTGATGAAATCTTGGGTACAACGGGCTTGGTAGTTATATGACTGCTGCTTCTCCCTCATACGCAGGAGGTCGTGGGTTCAATCCCAGGTCCGTTCCATTATCCTACTTTGTATCTTTATCTCCATGTATTTCTCATCTACTAGCAATCGCGAGAAATGGACTTCCATACCGCTTCCATTACTATCCTATACCTTTAACTTGATTATTCTAGCAGTAGCTGCTAGAATTGGAAATGAACTAAAAAGCTTTTTTTTTGTCTTTATTAATGAGACTTTCAGCCCGAGGCTGGCCGTCTCGTACTGAAAACTAACTTATTACAATATTTAAATTTGGAATAAAATATTTTGTTTTTTATTGGTTTTTTCTTTTGCTTCTCGTTAATACTGGTGAGTACGAAGCAGGATCATCTGATTCTTTCTCAATTTCATCCATGGTGTCCTCCGATCTTGGATTCCGGATACTCTGTTTTTGAGTGGTTCGTTTTGGACTATTCTTGCTTGGATTTATCGTTTCCTTCTTCCACCGTTTGCATTTGTTGTGATACATTGGTCTTCATAGGTATTTCTTCCAGCGAAGGGAAGCTGGCAGCATCCAGTATGAATGTACCATTCGGTTCCACAGCTTCCATCGGATTTGTGGTGTATGTGTGTTGTTGGCCGTTTTCGCTTTGCTGCAGACGTACCTTCTTTGGCCGTGGATGGTTTTGGTAAGTGACCAAAGTGACGTCACCATTAATAGTCACATGTGAAGGGATTGGTTTTGTGAGTTGCATTCTCACTACACGAACTCCATTGTAAAGTCCAGGGAAATAATATTTCCACACTTCTCTAAAACCCAAAAATTCCAATAAATTCCGTATGAGCTCATGGCAAGTGCAAATGTATATTCTGCTTACAGTGGGCGAGTGATTGCATCATCATTTCCTCCTCCTCCTTCCCTACATTGACTTGCATTCTGACGTGGCAGGCGCCAGTATGACCTAACAATTAAGATCACCAGCAGGCTTGTAAAATGTCATCTGCATGTCATTTGACTAATTTGTTCATAACTTTCTTTAGAAGCAAAATTTCTTCCATAATTTTGAATGTACTCTTAACGCTTGAGTAGGGTTATATTTTTGTCCAAGGGTACATTGCTCTAAGTATAACATCAAAGGCTGGAGAGTGAAAACTCTCCAAAATGTCACGTGTCATTTGACATAATGCCATTTGAATGACATTTTGCCTCCCACGCCCCAGATTACATATTTACAGCAAAGTCTCTTTAGACAAAGTTGTAGGCCCATTTAACCGCTATAAGTTCGTCATACAACATGAATTGATAGCTACCTTCTGAAAAAGTTCTGGGAAAATTATACAAACGAATGCAAATGACATTTTACAACACTGATCACCAGTACACTTGTACATTGAAGATGTGTGCTAGTCCCAAGCAAACATCTGTTGGGTCTCTGTGTAAGATCAGCTGATCTAATCATAATGGATAGCAACTATGAGCAGTCAATCAAGCTCAAACTCAAGCTTGTGATGAAATCTTGGGTCCAAATAGACCCCAATGCCCAATGTGTCATTTTTCTAATGCATTAGGAAGGTAAAATGGGAGCTACTGGCACTGCGATCTTGGATAGTAAAAAAAAAACCATTTCATACTTTTGCCGATGATTTAACTATAGTTCGAGTTTTTTTTTTCAAAGGGAAAAATCTACTAGGTGAATCGTTTTTCGTATTAGCTTCAAACTAGCTTCAAAGCCGTTTCAGCAATTAAGAAAGTCTGAAGTGAAAAGCAAAACAATTTTTTTTTCTAGAAAATTCGCTGCTATTTACTTAGATGCCATATAAAATTGGAAAATTAACAGATTATGTTGTCTAATACATGAAACGATTTATTAGAATTCTCCATTTGAAGAAGACTTGAATTGGAGTCAAATGGTCAAACAAATCTGCAACAGTCCTTTTGATTGTCCAAAACCAAGGTATCGTTGGAAATCGCTCCGATATACCAACATCAGTCGAACCTTCATCATTATTCTTTCACCTTTTTAAAGGTGTGTTAATCCATGAAGCGAAATTGACGTCCGTATTGCCCTCATACAAATCCCGGACAAAACCTGAGATTGCGTTTGAAACTTCACCACAGAGTAATTTTGAAACGTTGAATTCATTTTGAGGTTAAAATGGTTATCCAACATACTTTATGTTATCCAAGGTTTTTCACAAACCCAAGCCCTAGGATCTAGAACAAAGACAGCCTCATTCTAACATTGGACCATTCAATTTCTCGCTTTGGCGCAGCTATGTGCAATTCACCACACTAACCACCGTAAAGTAGACAAAACAATAGATTTTAATACATAATACAGATCTTTAGGCAAATTTCATTTTCCCATACATATTTGTTCGGGAGACACTTTACGGAATGAACTTCAACAAGACACCAAAAATTGAATTTACAAGCTACAATCAATTTTGGAACTAGCTCATTCAATATATATGTTAAATTAAAAAAATATGGGCGAAAGTCACGAAATTTTTTTTGAGGTTTTGTCCGGCTTTCCGCCACTGTGCGGCGCATGCAACATATCGCTGCAAAATCAGTTATCGCTAATGGCTTCACACATCTCCTTGTATACGGCACTGAAAATTTTAGCGTATATCAACCTAAATCGAACATACTTACGCCCACTATTCACCAAAGGCACAGCTGTCAGCACAATGGCTCCAAACCATGCTACCAAATTAGGCAGTTCCATTTTCGCAAATCAATCACCGCTCATAATCTGCATTCGAATCAATGACCGACAGCAACAAATCACATCACATTTCTTTAATCATGCAGCAACGAAATGTGTTCCCATGCTTGAACCGACAGGGCACTATTAATTTCTCTCCGCTATCGATATGACTGAACTCAATAAATCACTTAGAAACAACTCAGTCCATGTGGCTTAAGCTGCTTTCCCACGCCACGCCGTTATTTTCTACAGCGCCTGCAGATAATAACAGAGGAATGAATTGATCGCGAACTTGATCTTGACCACCGTGCAAGTGCGCGCGCGCTCGAGTTCCTTTACAGCTAGTCTGAATTTGTGAACCGCCACGCCACGCCCAAGCTTTGGATCACCGTAAGCTTCTGGCGTTTCTCACACGTTTAGTCGAATTTCTTCTCAGGGTTGGCGGAACTGGGGGACTATGGCTTGTCACTGGCTTGTTGACACCCGCGCGGTACGATTCGAACTGGAGCGGCGATAACCGGCTGCTCCAGTTTTTAACCGTTCTTGGGACACCGGGTCCAGATCTCGTGCCACACAATATGTTCTGTTTCTAGGATTGGTTGTTGGGATTTCTGCATTACAGGAAACCCGGATGTTTTTTGAGGCAACCGCCTTTATAGGCTAGGAAACTATATCGGGACTGTGTCGTGAGAAGTAGGGAAACTGAAGGCTATTATGGCTTGACAAATAATCAGAGTGATATTGCTCAAGGCCTATATGGGTGGGAACGAATGAATGTTAATTGATTTACTGCAATATTCGTGAAAATATACATTAAGTTTATTAAATGATGCTGCAACGTTAATCATATTCATATAAAAAAGCTTGAAACTTTTGCTGATTCCACGAAGGATCTTGGAATGTTCCACACAGGCATTTAATAGGCACGCGTTACACATATCGCACGGTGTGCAGTAATGGTCTACATCTGATACATTGACGGAATGCACGCACTATTTTTTAATGATGGAGAACTGGTTCTAACACGATTATTCGGATCCGTAATACTTCCGTCTGATTTACTCAGAGTTTGTATCAGTCACATTGTCAACAGTTTCCAAGATATGGAACTAAACTCGACTAACTAGCATTTATGGAATTTGCATCCAATCCAAACCCTTTACTCTCAAAAATATTTATTTTAATTACCCGTGAATAAGACCTAGTTTATATGAACAGCATGCATTTCTATTCCACTGTTGGTTTTTCATTATAAAAATTAAATAAGAGCAATGTTCATTAATGCAATAAATAATACGCCCTTTAGTCACTCAATCGCGTGCAAAGCAGATATTGTCATCAGGAAATGAAAATTATTTCAAAATTTTACCAAAATTTTAAAATCATTTCAAATTTATTTCCTTTAGTATTCTGTTACAAAATTCAATGTCGTGTCGTTATGTTTATCACCCATTAAATCATACCCACCAAATTACCGATACAGGAAAATCGGCCTATCGTTTACTGGTTGCAGATTGCGATAATTGTCCACGAGTGGCTCACCATTCTCCTTCCGCAATGATCGGAATACGTTCAGCTGGTCCTCGGAAATTGGGAGGTAGTTTCTCTGCACCAACCAATTGACCGACTCATAGCACGGGGGTGTGGTCAGACTGCCATTGTAGGAAAAGTATGGCCTTCTTCGGGCACCGATCAGCTTCTTGATGTTGAACACCGTTGGATCCGGGAGAGTATAGGTCGTACCAGCCGTCTGCACTTCATTCAAAGCGGGAATCCACCCGTAATCCGGTTCGGTTGTGCTGTTCGACAGGAAGATTCCCAACACAGCAAGGCCGTTTTCCAACGGAGCAGCCGTTTCGAAGGAATCGTACTGCTGATTGAAGAATACCAAGTGCATTTCCATAGAGTATCGTCTTCTTCTTCCGTAAGAATCGATGACGTGTTCGGATCCACGTTCGGAAGTTGCCCCCCAATGAAAATGAAGGCTATCGAATTGAAAGATGTTTCGTAGGGGACCTCCCTGAATGGTGACGTTTGCGTCACCAGGAAACTCGAACCGATATATGGCTGAAAAAATAATAATGTGTTGGTAAGGTAAATTGGAAATCATGCAAAATATTCGTATTTGGCTTTAATTAAAAGTTATTATAAAGAATTAGCAGATACAAACTACCGAAATTATGTCATTATTAGGTAAGGTATCAATTACATTCATACACCTTTCTCTGAGTTCTCCAGAATACGTATTTATATAATTGTAATAATGGCATATGAGTATGTTTCGTTTCATTGAATTAAAACTGATCAAGATTTCGATTTTTTAAAGCTACTTGATTTTTACAGTGTATATTAAATAACAATTAATTTGAGTGTGGTACCTCTCCGCACTTTTGTATTAATTAAGGTACACTATATTGAAATGAGGCTCTGGACCTCTTGAAAGGAGGCTTCTGAGCCTCTTGAAAGGAGGCTTCCGAGCCTCTTGAAAGGAGGCTTCCGAGCCTCCTGAAAGGAGGCTTCCGAGCCTCTTGAAAGGGGGCTTCCGAGCCTCTTGGAAGGAGGCTTCCGAGCCTCTTGAAAGGAGGCTTCGAGGCCTCTTGAAAGGAGGCTCTGAGGCCTCTTGAAGGAGGCTTCTGAGCCTCTTGAAAGGAGGCTTCCAAGCCTCTTGAAAGGAGGCTTCAAGCCTCTTGAAAGGAGGCTTCTGAGCCTCTTGAAAGGAGGCTTCTGAGGCCTCTTGAAAGGAGGCTTCTGAGCCTCTTGAAAGGAGGCTTCTGAGCCTCTTGAAAGGAGGCTTCTGAGCCTCTTGAAAGGAGGCTTCCAGGCCTCTTGAAAGGAGGCTTCCGAGCCTCTTGAAAGGAGGCTTCCTGAGCCTCTTGAAAGGAGGCTCTGAGGCCTCTTGAAAGGAGGCTTCTGAGCCTCTTGAAAGGAGGCTTCCGAGCCTCTTGAAAGGAGGCTTCCAGGCCTCTTGAAGGAGGCTTCTGAGCCTCTTGAAAGGAGGCTTCTGAGCCTCTTGAAAGGAGGCTTCTGAGCCTCTTGAAAGGAGGCTTGAGCCTCTTGAAAGGAGGCTTCTGAGCCTCTTGAAGGAGGCTTCCGGGCCTCTTGAAAGGAGGCTTCTGAGCCTCTTGAAAGGAGGCTTCTGAGCCTCTTGAAAGGAGGCTTCTGAGCCTCTTGAAAGGAGGCTTCTGAGCCTCTTGAAAGGAGGCTTCCAGGCCTCTTGAAGGAGGCTCTGAGCCTCTTGAAAGGAGGCTTCCAGGCCTCTTGAAAGGAGGCTTCTGAGCCTCTTGAAGGGAGGCTTCTGAGCCTCTTGAAAGGAGGCCTGAGCCTCTTGAAAGGAGGCTTCCTGAGCCTCTTGAAAGGAGGCTTCTGAGCCTCTTGAAAGGAGGCTTCTGAGCCTCTTGAAAGGAGGCTTCTGAGCCTCTTGAAAGGAGGCTCTGAGCCTCTTGAAAGGAGGCTCTGAGCCTCTTGAAAGGAGGCTTCCAGGCCTCTTGAAAGGAGGCCTGAGCCTCTTGAAAGGAGGCTTGAGGCCTCTTGAAAGGAGGCTTCTGAGCCTCTTGAAAGGAGGCTTCTGAGCCTCTTGAAAGGAGGCTTCCAGGCCTCTTGAAAGGAGGCTTGAGCCTCTTGAAAGGAGGCCTGAGCCTCTTGAAAGGAGGCTTCTGAGCCTCTTGAAAGGAGGCTTCCGGGCCTCTTGAAGGAGGCCTGAGCCTCTTGAAAGGAGGCTTCCTGAGCCTCTTGAAAGGAGGCTTCCAGGCCTCTTGAAAGGAGGCTTCTGAGCCTCTTGAAAGGAGGCCTGAGCCTCTTGAAAGGAGGCTTCCAGGCCTCTTGAAAGGAGGCTTCTGAGCCTCTTGAAAGGAGGCTCTGAGCCTCTTGAAAGGAGGCTTCTGAGCCTCTTGAAAGGAGGCTTCTGAGCCTCTTGAAAGGAGGCTTGAGCTCTCTTGAAAGGAGGCTCTGAGCCTCTTGAAAGGAGGCTTCTGAGCCTCTTGAAAGGAGGCTTGAGCCTCTTGAAAGGAGGCTCTGAGGCCTCTTGAAAGGAGGCTCTGAGCCTCTTGAAAGGAGGCTTCCTGAGCCTCTTGAAAGGAGGCTGAGCCTCTTGAAAGGAGGCCTGAGCCTCTTGAAAGGAGGCTTCCGGGCCTCTTGAAGGAGGCTCTGAGCCTCTTGAAAGGAGGCTTCCTGAGCCTCTTGAAAGGAGGCTTCCGAGCCTCTTGAAAGGAGGCTTCCGAGCCTCTTGAAAGGAGGCTTCCGAGCCTCTTGAAAGGAGGCTTCCGAGCCTCTTGAAAGGAGGCTTCCTAGTTGTTGCTCCAAAGATCCTCGTTTCTCCGCGACCCTGTCAGCAGCCTGATTTGCAACCGGAATTCCCTTCTGCAACGGTGAAACTTCTGGAGCTGCCATCGTATAGTGGGAAGATTCACGACTAGATGCCATATCATGTAAGCTTTCGATCCCCTTCTTTGGGATGTCGATAGAATCACGTCTTCTATCCGGTATCCGGTCTTCTTTAGCTGGCGATGCTCTGCAGGAAATATAGTTCCATTCTACAAGTAATAAGTTTCATTGACTTGTCTGCAACCAATTATGCGATAGCATGGAAGGTACTAGAGAGTCGCTACGAAAACAAGAAGCTAATTGTTAAGGCGCATCTAAACGCTGTTTTGCCAGTGAAAAGCCTCAAGAACGAGAGCAATGGGAGACTCAAGCCCAACTAACTAATGTGCGACTTCGAGAAAAACCGAAAATGCTTGAAAAGATCGGAGAAAAGCTGTAAGATAAGAGCACCATTCTGACTTACATGGTACGTGCCAGATTTATTTTGGAAACTTTACAGCAGTAGGAAACCCACCACAATAGCAAGAAAATGGCGAAGTATAGAGGCATGATGGGCTTCATCGATGGAGCACCGATCGTACACGTCTTGGAATCTACCTTACAACTATTAAATCAATGATGAAGTGGTGGTTTTGATGCGATATTTCGTGTTCCAGTGCGTCAGATTCCAGCACATGAGCGTATGGGACAGATGGACAAATTATTCTGGCAGCAGGAACAATCTCTGTCAGAATTGTTTGAGTTTGGAGCATTTTGCCAGAACGTGCGAAAAAGGAACATGTCGTCAGTGTCGTCAGTGGCATCACACTAAGCAGTCTAAATCATCTGATTCACCCACGCAGTCAAAACCTCTCACAGTAAACCAACAACGCAGGTAGCCACAACAGCGTCCTATACCACCGAACCAACAGACTCGGACTGCTAACACTGACAACGCATAAGACTCTTACAACCAGCCACAAAACACTGCCATGGTTAACTATATTACATTTATACAAAACATAGTTTTATCCACCACATTGGTTAGTATTCCAGTCGGCTACGGAATATCCGTGCTTGCGCAAGCACAACTGTATTCAAGCTAAACGAAATTCAAATCTATTTATTGATTAAAGGCATTGGATCATCTGGTTACTGCCGTTACTGACGAGAAAATGAAGTGCTGCCTAAGCTAACCGTGTCACTTGTTACGGCAAGCTTCTCTGTTTCAACGTAGAATTTCCCAGACTTGACGCTTCTTGTGGGTCCCTGGTTCTTCAAAAGAGGACCGATTGATCTTATTATTGGAGCAGAATATTACATGAAGCTGCTAAAGGAGGAAAGACGGAAGGTTACGGAAGATGTTTCGATTATGCAAGACACCGTATTCCTGAAGTTCTCATTGGTGCATCGTACTCTCATCGTTCACGTGTGTTCAATGGCGGATATTCAAGAACATCTTTCACGGTACATTTTCAGTCAAAGAGTCAGTCTAAATTCTTCGACAGAACATGAATTTCTTCGTGAATGACATGTTGTTTGGCATAGACGACATCGAAGGAGGGAAAGAACTCATCGGTCAGACGATAGCATTTTGCTGCAATCTGTGGGATTCTCTTTGCGAAAGTGGAATTCAAATAGCAAAGAACTGTTGCCAGCAGGAAGCAATTTCAGCGAGAAAGTTTTCCGAGAGAGTTTGCAGACATCGCCAATTACTGTCAGGTGTAAGATTCGTCCAGAATAGCTGGACTAAACCAAGCCACTTCTCGACAGTATATTGTGTGTTGGCAACCGGTTGAATAATACAGCTGCAGCATACAGTCTTGACCACCACCACCCTTCACAAGATTAATCGGTTGAACATCCAGCTCACCCAGTTCTACAGTGCCCAGTATTCAGATGATAGCTAATTAGGGTGGTCGGTACTGGCCATTTTTAACAAATACCAGTCTCGGTATTTGGTGTAGTCAATACGGGCAATACTGGTAAAATACCGGTATTTGTGAAAATTTCAGAAAAAAAAACTGATTTGGACTTTTGAGTGTAAAACAATATTTATTGACAAACTCAAATGTGAAAACCGTTACTTGTTGAGCTGGGCAAAGTGAAACTTAAGTAAACATAACATACTGAAAATCCTTTCCGATTGATAGTAGGAGATTTTTTTACATGTTGCTTGCAAGGATCAAGGCGTCATGACTCTGCTTCAACGATCACATCAAGAAATGGTTAGACGCTTCAAGATTTCGTCCGCTTGTTTATTCACAGTAGCTCTGGATGTCTTGAAAAAATTTCAATATCGTTTCTGATAAGTTGCTTCACGGCCGTATAATTAAAAAAAAAAAAAAAAATGATCGGCGTATTTTGCCCGTCGCTCTTGGATTCGTTCTTTGAATATGTTGGCGGCAATTTTTGTGGCTTGATCGTCTTCTTAGATTGCAGAACTCATGACAAAGTAGTTCTACAGTAACTTGAACAGGTTCAAGGGCTTGCATTATTTCAACTACCGCCAAAAACTCATTATCACTAAAGTTGAATTTGGATTTAAACCTCAAATCGTTTTTTTGAATGAGACCTTTCAACTTGATTTCCCGTTTAAACAAGGATAACATGCTTTTCCAGCGTGTCTTGGTAACAGCCACCAATACAAGTTATTTTCCGACTTCAGAAAGGACATATTTTTGCAGCAAATCATCTTTCACAGATGAACTCCGTAAGAGAACTACTACGGCACGTACCTTCTTCACATTTTCATATATTGCGGGAAAATTCAATGCTCATCCAAGAAAAAAGTCATTAGAAATTAGACAGATGGCTAAGAGAATGAAGCCACACGTATGAATAATAAAGATGATTATCGATTTTTGCTGTAGTGTGAACGTAGCAAAGGTTTATTCATGCGCGCATTCAATTCTAGGATCTCTTTTCAAATGGGCGTAATTTATTCTGACCTTGATTTTTGGAACGGCGATTGTGCTCTTAATTCTAACCATTTTGGTGAACTAACGTACCCAAAAGAAGGAACAGATTCCGGTCTATCTGGTAGTAACAACATTGAACTAAATAAACTAATTGAAAAAAGTTTATAGAATTGTGTGGTAAGTGTTTGTTGCACGGTGAATCTTTATCTAATACCTAACTGCAAACCTGGTTGGCTACAGCGTCGATACACCTATGCATAGCGTATTGTAGAGCTCCATAATCGTCGGTCTTGAGCTATGTTCCTCCAGTTTCCCCGAACGTTTAGGGTCCCCAGGTTCGATTCCACCGCGTGCATCCAGCCTCTATCTGGTTCTCTGTTGAATATTGTTTTCGCTATTCTTTCTTCCGACATTCGCACTAAGTGACCAGCCCACTGAAGTCTGCCGTATTTTATACGATTCACAATATTTTCTTCTTTGTATACTTGATACAGCTCATGATTCATGCTTCTGCACCACACACCATTTTCTAGTTTCCCTCCGAGTATTGTACGTAGCACTTTTCGCTCGAAAACCCCGAAAGCTCTCCGGTCCGCTTTTTTAACGTCCATGCTTCATGTCCATAAAGGGCCATAGGTAGAATCAGAGTTTTGTATAGAGCAAATTTCGTTTCCGTCTGCATGTTGCGAGACCTAAGCTGGTTACGTAATCCGTAAAAGGCCCTATTCGCAGCAGCAATACGTCTTTTCACTTTACGGGAAATGTCATTGTCACATGTCACAAGCGTTCCAAGGTAAACAACTTCAAACACATCCCCATCAAGCACTACCTCAGCACCAACACCTCTTCCTCTTCCTCTATCTCTACCTGCCCCCATGTACGTTGTCTTGGTAGAGTTAATGATAAAGCCTATCTTCGCCGTGTCCCTCTTTAGTGGGACAAAAGCCTCCATTACTGTTCTGCGATCGATTCCAATGAGGTCGATGTCATCAGCAAATCCCAGGCGCATATGCCGTCCTTTTGCACATCAAATCTCCTAATAGCGCCTTCGAGTGCAATGTTGAACAATAAATTCGAAAGTGCATCAATCCGTCTGAGGTCACAAACGAGGTTGACACATCGTCTGCTATTCGGATACTTGATTTCGAGCCATCCAGCGTTGCACGTATCAGTCTAATCAATTTCACCGGAAAACCATGTTCGGACATTATCTGCCACAGTTCATTCCTTTTCACTGAATCGTACGCTGCTTTGAAATCAATGAACAGATGGTTAGTCTGCAAGTTGTACTCCCGGAATTTATCAAGGATCATCCGCAGGCTAAACATCTGATCCGTCGTTGATCGGCCCTCACGAAAACCTTCCTGATATTCGCCAACGAAGGATTCCTCAAGCGGTCTCAGTCTGTTATGGATACGTGACAGGATTTTGTACGCCGAGTTTAGAAGGGTAATCCCTCTGTAATTGGCACACTTTAGTCTGTGCCCATTCTTATAGATACATCTTCATTTTGACCGTTCGACAAATCTTCGAAGTGCTCATTCCACTTGGCTGCCACCATAGCCTTGTCTGTCAGCAAATTCTTCTCTCGGTCATTGCACATGGCGAGCACTAGCGCAGTCTTATGCCGCGCGCCATTGACAGTTGCGTAAAACCTTCGTATATCGTTTCTATCTTTGTTCTCCTGCGCTTCAGCTATCACACTCTTTTCGTGTTCCCTTTTTTTCGGCGGTGCATTCGTTTCTCGTCTGCTCTTGCTCTCTGCTGGAACGGATACGAGCCACTAGCACGAGCGAGCCATTCCACTCCTAGCAACATTTTTCTAGCCCGTCACTCGCTGGCACTCCTCATCAAACCAACCATTTCGTTGGCGTCGCTGTACAGTGCCCAACACTTTCTACGCTGTTGTAGTCACAGCCTTGTGGATATTTTCCCACAATCTGTTGACGTCACCAGATCCGGTGGCATATCCTATCCGCTCGTCCAGCTTATGGTGGTACTGTTCGGCAACTCCTTCATCTGACAAGCGTTGGATATTGAAACGCATCGTTCTGTTGTTTCGTTAATTCGTGACGCTGAAAAGTCGCCCAAATTTTTGCCACTAAAAGGTAGTGATCCGACTTAATGTTCAGACCTCTGAAGGACCTTACATCTATAATCGATAATCCGAGACATGTAGTCCGAGATTTTTACATTCTGACAGTAAAATTAGAAATACCAGAGTTACCAGATTTTTCCCGCTTTTAATACCGGTATTTTCGGTACTCAAAAAAGCCCGGTAATAAATCATTGATAGAAGTATCTTCTACTATCAATGATTTATTGCCAGGCCAGTTGCCGGACAGCAATCCTGCAAAGATGGTGTTCGCTTTCTATCCAGCAGGTACAAGAAGGCGAGGGAGCCAGATTGGCGGACCAAGTACAAAATGTTTTGTTTGGTGTAATCGAGGATGGAAAGATTGGTCTTGCATTGTAGTGGCGCATCCTACCACTAGTCTAATGAATGTATCATTTTCACATTCCTAGATACAATGGTCAAAGTTTTATACAGTCGACTCTCTACATCTCGATGTTCTATAACTTGATATCTCTCCCCATGCGATAATTTTCTCAGTCCCTTCATACTACATACGTTTTTGCTTTCTACTTCTTGATAACCTCCCTATCATCTCGATATCCCTCTATCTCGATATGTTCTGATCATGTTTTATCCAGGATTCATTCTCCATTTGTCGATATATTCAAATGTTTAGGCTACTTATATTGTGCCTTGCAACAAATTGACAACTTTCGTGATCATTTTCTAAGGCTCTCATAGATGTGTAAAATTTATCCGCAAGTACAAAAAGCACGTGCTATCAAAGCATTCACCGTCAGAATCCACCACGTGGCGGCCAAAAAAAAAATCAAAATAGCTTTTTCTAGCTAGGTATATGTTTCTCTTAGGCGACTATCTGGCGCTTATTTTTCGTTGCGGCGCACTAAGGAGTATTTAAGCCCAAATCCTG